>NC_069376.1:67095000-67720000 GCF_021730395.1 Mercenaria mercenaria | reverse complement strand
CACACAGACACCTGCTTTCGACATACAATTACCAGCTAACTTAGACTCACCATTTTACGCACCAGGATGTCAATCAGCAGAAACACAGAGAGCAGGAACCTAGAAACAGATGAGCAGTGCCCGTTGAATCGCAACAGACGAGTACCTCACTCCAGAACCAGAAGAAATAGAACCTATACTACAGTGGAGACAGGACTTCGACTTTCCAACTTATAACACAATCAATTATCAACCGCAACTACCAAAAAAAAAGCAGCAGATATACCAGGGATACACCCGATTCCACTAAAAACACCACAATATTTAGATTTCTCTGTGCTTGTTTATCAAAGAGCATGAAAAGTAAGAACGACAAAAAAACAACTCGTAGCAATGAAAACAGCAGCATCACCAACAACAGACATAGCTCACTACATAAACAGATTCAACACTCTAGTATACCTCAGCAACATAACGGCCAAACTACTATTACTCAGATGCAACATGCATCAGACAAGGAATATCACATTCCAAGCGACAGACGCACCGCAGATACTGCACAGAAACTCAGACGACGGTCCCGTCCTTCACATAGACTGGAACGACTACAAAGAACAAGACAATTACTGGACGACGATAACATATATAAATCCATAAGAACAGCTAGGTAACGATACCAGCACAGACGACACTCGATCTCGATGAAACCGAACTAATACAAAGATTAACATTACTGTACCGAAACCATCCAATCGAGTACAATACTTACCAGTATCTATTTTCAGATGGCAAGACGCTTCCATGCACGACTTAGACGTCTCCAACAGAGACTGGTATTCATTAGTACTCATCAAACTACCGATATCCATAAATGAACACAGCATAGAACCTGTGCTGAACATGAACTTCGAAGGACTTCCGTACAAACGATACAAACGAGAAGTCAACTCGTACTTCTTCAACTACGTGAGGAACACAAACGGAGAAGAGATAAACATAGAACTCGTCCACAAACGACAAACGCCCAAATACTTCTCCGAAGAAATGGAATCATCAAAAGAACAGGTCCAACCCTATTAACGCAATAAAGAACAATCTAAACTGCCGATCGTCAGCACTATCATGGCACAACGCCGACAAGAACTGCTAGCACCACGGCTTTCATATGCATATAATGACATCATACCTAACAACGGAACCTAACTTTCAACAAAGTTATTCCTTCGTACGACTAAAGAAAATATTCAGATATGCAACGCTGAGATTATAGCATAGAAGATTAAACTAAAACTAAACTCACGCTATGTGGTCAAACCAACAAGTTTACACACCGGAACAAACAACGTCGTGATGCTGAAGTACATATACTCCAAAGACGCACACATATCAACACAACAACCACAACCGTGACCATCAAGGCAAGTACCACCTCCATCACCACAACAACTAGTCAAGAAAGGAAAAAGGGTACTAGTCCTTCACCTGATGACCAACAAACTACTCACACTGATGAGAAAATATAACCAGGTTGACAAGTACGGACATTACTATGCTGCCAAAAGGAACTAAATGTGAAGAAAACCAGGAATACCTACAAATACTCTTCCGCTACATACATTGGAACCGCATACTGAAACAAGCAATAGATGAACTTAACATGAGCATACGCCTTGACATAAGATACTACATAGATATATTCAACAATTCTCAGAACCTGCAATAGCCGACGAATACCACAGCATAGACCAAAACAAAATGGTTACTTATTTTAAAAATGGTGCATAAAACAGATGATAGACATCGATACGTTACTACTACAGATATACTGCATACTTGCATGATACTACTTAAGATAAATACACTAACATTCGAAGGATACTCTGACGCCGGTAAGACCTTCTGGACGTCAGTACTGACACCATATCCGAAATATGCAGGTAGTGCTATATGTTTGAATATCAAGCCATCAACTAATTTGACGCCTGCATACAAAAACCATTAATACGGATCAATGAACTTACAATCGCTCCAGAAGAGCAAGGCCTACGCCCGAGATAATAGTGATAGAAGACTCATCCACTACCTCATCACCATCATCCAAAAATAATGACATACCTTATGATTTTTCAGACGAAGACGCCCCCATGAGATCACTCCGCCTGGACGACCTCAGAAGTCCAATCCCTTCTTCACCAAGAAAAAGAGTGCACTTTACAATATCGTCCTCGAGGGAAGACAGCTTCCCAGACGTAGAAGGCGCAAACACTTCAAGCTTATTCCTCACCTCTGCATCAATCGCCCCAAAATAACCCAAACGAAGAAGACCACTTCAGTTCCTAGCCGCCCCATCAAAAATCTCTTCAGAGATATACATATCGAAAATACAGTAGAGAGGGATGTAGATAAAGGTTCATGTAGTTAAAGGTTCTCCCATGCTTACAGACTAAAGTCGATAGACAAAGACTTAGAAACAATCTTAAATACCTTAAGCATGTGAAACAGTGTGTTCCTGACTTATTCAAATTAAATGTTAGAATGCATGACTCTTATGCCAGACTTTACTTTTGTATAGAATTGGAATGTTTACCTCATCATGTATAGAACTGAATAAACTCTCTACTGTTGTTACGAAATATACTATGCATTGATATATATACGTACATACAGTATAGTTATTTTTCACATTAGTTAATTCAATAAAGACTGAATGACAGGGCACTCTATCAGGAATAGACTAAAGAAAGCATAAAAACAAATCATATAAAATGTGAACCCAGCAAGACTATTACTCTTTGAGGTAAGACATAAAGAGACACAAAAACAATAGAATCTAATAAAATAAGAAAAAAAGAAAATGTATATTGAAAAAAAAGAACATTACGAAACACTGGTATCATTTAATGTAAGAATGATGAAAATAACAATAATCATTAATATAACAAATACTGACAGCTATATACGTCTGGCTGATATCTCCAAGGCATTAATTTGGAAATTTACGGTGACTACGACCGACACACACACAAACAATACAAAATTTAAACGTAATACCCAGCCTCACAATTAAAACTATCAAAATAAGTGTTAAATTGCTCGGCAGATATTGACGGCAGGACAGCAGGCATTACAACAAGACCTCGGAAGGCTCGGAAGAATAAGATACCAACACTATAGCAACAGACAGATTGCATAAGGTCCGCCCCATGTGGTTCTGGGACAATCTGTGTATGAAAAGAATTGGAACCACTGTCTTACCCTTGCATGATCGTAAGAGGCGACTAATAGGGTCTTAACACTTGGTTTTGCTGTAACTCTGTGATTCCAGCAGGTATACAAATTTTGATTTCATACCTCATGTTTTTATTTCGATGTAAATGAGATGTGGAATCAAAATTTGTAGTCCTGTTTGGCGCCATATAACCTATACTGTGTTGGTGCGCCGTAAGTCACTTTTCATAAACGAACCGCCATTTTGCTTTAGGTTGATGACTTTCTCTCGGTAATTGAGGGAGAAAGCTGGGAGCCAGGAACTGGAAATGTTCGGCGTTTTATGTAGTTTTCATAGTAAAATCCTAATACTGACTCAGCGTAACTACTTTGTAGCATAGAACGCCATTAATTGACGTGAACAGTCTCCATCAAATCGAGTAAGGGATTATTTTGATTGATTGCGTTCTATGCTCCCAGCTTTTCCCCTCAATTACAGAGAGAAAGTCACCAACCTAAAGCAAAATGGCGGTTCGTTTATGAAAAGTGACCATTCGAAAGCTAGCTTAAAATATCCAAATTGCCACATAAGGTCGCAGCCATTTTTAATGACACGCAAAGGACCCGTCTATCACAAATAGAATATTGCACCAACCCTTCTCCCTAATTGCAGAAATGAGCTTAACGGTTAGGGAAACTTTGAGTAACTAAGCCGGACTAGCACTTAGAAGCTTGCTTATTTGAAAGAAATGCCATTAGGATCTCAACACTGGAGATATTTAAAGGACTGGATACAGATTAATATTCATTTTTAGGCAGAATGATTAAATTTTCTTAGATAAATCACTCTCGATACCTCATTCCTGATGATATCCATCGACGTGAGTGTATGAGAGGGGGGAAACCTGTTTCATTTGTTAACGCTGAGTAACATTCTTTTTTATTACACAATCATTGAATGGAACTACGACCTTGCGCATTCGAAGCGCACCGTTTTTTAATGGCATATCACTTAGAGCTCCGCCCCTTCCCTCTCATAACAAGAGTTAAGCGAGCCACTTTCTAGCTTTTTTAAAACTTATCCTTGTACTATACAACGACAATTAAATCCAGAAGGTCATTAGACCCATGTGGCACAGATTAGCGACGTCATACAATACGAATTTGAAATAAGATACACACAATGATACCTACTAAGACTAAACATACCTATCGCAGAATAGATTAATACTTTACAGTGATATAACGTATGCATCTTGTATAATGGTGTTGGTAGATGTATACATGTAGTTAGGATAAACAACTGTTTAGGCTACAAACTAAAACCTTTTTAAGCTTATTTTAAGAACATGGAAGAAAAGTGGTATGCAACGTTGTACCAAAAATTCAATATGGCCGTTAAGATGGCCATCAAGGTGTCCAAATTATCATCGTGGTGTGATTAATCAGTCATTCTTATTTTTAATAACACTAAACTGTATTTCATCATGCAACTGCCATGCACACACATTTGACAATAATATACATGATTCAAATTCGCCATCAATATATAACCAAAATATATTTTTAGACAACAAATGTTTCTATCATAAAAATATATCGTTTAATGATTTTCTCAGAATAATATTGAAAGATCTATTATATATATCTTGGATGAAATATGTCAAACCTATAACACAAACAGACAAATAAATTTAAACAAGATCTGTACCATCGTTCCGCCCATTATGTCCGAAAAACGAAATGACAAGGTTGACAGATGGCAAATCCGTTTGGATGATGTGGCACTACATTCTAACACGACCTAGATACTCAATTCTGTAAACAAATTCCCAACAAATACAAAGACGGGATTTTTTACTTTTGAAATAATTGTATGATAAAAATACTACATACATGTATTCACTATGGTAAATATAGTAAGCTACCTCTTATTTGAAAAGCTTTTTCGATGTAACATGCGAGATTTTTTACGAGTTTGGCATCTTCTGAGTTTATAAGTTGTACAAATTTATACATACTAGGTCTTTTCCAAAATACTCCTGGGATAAACTTTTTTCTTAGATCATTATATGAAACACATTCAATAACGAAGTGATATTCATCTTCCAAACAGTTACAGATTATACATTTTCGTTCATTGACCGGAGTACTATTTAGTTGGTTCCATCTACCAATTTCAATGCAAAGTCTGTGCGAAGATAATCGAAGACGTGAAAAATTTATACGATATTTTGATACATTTAAGATATCTAAGTATGGTTGAAATTTAAACACAGCAATATTTCTGTAACACGGAGCTCTCGAAGATACATTTAAACGAGCTTGCCAATGTAGAATGAATTGATCGGTAATTTTCTGTTTTATTAAATTTAAACACATTTTCTCATCGCCAACAGACTGAATAAACCATGCATCGTGAAAGCCCAAAGATATCAATAAATCTCTTAATAAAGAACACCGATTTTTCTTATTTGGATACAAGATAATATCTTCATACATCATGTTATATACCTTCTTAATATATTTGTTTTCATCAGCATGCAATATCTTAAGCCAGTACTTTAATATATTTAGAAATCTTATATTTTGTAATGGAAGTCTACCTAATTCCCCGTAAACAAAATCATTTTGTGTGCCCTTCTTGACTCCTAACAATCTTTTATAAAATTGTAAGACAACTCTGTCTAAAGTTTTTCCATTATGGAAGCCCCATACTTCACTACCGTAATTACAAATGGGTAAAATAAGTTTGTCAAATAGTTCTAGTTTATGTTTAACAGATATATATGTAAACCTATATAAATATTTATTCATTTTGAAAATGGCTTTTAATGCTTGACCGGCTAATGTATTTTGTGCTTCAGTGAATGCCCCAGCAGTAGTGAAAACCACGCCAAGATAAACAAATCTATTAACTATTTCTAAATTATTATTGCCATAATGAAAGTTCAAATTATTTGACAGTCTCCCTCCTTTTCTAAATATCATAACTTTAGTTTTACTAGAATTTACCGATAATTTCCATTTATTACAATAATCAAATAGGAGATCTAAACTTAGCTGTAGTTCCTCTTTGTTATTTGCAAACAGTACTATATCGTCAGCATACAATATAAGAAACATTTTAAACATGTCAACATCAATACCTTCTATACCATTTGCTATATACATATCTTCTATATCATTTAAGAATAACGAAAAAAGCAGGGGAGATAAACATTCTCCTTGTCTAACACCTAATTGACATTCAAAACTTTCACTTAATTTCCCCATATATTTTACCCTAGACTTAACATTGTCATACATTGACTTTACAATATTCAAGCAGTTACCCCTCAGTCCAATATTAATCATTTTGAACCACAAATTGTCACGACTTATGTAATCAAATGCCTTAGAAAAATCGATAAAAGCACAAAATAACTGTTTACCTCTGTTTACAAAGTGACTTATCAATCCATTAAGTACAAAAACATTATCAACCGTACTCATTTTAGTTCTAAATCCAGCCTGGGCTTCAATGTAGACACTATAATCTTCCGCCCATGCACATATTCTATTGTTTAAGGTTCTTGTAAAAAGCTTACCAAGAGCACTCAA
The DNA here is from genome assembly GCF_021730395.1 of Mercenaria mercenaria. NCBI lineage: Eukaryota > Metazoa > Mollusca > Bivalvia > Venerida > Veneridae > Mercenaria > Mercenaria mercenaria. The sequence continues at coordinate 67,713,211 of NC_069376.1, read as the reverse complement.
AAGGATAATACCTCTAAAATTATTTACGTCATTTAAGCTACCTTTCTTGTGTAGTGGTACAATAAAACCTTCTGACCAAATTTTAGGAAAATAACCCAAATTATAAATTTTGTTAAATAAAGGTAGAATATATCTAACAACAACGTCTTTCCCATATTTGAAAAATTCGTTTATATACATATCTGGTCCACCGCTTTTATTATTTTTAAGTTGCCTTATGGATTTAATTATTTCTTCCTCGCTAAATGGCAAATTGAGTTCTTCAAACATTATGTTAAATTCATCTCTCTCATATCTATCTATAAAATGCAGTATGTCTTCGTCAGGCGTAAAAAATCTATCATCTGGATTGTTAACAGCTCTAAAATAACTTTCAAAACTATCCATAGGTATACTAGTTTCTTTAACACCAGCCGACTGTTTCAATAATTTCCAATATAATTTTGCATTTGTGTGTTTAGCTCTTAACAATTTGCTGGTTTCATGTGTATCATAATTGAACCTAGCTTCCCGTAAACAAGTTTTATATTTTGAGCGTGCATTTACCATATGAGCCCTACTTGTATCACTCTTGTCATTTCTAAAATTATTTAAAGCATGATAAAAAGAAATCCTTTTTTCTTCACATTCCTGTGTGTACCATTTACAATTCGAGGTTTTAGCAGTCATATTCACAGTATCCGTGTTTATTTTATTTTTACGTTTAAATTCAGGGGACGCAACTCCGTCAAATATAACAGACAATTCTTTAACACAGTTATCAATATCTATGTCACTAACATCATTACTAACATTTGTATCAAATATCTCTAACTTTTCAAGAGTACCTTGTGAATGTAGTTTATCTGTAAAAATTCTTGCATAATCGGCGTTCCATACATATCTAGAAGACACTGTATCGTAGACATCATTACCATCGCTGCATTCACCCATATTCGAGACATTGAAAGTCATCGTAAAATCAACAACGCAATGATCAGATAAGATATTTGGATCACAAACATTAAAATACTCTATATGTTGAAATAAGTTTTGCGTACAAATAATATAATCAACAAGGCTTGAACTATTACTACCGAAAAATGTCTTTCTACCTTTTCCATAATCGATGCTTTTGCGACCATTGACAATGCGCATAGAAGACTGTTTACATAAGTCTAATAAAAGTCTACCGTTATTATTTAATCGACCTGCATCTTCTGAATAACGGCGCATAGGTATATCAATACAATAGTCTTCAGGTAAAACATCTAAATTATCTGAAGTATGTGCATTCATGTCACCACATAATAGAAAATTCAGGTCGTGATCGTATCTAGAACTTAATTCAACAAAAAATTCTGATAATCTGTCAAAGGTATGAGAATCTATAAATGCTTGCCTAGTACTATTATCAGGAATAACGTAACACAGGCAAATATATAAGTCATTTTTTAAACCTAGCTTTTCGGCGCTAATTTTGATACATATAATATCATCTTGACTAGACCAGACGAACATATTATTATCAACAAAATCATTGCGAACATACAAAATAACACCACCGGACGACCTTTTACTAGAAGATTTATATTCAGACCTGTTCAAAACAAACGCCTCAAAATTATTAACACGCACATCTGAATAATCATTTGTCCAAGTCTCTGTTAAAAGTATAATGTCATGTTCATTAAAAATAGAGATTAATTCAGGTGAAAGCAGTTTATTTGAACGCTTTGTCACTAGACCTTGAATGTTCAACAAAGCGCAACGAAGCTTGACCTCTTGGTCGCTGACCTAATGATCCGTAGTATGTGCCGTCTGCGTTGGAGGAGAGAATCCATCCGGTGTCGTCTGCTGCTCTTTAGATGGCTGCGCGTCTACATGTTCGTCCGCTGTAATCTCGGTTTGTACCCCTTTGGTACCCTGCAGACGTTAATGTTTGTTCGATTCCCCAACTTTATACCGAGAATTACTCCTAGATTTGCTAGTTTTACCACTTCTTTTGTACGGAATAGCGGATTGCGATCGCTTTTCCACATTCAGTTTTGCACGTGCGATCCTTGGTCGCCCCCTAGTAGTTTGAATGCTTGTTTCTGGGTCAATGGACTTTACATGGGTATTTTCACTTTCATTTGCGTTACGAATTAGGGTGTGCTGACCTACATTTTCAGATGGTATTTCATGGGTACTTATTTGTTGGATGGCAGATTTTGAACAAACTTTAGTATTTGTTGAATTAGCAATTCCTGTTTCAACACCTGATACAGCAGATTCAGTATTTTTCGACAAAGACGAAACTTCGCCCAGAGACATATTTGTAGTTGTTTGTTGAGACATAGTCTCAGTCTCCCTATGGCAAACTGATGGGGGTTTCGGTGGGCTCATGACATGCATAGGACAAGTAGGATTCACTGCGAGCGGTATAGGTTGTAAAGGGTAAGGCAGCATGGGGCTAACGTTCTGCGATAAACTATTTATGGATGCAAGCTGTTGATTCAGTAACACATTGGAATGTACCGGGTAGAAAGCATGCCTTGGACCTTGGGGATTTGGCGGCATCATTTGAAGGGGGACGGGATGAAAACCTGGAGGCGGTGGGGGTGTTGGCAGGGTAGGGACGTTTTGAGGCAAACTGGTTGTATGACTGTCATAAACATCTGTAATTGTCGCAACACTGCTAACCGAGCTAACATTTTCAGCATGTGGTGGGCTTACATTAAAGTCAGGTGTGTGTGAAAGTTTTTCACTGAAAGATTGCATCAGTTCGACCTTTTCAACATGTGTAAGCCTGCTAACGTTGGTATATTTATTCCACTCAGGCAGTTCGTCCTTCAGAAGTTTGCCATCTCGGTTAAGTTTCGCCGGATATACGATCTGTATTTTGGAATCGGGCCCAGAAGACTGTCTCAAACGTTTATACTCAGGCCATAAACGAGAACGTGCCTCCTGTATTTCTTTGGAATAGTCATGATCAATGCTGAAAGTTTTCCCACGTAGCATACCTGTTCTGCTCATAATGAGCTCGATGTCGCAGTAATCCCTGAAGTTGACGATGATTGGGCGTTTCTGAAAATGTTTACTAGTGTCTATGCGACCTAGCCTATGAGCACGCGCTAGGTAGATCTTTCTGGGATCAATGTTCAAGTGATTAGCCATAAAATCACGTATTACCTCAAAACAGTTCTCACCACGATTTTCAATTAATCCACGAAATATCAAATTGTTTCTTCTAGATCTAGCCTCAATATCTATTGATTTGTATGCAAGCGTCTTTAGAAATTCAGAATGCGCATTTGTGACCTTAGCTACCTGGCTCACATTTTTCTCAACACCTGTGAGGGCATATTCGAAACTTAACAATCCCCGCGTACACTCTGCTTGTTCCTTTTTAATGAACCTAATATCGTCAAACATGTACATTAATTTACGGTCAACTGAACTGTTCATAAATATTTCCCTCGAGACTTCCATATTTTCGACTGAATTAGATTTTTGATTTACACCACCTTCCTCACTTAAAAGTTCAAAAAAGTTACTTGTTGGCACTGAATAAGTCAAACTCTCTGCCATTTTAACAGTTCGAGTCCGCAACGGCGTCCCATAGGCGTTCCATAGGTTTACAAAGGATATTAGAAAAAGCGTTACTGACCAGTATAATCCATTATAATCCATACAGTAATCGCTTTGCAGTGACATGAACCTCAACAATAGCTGAATTTATGCTCATGAATCGCTCACAAATCCATTGTTCTTTAGATTTTCAATTACTACGCTTTAATTATAATCCAAATTATCAAAGTATTATAATAACAATCTGGAGAATAAGTTCACGCACATTTCCATACATTTTTTTCCATTTTATTTAAGAAAATTCCAAAGATATCCGATATATTACAAGAGCAAAAAACATAGGACACCTTGACACCTTGACACCAATCATGCCTTAATACACGTTGGGCGCAAAATGTCACAGGGTGAGAAAATGTGCAACCAGACCGGGACTTGAACCCGGGGCCTCAGAATACCGTTCCGATGCTCTACCGAGAGAGCTACCCGGCCGCCTACACATTTTCTCTCCGTTTTAGTATTCAAGTCCTATACCGTGACATAGAGTTCTACTAAATGATTTCAAAGTGAATCTATAGCTGTATTTAGATAATACTAACAGACTAATCCTTAAGTATGTAATCAGAAATTTGTGGAACAATTTACGATTGTGTGATATTTATGTTGATAAGTTAAAACAATGGCGCATTAGCAACTTAATCAAACAAAGACTCGAAGGTCTATTTATAAGCTTTAATTCGTTTAGAATTTTAGGAAAGCGATTTTAACCAATTAGATTATACCTAGGAATTTTCTTAGCCAATCAGAATCGGTTTGAAAATCTCTTCCTAAAATATGGTAAGCAAGACAACTAAGTAAAATTCACACGCCACAAAATATGAGCATTATAAAGCAATGACAACCTTTCTCTTACGGTAGCAAATAAAATGACGAAGCACTGTTAGGTAGATGAAATGTAATGTATGTAATAACACGCGGGGTTTCGTTGATAGAAACTCCCAAATTTACACCGCGAAAGACAAATAGAGCAGACTTCTTTCACAAAAACATAGGAACGATTATGTACAGTTTTAAAGACAGCGCAAGATTAAAATAGCATTCACAAAATGATCGAAATATGTTGCATTTAGATATGAAAACGAATGTACACGCTGCAGTAAATGACAAAAGTAAATCAAAACTATTTTCGTATTCATTTAGATAACGTCAAATATATCGAAAGAAGAAATTGCTTTGTCTACGTTAACATTTCTCTCTATATCTACAGTAAAAACGAAACATTTCAAGATTTTATAAAGCTTCTATATAATTCTGTTGTTGAAATTTCCAAACAGATGCATTACTAAACCAGGCCCTGACAATATGGAAAACTGAATTAAAATGTTGTCCTTATATTTGTATTTTAATCTTGAAAGAAGAGGTTCAAACGCAAGTATATGCAGATCAAATATAATTGGTATGTAAAGGATTTTACAAAACAGATAACTCAATAGATTCCTAACATGAAGATGGAATATCGAGTTGTCTGTCTTAGTCCCTTGTATTAATATTATTCTCAGTAGAAAGATAAGATAGTTTCTGGTCAGATGCTGCTCTTGGAAACAAGGCCTCGAGTTGACTGAAAGGTGTAGGGATGCCCGAAGTATTCAATGAGACATCAGCTGATTAAACCCGTGTTGCCTTAGGTGAAAATCTTGAACTGTAAAATTTTCTGTGCAATTTGATAGCATTTGATAGGTGCTTGGCTATATACATTTGTATTTGATTCTGAAATATGCAATTTAGTGAAGTGAGTACTAGTGGGAATATCAGCACAGTTGGGAGTATTTGTTTCTGAATGGAAATAGAAAAAAATGGAACGGTTATACCCATATATAAAGGGTATTTATGGGGTCTGAAAAGCTATTAAACAGGGGAAATGACACCTCATAATTATGTCAACGAATGCTTACAGAGTAAGCCCTAGGAGAGTCTCGACGTATACTCAAAGGAAGTTACAGGCGCACATTTCATTACCTTTCATGAACAGACACAATCAAACGAAGTCAGCTATTAAGCTACCTGATGTGTTCTATACTTCCAAAGATTATTTTCACAGATTTTATTAACTGGCACAACAGCAGCCAGTGCCGTGTGGCGGCAGAAAGATGGCTCAGCGTTCTTATATTTTCTGTTTTTTTGACTCAGTGTTGTTAAAGTTTGTAGTCCTTTGGGATCATGGAGAATAATCCATTTTACTAGAATAGATTTCCACTTAAGCTGGTGCTAGGGGCGTGAAAGGTGTTGCATATTTCTTTACCTCTCATCAACAGGTACAATCAAACCAAGTCTGCTATCATGTTGCTCGGTCCAAGAGGAACTTTTCTTAGATTTTATAATTGGTCATCCTAGCTCCTAAATACATATCAAACTTCCCTACTTAATGATTATATAGCACACATCTACATCTGACTTGTAACTGATATAGTTTATATATTCGAAGGTAAAAATGTTATTTATGTTGAGTAATGAATTACAAAGACTGAACTGAAATGTACTCTACACAAGCCTTCGGTGAAATCCTTTGACTTGCATTTCTGAATTTCCTCTGTAATACCAAAGTAGTTAGTCTAATTTCAAAAATGAATAGAATGGTATAAAATATTCTATCTAACGCATTCAGTTAAAGAGCGTTTTGGATGTAATATGTGTTCATTATAAGCGGGACGTAATGCCGGACTTCCATGATATAAAGGCGAACAACGTTCTCGGTAGCGGCTGTCTAAAAGAGCAGGGTGCTCATACAATGTGTTTGGATAGCATTTAAGTTTCAGTACTATGGTATATGTAAAATATTCTGTAAAAGTACAAAATTCCAGTACGAATGTTCTATTGAAATCCGTCTGTTCTATAGCCTTTTCACATATTTGTGATAAACAAGGACATTTCAGTAACAAAACGTTGTCTTCGCTTTTTGCTTGAATCATGTGGACGCTTCTTATTGGATCACGTGACCTGAAGGGGACCGCATCTTTCATGCTTATAAGACACTCAGTCGGAGCTATTACGATTGGCATTCCGTTGTATGGAAGTAACACTTTGTCTTTTTTGGATACTACCTCCACCTTCTCTGGTTAAGGAAGTCATTTTTGCAGAAAGTACTCCATGTTGACCCGACGTCTTGGTTATAATGCATTCATGCTGACCAAAATCGTCAAGTTAATGAATCGTATGCGAAAATATTTGATAATTTTCTATGCTTGAAGATAACAATTATGTCATACCCTCTATCTGAAGTCCTTAGCTGTTCCAAACGTCTATACCATTTGAAACCCATTTCTCTAGGGTATGTTTTTTTCTGCTGTACGGGTGAAGGTCACATATTCTCCGGGTAATGGGAAATAATATCCAGTCCATACGCTTGCCACAATCTCTTCCCGATCAGTAAATCTGAAATTTGCATTACTAACTCCGAAATGTCCTTTAACACTTTAGTTTTTCATTCAAAATTACCCGATGTACTATAACAACGCCTATCATTATCAGGATAAAATAAGTTATCTTAAATAATACAAACCCGCCCGCTTAGCTCAGTAGGTAGAGCGTCGGTCTAAGGATCGCGTGGTCGCGAGTTCGATCCTCGGGCGGGGCGTATGTTCTCCGTGACTATTTGATAAACGACATTGTGTCTGAAATCATTAGTCCTCCACCTCTGATTCATGTTGGGAAGTTGGCAGTTACTTGCGGAGAACAGGTTTGTACTGGTACAGAATCCAGGAACACTGGTTAGGTTAACGGCCCGCCGTTACATGACAGAAATGCTGTTGAAAAATGGCGTAAAACCCAAAACAAACACACAAACAAACATCCCTAACTAGGTCATACATGAACGACCTGTTGGCCTTTTGCACGATCTGTTGGCCTGTCGACCTTTTGCACGACCCTGTTGACATTTTGCTCGACCCTGTTGACCTTTTGCACGACCTGATGGCCTTTTCCACGACCTGTTGGCCTTTTATGCAAATATAGCTGCACAGCCTGTGCCATCGGTACTATAAAGACTAAACTGAAAAACGACGATTTAACGTCAGCAATGACGTCATCCAACGTCGACCTGACAGAATTTTGTTTCATCGTCACTTACCTGTCAGACAGTGTACCGTACATATAGACACATATTATGAACATTTAGACTATGGGAGAGATATAACTTTCAGATTATTAATTTTTCTCTTGACTGCACGAGAGCATTCGGATTTGTGACTTTCAGAACATCCCTCAAATGTATAATAAACATCTTTATACTGTTTTCCTGCTAAACTGGTTACATATTAAACTCCAAGCGTACATTATACATGCATCTATAATGTAATAAATATGGACTGACACTGACTACGTATTTGCATTAAACTGATGAGTTTGTTATCAAACGATATCATCTTACTATACAAAAAAATGAGTGCTTGCTCAATTTGTATAAAAAATACATTTCTGTTTAGACATGGTTTCGTGATCTAGTATCTAGTCCAACGAACGCATTCATCAACACGGTTAGTTTCCTGACTTCAGTTAAACATCTAATTTTTTATTCATATAAGTTGAGAAAGTATTCTTTATTGATATGTAGATTTTACACTTTACATTCTGTAAGCAGACTTGAAAATATGTTAGAACAACCATATACTCTATACATGTATTATATTTTTGTGTTATTGGTAGTAGTAGCTGTAGCAGGATTAGTCATTCACATAGTTTTTTGAATACTTGTTCTTGTTATCATCATTATAATCATCTTCATCATCACCATAGTTGTCATCATTGTCAAAATCATCATCATCATCATCACTGTCATAATGATCATTATCGTCATCATTATTGTCATAATCACGATCAACATGATTATCATTTTCATTATCATTGTGATCATCATCAAAAAGATTTAAAAAAACATGTTCTAGTTCATTATATATATATATATATATATATTACATGTCGACACTTACATCATACAAAGTTTACATGTTTTCATTCAACTTTTAGGTAATAGACCAATTTACTACATAACTGCTTGAGCCCGCCCGCTTAGCTCTGTAGGGAGAGCGCAGATCTACGGATAGCGGGGACGTGAGTTCGATCCCCGGGCGCGGCATATGTTCTCTGTGACGATTTGGTAAAAGACATTGTGTCTGAAATCATTGGTCCTCCGCCTCTGATTTATTCATGTGGGGAAGTTGACATCTGCTTGCGGAGAACAGGTTTGTACTGGTATAGAATCCAGGAATACTGGTAAGGTTAACTGCCCGCAGTTACATAACTGAAATACTGTTTAAAAACGGCGTTTAAACCCAAAACAAACAAACAAACATAACCGCTTGAATAAAACTCAATTACAGAAATAGTTTGTATTACTGAGTGGTAAACACCGGCTTGTTGGGCTTAAGTAAAAAATTGAGAAGACCCATTTGAAATCTGTTTCTGATGTCATGTAACAAAACACTTATTGAATGGCTTGTTGATCAATATTCAAAACTATTGACTGACACGCTTTTTATTAAGTGTATAATATACATCATAAACATATTGGAACGTGATTATAATGTTGTCTATGAAATAGCTGGCTGTACTCGTATCTAGTCATAAATAATAAATATATCATACCACACAGATGATCACAATGCTCTCAGTCTGCTCTGACAAATAATTGCAACATAAATATTTGATAGAGTTTAAGGTTTCAGTATTATAGGCGCAGATGAAAATATCTGACTCATAATTAATGTATAATAAACAGAAAATAAAATCCAGTACTTTTATTACAAGTACAAGAAAACGTGAAAAATGAATAGTTGTGAATGTATCAAATATAAATAGACTTCGTGACATTAGTATGATTTGATTGATAAAATGAAAAGATTAAGATGGCACAAAGTATTTGTATATCCACGTGGACGGAATTTCAGGCTCCTGTGGTATATCGAGTTGTATTCTTTTAGCCCGTATCATGCTGGACACGACTGATTCTGCCTTTGCGACCAGTGCAGATCATAATCAGCCTGCACATCCGTATTCATGCAGTCTTATCATGATCTGCACTTGTCGCCATTCAGTCAGTATGTTTTTAGTATGCACCCCGTTTAACAGTTAATGGTACTGTTCAAATTGAAAGATGGACAAGTTCATTATAGAAATTTAGAAGGGTAAGGGTTAGTTATCTTCAGTACAACAATGTTGCATATTTCATTGCCGTTCATGGGCAGAGTCTGCAAATACATCTATTTCTGCTTCCATAGGGTAATTGTATTATGAAAACTAAGACAAAAAGCACATGTTCTATGTATCAAGCTACAACAGTCTTCAGGCATTCGCTTTGAGGAAGTGACTTTTGTTCTTCTAGAATAAAGTACCCTCTAACCATGCATTCTCGTGTTCTAGTCAATATATTGTTCAAGGTCAGAACGGCATCGAACGAATAATGTCATATCTAGAGAATTAAAATCAAATAATTTGAATTAAATAATTTCGAGCAGATAGTCCATGGGGAACAGATGCATCCGAGCCTAGCTATTCAAATCTGAAAAGAATCTAAAACCATTAATTTTGTATGTCATATATGTGGTTAGATTAATTCATGTTTATTAAGAATAATTTATAATATCTCGATGGACACCATGTATACATAATTACCATAGAATAAAAAAACAGGTTTTTTTATGGCGTCATAATCGTGACTGACGAATTTAATAATCTATCCTATTCTGTAAGCATTGATAGCAGCAAAAAGCTTGTTTTACCTGTGAGTATGAACATTCAATGAAAGTTTATTTTCAGATCATTTGAACTATTTTGATTGTAAACTTGACTATATACATATACACTTAATATACACAAAATATATATGCAATGAAGAATAACACGAATTTACGGTCTAAATCTTATTCTATTATATGTTATTTTGTTTGGTTAGGAAGTTAAATGCATTTCCTGCTTATTCATAACCACAACGCATACATCTGTGAAAGGTAAACAAAATATGACAGTAGTATCGTGTGATGTTCTTCCTATGTTATTTTTATCGAACCATACTCGTTACAAATAGTGACCTCTCTCCTGTTTGATTACAACCCTTCCCGTGTTGAAAGACTTCAGCTGTCGATAGGTTGGTAAATTTTAAAGGGTTTTAAATAATTCGCAGTTTAGTTATATCATAACAAGTTTAGCAAGTAGGCTAGCATACAGAACCATAATAAACGCGATGAAAATAATGAACAAAAAATATTTCTTCGCTGCAAGTATTAGTTTATTCATCAATAACACCTTTTTATAATCGATCGGATCATCATGCGAACTTTTACTCTTCTGATAAACCTGTAATCAAACAAGATCACTGTTTACATTATTTGCATATCTAGGCCAAGCATAAAGTAAACGCGCCAATAAAAATAAATCGTAAGGTCGTACGATCCTGGCAAGGAGAGTTCATGTTAAATTAGACCCCGCTGCGAGGCGCGTCATGTGGTTTTTTATTTATTTTTATTTGTTTCCTTCTTTGATTCTTCTGCTACATTTTCCGATTAATTTTATCTGGTAATAACAAAAACGTAAGCTTACGCAGACACATGTACAGCAGTGTTAAAGCCTATGATTTAAAACTATTAAGACTAAGCTATCTATAGACGTCTTTAAGAAGAAAAAATATCTATAATATTAGAACCCCGTAGGGTTAGTGAATAAGAGTACTCCAGCGGCTTCAAACCGCCTGTGCCTTGTAGTCGTTCAGAGCATGAATATCGCCCTATTCAGGTTGTGTTTAAAATTCGCTTTTAGCAAAAGGGAGCGCGACATTTATGTGATCCAATACATTTTTTTCTCATTACAGACGCGCTGTAATAATAACAGTATACATTTTTGCACATAGACTGATGGTAATTAAAATAAATAATCAATCTTATATAATAATTATATTATAATACCGTTAAAATTTTAAATACATTACAATGTCACTTAGCGTCAGCTCAGCTCCAATCATTTTGGTACCTTTCTATATATGTAACACAATATAATGTTAATAAAAAGTCATTATTATATACATAGCATTAACAATATTGTGCTATAGCAAAATGTCATAAGATTACTTAACAACAAGGCTGTAAGAAGCGATATATATGTTTTATCCACGTACTGCAATATGATAGTTCACACCTAGATATTCTTGGCAATATACATGTACACACCAGTGATATCGATAAATACATTTATAACACGATGTATATATGGCCGTGTTGTGTCTCTTTCAAGGCCTCAAATTTCAGTATGAATATGCAAATCTAGTGAATAGGCAATATTTATGAATGATAGGTACATATGTATTTGCAGAGTGTTCCGTGAGGTCAAGATATTAACAGTAGCAAATATTTTCATATATGTTAAGGACAGACTTTTCTTATAATTTTCGCCAAATATGTCGGATTTTCATTAGCAGGTAATGCTGGATTTATTTTAATTTAATATAAAGTTAACTATGTATTACTACGCGAACTACTTTGTTTAATGTAAATGTCCTATAAATAAATATTTGACCTAGTAAGGTTACACTGCGATACATGTGTGTCAATGTTAGACGATTGGATTTTAGTTTATACCGGAATGTATTTCTTTTGTGTTAGATATAACCGTAACGCTTGTACATAAAAGAAATAAGGCGACTATAGCTTGACTTTTTGTGTTTAATATCAATACGCATTCGTACAGGTATATTTTACATGTATATACATGTGCGCTATAACCACGTGATTCTTTATATTAATTAAGGATATCTCGTAGCTATACCAGTATATAGACAACTTATTACCGTGGAAATTAATTGGTTTTAATGATTAATCGATTTCTGTCTAAATACTGTGAATTTATATAGGGAAGTAATATCAGACACACGAGTAAGATATGTGAACCAGTGAATAGATATCAATATAGCTTTAAGCCTTAATGGGAATTCTTAATACCAGCCGATCACTGACTATATACTTTACAAGGTAAGACGCGTTGATTTATCTTTTACCTGAACTAGTTTTTAAATCCATTTTCATTTATTCTATATTTTCACCTTGAAAATTGAAAAGCAGCGCTTAAGTATTAAAAAAAATATTTTCAGTATTAATTAATTGGAACAGAATGAGTGCGACTAGAATAGACCAAGGGAAATTCTTTTTGGCACAATTTCATAGCATAAGTTGTTTTCTTAAATGTCGTTGCAAGACACGTAATTTAAAACAATCAAAAATAAGCCTTAGAATTAGCTAGATTAGAATCGTACTTAAATTTTAAAATAGGTTTCGATACTGCACTATTATTGTAGACAAAGATAAACACGATGTTGCCAATGTTTCTCAGTAGTTTGGACAGGGGATTTGATACTTTTTGTGCTCTCTTTGACATATTTCATCATAATGTTTTTGAAGAGTCAAGAAGAGGGTGTTTTAGTCAGAATGGTGTAAAAATCTAAATGTGAAAATCTTTAACGTGAACCCGACCTAAGATTCCTTATTATGACACGTATCACATGATAAAATAACCACTAACCACACCATGGGTTAGCTGGTAAAACGGAAGTCAGCTGATCTCTAACACTTCTTTCGAAATTTAATGACTCATACATTTCTCTCTAAAACGTGGTTATTTATTATTGTTCTATCTTGTACTTAAATAACAATTGTATATTAGAGTTGTCGCGATCTTAAATATTGGCATTCTTGTTATGTCGCGACGTTAAAACTGTTTACTAAATTAGAATTTAAAAGTTTTGCGGGAATTTTATACTTACAATAACGCGGAAGAGAAAATAAAAACTGTAAAATTTAGGAATCTTCAAGATCGGAAAAAATCGTAAAACTATAATATATATAATATATCACATTTGAAAAGAAAACCGTGCAAGCCTGGACGCTGTGGCGTAAATGCAGCTACGCTACTGCACATTGTATAAAATGACGTTATCATTAGGAGAGACCGTATATATTAATTTGCATTAAGATTGACAGGTCACCTCCATTAGGAAACACGTTATATCTGCATGCATACAGAACGCGTTTAACGTCTGTAGTAAAACAGGTCAACAAATCTCATTTATCAAATAATAATATTATGAGACCTTAATTAAGCATCATTAACAAAGACTGTTGTTATAACTACTGTATGCATTAATTTTACAGACATTAGATATTGCTTTTGAAAACGCATTAAATATTTCCTTTCATTTTACATCATATGAACCTATGTGCTGTTGTAATATATATCTATCAGTTTATTTAATACCCCAGTCACACGTACGGCGCAGGTAGCTACGTCTAGCCACGGATAGAAACGTAGTAATCCGTATCGATCCGTACCTATGCCGTACCTTCGTACCTATGCCGTACCTTAACGTAGTTATCCGTATCAATCCGTACGGCTTAGGTACGGATCGATACGGATTATTACGTTTCTATCCGTGGCTAAACGTAGCTACCCGCGCCGTATGTGTGACTGTGATATAAGATAGCGTGGCATTACGTTGACAGAAGGTTTTAAGATTATGTGTTAAAAATGTTCGTTTGTACCATCTTTAATCTTTTCCTTAAAAAATCCTCCTGACCTCAACTATGTTAAACAGAATCAATTTTTAAATTCACCTTGTGATAAAATTGATACTTATACAACCAAGTAGGAGTTTATACTTGAGCTTTGTGTGGACGCATTGGTCGAGAGGGTTAAGATGTTTTCCTATGTAGGTGAAGGCCCCTGATTCGAATCCTGGCTACTCCTATTACGGTGTGTCCTTGGGCAAGGCACTTTATCACGATTGCCTCAGTCGACCCAGCTGTAAATGAATACCAGCAAATTGCTGGGGGTGAGGTATAATTGGTTTTAACTGTTCTTAATATAGTAGAGATGGTACCTAAAAAATTCAAATTCATCTTTATAGTTTTTTTTTTTAGAGTGAAATGATAGCTAAGTGCACCAATTATCTAAATATATTTATGGTTTTCCTCTTCTCCATGTCAAAAATAGAAATATTTGATATCTAAAAAATGACTTTCTCAAAATATCTGAAGCAAAATGGACAACTCTTGTATTGACCGTTTTTCAAAGATTTTAGGACTTCCCCAATTATAGTCTATATCAAAAGCTCCCACAGCTAAATAAATTCAATAGAGTATAAGGTAAGTTTACTCTACTTTCAACATTTTGAAAGAGCCTATATTGAACTTCCTTTTGTCTTTTAATAAAGTCAAATTCCAAGACTAGCCAAGAGTCTGAAACACTTGAAAAAATGCTGAGTGGAAGAGATGACATGCTCTTTATTATAAGCCTACCAAAACCATACCAAAAATGTACCTTAAAGAAGTTATTAAAGATTTTATATTGTAAACAAACCCCTACACCATTTTACCATCACTATTTTCCACTCATGAATGCACTCAATTCAGGTGATAATTGTTGATATATTTGTAAATGAGAGGCCCCAACAAAAACCTTTTTTTCAAGTTGTGTAAACAGTATAAGTTTTAAATTAATGTTGATATCTGAAATTATCCGATTACTTTGTTTTCAACAATAAATAAAACACCTTTTAGTTTGTTTAGGGTAGCTGACATGTAACGAAAATCATCAAATAGAGTAATCTCCATATGCTTTTTCAGCATTTATTCGTTTTTCAAGGAAAGCAAATGATCGTGCTAGTTCCCGCCAGAGAATGTTTAAATTGAGAATTGCTTAAAATACATTACATAGAGTCATCATTACCTGTCAGCTACCTTAACATGTAGTAATTACAACCACTACCTTAAAACATTGTTATTATATTTGACGACAATGAATTTTTGTGTTACCAATTTAACTTTTTTCGTTATTTCTCATTGTTGGATATATACATTTTACATTTTGATATATAAATGTTGTGTAAACCAATGTATCACCATTGAGAACAATAAATAAACAACTTTGGCTAAAAGATCAAAACTTAATAACGTTTCTTAATGTCGTTAATTTTCTTCAAAGGAATGTATGCATTATTCTATATAATCTTCATGCATTACTAAACTTTCTATCAGGGCCTCACTACAACTTACAAAATAACTGTCAGTGTAAGTCATGAGAAAAGCGTGCATATTGTATATTGAATACAAAGGGATTTAAACAAATGTAGGTCATATTTTGTCTGCCTGATAAGTTGTTTGAAAAAGGACCTATCTGATTTTTCTTTCACTTTTGATCAATGTTTAATGTTGGCTTCAGTTTATTGATCAATTCAGAGTTGCCCCCCTTTTATTTATTTGGGTAGGTACCACCTCTAAATATAGGGTGGCAAAAAAAACTCTATAGAGCTTATGTTAATTGTTTCACCAAGCGACGGTAAATAAAACTTACCTTTACCTTTACCTTTGTACGCCTTGTATAATATTGTGACCTTAGAATGCTTTATGCTGTTGTCACGAGGTTAACTTATGATACCTTACACTACTGTATTATTACTTTCGAATGTGATTCTTCCGTTCACAATACATTGTTCTGTATCACGCAAACTATAACAAGCCGTGATTTATAGTGTTGAGTTTTATGATTAAAATGATTTGTTAGCATTTTCTCTATCTTAAAGCAGACAGGAAACTCTAACGTATGACTCGTTTGTCTGGCGTATCAGGAAGTAGATAAGGAATATATTAATAGAGTTGTCATGGTATATTATCATATTAAGTATATGATTCCTTGAAGTACTGTACAAAATTACAGTTTCATACTATTTGTCATATTAAAACTGCTTAGCGTGTCGGTTTTAGTTTTAACCGCTCGTTTCTGTGCAGTTCCGTTTTCTCAAATGCGCGTTAATGAGATGAAGGGCAACCAAACACTCTTATCGTACTTGTGACATGCAGTGCACCTGCTCGAATATCTTGACGTAGAAATAAAAAGTTCATATCTAAACTCTGTAAATCAGAATTCGGAATCAATAAGCGTAAGTTCAGCTTACTTAATTGAATCTGAATACATTTGTATATGTATGGATTATTTCTTGTATGACTGGTCTTACGGAAGAATTTCAAAACATTTTAATAGGAACATATTGATGTTATTAAAAGGTCAAATGCTACATTAAATAGTGCATGACTTTTGTAAGCAAGGGGGATCAATGGAAATATTGATGTGTTTTTGTTCAGAAGTGCTTCAGTACTATTGTAATGTTAGTTTATCTTCCGAAAAAAAGTTGATTTATTTAACAAACTAAATATGTTTTATATTTTAAACAAAAGAACTTAAGGACCAGCAAAAAAAAGACAAAGAATTAGAAAATTAGTTAACATATCTATGAAGCTGAAATTGATTGTTGCTTACATTGTTGTATTACAATATCTTTTCACAGTCTTGAAATTTGTCTTTTATTTCACTAAAATGATACCTACCGTTTCGCGTGTTTTGCCCAGTTTTGTATATGAAACCGGCATATGAAAAAAACCTATATCTTTTACCGGCTGGATTGAATACACTGACTGGTGTTCCCTATGGAGCCTTGTTGTTGTAATTTAAGCATTGAATGATGCAATGTTACGACAAGTTTTAAAATAATTTTTAAGTGTTTATGCAAACTGCTCTTGTATTGTTATCATAGCAGTCGTTTATCTGGGCTTCTGTTGTAGTCACATAGATATGGTTTATGTCATACGACTTTTCCGGCTTTTGTTGGTGGTAAAAATCCCAGGTGTCCCTCTTGGCTTTGTTTCAACACGGGCGCGGGCACTGGGAAGAACTACCAACTTCCTCACATGAAGAATTCTACACCCCGAGCGACGTGTCGAACCCACGCCGGCGAGAGACAGGCGATTCAAAAGTCAGCGACCTTAACCTCTCGGCGTGTTTAACCGTATGATAATTCTGTATGAAAGACATTGTTTAGCCATTCATAATGCTGAAGGAATTTTCAAAATTGGACCACTTTTAAAATATATTTCCGAATAAAAATGGAGAAAATCGGTTACCATTGATGCAGCCATTTTAATGTTTAGGAGTTCGCTTTTCTTTCGGTCAAAGAAGAAGGGAGTCAGATGCAGTTAAATGACTAACATGATCTTTAATCATCAGAATAAACAAATCATTCTCCCTCTCTAAATTCCGTACGTGATCGGACTAAAATGCCGCATATCTCAGCAATACGTATCAAAAATGCGAGTTTTATAGCCGTTATCGTCCGTGTTATTATTCTCAAGCTTTAAAGTTTGTCTCGACTTGATATGGAGTGTTTGACACAAGATAACCATTTGTTTACAAACACTAGTTTGGCATGTAACACAAGATAAGATTACACGTCCACATGTACTTCTGGGTTATCATATGCAAATTGATCTAGGAGAAACAGGACGAATAGCTTTGTTATTTACAGTAATTATTGTCGGGATTTCTGCGGGTATTTTTTTTTTACAAAACTCAGTAAGTACTCGTATATTGATATTTTACGTATTGTTTCACATAAATAATGTAAAGTAACTGAATGAGGTCGCACTTTGAAAGGGCGATGTGATAAAGAGAAAATGGAAGTTTGTGGGTTTTAGCCAGAGTGGGTCGAGAGCCATAGTTTTGGCCAGAAAACACACACAAACAAACTCACAGTGATTAAAAGCTTGTTAGTTGTTATTGACAAAGATTCACGTAACAGTAACTTAATTTGTAAATAATTTATTAAAGCTTGACGACGTGCTTTTTAGGCGTGAATTTACTTACATCGTTTTCCATTAATGCTGAAAAGCTAAAGGTTGTGTATATAGAGAATATTAGGTTACTGTCTTTCTTAGCTTAGGTTTTGCCATTAAGTCGCAGAAAAGCGGATAAACTTAAGTTCAGAAAGACAGTAACCTAATATTCTATTATCGTGCAGTCAATAAAATCTGTCATTAACATCTTTATGTTTAAAAAGTGCTTTTCGATACAAAAAATGATCCATTCAGATTTTTACTCATTTGTAAATGGATACATTTTTCATGTACTAATATGAATTTAGCGAAGTCATAGAAATTGAACAATCTTTCCTCTAAGAAGACAAAATTATTACACTAATTACCTTAACGACAGAAATAGTTCTAAAGTATATGAATGATTTCATATCTCAGTAGGTATGAATTTAACAACGTCATATTGGTAACATTGGAGTACAGATTATGCACATGTCGTGTCACGAACGTAACATTTCTGTCATTATTTTGTAAGTAATACGGCGGTCGGGATTATTTCGTTTTAGATATTTGAGATCAGTTATTTTGTGACATTCGCAAAGATACGCAGGTGTAATTATGTAAATTGTGGGTCTAAAGTATGTTAAAAAGTTCGTAACGATGGAGGATAAATATACTTGCAAAAACACGTCAGTAAAACCCCGTAATTAGTTGGAAGGAGCTCAATTTTATTCCTAATACATTCTTTACAAAATGGACAATTTTGATAGAGCTGCTAAATGTTAATCTAGTTATAATTTTTTCATGTTATTGTGTAAACATGTTACGTCAATATTAACATGTATTATACGCAAATAGCTGAAAATTAAAACAGAAATACGTTTACTTTTTTCCTGATTTTGTGACGCGTAGAATAGATTTACAGAGAAATCTATCAAGTTGTATGCTCCCAACTGTCCTTGGCATGAATATCAATTTGCCTGAACGTTTTGACCAAGCTTGATGTCAGTTTTTGATCACATGGATCGTCACGTAATTTGCTCGGTGTTGGGCCAAATTCCTGCGCTTTGTTTGTCTAAAATACGTGTACCAATGATGACCCCGATTTTCCTTTACTATAGGTATAAACTCGTAAAATTATTGATAGTGTAAAGGGGACATATCAATAATAGCGATGCAGACCGGAAAGTTTGCTTAATCTAGTTCTTACTGCAACGAATAACCGCCATTTTTACACACCGGAAACAAGTTACTTCAGCCCATTGTTAGTATCGAGAGTTGGAATAAAATCATAATTGCATTATTTTGAGACAGTCCTTAATAATTTGTTTCCCCGATACTATGCGGGTCATCGTGTTTTCGCCTATTAATTAAACAGAAACCTTCGCTATTCTTTTGCTTAGATTGATATTGATCATGGATCATTGTCTACAATATCATTAATTTTTCATAGAGAACCTTACAGTATATATGTTCTATCTATTATAGAACTCATGTATAAAGAAACACATACTGTAAATACATCTAAACGTACTTTATAGTATTCATAATTATTAATGATATGTCATTCAAATTACAGTGAGCAATGTGTAAATCTGTCAATATATTAGTTCTGCGTTACAAGTAAATTTCTCGAGATTTTGAATCTCACACGTTTTATAGCCCCAAAATGAAATGAAAATTGTAGGCTTAAGTTTGTAAATAGCAGTTACGACTTTTGTATATATCCTGTGTCTTTAACTTTTTCTAATTTCCTTTTGTTACATACGTAAAAGAAAAGTAACAATGTCCCCATCCCGCTTGCCGCCATGTTTTTGACGATTAATACGATTAATCTTGTTCGAAATTTACCTAAGGAAAAAAGCGGCTAAAAAGGAGATACCATTTGATATTTTCCCAAATTTTAGTTGTGGCGGCCTCTATCTCCAACCGAGTGTAACCATTTCAACTGCTTTGGAAAGGCTAAGTCTCATTGGATAACAGGTTTAGAGGAAACTGCGTTTGAAGAAAATAGTTAACGGACGGACGGACGTCGGACATAATATTGATCACAAGAGCTCATCCCCAAACTCAGCTGGTACATGTGAAAAGTGACATATGGGATTGATAAATTTGAGCGTACGATAAATAACTTATTTTACCATAACTCAAACGAGATATCCTTGGGGACAAATCCAAAATCAATTATTAATCATACGAATTGACATTTTTCTTCACTTGACCAAACATGGTGACTTGGTAATTTAATGTAAAATATTACCATTCTGCTAGAAGTTGCAATGCTATGTTGACGATAGTAATAGCTAATATTGATGATGATGTATAAAGCTTTGAGAGATGAGTCTAATTCCCATAACAAGGTTGCATGGTAAACTTTGAAAAACTGTTCTCATAATATGTAGACCAGTCGTCAATATTTTTCTTCAACATCATTCCTCTGAAACTAATGGTCAGGAATACGCCAAGCTTGGTCTTTAGCATCCTGGCAAGGTTGCCTCTCTTGTTTGTTCAAATAGGGGCACGTTGACCCCTTCTAGGGGCCGCTGGAGATGAAAATAAAAAACCTTTAAACAGCTTTTTCTCATAAACCGCTTCAAACTTGATCTATAGTACCATTCATTATACGGTAATTTTTCAAGTTTGTTTAAACGGGGATACTTTGTACCTTTAAGTGACCGATAGAGCTAAAAGTAAAAATACCTTTAAACGACTTCTTCACCGCTCATGGGTTTTCATCAAATGTGGTCTGTAGCGTGTTGTATGGTCCTGTAAAATGAGGGTACTTTAGCTAGAGCTAAAAGTAAAAGTACTTTTTAACGACTTCTCCTGAAGAACCGTTTGGTAGATCTTCATGAAATTCCTTATGTCAAATGGGGCACTTGGACTTTTGTAGAGGCCTCTTTAGCTTAAGATACAAATACCTTTAAACGCCTTTTCTTCATGAACTACTTAAGATCTTCATTAAACTTGGTTTAAAGCTTCATTGTAAGGTATCAGGGTCAGCTAAAGCTATAACTATAGATACCTGTAAACGACCCCTTTTCACGAAGGCCTGTATGGATCTTCTTTAAAGGTGATCTGTAGGGTCATTGTGGGGTCCTCTCTCAAATGTGTTCGAATGGGGTACTTGACCCTTTTTAGGGTTCAATAGAGCCAAAAATAGAAAAACCCCATGAACCTATTAAACCATTGTAAGGTATTCCCTCAAGTTTGTTCAAATGGGGACACGCTTTAGTATGCTAAACACAGCTATTCAGTGTGTAATCTGCATATTCAAGGTCAAATAGTGAAGTGAGCGACTTAGGGCCACGATGACATTCTTGTTACATTTTGTGCTTACTAGCCTTTGATCAATTGTACGTTCAATCCATATAAAATAGAGAACGTTAATATATTACAGAGAAATAGATATATCAATCTGAAAGAAGAAGACATTTAATTTATTATAATTAAAGATTGAAAAATGCTGACCTAATCTAGACGTACACAGATGCGTTATATTAAATACCATTAAAGGGTTGAAGAGATTTTGTTCAAATTATGCTGCACGAATGGATTTGCAGAATGCTTGTACTAGTAAGCAGTTAATGAAATGATATTTTAATATCTCATATCTTCTATGGCAAAAAAGATCGGAATTTTGAAACTGATCGGAAGGTAAGGCAATTTTATGCAATAAAATGTCTGTAACTACCTTAACATGTGGTTAATAAAAGCACTTTTGGGCTTCTATTCTATAACTGACACTGGTTCCAACATTTGTAAACAAGTTAAAGTGCAATCATGAAAATTTTATACACTCGCTAAAGCATGATTGAAAATCAATAATTCTAATCAAGATAAGTGCCTACTGAAATTTCCCATCTTCGTTATTAATCGTTATGATTCTTTTCTCGTAATAATAACTGTTGTTTGGGTTATCTTTAAGGCAAAAATAAATAGGTTTAATACGACAGGGATAATATTTCTTTTTAATTTGGATCTATTACCGTATATAGCATGATAGTAGATCCAGTTTCATAAATGTTTTTATACAACCATGGCTAGACATCCTAATTTAATTTTTTTTTTTTTGGAAATGTGTTTTTCATAAAGTTTATCTTTGTTGTAAGTTAGAAATACAGTTATTGTAAAGAAGTTAATTTTGCAAAAGATATTGTTTCAAAATGCCAAAGAAGTTTTATTATCTAAAAAATGTGACCCATGGTACGGCATTATTTTGAAAATCCCATGAGTCGATATACGGACCGGCTATACCGTTTTCTTATCTCAGTTTTTGTGAGCTTCACATTACTCAGACACAATTTAAGGTCATACATAGCGTACCAAAGTGTCCCTGTTAGCAAGATTTAATACACAGGTAGGCATCTAGATAGTCTGTTTTATATACAGACCAAATGTTTTATGTATTTATGTCCCTTCTCTTGTCTGTCAGAAATTAAAATATTCATCTAGTCGGTATCCAGACTCACACTGGATAGAAACCACCGACCTTAGCAAGCTAGTTAAATGGATCATTATATACCACCTAGGGAACTTATTCCACGTCCCAGGAGGGATTTCGAACCCACAACTGGAGCACGAGACACAAATGATTCGATAGCGACCTTAACCACATAGCCACGGAGTTTCCCTTGTTTTATACGCTTCTTCATCTATCATAAAATCCTGCAGCAGTTTTCTTTTTCTTTTCAAATCCGTCTGTAGTATTTCAGATTAAGGGCAATCAGAAATAGATTTTTCATTGGTCATTTACAAACACATGAAATCACATAAAACCGAACAATATTAGCTAAATGATCATAGTGATTTTAATTTATAAATAAATATGAAGTGTTTTTCCCCTATCCCTTTTTGAAACAAAAACAACAATCTGTATTGATGAAAATTGAAATGGGATGAAGTTCACGAACAAGGAAGTGAGTTACAGGATCGGCCCAGATGGCTATAAAAAGCCACCAATCATAGCACGGTATTTTAAGATTTATTCAAAATTAAATGTTACTCGTGTCTTTTTTTGCAATTTGAAATAGTCTGTCGAGTGGCCATTTGAATTTAATTTTATTCGGAACCCAATAATTAAAGAAATAGATAAACCTATGAATGCATTTTGTTATTACAGAGAAAAATGATAAACCGTCATTGACCCTGTTTCGCGGAAATCATACAATCGTATTTCACTATTCACATTTCGTCATCCGTGTAATGCATTTCGCCATTCATAAAATGAAGATATTCTTGCATGATAATGACTGTGTCAGTTATCTAGACCAGTTTCTCATTAACATTAAAATGTGTACGCAATAATCGTTTTAATCGTACACGCGGATGTAAATGTAAGTTTCGTATTAAACAGGACCGGATTTCATATAATTATACGAATACATGTATAGGAATAAAATAAGTTCATAAATGAATTAATTAAACAAAGTGCATAGCGCATGCTTATACTGCTGTTACGAGTGTTTCTGAAATTTGCAGACTCGTACGTCTTGTGTCGGATTTTAAAACTTAAACCTATGTGGATAGTGGTATTTTATTCAGATGTCCATGCTTGTTTTATCGTAAGTGATTGACAGGTATTACTTAAATTTTTATTACTATAAAAAAGATCACGGTTAAAGATTTTGGTAAAATGATTTTATGAAATATTAATGATTAAGTTAAAAAAAAAAGTTATAAAGAAGAGGTAATCAGATGAATTTGCGTTTATTGAATAAAGCAAAATTATTTGTAGTTGAGACGTCCTATAAAATGTGCATATTTCGTTTTTGTAGCATACTTCAAACAAAAGCAATATTGGCCTTTCAAACTATAAGGTAAACAGTTGAAATATAATCCAAATAACGTGCTTAATATCTCGTCTTATTATTACTTTTTTTTCGATTTTCAAGTGGCACTATTTAAACCATTATAGAATCTAGTAAATAAAGTATTTGCAAATACGACGCTTTCATTGACGTATCCCACGTGACCATGTTCGTTGTAGCATAAATTTTAACCTTATTTTAACCTTACCTGTATGCGCTAATATTTCGCAATGTTTGACTTGCCTTTGATAGAAAAAATCCCCAAAGTAAGCGAATAGTAATATTTAAACAGTCGCACTTCCAAGAATTTGGTCAATAGCGTTTTAGCTGGAAATCGAGTCAAATCTATAAATAATTGTTAACATTAAACAGGATTTAGATATAAACGTTGAAAACAAAGATAGTCAATAGCTGTGTGACACATAACATTAACTCTTTAAAGCTTTTAATAAAAAAAAAGTAAAACGGTTATATATTAAACAGAATAGTATATGGTTAACTTAAGGTAAGTCATATCAATTTTGCTTAAATATTATCATTTTTGAGTTATTGTTTGATAATAGAACATGAAAGTATACTGTTCCTAATTCTCACTAAATCACAGGGAAGTAGGCACAATGGTTTAGAGACAGAGGTGCTGCGAGTTTCGAATCTCGTAAAGCGATATCCGTAATCCTTTCCTTTGTGCCAGTACCGTGTTAGAAGTGCATCAATATATGAGCCGTGCCATGAGAAAACCAACATAGTGGGTTTGCGACCAGCATGGATCCAGACCAGCCTGCGCATCCGCGCAGTCTGGTCAGGATCCATGCTGTTCGCTTTCAAAGTATAGACAGTTAGAGAAACTGATAGCGAACAGCATTGATCCTGACCAGACTGCGCGGATGCGCAGGCTGGTCTGGATCCATGCTGGTCGCAAAGCCACTATGTTGGTTTTCCCATGGCACGGCTCATATATAATATTTATCGCGAGAAGATGAGCTGAAATAAATAACTTTAAACTAAAAATTGTAACCGTGCAATGCGCGATGAAATCTCTGCCCTCACCCACAACTTAAAATGATTTATGAAATGGTTTAAATACCTTAGTCTGCAACAGACTTATACGTATATTGATAAGAACACGTTTTTTATAGAATTTAAGAGGACCAAAAATATTAACCTGCTGACTAAAGCTCATAAATATTACATTTGCAAATTATTTTTCATGTCTCCTGCAAAACATTGTGCAGTAAAGCGCGAGCGGGTGTATATAATTATATCATTGTCACCTTTCGTCTCTAATCTTACGTATATTTGATCGTATTCATTTACAAAGCTTATCTACAATTGCAGTGCAACGTTTTTATTTATCAATATGTAGCTGAAAATAAATTTAACAGATAAAAATAAAAGATGAAACAGAATTAGAAAATGTATGACTATTTTTCATTTAATATATATTGCAAGTGTTCCCAGGTATTTTAATAACATTTATGTATATTAAGTACAAATAGATTATTAAGGCGGCGTTGTGTCATAATTAGACCTAAGGTTAGAATATGTGACAACCAATTAATCCTAATACACTAGTCTGTAGACAGATTTAATCTGTTTTGAATGTAATTACCGTTCAGAAATATCAATCAAGTGCAACAATGACCGTTAAATTATTTGAATTATTTAAAGAAATCTTTAAAAGATATATTTATTGTTCCCAATAATCTTTTCATATATTTTAAAGTTCATTTCATAGATTGATATAGGAATAAATTTCAAGTTACTAAAGGTCTGAACATGTACTGAAAGTAACTTTTTATATGTTATCCCATCCAGTGCAATTTATGAAGTAAAAAATATAATTGAAAATATCATGCTGCGTATTCTAGCATATCAATTATTACATTGTGTCTTCTTGAAACGCCCGGGTCTTTTACCAGACACATTCCGAATGACTTTCTTAGATATTTTCTTTTCACTTTTTTATATTTAGTCTTCGGTTTGCTTGTTGCTCTGTGTATCTGTAACCCAGCGTCCTTAGTTACATATTTATATTTTAGTCAGTATCTTTTGTATTCTGTCATAAAGGTGCGTCCCTTCTGACACATTTACTTGACATTTATAGTTGTTACTATGTTTAAATGTTTTGTAAATATGTTTCCATGTTTGATGTCCTTGATTGTTGTATGGATGTGGAGCTCATTGCTCAAATCTAAATAAAGCTTTGTGTGTTCTGTATTCTAATACGATGTTAAATGTTTATTTAATTGTCCTTAGAAACTGTTCAGTTGCACAGATTTTCTATAGAATGTACTATTTCAAAATCCTTAGTTGCGTGTTTGTATTTATTTGTAAATTTAATAGCATACAAACAAATCTATAGCAACCAATGGATTACTTTATTGGCGCATATTTACATGAATACATCGACCTTCATCGATATGGTATTGGGTTCTTGTTCAACCATTAAACATAAGTGGCAATGTTAATAATTAGGACATGCCGCGTTCAATAGCGGCTTAACAACGGAATAAACTGAACCATTCTTTTGTACACAATTGGTAAATTGGTTTCGCTTCGCAGTTATGTGGTGTTAGCATGTATATATTGGATTATTTGAAAGTACAGCTTTCACTCTGTAAAGTTGGTATTGAAAGATTAGTTCTCAAAGGATATGCATAGGAAACCGTATTTCTTGATTAAGAGGTAAACTTGAAAGATTATTGTTTTGCAGTTAGTTAATGAAATAAATACATAAATACAAATATAATATTTAATATTTATAATTATTTTACAATTAATTTATGTTACTGATAAATACATACACAAATATATTGTCTTTTAATATTTTATTATTGCTTTACAATTAATTTATGTTAAAAATAAAAATTGATTAATAAGCTAATAATTTCGTAAACACTAGATATTTTTTATGTTATTTTGTTATTGTCAAACATTTTATTAACGTCTCTTCACATGTATCAATTGTGTTGCATTGTATTTAATGCATATTAAAAATTGTCTTAAGACAGATAAAAGTGCAAGTGCCTATCTTAACAGAAATATAAGAGGATTCGATTCATCATTGACTTCAGATTGTAACATTTATTCAACCGTTTCTTTATGGAAACAATTATTCCATTGCTTAATAGTACGAAGAGAAGCTGTGAAACCAGTACTAAAAAGTTATATAAGTGCATGCAAATGCATACCGGTGGTACCATACCCCAGAATCTGATGTTTAAAATGGAATAAAAGTTCAATTTAATTCAAATTTAATTTAGTTTACCAGTATCAGTATTTCGCCCACAAATGACAGCAGCTATTTTACCAGCACGTGTGTTTCAATGAATATAAATAATAATTTGAGAGAAAAAATACGTGGACTATGAAAACTGAAGTGAATGTTTCTGACTGTAACATTGTAGCTCTGTATTTGCAATGTAATCTACGCGCAGCCTTTCGTTCTAAACATCTTTTAACCTGACACGTACTCTGAAAATTGAAACGCAGCATACCTCAACGCGATGATATATTCTTAGACTTGAAAATATTTTCATTTTGACGTTAACTGTAACTTTCTGTCCTTTGGTGTTCCATGAAAATGTACTTGACAAAAAGTATCGACTTTCGATTAGATTTTTACTAATAATTTTAAAGGTGATTTATTAACGGTGATTTAATTGGTAATATTTGTTCTTAATGAATGGAGCTACAATGTACATATCTTAAAGGAGACAAATGTCATTGACATGTCAAAGGCACTGTTAGCTGCCATTTTTCTTACATACTTCCTTTTACAAATGACATGTTGTCTATTTTTAGATTTATCCCATACTTTCGTGCGACGACCGACGGTGCCGTCTCCATGGTGAAGTGTGAACCCATGAACAAAGATGATATACATCAGGACGCTTGCACTCTCCTGGCGCTTCTGCGCAGGGACGAAGACAGTCTGAACGATGCCGGGAAACAGCTAGTGAAACAAAATAAGGATTACTCACGTGACGTGTTTATGCACGAGGTGGACGGGTGGACGCCGTTCCACGCTTTTGTGTTACGAGGGGCGCGAAAAATGGTGAAACTTTGTTTAAAGGCTAAGGTTGATGTGAACGCTACTATGGGGTCCCCAGATGGACTTCCTGGGGGATGTTCAGCATTACATTTAGCCGCACATCGTGGTGACGTCAGCATAATAAATATCTTAGTGTCAAATGGAGCGGATCTGGATTTAAAAGATAATCTGAATAGAACACCTGTGATTTATGCATCACGAGCAAATAATACGCTGGCAGTAAAAACTTTACAACGCGCAGGCGCAGATATGAGCGGATGTGACGCAAATAAACAATCATCAGACGACATGACGTCATCACCAATCGTATGCTTTTTACCATTTGTTTGTGCAGGAGTCCGTCGGTAGCAGGAGCAGCCGGCGATAAAGCATGCTCATAGTCAAATAGTCATCAACAAGCTGTGATATCGTAAACATTTAAAAGAGCTTTAAAAGTATTTTGTGATCATGTTTATGCATCAGTGTGCCTTCATGTCAATAATGGGAGTAGACCACCAATTCAATTGGTGTGACAATCGTCACGACGTCGACCCGTTGACGGTGGTTTATAAAGAAATCCAAGACTAATTCTTTTACCAGTAAAAACTGATATTTCAAAATGTTTTTGCAAACTAACTTACCACAACACTGCCGCACACTACTTATCATTTTTGTGCGGATCTACGACCCAAGATGCTATTGTCCAACACGGCCTTCAGGATGATGAAATGAACGTTGAAGAGATTGTGATTTGTCAAACGCGCCTACCTGGATTTTCGCTAACTCTAGTCTACGTTGGATTTATCAAACTTTAGCTCGACCAAAGTAATGTTTTAAACACTCTTTTGCCGTCTTATTTGTAATGAAATAAAGTGGTTTCAGAATATCAAGAACACAGGCACGGGTCCAGTGTATTTTTTTTGTTTAATATAAAAAAAAATCCATTTTTTTTCCCACACAAATATACTTTTTATATGTTAGTCAAATGAAAAAAAAATTAATGACAAAAAATCCGGTCACAGTATCATATACATTGAATATATATGAATATATATGAATACATTCAATGTATATGATACTGTGACCGGATTTTTTGTCATTATTTTTTTTTCATTTGACTAAAATATAAAAAGTATATTTGTGTGTTTTTATATT
The DNA here is from genome assembly GCF_021730395.1 of Mercenaria mercenaria. Taxonomy (NCBI): domain Eukaryota; kingdom Metazoa; phylum Mollusca; class Bivalvia; order Venerida; family Veneridae; genus Mercenaria; species Mercenaria mercenaria. The sequence continues at coordinate 67,683,992 of NC_069376.1, read as the reverse complement.
TGTGTGAAAAAAAATGGATTTTTTTATATTAAACAAAAAATATACACTGGACCCGTGCCTGTGATCAAGAACAGTCGCAACATACAGAATATTTTATCGTTGGCACAAACATTTTAGTCATGTTTACAGGGAAAAGGTAGTCAAAACCAAGTTCTGTTTTAAAACATGTTATTGCTCAGGTCTTCCGAGATAATCGTGGATGTCTGCACAAGTTGAATGTTATTTTTGTTTGTTTGTTTTGTATTTACATGTACAAATGCGCTATGACTGTTAAGTTTGATTGATAATTTATTTTTAATCATGTGTTATAGGAACTGTTTTGATATATAATCATTTTTTTTTTCGAAACAGCAGTTTCGTTTTCGATATCGTTTGTATCTTTTTAATGTCTCAATTTCAACTTTTAACTAGGTGTAGTAAGCATTATGCTGATTTCACGGCAATGCCGGGTTTTAAAGACCCGTATTTTTGTGAAACAGAACTATGTGTATATTATTCATTTACTCCGATACGGACGGAGAAAAAAAAAGAGTATCGTTTAGATATTGCAGAGCACAAATCCTCAATGCCTTCGACTGTAACAGTTACTTTATTGCAGCATATTAAAATTATATTCATTTTTATATTGATTTAAAATTAATGTTTTTCTTTTTTTTTTCATGTAATATTTATTTTAGTTTAAGCGTTTTGATGTCTGTTTTGAAAAAAAAAATGTAAATGTACTATAATTTTGGGGGTGAAGAAAAACAACAGCCAGAACAATGCCGAAGACAAATAACTAAACCTTTATAACTTTGGTTAAAGCTTTATTACAGTACGCCTAAATATATCATTTCTGAATATAGTTATACTGATAAGAAATTCATGTTTTAGAATTGATGAACAATACAGTCGCCCTTTTTTGTGTATTGTACATAAATCACCATATGAAGAGTAAAGAACATGGTGTTGTTATATTTTTTTGTCCTTTAGGATTAAGGAGTACATTAATTTTTACCACAACAGAATTCCGCTTAAGCCGGTGCTAGGGTGCGTGAGGGTTAGTGCACAGTTCATTACCTCTCATAAACAGACTCAGTCAAACAGAGTCTGCGATTATGTTGCTTGGTTGCATTAAATGTTTTAAAGGGTCTTTTCATGGATTTATTACATGTCTCTATATGTTACATGTACATTTTTAAGAATCTCAAGTGTCGTGCTCATTTTAGTAGTTTAATCATTGAATAAACAAATTTATATAAGCATTATAGCAGATTTATTTGATATATCCGTATATTATTATTCTTCGTATATTTTTAGCAACAAATACCTTAGCTAAATCGATATGATTAATCTGAAATAAGTTAAAAGTAGGTCTAGCATTGTGCATACAATGTATGCAGGGTTATAGTTACTTCTTTAACTGGACTTGTTTTCAATTTTGAAGCATAACTTCTCAGCATCATAACATTTCAATATATATAACAAGCACTAGCCGCAAATTGGTAAGCTCGTTTTAAAGTTCTTCTTCTTTTTTTTGCATATACATTGTTGAAATAGAAATCACTTTTGTGTTTGTTTTTCGAGCATCGCATACAATGGTTTACTAAAGTCTTACTACTATTTGTACATGTTTAGAGCATTAAATGTCAGTTTTACACAATTTGTGTTGAACCACTTTTCTCTTCTAATAATTTTTTTAAAATATATTTTAATGAATAATAATGACGAAACCGCTATATACTTACAGAGCTGCTGTGAATATAAAGTGCAATTATTTTTTTCTTTGTAATTTATGCTTGCGTTACGTTTACGAAGAAAGACGTTATCCTAGCTATAGGTTAACTGCCTTAGGTTACATGTGGGACTTCATATTTAAAAGTTGCCCTGCTAAATTTCTAAAATGGACTGGCCCATCATTCAATTTGGGCAGTACCACTTCCTATTTAAAGGGATGTTCATTGAAATTTATTGACTGAATAGCGAACAGTGCAAACCATGATCAGCCTTGCAAATGCAAAATCACTTGCTGCCAACAGATCTCATGTGGGAGAATTAATCAATATCACAGTTTGGATTCGATGCGAAATTTCAATGACTAACAAGTTGAAATTCTTTTAACAATTATATATTTGTTGTATAAACAATAACTTATTTATTTCTGCAGTTAAAAACTTTCAAGAACAATAGAGCCTATATCATGACGACTTTTTCTCCAGACTTTTAGACGGCATTGTATATTGATCATAGATCACAAAAATGAAACAAAAATTGACTTTCTGGTTAAGAATACGTAATTGTGTGAAGACATGAGGAATAATTTGCTGAAAATATGCCCAGTAAACATGCAAAACTTTTACACTGTTGTTTCTCAAGAACACATATCTTCAAGATGGTTCCTTTTACCGTGACAACACACATATCTATTGTCAGTCACACATTACGCTGTGTGTTTTACTCGTTACAAGCAAACATTCCGATATTTGAATTGTACTGTAACTAGTGCTACATTTACTGGCGATGTTTTACTGTTAATACAGTCATGAATGATATTTCAGTTGAATAAATTGATATAAATACTTATATATTGTTTTCTTTTCTGATTATAGCCATATTGCTATGCAGTATAAATTTGTGTAAATTTTTGTCCTTAGATCATGCACATAGACTAAAGTTTCACGGTTTTGAAGTGTATGTAAAATCCGTATTGTTTATTATAATGTCTGATGATATCACTGTCCAGAATGTGTAGAATCACGTAAAATCAGACCAGCCATGAACAGTGGTTATTATACGCCCACAAAACGAAGTTTGGTGGTGGGGGGAGGTATATAGGAGTGAGCTTGGCGGTCGGTCGGTCGGTCCGTTGGTTTTCATGGTTTCCGGATGATAACTCATGAAAGGCTTGACCGATTTAAATAATGTTTTGTACACAGGTGTAACATCGGAACATACAGGTCAAGTTCGAATTTGGGGTCAGTAGGTCAAAGGTCAAGGTCACAGTGACCCTGAACAGTTAAACGGTTTCCGGATGATAACTTGAGAAGGCTTGGGCCTAAGATCATAAATTTTAGTGTACAGGTGTAACATCATAACATACAGGTCAAGTTCGACTTTGGGGTCTGTAGGTCAAAGGTCAAGGTCACAGTGACCCTGAACAGTTAAATAGTTTCCGGATGATAACTTGAGAATACTTGGGCCTAGGATCATAATTTTGGTACACAGGTGTAACATCATGAAATGCAGGTCAAGTTCGACTTTGGGGTCTGTAGTTTAAAGGTCAAGGTCACAGTGACTCGGAACAGTTAAATGGTTTCCGGATGATAACTTAAGAATGCTTGGGCCTAGGATCATAATTTTGGTACACAGGTGTAACATCATGAAAAACAGTTCAAGTTCTACTGTGAGGTCAAAGGTCAAGGTCACAGTGACTCGGAACAGTTAAACGGTTTCTGGAGGATAGCTTGAGAACGCTTGGGTCTAGGAGGCTAGTAGGTCAAAGGAAAAGGTCACAATAACACGAAACAGTTAAACGGTTTCCGGATGATAACTTGAGAACGCTTCGGCCTAGGATCATGAAAATTGATAGGGAGGTTGGTTATGACCAGCAGATAACCCTAATGATTTTGAGGTCAGTAGGTCACAGGTCAAGGTCACAGTGACCCGGAACATTTAAACGGTTTTCGAACAATAACTTCGGAACGCTTGGGCCCAGGATCACGAAACTTAATAGGGAGGTTGGTCATGACCAGCAGATGATCTGTATTGATTTTGAGTTCCAAAGGTCAAAGGTCAGAGTGACCCGGAACATTTAAATCTTTTTCGGACAATAACTTGAGACCGCTTGGGCGGGGGATCATGAAACTTCATAGGGGGGTTGATCATGACCAGCAGATGACCTCTATTGATCTTGAGGTCAGTAGGTCAAAGGTCAAGCAAGTTCAGCTTTGAAATTGGCTTAGTTCTGTGACAAGGCCATATTGTGGGGGTATAATTCGTCACTCCTGTGACAGCTCTAGTTTCATTTCCTGCAAGAACGGCAACGATATCGTATCTGTCAAGGCTCCAGGCCATGTCGTCCTAATCTCGAACCATAGCACTAGCATGTTCATTTTGCACCGTAGATATCCATAATGTATTTATTACTTACCAAGCTTGCGGAAGATCGGCGGTCTACCTGGGGTCTTTTTCCACCATAAAAAGCTGGAAAGTCGCAAAATGACCTATAATCTTGTCGATGCAACGTTAAACCCAACAAAAATAATCAATATGCTAACAAGGGGCTGATATACGTATATGTTAGTAAAAAATTACATAATGCTAACAAACGACTTACATCCAGGCTTACACGGATCTTACGAATTTACTACCAAATGGCTTACATAAATGCTAACAAGAGATTTACATACATTCTAATTAAGAATTGACTTGCATAGATGTTAATAAGGGACTGACAGTCATGCTTGTTAAGAACTTACATATATGCTCACAAGTGACTTGCTTAGGCTATATGCCAACAAAAGACTTCCATAAATGCTAACAAAGGACATACATACATGCTAACAAGAGACTTACGTGTTAACATGGGACTTACATGATAATAAAGGACTTACATACATGCTAACAAGAGACCTACGTGTTTTACCGTAGGACTTACATGTTAACAAAGGACTTACATACATGCTAACAAGAGACTTACGTGTTACCATGGGACTTACATGTTAACAAGGAGCTAACATACATGCTAACAAGAGACTTACGTGTTACTATGGGACATACATGTTAACAAAGAACTTACATACATGCTAATAAGAGACTTACGTGTTACCATGGGACTTGCATGTTAACAAAGAACTTATATACATGCTAACAAGAGACTTACGTGTTACCATGGGACTTACATGTTAACAAAGAACTTACATACATGCTAACAAGAGACTTACGTGTTACTATGGGACATACATGTTAACAAAGAACTTACATACATGCTAATATAAGACTTACGTGTTACTATGGGACTTGCATGTTAACAAAGAACTTATATACATGCTAACAAGAGACTTACGTGTTACTATGGGACATACATGTTAACAAAGAACTTACATACATGCTAACAAGAGACTTACGTGTTACCATGGGACTTGCATGTTAACAAAGAACTTATATACATGCTAACAAGAGACTTACGTGTTACTATGGGACTTACATGTTAACAAAGAACTTACATACATGCTAACAAGAGACTTACGTGTTACTATGGGACATACATGTTAACAAAGAACTTACATAGATGCTAATATAAGACTTACGTGTTACCATGGGACTTGCATGTTAACAAAGAACTTATATACATGCTAACAAGAGACTTACGTGTTACTATGGGACATACATGTTAACAAAGAACTTACATACATGCTTATAAGTGACTTGCATACATGCTAACAGAGGACTTGCGTACATTCTAACAAAGGACTTACACCTATGCTAACAAACGACAAACGTTCATGAAAAGACTTATAGAAGGGACGTATATGTGTGCTTACAAATGACTTATAGGCCTATAAGATAAGAAAGGACTGGCGTGCACGCTTACAGAAAAAATCGTGCTATCAAATGATTTTTAGACTCACATACGTGTCATACAAAGGACTCACATAAATGCACATACATTCTAATTGATTAAGAAAACACACTTGTTTTGTTTTAGTTGTTAAATATACAAACTATTATAATAACACGTATTCGAAAACAACGCATTTTCCTAGTCATTCTACATGTTACATTCTGAACCACAATTATAAAGTAACAAAATACTTATTAAGTTATTTTGCCAGCAAAAACATTAGACTGATCGATTTAAATGTTTATTAATATTGCTGGTAACTGGTTATTAAGATCTGTTTATACGTAAACTGAGCCAGATTTTAACATTACGACCTTAAAGTACATTAAGTTTAAAGCTACTGACTCAAACATTGAGAGAAATATTTCAATTTCCTTCAATACCTTGTTTTTGTTTGATGTGTTTTACATTTTAGTAGTACGGTCGCAACAAGATCTTTTTGGTGATCGTTTCATGGTGAAGAAAGACTCTGGGTGCTCATCCAATTCATTATTTCAAACACGGGAAAGTGCCGTGTTAGAACGTCTGAAGTTGGATAGCGACGCGGAGCACTCGAACCCACAGGGGTGCGTAGTTCTAAGTGGCTAGGCAATTTTTATCTTGGTAAATAAGGTACACCATGCACTTCTCCGTCGGTGTAACATATTATATGTAAATATTGCTTATAATTTGCTACTCTTTGATTCCAAAATATAATAAGGTAAAACATTTTAAGGTATACATAGTGCCCTTTTGTCGCTAATTTTCTTATAATGTTTTAAAAGTATAAATACGTTATGACCCGCCCGCTTAGCACAATAGACAGAGCGCAGATGTACGGATCTCGGAGTTGTGAGTTCGATCCCCGGGAGAGGCATATGTTCTCCGTGACGATTTGATAAATGACATTGTGTCTGAAATCATTCGTCCTCCACCTCTGATTCATATGTGGAAGTTTGCAGTTACTTGCGGAGAACAGGTCAGTACTGATACAGAATCCAGTAACACTGGTTAGGTTAACTGCCCGCCGTTACATAACTGAACTACTGTTAAACAGCATTTAAACCAAAAACAAACCAAAATAAATAGGTTATTGTGATTTTCAACGTATCTAACTTGAACTGTTATGAAACCTTAGAATAATGACTTTAGTCTATTATAATTCGTATTATTAGCATGGCTATATGCATTAGATTAAATATAATGAATGTAAAGATTGAAAACTGTGTATAGAACAAGATAGAGATGAATTTCAAAACAACGTTTAAGCGAGTAGCTTTAAATCTAAACTTTTTATCGACACGATCAAAGGTTATTTATTGGCCGGTAGAATCGTCCGATCGAATGATTTATAGGATCATTAAATAATGCATACACATAAAAGTTCATATCATAGTTTTGAAAAGTACTTGACGTGAAAGCATTACGAGTTCAGAAAAATATTCCAGTTTATTTTCAAACAATAGATAACAAAAAGAAAATGAAAGTGGATGGCCATTTTGTTGTGAACGGTTCCCCATTTCATGATAACTGAAAAGCAAACAACATTCACATAAGTGATACATTACATTGCAAGTACTATTTCCTTCGCCCAAGATGGGAAAAAAACTCAAATAACCTTTTTATTCTACATTTATTTTAATTTATTTAGAAATATACGTGATTCATTGAATGTTGTATTAATGAGTTGCGCCCGCCCGCTTAGCTCAGTAGGTAGAGCGTTGGTCTACGGATCGCGGGGTCGTGAGTTCGATCCTCGGGCGGGGCGTATGTTCTCCGTGACTATTTGATAAACGACATTGTGTCTGTAATCATTAGTCCTCCACCTCTGATTTATGTGGGGAAGTTGGCAGTTACTTGCGGAGAACAGGTTTGTACTGGTACAGGGGAACACTGGTTAGATTAACTGCCCGCCGTTAAACCCAAAACAAACAAACAAATTAATGAGTTGCACTTTCGTTTTTGCGACAAATAATCCTGATTTAAAAACGCATACATATAGCGCCTACTTCCGGAACATTTTCACACGTTTCGGGCTTTATCGTATGTTTAACACGGGACTGTAGAACCGTCCAAATACGGAGAAAAAAATAGGTTTTTGTACCCACATGCGTCCAATACGGTAATAATTATGTTTTACATTCACGTCACGTGTTGCAAATAAACGTCCACGACTGGATAAATAAAATAGATATAGAATAAATTTGATAATTAATACATTATAGCGAGCTCGAATCGAGCTTTACGGTCACAAAAATATACTTTCACACTTGTGATGGATTTAAAACTTTCGTCGAAAGTTATAAAAAACACGAAAACACGAAAACTCAACAATAATTTAATTTGTCGAGTTTTCGTGTTTTCGTGTTGTGTGTCGGTGGGGCGAAAACACGAAAACACGACAGATTTTACGCGAAAACTCGACATTTAAAGGGCGACGACACGAAAAATTTATCTGTCGAGTTTTTCTGTTGGCGGGTATAAATATGTCGTGTCGGCGCCCTTTATTTGTCGTGTTTTCGTGTTTTCGCCCCGCCGATACGACAACATGAAAACACGACAAATACATTGTTTGTCGAGTTTTCGTGTTGTCGTGTTTACGCCCCGCCGACACGAAAACACGAAAACCCGACAAATTAGGTATTTGTCGTGTTTTCGCCCCGCCGACACGACAACACGAAAACACGACAAATTCTTTTCAGGTTAACCCCCTCCTGACAGTGGAGTCACAGGGTCTTTCCCTTGTCATTTTTGAAATATAGGTATGAAATGGTGGTCCCTGCTGCATTTTTGTCCAAAATTTGAGATACGTTAAGGGGTCATGCCCTCCTATTTAGGGGCTCAGAGGGTATCCTCACGGACATTTTTGAAATAAAGGAATGAAATGATGGCCTCTGCTGCATTTTTGGGTCTAAATTGTGAAAAAAAGTTCCTTTGCCAAAATAGCTGGGTTGAATGCAACTTTGACGAGTACATGTCACTTTGAGGGTTGGGGTGGGGGGAATGGCACGGCCATCGGCCCCGGCCCAGGACCCGAGCCTGTACAAATAGAAAAATAATTACGTATATGAGTGGACCTCAATGAAGATTAACTTATTCACACGTAATATCCCCGTTAACCCCCGTACCTCAAACTTTGGGCTCAAAAATGCAGCAGAGGCTACCATTTTATATATATATTTCAAACATTTAAAGGCAGGAACGCCCTGACCCACCTAACATGAGGGATTACCTATGGTCGAGTATTCGTGTTGGCGGGTATAAATATGTCGTGTCGGCGCCCTTAATTTGTCGTGTTTTCGTGTTTTCGAGTTTTCGTGTTGTCGTGTTTTCGCCCCGCCGACACAACAAAACGAAAACACGACAAATTCTTTTCAGGTTAATCCCCTCCTGACAGTGGAGTCACAGGGTCTTTCCCTTGTCATTTTTGAAATATAGGTATGAAATGGTGGTCCCATCCAAAATTTGAGATACGTTAGGGGGTCATGCCCTCCTATTTAGGGGGTCAGAGGGTATCCTCACGGACATTTTTGAAATAAAGGAATGAAATGATGGCCTCTGTTGCACTTTTGGGTCTAAGATGTGAAAAAAAATATTATTCCTTTGCCAAAATAGTTGGGTTGGGTGCAACTTTGACGAGTACAGGTCACTTTGGGGGTTTGAGGGGTGGGGGCGGGGCACGGCCATCGGCCCCGGTCCAGGACCCGAGCCTGTACAAGTAGAAAAATAATTACGTATATGCGTGGGCCTCAATAAAGATTAACTTATTCACACGAAATACCCCCGTTAACCTCCGTACCTCATAATTTGGGCTCAAAAATGCAGCAGGGATCACCATTTTATACTTATATTTCAAACATTTAAAGGCAGATAACGCCCTGACCCACATAACATGAGGGATTACCCCCTTCCGTACCTAATCCCACTCGGCTCGCCGATGCCGCCTTCATTCTTTAACTGTTGCCGCTCCCCGCACCCCAATGAAATATTTCTGGAACCGGGTCAGTTATACATACACTTCGTATTCTTAAAACGATAACTGACATACTGTTTTATAATCTCAAATCTCCTAATGCAGCTTTAGTGAATATAAATAAATTTTAACTCTACATTTTATAAGAGATGTCTGAAAAGAATTTGTCGTGTTTTCGTGTTGTCGTGTTTTCGTGTCGGCGATGTTTAAACAGGAAAAGCTTACACGTGATAAAAAGAATATTACATTTGTGCCTTTCCACACTGAATTTATTAAACTCGTTGAATAAAATTGATAAAATGCTGGACAGAGCCTCGCATTTTAGTATTTCATTCAACTCGTTTAATAAATTCAATATAAAAAGACACTCATGTAATATCCTCTATATAATAATATTGTAAATGTTGACACGTGAAATAATTCAAGAACAATCTCGTGAAGTCAAGGCAAAATATAAAAAAAAATCCTGGCAGAACCATAAGGAGATTAGATACGATTCCGTAGTGTTACTTCTTATATTTTCAAATAAATTATCTTTTCTTTCCCGATTTTTTTTCTGACAAAGTTCTGTCTACCGTTGGGTTATATGCATATTAAGAATTGTCTTTAAGTTAGAGGCATGAATGTGAGATGGGGGGGGGGGGTCTAGTGGTAACATGTTTGACTGTCAATCCAGAGGTCTGGGGCTCGAATCCCGGTCCAGGCATTAGGAATTTCTGAGAAGCTCTTGTCTCCCACTTAACTAAGAGGTCTGTACTGTTTCTTCCTTGGAAAGACGGCTTCGCGTGTATCAGTGTCATACACCGGTAAATGCATCGTAAATGTAGTGTATTGACTAAAGTTTATGCTATTGTTTTTTTTGTTTACATTTCAAAGCGTCTGTGCGATACCTATACATCTATATGTAAAGCGCCTTACATGAAAAGGGCGCTATATAAATCAGGTATGACAATAATAAATAAACAAGGCAATATTAAATTAATGTTTTATGATATATCGGGAAGTTTTATAGTTATGAGTCCTGCAGGAGCACTTAAATACATTTTATATCTCCAACAGTTCGCAGATCACGGGATACACTGATAAACCGTCAAGAGGTTCAAAAGGTCAGTTTTACTGATACAAAAGAAAGGATACTATCCGTATGTAATGCTTTTCATCGATCTTCAAACATCCGCTCTAAGCTCTGCTCTTGCCTGAAATAAATACGCAGAGGTACACCTTTGATATTCCATGACTGAGGGAAGCCTTGGGTCACCCCCCCCCCCCCCACCCCCCTCCACACACACACACACACACACACACACCCTCTTTTGCCAAAATAACCTTGATTGTTGCAATATAATTTTAACCCAACAAGAACAAACTAGCGTCTCTTACCCTAACAATTTCGATTTTCTTAAAACCAGAAAGAATCAAAATTGTTTTAATAAAACCAAGTAACGTCTTCAGGTTCAACAGACGCGATCTAAATTGTTAGTGATGCAATTCAAGAAAAAAAAAACAAAGTTTATGACTATCAAATATTACTGAATATGTTCACATATATATGTACATTGACTAAAACAAAGCTTCTAAAACAGGCAATATCATTTTGAAATAGTTCATTGAGAATATTTCACAGATTCGAGTCTTTTCAGAATAGTTTTTGTGTTATGTAGATTAAAGAAAGCATTTAAATCTTTTTGATATACACCAACGTACTTTTACCTTAATTATTAAAACGTTAAGTCGTGCAACACGTAAGTTTGTATTCAATGATTTATATTATCCCTTATGCAATTTCAGCATTTACACACTCCAGCTAGACTGCGAGGAAGATAAACGACCAACTTGAACATTTGTATAGAAAGACTTCCGTGCTCCTCTAAGGTGGCAGGGGAGTGCAGATTCGCGAATTCCACATTGACGTGTGGGTACCAGTGTTGAAATATCCATAGAAATCTCGTTTTTGCTTATTTTTCTTTGAAACTACTATGGACTATTGCAGATACTATAGACTACATAAAGACGACTCTCCGGTCCTATGCACCTGTCGCTTTCCATGCCAGATGTAGTGAAAATTGGCCAAATCACCCAAATTTTATAGACCAAAATTAGCCTAACCGGCCCTCACTTTGAACTCTGCCATTCATCCATTTTGTATTTTTAAATCCAATTTCGTAGCATATATGTATAGTGCGAACATAGATGCATACCCAGGTGGTGTGGAATGTGTCTCCCAACCACCACTTTATTTCCCTAATTTTCACTTGAAAAAAAAGTGAATGGATGACAGCCGAGCGTCTGGCCGACTTTTTGTTCTGATGTTTATGTTTTAGCCTCAACCGGAAGTACGGAGCTAGGAATTTTAAAACACCCGCCATGTAGAATCATTAACCGTTCCTCATTCCCCAGATATATTAAAGAATTAATAATGATAAATAACCAGTAAGATAGATATGCCTTTATATCTACCCTGTCCTGTTTATACAGAAAATCGACCGGGGCCAAACTACGAAACCGCTCCCCTGCCACCTAACACCATTAACTTGATGTTACGACTAATTGCTGACTTTTCACAGTTAAAGGCTCATATTACTTTTACTTAGAATATGTCTGCCACGTTTTCCATTTCGAACATGCAATATAACAATTTCTGTATAAATCTTGTTTTTCTAATATTTGTCAAAGGTTTGAATATTGAATAACATGGTAGAAAGTTTCATTGAATCCATTATTTTCGATTATCTCCCTTTATATTTCTAACTGTAAAAGCTCAGTATTTAAAGCAGCGTTTTTCTAACAATGTTCATGCATAACATTTAAAAAGACAGCTGTTTCATCTGTTTTAAACATAACATTGAAAGCCTCATGAAACTTTAACAAACCATGTACATGTATCTACTTAATTTTGATATAAGTTTTTTGATATCTTTTAAAGCCAATGAAGAACGTTGCTTTTGTGTTCTTTTTGACCATTGTTTCCGCGTTTTACGAGGATAGATAACAATAATTCCTATCTCATTGCATTTATTAAGTCCACTTCTAAACCATTAAATATTTAACATTGCAATAAATTCATTTCCACTTAAAATTTCTTAAGCAGTCTTTGTCAATGTTAGGGAATGATATTCTAATCTGCATAAAACTGTATTAAATCCTTATCAACTTAAAGTTAATTATGTACAAGAATGAAATATCTCAATATAAAGTATCATTTGGCTAGAGATTTCCTGATGGGAACTAAATCATTAAGATCAGCCTATAACCATTTTTTTCTAATGATTTTTCCGTAAACTTCTACCATAAATCAATTGATTTCCATCACGACTGTGTTGTTTAAGTCATTCACCCTAGATTCTTGGTAGCGAGAGCTTTGACGTACTGCTAGTGTCACTTTTCCGTACATAGAATATATTCTTTTATCTTTACCCTATTAAATTTCTAAAATGGACTGGTCTATCATTCAATTCAGGCAGTACCAGGGTGATCAATGAAAATTTACTGACTGAATAGCGAACAGTGCAGGGTCTGCACTGGTCGTCGAAAAGGCAAAATCACTTGCCTCCAGCAGGCTAACGGTTAAAAAAGTCCAAGAAAAAAGTTCTGGTTTGTGTCAATGTAATTGTTCCTTTCAGATATTCATGCATGTTGTATGTACAAATAGGCATTCACGTAAAATGTACAATATGTTTACAGTTTTATTTCATATAAATCCATTAGGCTAAGAAGCCCATGAGGCATACAAGTACAAAATTTTATGGTGAACAGTAACAGCAATACACAAATATTGACTATGAATACATATGACACAAGTAAGTAAATATCATAAATATATAGTTTATCCCAATGGAGAAGGTTCTATTAAGTTAATAGCAATCTCTAGCTTTCAATGTCATTTTCATACATGTACATATAACTATACATTTTACAACACAATCAAATGTCTATAACATTCCAGTTGTGCGTCACCTTAAAAGAAACGAAACAGAAAGGTGACTGGCTGGAATAGAACTGCATGTACTTACATCATGCAAGAATATATAGAAATACAATATTAGAAAAATAAACAGTAAAAAAGTGCAAATTATCAGAAGCATTATTTATATTGATATTCTTATTCACAGCACTATGGATTTGTTACCAAGGACTTTTCTAGAAAATTCATTTATATTTCAGGGTATTATAACATTGCATAATATATCATTAATGATTACCATATAACACTTCATTACGTTTCTTAAAAGCATTGTATATGAATGTTCCAAGCTTTCTTACAATCATTTTGTTTGCATTATTTAATAAGTCCACAAATTTAAACATGTTTGGTCTTCTCCAATATTTCGATGGTATATATGTGCGTCTAAGTTCATTATATATTACACATTCTATTATAAAATGATACTCGTCTTCTAAGACGTTACAAATATGACATAATCTTTCATTTAATGGTGTAGCTGCTGGTCTTGACCAACGCCCTGCTTCTATTTGTAATCTATGAGAAGAAACTCTTAATCTCACCAATGATTGACAAAATCTATCGTTTGTAAAATATTCTAAGTATGGCTGGAACCTAAAATTTGAAATGTTTCTGTAAAATAATGCTCTACTAGAGTTTTCTAATCTCTCGTGCCATTTTGTCTGAATGATCATATAACCTTTGTTTAACTACAGATAGAAAACATACCAATATCACCAACACTTTGTTGTAACCATACAACATAAAAACCAAGAGTACATAACAAGTTTTTCACTAAAGAACACCAGTTTACCTTATTTGGTGCAGCGTCTAGGTCACTTTTGAGCATTCTATATACTAACGAGACATATTTATTTTCACTTGTTTGCAATATTTTAACCCAGTACTTTATGATATTGTAATAGTGCACAGTCTTAAAATTAACTCGACCTAATTCACCATAAACGAAATCATTTTGTGTAGTCTTTTTAACTCCAAGTAATTTCTTACAAAAATGTAAATGTACTCTTTCAATGGACAATTCTTTGGCGAAGCCACACACTTCACTTCCATAATTCAAAATAGGGGCTACTAATTTATCAAATAAATCTAATTTATGCTTAGGAGTAATGTATGTAAATTTGTATAAATACTTGTTTAACTTAAATATAGCTTTCTGAGCTTGCCCAGATAGTGTACTCTGTGCTGTAGTTAAAGAACCACCACTGGTAAAAACAATCCCTAAATAAGTAAACCTATTTACAATTTCTACTTCCTGATCATCATAATAAAATTTAAGATTTCTAGGTACTGTACCACCTCTTTTAAAAATCATTAATTTTGTTTTCGTTGTATTTACTTTCATCTTCCAGGTTTTGCAATAATCTGCTAATAAATGTATATTTTGTTGCAATTCTTCGGCTGAATTACCAAAAATTATAATATCATCTGCATACAATAATAAATATACTTTGAACATGTAAACGTCTATACCTTGTGTCCCACTCTGAATATATATATCTTCAAGATCATTAATACAAAGAGAAAACAAAAAGGGAGATAAACACTCCCCTTGTCTAACGCCAAGCATACAAGAAAATTCTTCACTCAGTTTATTCATATACTTTACTCTTGACTTAACTGATTGATACATAGACTGCATAATGTTTAAAATATTACCTCTCAGACCTAACTTGATCAATTTATACCATAAATTTTCTCTCACTACATAGTCAAAAGCTTTTGAAAAGTCAACAAATAAAGCATATAATTGTTTTCCTTGGTTTAACATATGGTTTATTAAGCCATGTAATACAAATACATTATCTATGGTACTCATATGAGCGCGAAATCCAGCCTGAGCTTCGACATACACGTTGTATTCTTCAGCCCAATTTCTAAGTCTGTTATTAAGTATATGTGTAAAAGCTTGCCTAACAACTCAATAATGTAACTCCACGATAATTATCCACATTGTTAACGTTTCCCCTTTTTATGTAAAGGTATAATGTAACCCTCAGACCATGACTCGGGAAAGTAGCCTATATCGAACAATCTATTAAAAGTTTATGTAAAACAGGTTTTAAATACATTTCCACCAGCAATAAAGAATTCATTTAACAAATAATCTGGGCCCCCAGACTTATTAGTCTTAAGTTGTTTAATTGCCATATATATTTCATCAAAAGAAATATGTTCATTTAATTCTGCAAACATAACTTTAAATTCATTGTGCTCATAATGCTCTATAAAGTTTAACACATCTTCATCTGGTGTAAAAAATCTATCTTCTGGATTATTTATTGACTTAAATACATTTCAAAAGATGACAAAGGTATATTTGTGTTTTTAACGCCAGCAGTTTCTTTCAACATATTCCAATACAATCGTGCATTCTTACACCTAGCATTAACAAGTTTTGATGTTTTTTCTTTATCAAAATTATACCGGGATTTTCTTAACATATTTTATATATATTGACCTTGCTTGCACCATATTTATTCTGTTCACATCATTCGGATC
Organism: Mercenaria mercenaria; assembly: GCF_021730395.1. Taxonomy (NCBI): domain Eukaryota; kingdom Metazoa; phylum Mollusca; class Bivalvia; order Venerida; family Veneridae; genus Mercenaria; species Mercenaria mercenaria. The sequence goes on along the minus strand of NC_069376.1, from coordinate 67,667,975 downwards.
ATTTTATATCTATTCAATAAATTTAAAAATACATCTTTCTTTTCACTGCATTCGGTATTTTACCAAATATTATTATTTTGAAATGAGCCATTACTATCATTTTCAGTACGTTTCCGAACTGCCTTTTTAAACAATGGAGATGCAACTTTATCAACAATAGTTTGAAAACTTTGTAAACAATCATCAACATCTTGATTTGTAGAACACAAAAGTATATCATTGGACAATGCATCTAAGCAATGCGAAATATCCGTGCTCGACAACTTCTCGATAAACTGAGTTTTGTAATCATTATTCCACACGTATTTAAAATCTATATATTTCTCACTCTCAACGTATATATCATCATTTTCAACAATTTTATTATGAGTATCTAAACTAAACATACAACTAACTAGACAGTGGTCGGACAAAATATTTGGCATATCAATCTCAAACTCATTTATATTACAAAACATTTCAGGCTTGCATAATACATAATCTATAAGGCTACAACCACGACTGTTTACAAATGTATATTTACCAATATGCATGTCATTACCGATTCTGCCATTTACTATACGTAACCCTGACTGTTTACAAAATTCTAATAATTGAATGCCATTATTATTTACATGACCTGCATCTTGGGAAAATCTTTCCATTACATTATCACAGACATAATCATCAGGTAGCATATATAACATATTCATGTGCATATCATTATCGTTTGAAACAAAATCCGGTAACAGTGACGTTCGTGCATTATAATCACCAAACAAAGCTAAGTAGCAATTACCGTTACAGCTGTTTTCTACATGTATAAGTGAATCAGTTATTCTATCAAAAATACTATTTTCTACAAAAGCTTGCCTACTACTGTCATCTGGCAAAACATAACATAAACCTAAATAAAAGTCTTTATCAAGTGATAATTTTTCTCCTGAAATTTTAACCCATAAAATATCGTCCTGACTTGTAAAAAATAAGGTTTCTTCCGTAATTAATTCATTTCTTATATAAATGACAATCCCACCCGAATTCCGTTTACTGGTACTTTTAATCAATTTTCTATGCAAAATAAAGTAACCAAAACCGTCAACATTTAAATCTGAATATTCATCACTCCAAGTCTCTGTAAACATTACAATGTCATGATTATTGAACACGCGTTTTAAATAATCGCTATTTAATTTATTTGATCTTTTTGTTGATAATCCCTGTACGTTAAGCGAAGCACATCTCAGGTAAACCTTCTCCGCGCCGTCCTAGTTTTTAACACTAGAGTTCAATGTGTCAACCTCGTGCTGTTGGCTATTTTTAGAAATTGGGGATTTCCGTTCCCGACTGGCTGATACACTACGATTGTATGGTTTGAATGACTGCGTACGTCTCACACTACGATTTCGCGCACGAGAAACATGCGCTACTCCTTTATTTTGACTATTATCTGAAACCGTTGGTGTGTTAACGGGATCGCTTGACCTGAAAATGGATTGCTTAGTGTTTTGTGTATTCATTCCATCGGATGAAACGTTATGAGACTTTGATAAATATTCGTCGGAATTTGCTGCATTTAATACTATGTAAGTAGCAGTTTGATCGTTTTTATCACATGGTGTGTTATCAGCACTATCGTCTACCGATGCATGATTGATTGTACTTATTTCACTGTGACTTGACTCGTGTATCACAGTATTTGGGGCCACATATTTAGAATTTTCCAATGGGGACATAGTAACGATTGCTAGTTTTTGAGGGGGCAAAGTATCCATCTCTGTCGGCGGGGGCAAAAAATTATTTTCAGAAGAAGTTTGAAGGGGTAAAGTGTCCATCAACTGTTGAGGCACGTTATTTTCGCGATAGCGCATACTATCAGTTGTTGGGGGAGCAAGTTGTCCTTGTTGGCACAATACGGTGTTGTCTGTTGAAAAGTTGTTTGTCTCATTCAAACATGAGTTTGGTGCTGGTTGTGACATAGCTACACTGATACCAGGAAGCCCGTATGGTATTTTTCCAGTTTGCATATTTCCAGGCGAATTTGTAAATTGCCCATTTACAGCCGGTGATTGAATGTTTACATTGTTTAAATGCTGTTGTACAGGCACACTAACGGGCATGATATTTTGTTGTGAATTCAAAACCTGCATGTAAGGGGGCAATGCGGGACCAAATACCGGCGGATTAATGAACAATCAGTCATATTTGATGCAAAATGGTTGTTTTGCATACCTGCGGTCAATGAACTAGTTTGTTCTGTACGTGGGAAAAAAAAATGGTTGTTCGCTATTTGTCAGTGAAGTTCGTACCTGCTTGCTGTCCTGCTACTGGTGCATGGTTCTGTGTTGGCGCTTCAGCTGAATTCTGATGACGCGCGAATTGTGATACGCAAGGCTGAGGTCCGATAACATCCACATTTTGAAGCCTGTTTCCACTGACACAAGCTTTCCATTCTGGAAATTCATCATGCACTAAACGTCCATCGACTATAAGTTTAGCGGGATATACGATTTTAACCTTCGCATTTCGATTGAGCGACCTGTACTGCTTGAATTTCGGCCATAATCGCGATCTCGCGTCCTGAATTTCTTTTGGAAAATCAAAATCGATGGACATACCCGGGACATCTTTAAGTCGACTTGCCCTACTCATTATGTATTCCACATCACCATGGTCCCTAAAATTGGCAATTATTGGGCGCTTGTTAGGGTTTACGCCAGGTTTTCGAGCTCCAAGCCTATGTGCTCGTGCAATATAAATCTCATTGTATTCAATGTCTAATCTGCGCTCCAGGAATTCACATATAATTCTAATGCAATCCTCGTCTCTGTTTTCGGCAAAACCTCGAAATATTAAATTGTTTCGTCTCGATCTTGCTTCAAGATCTATCGACTTATACGCGAGTGTACGCATCAATAGCGTCTGAGCATTTGTCACGTTAATCACCTGATCAACTTTTCCGTTTACCTGTCCAATGGCGGCTTGAAAATTTTGTACATTTTTACAGAAAGTGTCCTGCTCACTTCGCAATAGTCTCAATTCATCAAACACAGAAATCATTTTCTCATCTAAACTACATGTCACAAACTCTTCCCTCGATGTACACTTGTTTCTTTGTTGCAATAGTTGATTTTGGTCCATTTCCCGCTCCATAAAATGTTCAAATCTGTTAGACACTGGCACTGAATAATTGGAGTTAAGATCCATCTCCGACTATATTATACAAGTTCAACAAGTCTATCTTTTAAATCACTATAGTTCCATGCAACTCACAGCAATAATCCATTGGTTTAGTACTTAAAATTTGGTAAAATTACTAAAATTTATCTCCGACAAATTTATGCGCTCACACTGTCCGCCATATTTTTTATGATCGGATAATATGTACATGTATGTATAATGACATATTTGAACATTTGTGTCAACTAATAATATTCTACGAAATATAATACGTTTGGGATTTTGTAAAAAGTACATACATCGGATAAAGAATATATGATAGAGGGTATCTTAGTGTAATTTGCTTGCCTTTATCTGAATCTCAAGGAAAACATACTGAAGAAAATAAAAGTACTACATTCTTTAAAAGGAAAAACCGAATTATTTTTTTCTGTTTTTAGCTAAACTGTTCATGATAAAACAGGTGGAAATTCATAATAAGATTTATAAGTGAGTTTCTCATAAACAATATATAAAGTCATAACCCGAATAATGTGCACGATTAAAATGCTCCATATGGCTATGAAAGTATATTTAGATATAATTTGTTGATTGATTTTTAGATTTTTTATTTACATGTAAGTTAAACGATCCAAAACTAACATACATTTACAAAACGTTTCCATTGCTGAACGTCTTCTTTAAAAAAAATGTATTTGTTGTGGTAGTACAATTCAATAATCTTAAAAGAAAGTGTGAGTATCTAGTGAAAACTCATAATTTGGTTCTATAAACAAACAGCTCATATAATAATAATGAAAAAGGTCATACCAGTGAAAGTGGTAAAGTTTCTTGTTTAACGTGGGTAGTCGGCGAAAGTCCCCGCCTGGAATGGATGGAACAACTTATTTCCAGCCGAGCCCACGGCAGGTGTCATATTTACCTCCCCAGCATCCAGTCTAGGCCGATACTGCTGGAAACAGTACCAATTTAAGTAAATCTCCCAGCACTGAATACTAGTCGGGATATATGCCGTGACCGGGAATCGAACCCGGACCGCTGGCGTTATAGTCCAACCTGCTAACCACTGCGCCACTGACTCCCTATAAAGTGACCTTAACTTTATGTTTATATGCAACAATAAACAAGAAATAACTTTAATAAGATGGTAGTTGCAATGTAGTTGAAAACAAGTTCTGTTTAAATTTGATAATTAAGTCTGTTATCATAACGGAATCCATGAAAAAGTTCAACATTGGAAAATGTGGTACGTGTATAATGGTCAAAGTGAAATGTCTATAAATCAATGAGAATGACTTGTGACTAGGAGTAATGTGTGTGCCTTTCAAAGAGATCCGCCAAGAAATGATTGAGTTACAAGCAAGGTTAGACAGACAGAGCAGAAGCGATATGCCTCAGATGATCTGACCCCGGGGGCATACAAATACTAATAAAAAGGAAATACTTTCTGAAAATGGGTGAATCAGTTTCAAGGCTATGATTCCTTCTTAAATTTTAAAATTGCCAATTCCAGAGACACTCCTTTCTTTTACAGACAGGAGCAAGGTAGATGGATGCAGGGTATCTCTCTATAAAGTCTCAAAGTGCAGCGGATGGAATTTGTAATCCATGCATTGCAAGTCTAGTGCATACCTACCAGACCAAGAAAGCGCTCCTTTCTGTGACAGACTTTGTCCTCCTAGAATCAGGTCGATTCTTTAAGACAAATATCTTCAGAAAGGATGAGCCAAGGAGTCAACAAAAGATATTGAAATTAAGTTTTTTTATATTATATTTCTTTTACTGATGGCTTATGTTTAGTAAATACTTCTCCGCAGCAAAGAGTATTTACTACTAGTATATCAAATATTAACACACCCGAGACCCTTCTGTACCTGGTAGCCTTAAAACTATACCAATCGAAAGCCACACCTGTTAATATGTAGAATGTACTGGTTATAAGACCGGAATACTGTTTTGCACTGTAACAGTATTGGAAGGTATGTGTCTACATCAAAAGAGAGTATAAACACCGACAGTGTTATGCAATATTTTGAAAACTACCGAATAAGCACTAGTTAATGTGAATGTTTTCCATGACGATTTGACAAAGGTCATTATGTCTTAATCCACTTCTTAGTCATGTCGACAAGTGAAAACAAGTCAATAATATTATAACAAGTGTAGAATCTATGGATAGATTTACAGACCGTTGTTGCAGAGCCAAATGCTGTTTTAAATTCTGTTAACTAAATTGGGACAAATATCATCACTCTAAGTTAAAAAATCGCAAACGGTGTACACTTAAAAATTCTTTTGACATTAAGTCTATAGTCTATAACAATATTCACAGTGTAATAGCATGTGTTAACAGATACATGTAGGGGTATACGGCTGAGATAATAACTTTAAAGGACTCTGATGACCGATGTCCGTCTAAACAGGGACGCCATCTCAATTGAAAAAAGTTTACAACACGTTCCAGACATTTGTTCCAGACTGTACGTAAATCGTTTTTTGTTAATTAGGTGCAGTGCGCATGCAGCTGAAGACACTGACAGCACATTGCTAGATCTTTTTTCATGATAATTGTCAGCTATAGTTGTGTCCCAGGAGCGTCGAATAATAAATATGCGTTTGTGAAAAAAGGTTTGCCCTGTTCATGAAGTCAATACCATCTGTTCTTTTGAGGATGGGCAAACATAACGACCGTTGATATTGTATTGGTTCGACAATTCTGTGTGGAACAACGCAGGAGGGTAAATAATTGTTTACTCGTAAATAATTATGAACACAATATAGTTACGCATGGTTATTGTCAACTTATGTTCTATGCTTCCAACGGAAATTCTTATAAATTGTATTTACCTTTAAAACCTACTGACTAGAATACGCAGAGGAATAGGTATTAGTATGTTGTATAATGACATAATGACATCAATTTGCGTTTTTTCTCCAAAACATGAAAATAACTTTCAAGCTAGTTGATATTCAACACGAACGGCGGACAGCCACACTAAGCTTGTTAAAGCCATTGCTTTTTAAAGGTTTGATACATTGCTATAGACTTGATGGAAAAAAGGAAGTTAATATTCAATGATCTAAATATCCGACAAATTAAGGAATGTAAAAAGACACGTATCAGACAAAGCGTTAGAATGTCATGTATTACGCAAATGTTATTGAAATATGATCAGTTGTATCTAAACTATGTCACCCGTTGATGTCAATATTATTATAAACATATAGTGTAGTCATTGAATACCGTGCTATTTGGGTGGACGGATAGCTCAGTGGTTTGCACACTGGCCTTCCAATCCTGAGGTCGGGGTTCGATCCCCGGCAGCTACTCGGGAATTTTCAGAAACGCTTTTCAGTGTTTCCCACCCAACTAGAGGTGTACTGGTCAGAAACCCTGGGCACGTTAAAGAACCAGGCTGTCTATTCGAAACGATCTAGGCTAAGTTAGCCGGATAAGCCTGTATCTGATTTCTGATCTCTCTGTCGTGGGGGCTTTGTCTCACTCTGTCCCTCTGGTCAGATCGCTCTGTGTCTGTACTAGTAGAGGATGAATTATGCGCCCTGTGTGGCTGCATTTGAACTATGTAAAGCGCCTTTGGCGCTATATAAATCTGGTATAATTTAATGAACAACGCCGGTGAATATACTATGTGTAAAATAAGGCGTTTAATCAAATAAAGCAGTTTCAGTTTCAGTTTGGTAGCGTGGAGCTATAGCCTACTTATTTGGCTTATCGGGATAACCTATTTTATGATCTGTTATTCTATAATTGTCATCCCTGTAAGCCTTACTTACCCTTATCTGCATATTACTGTTAGGAAAATGAAAACTTTAAAAATTCATAGAAGTCACAAAGTACTGGTCAAACTTATTTGCTCCAAGAAATAAAACATTGATATTCATGTAGAACTCCAACTTTTATAACTTTAAAACAGATTTCCAATTAAATCTCCGGAAACTAGTATGTGTATGTACATGTGCGAGGAGAAATCTACAATGACACCGGTTTCAATACACTGCGGATGCCGATGACACTAGATTGCAGGAGCGAAACACAAAATATACAACAAAAATGTCAGCGAGGCCATTTTATGCTTTAATGACAACATAAATTAATTATCAGAGATGTAATCGTTACAAATACATTGCACATCTACAACGGTTTTCATTGGGGATTTCCGAAAAGAAATACGCAGAATAAGTTTGGACGTGAAGGGACAGCGGCAGTCAAAAGTTATTAGGCCCAGAACATCCTATTATTTGGACTACAAAGGTTAATGAAGTATTTTTGTTTGTACTATAACAGTCAGTAAAGAATCTGGTTTTAGAATAGAATGTCCTATAGCCGTGTTTCGTGTATGTATGCATTATGTGTAAGCATATTTTCCCCTGGAGGAACCGATTCATTAATTATAATTCGGAAAAAATTAAATTTCATTATTTGAAGAAATGTTATTCGAGTAATGGCGGATATTTATTATTGCTTGTCTTTGTGCGAGTCACACAGAATACGTTGCTTATATTAATGGAAAAGTTTGCACGAAGCGTTGCAAAAGTATTGGAGTAGAGGAGCTGAGGCTTGATTATGGAAAACAGCTTGACTTTGGAAAACAGCTTGACTAGGGGGGAAAAGGGGGAAATATTCACGCAGCAACAGGTGATTTCACGACAGAATTTGTCAAACTTAAGTAAGTTACCTAATAGAATACAGACTTACTGAATGACTTAACTGCCAGTAGTCGAAACAATTGTACGAAGTCGTACGACTCCCTCGGAACTTAGACAATGAAAACGATTTTGCACTGGTATTTGAAAATCAGAGAGAGAAGAAAAAAAATCATTTTGTACAATTTAAATAATTCGCGAAATTGTCCAACGGAAGAGTAATCCCGACTTCTTATTACATATAGACGCTTGTATATAGATCAGACATCGTACGGATGACTATGCGTAAAATGTGGCTTTGCATGTTTTGGGTACAATATGGTGTATTTTGAAATTAACTATTATTGGACGTAGCATAATTTAATTGGACTTGTAAGACGCAAAAAACATATGATGTCGGGCGATGAAATGTTCAATCCTAGTAACTAGCTGTCACTTCAGTTGATGTCGCAAGAGGCAGGCTATTGTGCCTCATATAGCGCACCACACTGTTCGATATGGACATAACAACAATCTAATTATCTATTGTAGCAATTAAATAATGTTCTCCTTTCAAAGTAATTTCAAACAATATATGTTTCCTTTAGTTTATACTAATATGTTTCAGAACGATTGTGATGAAAGTTTCAAACATTTCCGAACCACTGCCACGTCAGTCTCCTAGAAAAAAAAACAGTACCTCTTTAATGAAAAGATGTGGCCATGACCGCAGTGGAAATTGGACTCACGGTCCCCGGGTGGAGCGGCCATCTCCTTAGATTAACCCTAGATCAACACTCACCTTCAACATTTTTTCTTCAACATTTATGGGCATTTCTACTGCTACTTACTGGTTCACAATCAAAGATAACAAATAATTTAGTCAATAAGCATAATATTATATCGATATTTCACTTTTGTATTTGATATAAAAGTAAGACGGCGTTACAGTAAGAAACTATTTTTAACCCATTAATTTTTATCTAAATGTTCGCAGTGTACTACTTCCTTTTGAAACAATTAAGAATGATGTAAATTTCTTTGATGCACAGCTAAAAATCAACCTTTTCTTGTTAATTTAAGACAAAATATGGAACATACATGTATCTTCGGATAGAACAAAACTGGCGTCCTTGAATGAAAAATAAAGGGGAGAAAAAGACAGATCTTTTCTTTTTACTTTTGGTTGTATTTGAATGGAATCTGAGAACAAGCTGGTGTTTCCCTTTTGAAACTGCTATTAATGTTTTCTTACCGAAAGGTAAATATATAATAAAATTGCGAGTATTTAACAAGTAACTTTTGAAAAGCTTTTGAAAAGCTCTATTAAACTACGTTTTAATGAAAGGTCACAATTTTGATCGCCATTTTCGCTAATTGAAATCACAATAATGAAATATTAATTTGATCCCCCACAAAGTACGGAAATAATGTCGTATCACGACTCGGCAAAAATGTGAATTACGACGGAGTTAGTTGTTTTGGACGACAGGTGGACTCCTATTCTAAAACATGTCCGCTAAGCAGTTTAAACCTTCTGTATGGTTTTCTAGGGAACCTTTCTCGTTGTGTATAATATCTAAAGGTCCTTGTCTGGGTTTCGTAGAAAAATAAATCCGTCAGTCTGTAATTTAAGTTATGTATAAGAAAAATGGCAGCTCAGGTGAAAATGTAGGAAACTGGCAACGTGACTAACTTACTTAACATTAAATTTAATTCTATTTATAATTGTTTATAAATGCATTAGTGATAAACAAGCGAAAGAAATATGGTACTGTCTACAGTGGTTTGATGTCAGATAGGGTCAGTGTTTATTTTGATATCTCAATAAATTTCCAGGGTCTGAGCTATATACCGGACAGGTCGAATTTTAGCAGACCATATTTGGGATAAGCTTTCGGCATTTTGAAGCTGGTGTGAAAGGAATTGTTTTAATGTTTTCTATGATTATTTCGGGGATTATTCAGTTGCTGATTATTAAGAACGTTGCTCGGGTTTTGGTTTTTGATTTAAATAGTTACTTTCCATGATTGCAACCATGTTTAAGTTTCACAAAACAAATCCGTGAACTCATACCATTATTAAAGTTAATCACAGAAATAACTTTTTTTTAAAAACAAAACAGAAAAAAAACATCTGCCCTGAGCTTCGTACAGAAACTACTAGTAAATAATTTAGATCAGCCGATAACTCATTTCGCTAATTGATTATTCCGTAAACGTCTGCCATAAATCAGTCAGTCTCCGCCGACGCTTTTTTTAAAGTCATTACCATAGTTACAGCAGACATGGTGGTAATTTCTGTGACGTACTATCAAACCTAAAAGTACACACAAGAAACAAACCAACATACAAATACATGTTCCTTTGTCGCCATCTCCCGGTAAGTATTGATTCTCCTTCTATATGAAACACCATTTTATCTCTGAATAAAGACTGGTTACTGCAGCTTACTTTTCGTTTTACATTTCAGTACAAACTCAATTTGAGAAATGAAAACGTTCACAATGGGATCAGTTTCATCACGACATGAAAGAAGAGATTTTGATTAAGACACTCAATTTCGCGCGCTTTGTATACAGATATTAAATGTCTAATTCAGCAAATGAAACTGTTGATGTCTTAGTAGCTTCATTATCATTAAAGACAATATATTGCCCCACTGCGTAAATTTGTTTGTTATTTATTTGTTCTCATGTGTTCGCTTTGTATATGTACATGTATGCGCGCGCACGTCCACGTGACGTGAGTTACTGTTTTGGGAAGCTGTGCTTGTGGGACGTGACTTTTCCTGTTGCATTTTCATCTGTCTTTTCTTTTTTGGTCATTTAACTCATCAAAACAGAACATTGACCCTTTAAGAACTGAAATATTTGTATAGTTATTTATAAGTGAGCTATGTACAATTCAGAGTGCCTTTTGTAAACAATTAAGTAAGCGGTCTGATGTTTTCCGTGAGGACCTGAAAGAAAATACTCTGCCTGAATGCATTTGGTCTTCACTATTGATTCAAATCATCCGGGGACGCTGGAGACACACATCTGCGCTTGAACATGGTAGGAATCAGCTACGAACACGTAAACAGGCTCAGTTAAACCGAGCCTGCAACATTTTCGTTTTTGTCGTGTTGAGCGACCTATAGAGTTTCCACTTTTTCTATTTTAAGGAGCCACTTAATTCGAATTGCTGTAAGGTTTTCATAGTAATTGTCAAGTAATTGTTGTCACAAATGAGACGTTTGATATTTATCTTAAAAGGAGTGTCGAATAAAACGTATGCATTCGCGATTAAATCTATAAAAAAGTTTGACCTTTTAAAGAAGTCAATACCCTGTACACATCTTCGTCTGAGTGAGACTGTCCAGAAATTAGAGAACATTTGGAAACAGACGGACAGCGCCACTCCATAGAAGGTGAACTACATATATGGCACTGCATTGTACGTACCTGGTAGAGGAGGTATCAGTGTCGTTTCGTTAAGATTCCTGTTAACAAGGTAGTAGTCGAATGGTTTTAATCAATATGACATCCATTTTCTGAAAAATATATGCAGTATGGTACTGGTAGACATATTTTCCTTCCTACAGAATTGCAAGCTTATATCACTGCTTTGTAGGCTGGATGAAAAGATGTTTTGGTTGATGATTATCATAAAACCGCCAAAATGGGCACATGCTAGATAAAATTTAACAATGTCATTTACTACATGTTATTACTGAAAGATGACATCTGGAGTAAATATCTAATTGAATACTGAACTATGTAAGCTATAAGTACCACACAGTTGAGTAACATGTAAATAAACAATCAGTTTTTGTAAGTTTGTTTTTCTCTGATTTTGGAGTGTTCTTTTATTCATTATTATAAAATCGGGAGTATCTTTATGACTGTGTTATGCTATGTAAAGCGAAGTATAAGATTACTACATAGTTTATAAAACAGACCCCAATTTCTTAAAAACATCACAGGAGAAAAACATTTCAAAACCAAGTAACATTACACAATAAATCATATAAAGTTGAAGTGTTTTTCAACATAATAGTGTATTCATACTTTCAATTAAACTAATTGATTTCATTTTGTAAAAAAAGTCGGATCTAAACTAAACATTTTTAAACATATTTGATCTTAGTATCAAAACTGAAATACTGTTTTTAAAAATAAAACAATACAGCCATGGGAATCTAACTCACGGAAAAGTACTTCAAGTCCGAAATGGAGCACGCTATAAGTCGACCATCAATGAACTACTGTTTGTATCAGAAAAATGTATACCGAAGGCTTAATCTTATGTATTTATTTAAAGTACATTTAAAACGCATTTATACAATTCAATATCTATAAATACCTGTTGATGTTAATGTTAAACCAATCAATACGCCACGGATAAGGATGAGCTAGATATTGACTTCTGGCAATGAATTTATTCTGTTTACATATTAAAGGTGCAAGTGAATTTGAATGGGGACATATTATGCAAGTTTGTATAGGCGTATTATGGTGTTCGCATTGCATTTCAGAGTAGGGACGGGGGTGAAGTATTAAATCTAATGTATATTGACCATTGGGCTATTATATGAACATCGAAGTTTCAGCGTAAGATAAAGAAATATCTGAATATGGGAGTGATTTTAACATAACTTGATATTTCCAGGTTCATGCGCAGTTTCATATGCTATTTCTCAGGTGATACAGGAATTCTGTTGTGAAGCTATTGAAACAAAGTTCAAATGAGATAAAACAATAAGGCAGAGACTGCATTATAGATAAGTATTATGACGGCGGAATGCCTACCGGGACTGAAATCGAAAAGACTGCACTTGTATTACTTTACAACGAACCCAGTTTATTTACATAACAACACGGTATTAGGAAACTCGGCACATGATTGCGTTGAAACTTAATACTAAACTAAATAAAACCATGTGATAATTACCAACGGTATTTGATATAAATAACTTCATGAATTGACAGCAGGTCTTGGTGAAACAGATAACTTTACCAATATGCATTGTCATTTCATTTTGAAATGTCATATGTAAAGTTATAACATTATCAAATAGCATTATCTTATTAATTAACTAACGCCAAATTAGATCGAGCTGAAAATGAAAAAAAAAAGTATCTGTAACGATTAAATCAAAGCATTCCCAAGAAGTCGCTAAATACAGACAGCTCGTCATCCTGTATGACTAGGCACCATGCCAGGACTTTTGCAACACTGTATATAAATAAAACTATACATAGTAGTTAGGTAAAATAAAGCCATGAGGGTGAACTGGTTAGTTGACTGTAAGTACACGATTACAAATATTGCCTATAACTGATGCGAGTTATATTTTGGACCAATGTCAAGATAACGAAGTAAATCAACTGCATTGCGTAAAATTATTCATTTTCATATATATCGTGACAGTGAATTCAAAACATGATCAAAGGACACGATCAAACCACACATCATGTTCGATGCAGGGGACAGAAAATTTGCAAATTACTTTAATCTCGTATAAATACAGGTAACACACGAGCCCGCGACCACCTTGATGTCGAGCTACGTCCGAAATCGTTTGTTTTATTTGCAGTTACTGCCGTGTGCAGTAAGGTTATTTAGTTCTGTATAGCGATTTATTGTTTGGTCCTGTCGTTGTGACAAAGATGATTGAACGGCCGATATCATCCAACCATAAAAATATATTGAGCATATCTATTGCAATGAAGAGCCTTATTTATTTCGAATATTTGATCATTACAGCGACAGAACCATGACTTTCCAGATACAGAATGCGACCAACAGATGATTGCGTCATGAGACTGACACCCAGACAACTTCAAATTGTACTGTGTACAAATATATCAGGGACCATCAAGAGTACGTTAATATGCGGTGACAATTACTGTGTTAATTGTCTGTTCCTTAGACTGAATTAGGTAAGATAACAGGAAAATACAAATATCAAGGAGATATTATCTGTTTCATTTCGTTGGCATGTGTCCATCATTTGTTTCTGTTATGACGTGCATTCTTTATTTTCGTGATCGTTGTAACGTGTATGTTTTAAATGCAACATGACAAAAATCGCAGAATATATTTATATGCATTGAGTAAAAATTGTATTTCAATTTTTATAAAGAACCACCTAAGACAAAAGAATTTAAGTATTTTTAGTGTGGTTCCTTAAACATTTTTATGTGGTATCATAAACAATAGATAATCATACTTACGTTTGTTTTAATTAACACTGATTTGATAATAAAGCATGAAGCATATTTCAATTTTATATCTTAAAGCGATCCATGTACATACCGTAAAACATACAAATTAACAATGCGGTTTATTTAAAATGACATCTTAGCAATGTCAAGACGTTAGTTCCAGTGCTGACGAAAAACAAGCATATGTCATCAAATGGCAAACCAAGGACGAAACCATACAAATGTATATGCACGGATGTGAACAAGTATACAAAATACCAGACATGATGGTAGACAGAACATTCTGCAAGGTGCATGTTATGGTAATCTAGGTGCAATCAATACAACCAGCAGAAGCCTATAAATTGAAATGTAAAGAAGTTGGCACGAGAGTCAGCGTTAACAAAGTATAGGCTAAGTAAACATTATATGTCTTCCTTTGGAAACACTACAATTTATCTGTGTTTGCTCACAAGATAAGGAGGGGGGCGGGGGCGGGTGAGGAGTGAACGTTCAAGTAATGTAATACCAAGTTAACAACTAACTAAATGCATTAATAGTTTCTGATAATTCAGATACATTAGGTTGGATTCAACTATATACTCATCCAAACGAATCTTGTGTCCCCGAAGGTTGAGCATTCGAGATATTAAATGTGACACGTCATCATATGAAAAATACGTGCACTGAAAAAAAAACTGTCAATGCACGTGCTTGTAGAAACGAAGCGCACTTTATAATTTCCATATAAATGTAGACTTTAGTGTATCGTTGGTACCATAATAGGAAGCCAACCGCAAAACTAACACCATTTAATGCTTAACAAAACACGAATACATGTACCATGTCTTATTTATATCGAAACATTGACAACATACTAGCTCTCTATGCCTAACCGGAATGAAAATTGTTCCCCTTAACTTTGAATGACCTATAAGAAATATGACAACATTGTGTTTTAAGAGATGTGGAACTCCTTATTACAGATGCCTGAAGTACTAGGTATCATAGGGTAGCCGTAGATAAAAGGTTAAAAGATGACTGTAGCCACATTGAGACTACACTACCGGTGACAGGAAGCGCGTTCCTTTCATGTAAAAAAAACCGGTAGGGCAATATATACAGGTGTGTAACAAACATTATGTGTAATAAACCAAGTTACAGAATAAATAAGACCTTTTTCTTCTTTTTCATTTCGTTTAATGAAAGGGTTTTGACGAAAACCTTGAGTCACGTTACTTCTTTACTGTTTAACTTTAAATCTTCCAAAACGCTCAAGTTTTTCACCAGGAAAATTGTAAACTCAACTGATATGTACCTTAAGGGCTCTGTTACACTATGTTTACATTCAAATTCTTTTCTATTCTGTTAAACGTCTACGATAGCAGAAATCACAATCAGTATTATACAGCAGTGTAAGAAAAGTAAATTGTAAATGATTACCGACAAACGAAGTGGTATCATGACCCAGCAAAAATATGAATTCCGACAAAAATTGACAATAGAGTAGAAGTATTTAAATGTATATGTAAAGAATATGTATATGACATTTTATATCCTTACTTCGACTTGAAACACATATATGCATACAAATATTTATGCTAACATTCGATTTATAAGAACGGCACTTATTTCTTTAAGACATTATATCCCATCTGATGTGTCTTGTTAAAATTACACATGTACAACGTGTAAGTATTTGTCAAAACGTCCTGTACATGTATCCTATTAATTCCTACATGCCTTGAAATACAAATGCAGATCAAGAATTGTGCACATGTACTAATTGTCCTACATGTTAGTGAGTATGTAAATGAAAGAATGAATTATATGCGTCCTTATTCTAGATAAGTAAATACCAGTATGAGTACTGACATGCATTGTTAATTAAATGAACCTTTATTTCTATAAGATACCTTACAATTTCAATGTTACACATACCACAACAGTTGCCCATAGATATTTTTGTAATTCAACAAAACTACGCGATGCCTCTTTACTGCTTCCTAAAACGCTTCATGTCATACCATACATACCATGTCTTCAGCTGAAAAAAAAACTTGTATATAAACATGTACATCAAATGGAACAGCTATCAACACTCATTTAGTTGTTAAATGCTACTGCAAACTATTCCTTAACAAAGATTTTGAAAAGGGTATTCAATCGTCAATGACCCTCACTGTTTCGCTTCTGTGATACATAATTGCAAAATTGATTCTAATTTAGTTTTATTTATTGCGGGTCATAATTCCGTACATGTCATGCAATCGATTTTAGTGAATTTTACATGTAATGATAAGGCATAATGCCTTTGTATAAATACGTTGACAAATGAATTCCCATACAATCTATAAAGCAATTGAAATCATTTTAAAAAATAGTATAAATGAAGAGAATTGCATCGGTCAATAGTAAAAGTCAGTACGAATAATGATTGATGCACGTAGATCGCTTTTGAAGATAAATCGTATGTCAGTGCATCTCTTAATGTTGTTGCTTACAAAGTGTGCAAAGGTGACTTGTTAGACTGACAAACAGGTTACTGGAAGCTTGGGTCTACCACAGAAATGTTGGCAGCTCTGCATTTGAAACATGACGTTTTGAGAATCTATTGTCATAATTTGCTAGTTCCAGTGTGTATAACGTATCGTAACTTGTAGCAGACTGCAGTGAGGTCGTCCTCTGTATGTGGAATATGGTGTCGCAACTTGTAGCGGTCTGCAGCGAGATCGTTCACTTTTTGTGGAATGATATTGGGTTCTAGCAGAGTCTGCTTCCTAATACAACGTAGATTCACTTACTTTGATTGCCTAGTAATTATTTACTTGCATGTTGTTCATCCTAGAAAGTCAGCGACAGTACTCTATTTGCCATTCCCATGTTAGCTTATATATTTAGCAAATATGCATACATTTATCAATTGTTACATTTGAAGTAAATGTCTAAGGGTAAAATATTTTAGGGAAACACTGGGACACGATAATTTTAAATGACCTTTTTCGGTAAACCTTGAACATTTTTGACATTTTTTACCTACTTGTCTAGTCAAGCAAGCTTAATAGGCGAAGAGTTCAAAACTTCAATGCTATAGCATGTAATCTAGAACAATATCAAGCCCAGTGATATATAATAGAACATTAGATATTTAAGTATCACATTTTTGTGCCTACAGAGCAAAACAATTACACAAAAAATGCTGACTGTCTTTTCAAACGTAGTGTTTCAGGAAATTACTGTAAAGTCAATACAAGGATCTGGAATACTCGTTCCATCTTACGTTAATATTTCTATGATTGTTGTCAGACTGTAACATTGCTCTATGCGCAATATTTTAGAATAATATTTTGCAAACCGATACAATGTTGAATGATCAAAATATGAAACATTCAATTTGTCATTTCCTATAAAGATTAATTTTGTCCAAATAACTATGCGGCTTTGTAAAAACTATTGTAAATTGATAATTTTTGAACTATTTATGCCCATCTGCGTTTATTCGAATGCTTCTTACCTGATATATGTTCTGGGAAAGAATGACTGTTTCTATTTATAAATATGAAAGATAGGTATGCATTTCCAAATCGTTGAAAAATGTTGATTTGGCACAAATGTTTTGCCACAAGATGACGTGCAGATAGGTCTACGCAAGCTGAGGGTCATGCGGAGAGATTAAATCTCTATGTATGTAACAGAAATTGAACCGTGTCGAAAACATAAATTCTTTAAATTTTACCATCCGGTGATAAACATTTATCCTTACATCACGAGTCAACTATCTTGAACTAAATACTGACTTCTGGCTGCAAGTCACTCAGCTTAACATAACACGAAGTGCAAATGGATATATAAATATGCAGCTAAGTCTTTTTTGTAACAAGAAAGAGCTTAACTTGAGGGTAACATCATAACCGAATGGATGGCAGATACTGTTCATTGTAGTAAGAATGTCAGTTTGGGAAATTTTTCATTACAAAATTATACTTTACAAAACTACAATTGTGTACCAGCGATATGTTTCCGATATCACAAACATACATTTTGAAATTAATGCATGTTTTGAAATAGTTAAGATCGATATGGTTAATCACTGTACCTGTATGAAAATGTTAAGTGAATTTTAGATTTATAATGTTTTAGAAGACTTCTTTTATTGCACATGACGTCTTGTATATTTGTAGGTGCTAGTTGAAAACAGAAACATCCTCAGCGAGAGTATTTCACACACTTGACTATTTCAGTTGAGGTTTGATTTCAGGAAAATAAAAAGAAGCAGATTTAATTATTTTTAATATTTGACAACGTAACCTTAGTTTCAGTATGCAATATAAAAACCAAAATCAGTTGGAAAACGTCTGGCAAGCGTTTCTTACTTTTGAACGTATGTCCGGAGAGTAACTCACAATGTTCTTGGATCTTTAGCCAGCAAGACTTAAAGCTGCAGTAATATCATTTCAAATTTCACCCTATTTTTTGTTTTGTTTGTCTCTTTTTGTTATCTTTAACGTCGCACCGGCACAATTATGGGTCATATGGCGACTTTCCAGCTTTGATGGTAGAGGAAGACCCCAGGTTCGCCTCCATGTACTATTTCATCAGGATTGTGCCCCTAGATAGAACCAACGACCTTTCGTAAGCCAGCTGGATGGCTTTCTCACATGAAGAATTCAAAGCCCCGAGTGAGGCTCGAACCACATCGGTGAAAGGCAAGTGATTTGAAGTCAGCGACATTAACCATTCAGCCACGGAAACCCCTATATATCATACGTATCTAGTATGAATAACTAACAGCTAAAGTAAGAATACGTTTTAAATATCTTGTAAAGTATATGTTAAACGTTTACTTTTATGTGTTTTTTCGCATTTCTGTTTCTGTGCTTCGCATGGATGTTTCAATGCTTAACTGACACTTTAAAAATATTAGTTTTAAGTCCTTTTAACTCTTATACGGTAGGACGTGCTGCTTTGTCAGTGTTATTTTTTTTTATTATACAGGGTACATGACAATCATCAAAAAGCTTGAATTAAATTATCAAGCAAGATCAAATCATACAATGCTTTCACCTGGCGGGGATTACTTTATTTACACTGTCCCGTGACATTGGAACATGGTTTGGTGGTGGTGGGGGTAAGAGTGAGGTTGGGTGCGTACCATAAACCGGTTTTAGCTCCCCGGTGGTGTTTTTGCCACTGATCGTTCCAAGGCGGTGCCCCACTGTGTTCCTTTATTTATTCGGTTTGTCCTCATGTGTTTGCTTTGTATGTGATTGTATGTGTTAGTGTGCACATCTGCGTGTTGTGAGTTTCGTTTTGAGGAGGCTGCGTTTTTGGAACATGGCATTCCCTGTTTGATATTTATCCTTGTTTTTGGGGCGTGGCATTCCCTTTTTGTTATTTATCCTTGTTTTTAGTAGATTTTACAAAGAAAATACCATAAAAGAAATGTGTCATTTGCCTTCAGCTTTCTCGTCTTATCATGATCGGCCGATAATAGGTTTTGCTAATGGATTATTCCCTAAATGAATGCCATATACAACAATCAATTTTAACGTTTGTTCAAATCACTCGTCATAGACACTTAGTAAGGAGATCTGTAACATTCAGCTAGTGTCAGATTCAGTTTCTACCTGTAGTCAGTTTGAAAGAAAATCTCGACCCCAGATTAACCAGGCTTAGATAAATGCATTCTACATGTTTTGTATGCAGTTTAGAATTAATAGTCATTCTAAGAACTTTTCTACATTATAAACGTATGTGCATTATTTTGTAACATTCATTAGTCATACGGATATAAAACCCCAAGTCTAATTTTCAAAAAAGCAATAATAATTTGTCACTCACCTATAATGCAAGGGAGTGGGTGCGATGGGTGGGGGGGGGGGGGGGGGGTGAAGGAGGTGAAGAAGGGTTCTTCTACTTCAGGGTGGCCATAATGGTTATTACTGTACTGAGATTGCTCTGAAAGATAAATATTTGTGTAAATAAGAAAAGAAAAATATGACCAGTCTACCGGCGTACAGTCCCTTCTTAAACAGATGCAAAGCGTATTCCTTTGTGTTTTGTCTTTAGAACCTGGTGTGAGAAGTGAACAGTTAATGGTTTGCAGAATTATTGTTTTTGTAAAGACACATCAGATAAAATGTAAGAAATGTATTTCAAATGAAATAGATAGGAGAAGTTTAAAATACACCATCCGTTGATGTGATATAATTTACATACAGCCTAGTCATCAAAGACATATAAATATCAATACACCTCGAGAAAGGTTCTAAAAAATGACTTCTAGTTTTGGAATAATGAAGGCCTATTGATTACTATATTTTTTGCTTGATAAAGAATTGACTTATTGTACTTCCCACTGATAACCACAAAGAGCACTATATATCAGGAGTGTTTTCCCGGTAGGCGAAGACAGTAACTGGATTAATTGGTAACTTGAGACAGAAATAAGTTAAGCTTAAAAAAAATACAGATATCAAGGGTCAGTATTATTCCCTGTTTGATATTTGTCTTTGTTTTTTTTGCCTTCTTTTGTTGGCTTGTGAATGTCAATTATTCCAGTAGTTATGTGCATGCGGAATTTTAATGTTCTAGCTATTCTGGGGGAAAAGCTTGTAAAGTACAAATTCCAAAACAAATTTTTACAATATTTACCCGCAACCGATTAAGACAATGTTATTTATGATGGTCAGCCTTGACGGCTTGTCATACAATATTTTGCGATTTCATAACGATGAAAGCAACCCTTTTAACTCAATAAGGAGAGCGCAGATCTACGGATCGCGGGGTCGTGAGTTCGATCCTCGGGTGAGGCGTATGTTTTCCTTGACGATTTGGTAAGACATAGTGGAAAGAAGGTTTGTACTGGTACAGAATCCAGGAACACTGGTTAGGTTAATTGCCTGAATTGAAAAATGGCGTTAAACCAA
Organism: Mercenaria mercenaria; assembly: GCF_021730395.1. Classification (NCBI taxonomy): domain Eukaryota; kingdom Metazoa; phylum Mollusca; class Bivalvia; order Venerida; family Veneridae; genus Mercenaria; species Mercenaria mercenaria. The sequence goes on along the minus strand of NC_069376.1, from coordinate 67,647,053 downwards.
AGACAAAAAAAATAAATCATAACGATCAACCGTTATATGATCTTTACTTTACTTGGTTTTAATACGTAACAAATATAGCATGGACATCTTTCTTGTAAAGATCCATGAACGCACCTGTAAACAGATAATTTTACAATATCTTGGCAATGCCAGGCGCGACACTTGTACCACTGCTGAGGTTTATGCTAAAATTGTTGTAACTGAAATGTAGTCCTTTAGGATCGGGGAATGTTGTGACTTATAAACAATGCAAGCCAGATGTTAGGATGAGAAATACTATCTGCCATGATATTAAGTAATATTGGTGCCACAAATAAAAGAGTCCCTTACTATGCAATATAACTGAATTAAGTTTTACGTATGAAATGACATATAACATTCCTTTTTTTTCACACTATTTGGATCAGACCATACTGTATTACACAGCAACTCCAAACAAGAATTATGTATTTCTTATTGAAGTTCTGTGAACAAACTGGCTTTTTGATAACGAATGCAATGTGATTAAGTCCTCTTGAGTATTATTAATCGTCGATTATTGCAGCAACAAAATGATATGCGACATGAATTTATCAGCATACCACTATGCACTATTGGCAACTTGTCTGCGACAGAAATGAGACACGTTACCAAGAGAGATACAGGCATAGTTCCGCACAATTATTAACTATCAATAAATAAGAACATGAATGTACGAGTATGTAGGTAGATAGGCAGGTATAGAGGTAAAATGTTTAACATCCATGAGTTAACATAATATATAATTTAAAACCAGTGTTGGTAAAAATGAATAAATAATTTTATACATTTACACGTAAACTTAAAGACACATGCAATGTTGGTTAGTGAGGATGAAATGTGAGTTCACGTTTTTGAGCCAATTTGAAAACAGAACAACATGTTCCTGCCGACCAAACATTGCAAAAAGGATCATCGGTATGAAGAAAGTAATGTATGCGATATTTTTTTTCAGCGTACATGTTGCACTTTCTTCGAAAGGCGGTGCCCAAACGAAACCCTGTAAGTGGATTTTGTACGTGAATCACAAGTTAATGATTGTTATGATAAGCACCGTGCAGGTCAAGGCATTAAGTACATGTCTCTGTCCCCACAAATCAGCTGCTATTATTAATTTTTTGAAGGAGGAAAAGTACATAACATGCAACTTGTTTACAACACCTGAAACTATTCGACTAATGTCTTTTTCCCAGACTAAAATATCTTTTATCTGGTTGCTGACGATAATTTTATTTTTCTGTTCGGGTTTAACGTCTTTTTCAACAATTTTTTCAGTCATATAAACGACGGTGTCTACTTGTAGCAGTGAGCACAATGCTCAACTTTATAGTGCTGCCTCACTGGAATATCACGCCGTAGACACTTGACATGATACCCCATCCAGTCACATTATACTGACACCGGGCTGACAAGTCCTAGCACTACCCTCTTAATGCTGAGCGCCAAGCGAGGAAGCTACTAGTACCATTTTTTACGTCTTTGGTATGACACGGCCGGGGATCGAACCCACGATCTCCCGCACTCGCAGCGGACGCTCTACCATTAGGCTACCGAGGCGGTTTGTCGACGATAAATTTGCTGATTATCAGTGTATGTAAGGTAGACCTATTTGCCTATTTTGGGGTTCCGTTAAGTTTACATATGAAATACAAGGAAATGCACGCACGAAATGTTAAGTACATACATGCATTGATTTCAAACATTTATTTAGGCTAGTAGGTAAGTATTCCTTGTTGAATATTTTTTTCCATCATTTTGCTTTCATAACACGTATATCTCTTGCGGTTTAATGCTAGTCTAAAAAAGATCAAACCCGATGTACTTAAAAGGATAAATAGTGCCAACGAACTCGAGACTTTTCTGCATTAATTATTTTTTCGGATATTCATGTTATCATTAAGTGCAGAGAAGTAATGTAGCAGACTGTGTACGCCCTACGTTAAGGGTTATTGTTTTTATCACCACACACAAAATAACTATTTGAAACATCTTAATATTTTTATGCATATGAGCAAACAAGCAGTCAGTGAAAAGTAAATTTGCGGAAACCACTGTTTTTATTGCAGGACAGGTGTCATTTTGCGAGCATGTTGCGTAGTGTCAGCGTTTATGACTTTCCTTATAGTTGTATCAAATATCTTTATATTTATTTTGGTTTGATTAAAAAGACCTCTGCCAGACATGCTGAGGGTGTTTATAAACTGGTCCCAAGAGTTTGGTATGTGACAAACGTATAATTGTATGCTCCAGGTATTATCAAGACCTTTTCAACAGTCGTGAGGAAGTAAGATTTTAATCATCGCATCTACACAGAGCTCTATAACCAGTGTACAACAGTGTTTACTAGCACCATTCCGGAACAGTGACAATGTATTATCGCTTGATCAAATGTTTTCAGACGACACACTGGGTTTCTACTATTTTCCACGCACTGTTGATAGTTCAGCTTTGCAGGAAGTGTTAAGATTTTACGGTTGCACACTGTGTCATGCATTAAAAGAAACACGGTAATTTCCACGTCATCAATTCAGAACGAAAGATTTAGCAGCAATGCATGAAATCCCAGCCAAGTAGGATATTGAAATATTAAATGGGTTAAATTACTACACAATCTTAAACAAATTCAGTCCATTAACACGATAAGAATTTTATTTGGAAATGTTACACATAGCTGCATCAAAATAACAGTCCTTAATTCTGACACATTTTACTTTACATGTTCTATTCACATCCCCGAGATTCAATAGAAATTACTACACACGCAACATCAAACGAACCTTTGGCAATAAGAAACATGTCGCAGTCACGGTTTTGGAGTTCACTTTATTGGTATAGGAACATGCATGACGAAAAAAGTGGACAGAGTTAGTTTATAACAGACGACCTTAGGTAAATTGTTTTTCATTGCTGCCGTTGATTATAGCTTAAACTGCCATCTTGTAACAGGAGGCGTGGTTGCGGTCGTTACTACAAAACGCAAAGGAAAACAAAATCGGTATGGTGAGCCACACACGCATACGCACACACGCACACACACAGACACACACATACGCTCGTACGCACGCACGTACGCTCACTCACACACGCAGTCATGTACATATATAAATATATATACGAGTATAATAAGTAAGTATCAAAATAAAAAGACTTTAATAACGCTTGCAAATCCTCAAGGAAAAGGCAATTATTATCTTGGAAGCTATTTGAAATGTGTATTATACTTAAGAACAAGCTAATGTGATTAAGTGCTATTGATCACTTAGGGGGTTTTTTTTTGTCTTCGAATCGTGACACACAACTGTATTACGAAACTGCACTTTACTGAATCTGATATTTCTCGCTTATCACTACAACATGTATCGCCTTACTAGCACTGGATGAAAATCATTAAATTAGCTGTCAGAAATTGGAGATACAGGTAACTATCGCACAACACATAAGCTCCTGATGACAACAGATACTTTATCTGTCAGTGGAAAATGATTAACATTTACGGCATATAGTGATCAGCGTAGGATACTGACCTAATTATCACTAAAAGCACTATAGTTTACCCGTGCATACACTTCCCCGTGTATAACGGACATTATAGTGATACACTGAAGTTTACTTTGTGAATGCTTTCTTGACACTCTCATGCTTATAAATCAAGATAACAAAAATGTACTGTTAAAATCGAGCTACACTTCACATAATAGATAGGGTAACTAAGCCATAATCTACAGAGTTTAAATAATGCAGAAACCCTGATATCAGGATGAGAGAAACGAACGTTCTGCAATGAGATTTGCAACGAAACAAAAATAAAACCGCAAGATCTAATGTTATAGAAACGGCATGTAATGTCAACAATACAATTGATATGAGGGTAGAAATTAAACTACGGCACTGATTAGTTTACGAATTTATAAATATATCCTTTACAATATTTTGTTTGTATTTGATTAGAACATTTGATTCCTTTATATAATTTTTTTGGGGAAATGATCTGGATTTTGATAGGTGTAAAGCGCCGAGATTGAGGAATGGAACCGTTAACTGAAATACACTCACTACTGTTCGTTTCAAGTCTCAGTTCCTTTGTATTTGTCTACGTTATATATACATTTTACTATTTCCATAAAGTTTTTGTTTTCATTATACAATTGTAAAGGTCAGCTTTCTTATCGGACAAGACACTTGTCCGGGCATTTTTACCATGTATTGAAAAGGTTTGTCTCAAAACACTCCCAACATTGCAAACCTTTGTATGAAAATAGAATGTGATCTGTTCTTCAAAATAAAGAGATAGATGTTAAACTTTTTGACTGTGTGAGAATATGATCGTTTCTTTTAAATAAAGAGATATATGTTAAACTTTTTGACTGTGTGAGAATATGATCGTTTCTTTTAGATAAAGAGATATATGTTAAACTTTTTGACTCTGTGAGATATGCTGTTAGTCACTGTTTTTGTATTATCATTGTAACATGCATAATTCTTTTATTATTACAAGATAAACTGTAAGCATATCTAAAATCCCTTGTTTTGTTTTTTTAAATAAATCTAATCTAATGGTAAAATGAATTAATATTCTTCTCACACATCTAAGCAAGAGCAAAGAATCTACGAGAGACGATAATGTAATTGAGTCAGCAAAGACAAAAGGTGTTGTGTCAGCCATGTTAATATCTGGGTTGTGTGGTGACTCATTATAAAATGTGTTCTGTGTTATTTCATCCATTTCGATAATTAAAACCTTTTCTTTACAGAAAAGTAATATATTTAGCTTCACAATTCAAGTGGGGAACGAAATACATACTCTATGAATACTTGATAACCGATCAATTGATATCTATAATTGCACAAAGCAATATTTCCTTACGAGACAAAATTCAGTACGCAGTAAAAACTGCAATTAAAACATATTTTTGTAAATTTCAGTCCTAATGTGGAACACACATGTGTCTACAAATAGAACAAGTATTTGCCATTAATGTCGATTACAACTAAATTTGAAGATATAACCGTTTAAAATAGACGTTCATAAATGGAATGATGAAAGATTGAAAGAGGCGTTATAAATTCGTTAACAATTAAGAATGACGAAAGATTTGGTATCCTTTGTACAGGTTTCTTATGAAAAGGTAAATAATTATAAATTCGTACACGGCCTAATTTGGTTTCATATTTAAGGCTGAAACTGTGGCGTTATTACGCAGCAAAGTTATTGCAACAATTATTACGTCAAAGCGTCAAACGTAATATCGACTCACTTGAAAAGAAGAACACGCAAAAAGGTAAATAATATATCAAAACAATGATTTTGTCTTTAACAAAGTCACTGTTTGCTGTTCAAATCCTACGTGATATAATTCCAACGCATATGAGCACCAACGATTTACTCAGCGATGATTTATTATTTATTTAGTAAAGCAGCCTGTATTTGCTTAAATATTTAACAAATGATGTTTCAAAAACCGTTCCATTAAACTTTGTAAAGGAGCCTCACTTTTGATCGGATATCATATTAATGAAGATATTTACAGAATTTTCTACAAAAATATGGAACAAATGTTGGAATGACTACCGAAAGGTACGGCGGCAAACTTTGTTAATGGAGTACAAATGGTGCTCATACAGGATGGTTATTCGATTTCTCTGACAAGAAATAAAGTTTAAGGGCTCAATTTAAGTGATTTTTTAAATGATATTTTTTTTTGTGATAAAACAAGAATAAACTTTCCATCGATTCTCATTTGCTCGGTTTTCAGATTTGCTTTTCATATGCCATGTTTAAATGTTCCTCGATACATTAATAAAATCTGTGAAAAGATCCTTTGGTACGTAAGTAATAATCAAGCTTACTTCGAACTATGATTTTTATTGTCTTCTAACACGAATTCATTTTAAGTGTGATCATACTCATTTTCAGAGTGGATCTCTGAGTTTATTTCACTTGCTTGTATCTATAGTAGGAATTGACATTGCGGTTGGGCTACGTAGTAACAGGTGTCAATGGTCTACTTTTTTCTGCACTGTGTATTGCTTGGTCTGGTGATTTGTGTGCATTATTGATCTTTTTGTTAATAAGATTATACAGATAATATTAACAATAACAACAGCTCACGCACTTCCTTAAGGTGAATTATTTATTGTGATCACCTGGGTGTTTTATCTTGACAGCTACATTTGCTATGTAGACATACCTCCAGACACGCAACTGAAAACCTGAAATGCTGACTTAGTCCTGAACTCACAAGATGACATAACTGCTGCATCAGCGTTTGCAAGGATGTTGTAAACTATATGCTTTGCAATGAGATAACGTTAACTAAACACACCAAAGTTATAGAAACGGCATTTAAAGTCAATATTGGAACTGACATAAGGGTGAAATTAGAACTGTGATATAGATTAGGCAACGATTTTATAAATACCTTTTGAAATATTGTATTGTCAATAATTGATTGAAACAGTTTTGTTACTCTGAAATATATATATAAACTGTGAACGAACGATTTACAATAGTTAAAAAAATATCGGCTAATTGTACAGGTAGCAACGCTTGTAATGCATGTGACATTGCAGCAAAGCCAAAACGTTGTGCCTTGACATAATTGTGCGAGTCGTTCCTAAAAGAAATATTTTTTATGCTCGCAAATTATGTTTTTTTTCTAATTATAATTGGTGTCATTTGCGTCACTTACTGGTCTATAATGACTAATTACAGTAACTGAACAATAGAAAATTGTTCAATAACATTTCACACGAAAGTCTGTCTTTCCCACTGCAATTAAATTTGGAGACGAAGTAAAATAGTCGTAACATACGTTATATCTGATAAGTTTTGAATAGAAAATGCTGTAAATTTCTTTAATACGTAAGTCATAATTACAGTCTAAATGTGGAACATATGCGTGCGTCTATATACAACAAATAGTTGGGATCAATACTGATTTTGTCTGAATTAGAAAGACCACCGTTCAAAATAGACAAAATAACGCCAATGAATGGAATAAGGAAGTTTCCTTAGCATTTATATGTTGTAAACGGAACCAGCGAAACTGGTGGAGCGTGAAACTCAAATATTCCCGCATGATATAAAAAATTTACCAGTCAAATGAAAAGCCTTGCATGTACGTTAGAACTAAATGAGCTCATTTTAAACATGCTTCTTTTTTAACCACCACAATATTGATAGTACCTTATGCTGTCATTATATATACGCTATCCCCGTAGAGATAGGAAAAAAATGTAAAATCTGATAATGTGGATCGATACAACAAAGAATCGCGAATCGAACGTCTTGTGCTGATGGACATTGGCACTCTCTTGACGAACCACAGCACCGTGCAATATTGCTATGACTACACAGCCATCCGGACAGTGTAGTTGCGAACGAAGAAGAAGAAGTTTGTACTTATTTTTTCATAAGCGTTTGTCACAGGGTATCGACAGTAAAGTGCTTTAATTCTGAAGTTTTAGTTAAACCGTCGTTAAGTATAATCCTCCATAGTGTGTTGGTCAAGAAACCTGTGCTCGATTCCAGACTCGGACTTCTTTGTTTTCTTCATTAAGCATTTTCGTAAAGTGACTTAGAAACAAAAGCACATGTTTTAATGTCCTTAATATGAGTCAAAGCCAGGAATCTAGGTATTTTTACACCAGGTGTTTTAGAAAGTACATTGTATTGGTTGCAAGAAATATGCGAATGCAGAATCTGCAAGCATTAGGCAAATAGCTCAATGTAGCGGATATATAGATAGAGGACAAATGTGCTATAACACATTAATGTTAAGGAATAAGGCTTCAACGATTTTTCTATTTTATTTATCAGCATTCTTCTATGATCACGATTTTAGGAGTTGGCATACATTTTGCGTTGATAACTTATAAATTAGAATTATCCTCTAAATCAATGGCAAGCTCTGGTAAAATTTGGAAACTTCAAATATGGTAAATATGTAGCACGCACTCTGTTTTATTTGTCATGAAATTGCAATCTATACTTATGACCGATTATATGTGATATAGAGCTATTTTTTTCAATCAGAATGTTGAATGAGTAATTTTTAAATCAAGAAAATAATATGCCTCAGATAATTGCGTTACGTACTGTAAATTCAGTACATTTCTTTGTTTTCATACACTGACTACTTTTACGAAAATGTATATATACGCGCGAACGTTCTGCTTTTGGTCTCTATTTTGCACAAGTTGGCAATACATGGCGAATATTCGTCCTTGCAAACCAGTACATATCACATAAATAGCGAACTATTACACTCGCGAAATTGTACTTGATTTTGTCTGACATTTCCAACTGTCTGTGACAGAAATATGGTTCGGTAACATAGACAGAGTCCTAATTATGAACGAGACAGCTTGATTATAAGTTACGTTATGTTTTTGAAAGGTTTCTTTTGTGAAAGTGTTCTTGATAATGTCATGGCAACCAGGTATGATCGTAACTGGTATCAAAAGGTGATGTAACCTTGAGGCAGTAATGCAGAAACCGATGTAGTAGAAACGGCATGTAAAGTAAACTTTAGAATTGACATAAGGGTAAAAGTTAGAACTTCAGTATCGATTACGCATACATTTATCAAGGACTTCTTTTTTAACCTCTTCGTTTTCAGTTTTTGGAACATGTATTTACTTAGAGACTTCAAATAAAGTGGTGTTTGAAACGATCTAAAATGATCAATAAGGTAAACGGCTAGTTTCTATACGATGTTAGTTTTCATTCATAATGTTACTGCGAACGAGGGGAACCACTGAGTTTTGAAATGTTTGGTAACTGTCACCGTAAGATTCTGACACTATTGGAGAAACATCTCAACATATTCCGATGAAGCAGTTAAACTATTTCTTTTTCTGTATTAGGAAGTAAGTGAATAAGCTGTAAACAAGGAGTGGCTATATTTACCAATAGCAATTAATCTAGGCGAGAATTTGCTGATTTATATTTGCTTTTGCAACCAGATTGTCTGTGCAGCAACATTACCACACAACCATGCAGTGTTAGCCTTACCAAATATCTGTAATTAAATCATTGAGAAAAAAATTAACATTTCTTGCAGCATATAAGATGTGTCCACAACTTCTTATTTGATATTGATGGACGTGCCTCAATTATTTGTATGAAAATCTGGTGGACCAGTTTCAATTGTCTTTTTATATAAATTGAGGATATTACATGAGTGTCTATACATATTGTATTTATTAAATGAGTTAAATAGTATGATAAAATGCGATGGTATTCCGAATGGTGGTTGCTACGTGCCATTTCGTTAGTTCGTTCAGTGACAGAACTACAAACGGCGTTATGGCGCCCCGCCGAACGTCGCCCTGTAGAACGTCGCACTGCCAAACATCGCCCTGCAGAATGTTGCACTGCTAAACATCTCCCTGCAGAACGTCGCACTGCCAAACATCGCCCCGCCGAACGTCGCACTGCTAAACATCGCTTTGCAGAACGTTGCCAAACATCGACCCGCCAAACGTCTCCCACCGAATGTCGCCTCGCCGAATGTAGCCCCGCCGAATGTAGCCCCGCCGAATGTCCCCCCCCCCTCCCCCCCGCCCAAACGTCGTCTTTTCGCTTTCCGAAATGACATGATAGTATTAATAGTATTTGTGATAAAAGGTAGTTCGATTTTGATAGTTATGGTATGTATTTCTTATTCCCTAATGAAATGTTATCAGAGGAAATTGCTCACGCTTGACCCGTCCCTCCCCGCATCCCGTCCTCCGAATTTTCTCCAGTCCACCAGTGACACGATGGGTAACATTTGAATAACCAGATTGTTTTATGACATATATTTTTATAACGTATATATATATATATAGGGCAGTGGCACAAATCAGTCACAATAGCAAATAAAAAAGTTTCTCTACGAGTGTACTCTACGAAAGTAACGGGGCGGCGTGCGGTGGGGCATCGCAACGACGTTTGTTGAAATGTCGCTGCGACAGAACGAAGTAACAAAATGGCACAAATCAGCTACCATACTGTCAATCATTTTATTCAACGGGTGTCCTCGTCCTCTATCAAAAGCTGGAAAGTCCCCATGTGAGCTCTGTGAAACATGTTCTAATTGTATTATTCATTAACTTCCTTGAAGGCAAAATGCCCATTTTGATTATAACATGGATGATAATCATTCGCTCGAATCTAAATAAGGTGACAATTGCATGTATTTTATCGTGATCTGCACTAAGTAATAATAAATAAGAAAAGCACATAAATACTGGTGGTCAAATTGTTCGAAATGTTTCAATTGTTTTGCTAGGGGACAACAAATAAATGAAAGCAGACAATAGTTGCATTAAACTTTAATATTTATAGTTTTCAACTATTGTCATGGCATCATATGAAGCGTTTTGTATTGGTATCACCTTATCTTTTCCTTCCCTAGGGAAAAGATCCATACTGACATCAAACTTTGACATCATGGTGTATGAGCAATCTTTAAAATAACATTATTGAAAATCTTGCAGTGATATTATCAATAGGCAAAATAAAGTATCTATAATATCTGTCTGCGATAATGCAGGTGTCTTCTAATTTTGTAAACGAATTGTGTTTGTGCGACAGACTATTGTAGGATTAAACAAAATCCATTGGAAACAAATTTGACACTTGCTGTATAGGTAGTTATTTTGTAGAAATTAATATGGATTTGATTAGCAGCACATGCTCGTAATTAGACTCGTTTTGTCTGTTAACAAAAATAAAACTTTACATTTTATATATTTATACACTTAGTTATGATTTAGAAAACTAGTGCACTTGTGAAAATATGCTACATATTTAAAAACTGCGATAGCACTTCAACAAGGCAATAAAACTAATTTAAAAACTACCGAACGTTTGAAAAAAACTTTTGAGGTATTAAGTTGCATTGCATACAATGGATTCCTCAGGCGTATAATTAAAATGCTCTAGTTTGATAAACCTTATGATTAGGTCAAGCTATTCCTAATCAAGCTTGCCAAACAGACGAAATGTTCAATACTTCAAAGTTAAAACTTGTCATTGAGAGCAATGTCAAGCCAAGTGCCAAATAACAGAACATTAAACATTCAGAACATATTGTTTTTGTGACAGCAGTGGGATTGTACAAAATGTGCTGATTTTCAATAGTATCTATTTGGTTATTGACACAATATTGACTTCTCCATAACCACAGATCGTTTAGGGCACAGCAATTATTTTAATCTGAGGACCTTTTAATAACACAAATGTTGTTGAAGCTCAGTCGGTGTAATATCAGGGTCGCATGTAGAGATAAGATGAGTATGCTCAATATCTTTTATATCCTTTGAGGAATTTATTATGACTAGGAAGAGGATTATGTCCGTTTCATAGGTTTCTGACCACTTGAAGTACTGTCACATAAAGTACACGTAAATAAAATGTACATACACATGTACCATAACGAGATAAAGGCAGAACGCATTTTAGCCGTTCTTGGAAAGTGTTGCCATCTATTAAGGCGGATTCCTGAAGCAGACGATTTACCGACACGTCGACGTACGTTACGTCATGTGTATTAATACTGTATCACTTGCACTAATAAAACAACTTGAAAACACAACCTCAACCTAACCATATAAGTTTATCTTATATGATAGAAGTAAAATATTTGTTTTTGTCTGATCCATATCCTCAAACCCTTGATGACTTATTTTTCAAATAGCTTTGCATACACAACTGTTTGTCTTATTAACGTTACTTGCAGACCGCAATTCTTAATAAAGAATTTTCAAGATCAGTGTCGTATATTGAGATTAAACAGATTCAAAGGTTTGCGTAATTACCTAATACAGTTAATGCCAAAATAAGCTTTCAGATTGGCCGATTCAAGGTCAAGATCATTTGGAGAGGTCAAAATTCATCATTGTAGTTATATTCATGGAGGATGTACAAAGTATATGTTTACAATTGTGTAAGTACATATGGGACCCAACGTCCAGTTTTTCTGATTCAGTGTGTTGATGATTTTACGATAAAGCCAAACGTTCATTTAACATTTTTCTTATAATCTACATGCTTATAACATAAGTCGTTTCCCGATCAGTACAATGAGAAATGACAAGTAGAAATTATTTGAATATCTGCCACATCGCGTGTTACTCTCTTTCCTTTCTCAAAGAATCTTTGAACATGTTGGCATAAATATTTCAAATAATGAGACATCTGTAGACATACTAGTACTTTTAAAGGTCCATTACTAAGGGAAAGTGAGTTGGCAATTTTTTTCATAGCCAGTGCATAGACTTCTGCAAGACACTAAATAATGAAGATTGGCAGGTCAAAATTTACAGAAGGTCTTTGGAACTCAAAGAAATGTATGTGTATTATGTTGAAATTTCAATGAATCGACAGAATGACGCCCCAGGTCTTTTTAACTTTCTTCATACTTCATAGAAAAATAATTGTACATATACTGCGATTTATTTCGAATTTCTACATACCAACTTTCATTTTCCAATAAAATGAAATAGTTTCTGTGCTTTTTAAAAGAAATTAAGATGTTCACTTTCCTTAGTATTGGACCTTTAAATGTGCACCTCACTGTGAAAAGATTGGGAACTTCTTCTTTTTGGATATAGGGCGGGCACTATATACAGCGTCATATTAGGCCACCATATTAATGTTGCACTAATTTAGAATTCGCGTCCTTGGCGTCGCCTTATTATACATGTTATATACCATGTTATGAAAAACCATCTAACAGAGCCGACATGATGTTTTGTAAGAATGATGCATATATCGGTGCGACTGACCGAAATGGAGAATAGTTAGAACGTTGTACTATCTTTAATACAAAGTGCAAGGTGATGTATAAAGTGCAACTATGTATTGGTCTTAGTGAAAGGAAAGAGTTTAAATGGTGTGTTACAGTACTGCCAACTTGTATGTGGGCGCAGATAATTGCGTTTTACACTATTGCCGACTTGGTGCTGAGACTAGATATCAGCGCTGCCGATTAATTGGTTGGCGTAGTCAATTGCAGGTTACAACGTTGCCGGTTTGTGAGCGGCCATAGATGTGTGTTAAGGTAGTTCTGCACGTTTGATTAACCGGAAGTGATGGCGTAACGTCATTTTTCCGGAAAACGTTGAATAAAGACTGGATTCGGAGTACGGAAATGAAAATCATTTTATGAATTAATCGCAACCTGCGAGTAAATTTATTACAATGGCACTGTTGCCATATTTCTAATTTTTAAAAGTCAAAATATGATATTAAAACATGTCACATGTTAAATAATTCAAAATAATGTCTTAAAATTAGCGCGAAACTACTTTAATCATGGTCAAAGATCTCAAAAATTAGCACACGGACCTATACATTTTATTTCATCAAATTATAGGCCATGCCTTTGCTTACAACTGTGAGAAGTTTCATCAAAATCTACATTGTAGAAAATTTCTATTCGCGAAAATGTTATGAAAATTATGATTTTCCCATAGACTCCCAGTATGAAATATTGTGTGAGGTCTCTATTTTTCAAATCAATGCAGCAAAAAAAAAAAAAATCAAGCACACGACCCTGTCTTTTTTATTTGCTTAATTTTCTGGAGATATTCTGAAGTTTGGAAAAATCAGAGTTTAATCAAATTCTACATTGTAGAAATAATTTCGATCCAAACGTGCAGAACTACCTTAAACCATAGCAGGCTGGGTAGTTGACGTTTGAATAATCGGTTTTGGAAAATCTTCTCATAATGGAAAAATCGCTATCTAATTTACAAAATAGTTGACTGATTAGATGACTAACTTTTTTTTTAATAAGTAGTGTAGAAAAATATTAAGTCATTAGAATTAGGGTAACATACGGTAAGATTCTCGTAAGTTTGTACTCTTTCGCTAATATCATCGTAAATTCCAACATAAGTTTGAACCTTTACACGTGCATGAAGTTTAGTTTAATCATATTTTATTGTATATATATACATATTTAATACACACACATACACCAAGCATACATAAATACATCAATGTAAATATACAAAAGGGTTGGGCCAGAAGTTATAACAACATTATCGGGGGCCCTTCCCTGATGAAGTCATCTAGCGAGTGGTCGTGTTTGCATTGACTTAAAGAGGAAACTGCGATCATCTGTTACCATTAAGGCCGGCAAACTAGTATTATATGGTTTAAAGCTTCTCTTTTTAATAGTCTGGGTCAAACTCTATATCATCATATAAACGAATCATGATACTGAAAATATATCTTTAAGTTAAATGAAGAACTAATAAAGAAACTACTGAAACTGAAACTGAATAATTTGATTAAACGCCTATTTTTATACAATGATATATCCAATGGCGTTGTACATAATAATAATAATCATTATTATTATAACAATATTAATAATGACAATAATTAGAGCCTTATTGTAACAAACAGTCTTGACCGCATCCCTCCCCATGAGGTCATTTTACCCCTATTACTAATACCAGTGATTAAATCATCACGTAATAAAGAAGTGAAAATGGGTTTTGAGCAGCTAAGCTTTTAAGTGTATTTTTAATTCTTACAGCCATTATTTCTACGGTTTGAAAAATTCCCTGGACTCATATTTTTTTCTAATTCATATTTACGGTCACTCTGTGGGAATTTATTTAAGTTAGATATGTGTGAACGAGCAGCTGTTGCTTTAAACAAACAATTGCATTAAACTGTCTGCTAAAGACAAATGATATTGTATAGCTGTTTTGAAATATAAACGTATCCTCTGAAGCTTTCTGTATAGAAACTAAACAAATATGAGAAGAAAAATGTTTTTGCAAATTGATTGTTCCATACATTTACCTAAGATGTTTGGTAACAAGAGCTATTGAAGATTGCTATTGTCAGTTTCTGTTACATGCTATTGAATTTTGTAGGAAGTTCTAATACTAAGAAATTAAGAAAGGCTACAGTATAGTCAACGGAAAACCAACACCAAGACATATATAGGGTTACATATCAGTTTCATTATGAAAGTAGAGAAACATTCAAATAGCACTTTGTGGATAGAGATTTAATCCTGTATTTAATAACTGAAAAGGTTGAACATTTCTAGATGCATTTTGTTAATAATCCGATGAATGTAAACGTGAAATAACAATAGACTGAGTTATATTCGAGAATGCTTTTAATTTCGCAAATATTTGAAAATAATGCCAAATTTTTGGCGAATATGAATCTCCAACTTGGCATGCTTTCATAAACTATCACGCTAGGCGAGGCGAATAATTTCAAATTGTTTTACAGAAGACAATTTGCCATCCTTATTTTGTCATCTAGTTTGTCACAAGCGGAAAAATGCTGCTGTTACTTGCATAAAAATGCACGGCAAAGAAATCTGGAATCACCAGATAGATAACTTCAATGACATTTGAATGGTCACGTGAGGAACAGTTTTCAGTAAATATTGATACTATAAACCTCGATAAAGGGACCAGTTGGTTCCAGACAATAGATAGGGACTCTATCTGCATAATGTTTTTCGCTTCAACAACCTAAGCTGGATGACAACTGTGCATTGCTCTTTTTTGCGTCAGGAGTTACACATCTTACTTATAAAAACAAATGAACTCGAAAAACAGCCTGAAAAGAAGCTGTAAACGATGTCAATACCCTGTCCAAGTGTTCCTCTGAACGTCTTCATATTCCTCCCGGATTGGCTACAAAATCGTATCCATGGTCCTTGCATTGTCCTTGCATTGGCTCATAATGGCTGTGTAAAATTGCGTATGAGTATAAGTACTTGTGTGAAGATGTTAGCAGTTTGTAATCGCACGACTATGGTTAATGGTATATATATTGTAAATTGTACTTATTTCATTCCAAAAATCTATGGCTACGTTACGTTACCAATCCAACTGTCGACCAGCCTGAAGAGGACAGAACTTCGTGATGAAAGGCAAACGTTTATACTTTATGAGGTTAAAATTTGAAATACACGGCTAAACAGTGTATTCCTTTCAAGTTTGATAGTTTTAAATTAAAAATCCGTGCTTTTCATTTTAAAAAATATATAAAAACACATGATACACAGAATACTAGAATGCCGTTTAAATATCTTTATTAATTTTGAAATAAGATATTTGATGTTGATATTCTATAATATTGCAAACCGTAAACCTTTAACCATGCCGATAAAATGTATGTCAGCTATGCCATCCGTAAGATGTTGATAAGATTATAAGAAATATCTGGCTTGTGGGTAACTGTTAAGGTGGTAATAAGGCTCTGCCGAGATACCACTGAACAGTTATCCGAGAGCCAGAACCCCATCTGTACCTTCAACTAGTGATAAATTCTATTTCTTGCATGCCGTATTCTTTATATGATAGAAGAAATGAAGTTATAAGGAATGCTTTTCTTTTGAGCAATATTTTATTATAGTAGCATATGAATTTACGCATTCATTCATAAATTGCAACACGTGAGTCATTTTACAGCCCGGGTGTAAGACGAGTTTTTCTAGCACCGGTAGAAGCATGAGAAGATCTTGTCTGACATGCAAGAAATACATATGACATAGCCTTTGAAGATAATTGGAATATTTTTACATGACTCCTTATACATGTATTAAGTGTATTGATTATGAAAACTTATGTCTAATAATTTGCAAGACAACACTTTTGGACTGAGCGCAAATAGCTTCGACTATTGATTGGCAAGCTGTTCAACTATAGGTATACTCGTGTTCCAATAATAAACATGCAGATTTCTGGCTATAATGTAATGAAGGTCTATTGATTAACACAAATGCTGGGTAATGACTTTATTTTCTTGATACAGAAAATTAATTTTTTCTGTATTAAGAAATTGCACTTCCAGCTGATAATTACAAATTACACTATATATAGAAGTGCTTCCCGTTAGGCGACAATAATCGCGTTAACTGGCAACTTGAGACAGAAATTAGACAGATGGGCTTTTCAGAAAAATACAAATATCAAGGAGCCAGTATTTGTCTACGTTTGTTGGCACATGAATATACCATTTAATACTTCAATGACGTGCAAGTGCATTTTTCATGTCTGTTATAGTGGCAAGGTAATGATAATATGTAAATTAAATTGTGCAAACGTACGGTAATTACTTACACAATTTGGATTGTTATGTTCAGTCTGGAAGGATACGATTTCTTAAGCAATACCTAGTTATAGGGTTAGAGTTGTTTCTGTTAATTTACATACAAATGTAGCATGGTTCTCTTTTCAAATGTAATGCCAGAATGCATAATGGCACCACGACAATGTACTACTGCATACCGAGTATCTGATATTTAATGCTTCAACGCCAGAAAATGCTGAGTCGTATAAACAGGTCAGTGTAAGAATGTAAAATAACATTCTTCATGCATTAGAATAACCTTGGTGCCAAAAAGAAAAGAGTTCAATAACTACCTCATACAACTGGCATGTGACGCCTACGGATCAATATACATGTCACTTAAGTATGGGCTGCGTAACGATTTTTAATAGCTACTTGCTTTCATCTCTTTAACCATTATTTGCTTTCGAAGCACAATTTGTCTTAACAGCTGAAAATTATGCAATCATTAATCGTTCGAAAATGAGTAAAAAATAGGGGAAAACGCTTCAAAAATAAAACATTTTATCTGCAAAAATTGGTGGTTTTTTTTTTCCAGACACTTGCGTTATGATTTATTTGCAGATATAAAACTGCCTTATGTCAAAAGCATTTAAAATAACATCGATAAGTTACTTCCATATAAATATATGTGAAAGAATAGATCGGCAGTAGCTAAAGAAGTAGAGCGTTTTAGTTTTAGAGCAGGTCCCGATTTCACGAAAATATTTAAGTATGTTAATTGACGTATTATACGTTAATTTGCTTAATACGCAAAACCTTAAGAAAATTGACGTACTTTAGTCAATTTACAAACTTAATGGATTTAATGGATCTGCTCATTGACTCGACTTAACCAAATGAATTATGATTATCAACATAGTTTCATATATAACTGGCAAAACCAAAATAAAGCAGTTTTATAGTGGTTGTATATGTTACTCCAGAGGAATGCATTACGAAACGCACCTGATTAGTAGATGTCATCCAACCCAGACCACGTTTCCAGAGAGATACAAAGGTTCTATCGTTGTATGACGTGTTTAGTCGTTAATTCAGCAACAGACGTGTCCGCTAATGCAAGCAAGAACAGACACTTTGTATATAATAAAAGATTTTTTCAGCAGTTTATTGTAATACTGAATATTAAGAAAAATGTACGTTGTATTTTAAAATGTATAGTGTCTTATTTCTGCATTTTCTTGCGTGATGGGACGTTTAAAGAGCGCAGCGCGCCAGTACGGCAGAAACGACATTTTTCGAATGGCGCGATAGTCTGTCGTTTACGCATATTGGTCTATTGGCGCGCTTCAAACATACCGACACGCCAGAAAGAAATGGCGGAAAACAGCCACCATAGAAATAAGGTACATGATACTTAGAGTAGATTGCTTTGTATATCGACATAGGAGCATGCACAAGAGAGAAATAATGTTGCATTTGATCACTACAGTTGTTTGAAGTACATGGTAAAACGGCAGCCGTGTTTTTTACCTTTTGCTTAAAGATGACAGTTATATCGAACCTAGCAACGGCGATCGCAAAAAGCAAAGGAGAACAATCGATAAAGTGAATGTACACACATTGCAATAATTAAATGTTAAAGAATGAAATAGACATGAACATTTTAGTAAAGCTTGCAGAAAACAAATAATTATGTACTATAGTGAATTTAAGAAGCTCCACAAAATGCTAACCATATATACACAAAACTTCTCTTTCCTTTAAAAAAACTTATGTCGTTGCGACGGACAACTATTACGAAATCCTACTTTTAAAATCTGATATTTCTAAAGTATCACTATAAAATGTATATCAGCTTACTGGTACTCGATGGATATGACTGTATTAATTGGCTATATGTGTTTGATAAATTAGTACGAGGAAAAGGAGATAAAGCTAAACGTTCACAAAACCAAACCCTGATTATAAAAGCGACAATATTTGTCTGTTTTTTGTAGACATTTAATAAAATGGATATGAAGATTCTTTGGAAGCATAGAAAGAAACCAAGTAACACAATAGAAAACGCGACGAAAAAAGTCTCCCAGCACAAGGTGCCAGACAGGCGTGAGTCAATCAATACGATTCTGCTATGATGTCTTTGCTTCTGAAGTACCTTCATACAGATTTTATTGACTATATCTGCTATTGAATGGTATTGAAACATGCAACATCATTCAAAGCACACTAGCATGATGGCTTAAGCGGAACTCTGTACATAGTAAATTAAATGAATTCCATGATCCCAAAGGACCAACAATACCAATACAACTTAACACGTAAAGAATGCACAAAATACATACATTGATTATTAAATGCATGATTTGCGAACGGTGTTGACGTCATTTTAAGTGAGAAATCTTATTAACCCAGAATCTTACGACTGGCATGATGATATTATATATATTTGATCTGTAAATGTTACCTTGTGATTGTCATACTCACAATTCAAATTACTGAAAGACGTTATCAAATTTCTATACTGTACACATTATTAGTAGCAATGTGTGACAAATTATATATATTTTGCAATCATGATATAAATTGAGGCGCAATACATGTAAATAAAACCACAAGAACTAATGTCAGTATAGAAACGGCACGAAATGTCAACATTGGAATTGACAAAAGAGTTACAATTAAAACTACATTATTGATTAGGTAACGATTTCAAAAATGTTTCTTTTGAATATCTTTTTGTTCCGTATTGGCTTAGAACATGTGTTTCCTTGCGACGTTTGAAAGATAAATTCGGAAATGATCAGGTTTTAATTTCTTAAAGTCCTGATAGTGATGTCTTGTGCACCGTGACCGATATAAACTCTCAGTTGTGGTTTTGCTCCTTACCGTTCCAAGAAGGCGTGTCACGTTTTTTTAATCCCCCGCCACATGTTGTGGGGGTTATAGGAATGGTCTCCGTCCGTCCTTCCGTCATTCCGTCCGTCTGTCCGTAACACTCCTGTCCACTCCATATCTCCTAAACCCCTTGAAGGATTTTTATGAAACTTGGGTCAAATGATCACCTCATCAAGACGATGTGCAGAACCCATGAGTCAGCCTTGTCAGCGCAAGGTCAATGTCACAACTCAAGGTCAAAAGTTTGAGCCTTCCATTTTGTGTCCGCTCTATATCTGCTAAACCCCTTGAAGGAATTTTATAAAACTTGGGTCAAATGATCACCTCATCAAGATGATGTGCAGAACCCATGAGTCAGCCATGACAGCTCAAGGTCATGGTCAATGTCACAACTTAGGGTGAAAGGTTTGAGCCTCCATTTTGTGTCCGCTCTATATCTCCTAAACCCCTTGAAGGAATTTTATAAAACTTGGGTCAAATGATCACCTCATCAAGACGGTGTGCAGAACCCATAAGTCAGCCATGCCGGCTCAAGGTCAAGGTCACAACTTAGGGTGAAATGTTTGAGCCTTCCATTTTGTGTCCGCTCTATATCTCCTAAACCCCTTGAATGATTTTCATCAAACTTGATTTTCGTCAAGTGATCACCTCATCAAGGCAATGTGCAGAACTTATGAGTCAACCATGCTGGCTCAAGGTCAAGGTCACAACTGAAGGTCAAAGGTTTGAGCCTTCCATTTTGTGTCTGCTCTGTATCTCCTAATTCCCTTGAAGGATTCATATGAAACTTGGGTCAAATGATTACCTCATCAAGGCGATGTGCAGAACTCATGGATCAGCCATGCCGGCTCAAGGTCAAGGTCACAACTCAAGGTGAAAGGTTTTAGCTTTTCATTTCGTGTCCGCTCTATATCTCCTAAACTCCTTGAAGGATTTTTATAAAACTTTGGGCAAATGATCACCTCATCAAAACGATGTGCAGAACCTATGAGTCAGCCATGCCGGGTCAAGGTCAAGGTCACAACTTAGGGTGAAAGGTTTGAGCCTTCCATTTTGTGTCCACTCTGTATCTTCTAAACCCCTTGAATGATGTTCATCAAACTTGGGTCAAGAACTCAAGAGTCAGCCATGTCAACTCAAGGTCAAGGTCACAACTCAAGGTCAAAGGTTTGAGCTCTGTATCTCCTAAACCCCTTGAAGGATTTTCATGAAACTTTGGTCAAATGATCACCTCATCAAGACGTTGTGCGGAATTCATGAGTAAGTCATGTCAGTTTAAGGTCAAGGACACAGCTAAAGGTCAAAGGTTTACCCTTTCACTATCCATAGCATTGGCGGGAGATTTAGCTGTCTTTCAGTCTGCCTTGTTCAATTTGTTTTGTTAATTAGTCCCTATAGGCGGAACACAAGATACGACTAATGGTCGGTCACTTTGTCAGTCACACAACGCGAGATCCTGCAATAACTGTAGTCATGTTGAAGACTTCTATCTACGTAATATTGCTATTACCAGAAAACGTCTTCAGCAGGGCTACCGTCATCACAAAATCGTTTGCTAACGTTTGTCACCATTATTCAGAATTAGTGACTAAACTAAAAGGTAGGCATAATACTCTTCTGTGACAAAGTATTTCTCAACCTGATTTTTATGGAAATGTGATCTACAAACTTCGTAGAGTTCTAATTAATCAAAACTATCAAACATTTTATCGCAAGTGTCTATGACCGTAATGTTCTGAGCAACACTGCATGTTTAGTGTTCATTCCTTTTTATAGTTTCCTCTTGCGATGAGGGGACAGGTAGGGGACTCTATGATAGCTGGTTCTTAAATCCCCCGGTTTGATATTTGTCACATGTCCTGCTTCGTCGTGCCCTTTATGGTGTTACCCTAGGTGCTCTGGCTTCTGCAAGGTCATCGAGTACATATGTTTACGGTTTTATTGTCGAGCCGGCTTGCGGTGAGCTCGATATAGCCGCCACTTTTGGCGGTTCGGTGTATGTGCGTGCGTGCCTTCGTCCGTCCGATTTTGTCCGGACCATCACTTTGACATGCATAGACCAATCTTGTTTATATTTGGCATGTATGTTTACCTGAATGAGAATGCGTGTCATGCGCAAACCCCACGTCCCTGTCTCAAAGATCAAGGTTACAGTTGGAGGTCAAATGTCAAATTGAAGTTTTTTCGGAGCATCAGCATGGTAGGTTTTGATGTAACTTGCTATGAATGTACACCATTATAAGACGGAGTGTAATGCGCAAGAACCAGGTCCCTAGGTCTAAGGTCAAGGTCACACTTGACAGCTGGCGGACTCGACATTCTGCCCGTGGGCATACTTGTTCATCTTTACATGAGCATATTTTTTTTTGTTTTACAATCATGTGTTCCTGTGGTTACTTTTTTCACATGTCGGGGATTAATTTTATATAGACTGTCTTATCATATAGGAATATGGTAGGACTTATAGAATAAGGTCTGGCGCCAGTAAACTAGTTTAAACTCCCCAGTGTTGATTTTGAAACTGGCCGTTCCAAGGCGGTACGCTTCTTCATTCCTTTTTCATGTATGTTTTAGCCGTTTTTTACTTCTTTGTTATTTTTGCGTTCGTCATGTAACATATAGTCCAGATATGACAAAAAGTGGCAAAGTAGGATCCTGCGGTAACTATACAATATATTTAACAAACTATTTTCTCTTGGAACTTAATGCACGGATATTTGGCAATATAGAAAATATGCGCATCATTCATCATAGCAAATCATGGGAGCTATGACAACAATAATCTGTATTGACTCTATTGTAAGGTTTTCAATTGGAGGGTCAACATTCAGTTGTACTTACTCTGTTGTATAGGATTTTCATCTGAGTAGATATATTATTGTAAAATAATTCTGTTGTATGGTTTTCATTTGAAGAACTACATTCACCTACACTTCCTCTGTTGTTGGTTTTCACCAGAGGAGTTACATTAATATATATTTACATGATTTAGTGCCTTGAGTTTATGGGCTACATTCGTCTTTATTATTCTGCTTTCGGATTTCATCTGAGGCACTGCATTCACATGTAGGGTTTATATCTGAGCGGCTACACTTATCTATACTTACTCCTTTTGCAGGATTTTGAACTGAGGGGCTAGTATATTCACCTACACTTACTCTGTTGTAAGGCATTGGTGTGGGGGACTGGCTGTTACTTTGTCCTTTTTCATGTTATATTTTAAATTTTGTTATGGAACATTATCATTGCAAACTTTGCCAAGTTGTAACTGAAATAAAATGGTTTTGCTTTTAATTTCGAATAAACAGAATGCACACCAAAGCCGTGTATTAATCTCGTAACAATAAGTATTTGGGTGCTGTGTGTTTCCAGAAAATCTACCCTTACCTTTTAGTTTTTAAAGTATTTGATTAAGAGCTTAAACTTGGCACGATATAATGCTTGCTTGAATCTTAGGGAATTTTGAAAATCGGAATAGTTAAAAAAAACGTCCTTTTAAATCATTGAAACTGTTTCGCTAACATGAAATACAAGCACGGACATATCGACCTCAGCACGTAATATTTATATAACTAACTTAACAATTAAAAGGTGCTTATATTTTTTACAAAAACATGTGTCTCCCACACCACAGACGGCGAAGGCAAAAACAGTATGTCTCCCCCGCCTAATAACTGAAAAGACTCATGCTTGAAAGAAACAAAAAGGTAGAAATTAAACTTCAAAATTGTGTCGTCTATAATTACCACCACTTTATACGATCAGTTGTTTGCGGAAAAGTAAATGAAATGTATACGTAACATATGCAAACATCGCCATGAAAGTGAGGTGTATAAATTATTGTGTACTTTGTAGGGATGTGATGTTAAAAGAACTGTTATATTAACATACTGCAATTTTTAACTTTTTTTTAAATCCATAGTTATTTTTGCAAGTCGTCTAGGAAGGAAGTACACAAACCCGGCGTCAACCACCCGGTAAATCAGAATATTACAGGTTTTGCATATGCTACATGTTATATTTATTTATTTATTTGGGTTATGGCGCACCAACACAGTATAGGTTATATGGCGCCAAACAGGACTACAAATTTTGGTTCCACATCTCATTTACATCGAAATAAAAACATGAGGTATGGAATCAAAATCTGCATACCTGCTGGAATCACAGAGTTACTGCAAAACCAAGTGTTAAGACCCTATTAATCGCCTCTTAAGATCATGCAAGGGTAAGGCAGTGGTTCCAATTCTTTTCATACACAGATCGTCCCAGAACCACATGGGGGCGCTACATGTTATAATTAGTGAAAATTTTTAACCGGCGAAACAAGAATGTTGCATTTATGGTTTCATTTGAACATGTTTTTATTAATTTTAGAAACGGCATTTTGAATGTCCTCAACGTTAAAAATAAAAATGCATTTTGAGACGCCCCCTTCATAGTGCAATGTTCACAGTACCAACAATTAGACAATGTCTAATACCTGCTATCTATTATCTTATTTTTGTCGAGGTATGACTGCAACCGTTTGTTTAGTATACTGGTGAATAGTTTTGCTACACATGAGGGTCGTCTGGATTTCATATTTTAGAAAGGATTTTTTATAATCAAGCTTCCATGCTTCGGGATGCTGGCCCGATGATAAAAAAAATGAATTAAACAGTTTCTTAAGACAATGTAGAATATAAGATATTCTAATATCTCTATCTTTTAAGAAATTATTAATACATTGCTGAACCAAGGTACTTAGAAATGCTTGTTGAAAAAGTGGAGCTGATTCTGGTTGCCATTTGTAAGTAACAGGACAATCAGAATAATACGAAAGACCCGTGGTGAAAGACCCGTGGTGACATTTCAACTTCATTATTTCATGATTTCTGCTTCATGATTTCACGATTTCCACTTCATGAATTCACGATTTCTGCTTCCTGATTTCACGATTTCCACTTCACGAATTCAAGATTTCACGATTTCATGAATTCACGATTTCACGAATTATTTTTCACGATTTCTTGATTACACGATTTCATGATTTCACGATTTCTTGATTTCACGATTTCACAGCTTACTAAAACCGAAAAAAGGGACTGGAACAATTTCACATTTTAAGCAATAATGCATTCTAAAAGTATTGTTTGTAAGTCAATTTCCTCATCAGTTGAGGCATTTTCGGCCAGTTTTCACTTTCAGTACCTAAACCTGGTTGTACAATTATATAACATGCCATCTTACATGTAGCGAATATCACCCGCGGTTTTCTACGTCATACATTAGTCATGTGACTAATAAAACCGCGAAAAGTTGAAATTGTACTATAATTATGAAATCGTGAAATCGTGAAATTTTGAAGAGGAAATAGTGAATTCGTGAAATCGTGAAATTTAATGGTGAAATCGTGAATTCGTGAAATCGTGAAATCAAGAAATCGTGAATTCGTGAAGTTTAATGGTGAAATCGTGAATTCATGAAGTGGAAATTGTGAAATCGTGAATTCTTAAAGTGGAAATCGTGAATTCGTGAAATCGTGAATTCATGAATGGAAATCGTGAAATCGTGATTTCATGAAGTGCAAATTGTGAAATTGTGAATCGTGAATTCGTGAAGTGGAAGTCGTGAAATCGTGAATTCGCGAAACCGTGAAATTGTGAAGTTTTATCGTGAATTCGTGAATTCATGAAGTGGAAATCGTGAAATCAGGAAGCAGAAATCGTGAATTCATGAAGTTGAAATCGTGAAATCATGAAGCCTAAATCGTGAAATAATGAAGTTGAAATGTCACCACGGGTCTTTCGTAGAATAACAACATTTGCTGCTAGTTATTTCAAACTTAGCGCACAATAACACTTAGATCTGTGCATGGTCTGACAAGACGAGTACTGGATTACTAATTTGAAAATAAAATTTATCTGTGTGTGTGTGTGTGTGTGTGTGTGTGTGTGCGTGTGCGTGTGTGTGAGAGTGCCGTGTTTGCGTGCGTGCGTGTGTGTTCGAGTTTAACGTCTTTTTCAACATTTTTTCAGCCATATAAACGACGGTGTCTACTTGGTCTACTTGTAGCAGTGAGCACAATGCCCAACTTTATAGTGCTGCCTCACTGGAATATCATGCCGTAGACACGTGCCATGATACCCCACCCAGACACCGGGCTGACGAGTCCTACCACTACCCTCTTAATGCTGAGCGCCAAGCGAGGAAGCTACAGGTACCATTTTTCACGTCTTTGGTATGACGCGGCCGGGGATCGAACCCACGACCTCCCGCATTCGAAGCGGACGCTCTACCACTAGGCTCCCGAGGCGGTTTTAGAATCTATCAGACACAATAACACTATTTGCATGTAGCTGAATTTAACAACAATAAATTACAAGCAATACATAACTCGATTACCTCTCTACTTATTGCACAACATACTATCTTGACTGTTTCTTTTAACTTGGAAACAATTTTCGTCCATATCATTTGGAACAGGTATGTATTTAAAGTCTGAATTACCATCTAAAAATTCACAAGCTGAACCAATCTACACATAACACTATTTCTCCATTACTGCTATACTTTTTTACATCGCATTCAAGTTTGTTTAATATGTCAAGATTGTGTCTTTTTACATATGATTTCACTTGAAGATGACTTCGAAAAGGTCACGCCTTTATACTAATCTTTGGATTTAGCAGAATAAGCATGCCTCCTGATGGAGGGTATCCACTTTCAAATGGTTTATAAAAATAATAATAAAGGTATCCATTAAAATGTATAGTTTCATTAGTACTCATCTTAGTTTCTGCAGACAAAAATATCATATAATTCGATTTCTTTTAAGAAAGTCTGATCAACAGTTTTATCACGGTATGTAGTTTTCAGAGAATGTATGTTCCAACATCCAATTTTAAGGAATTGTTGCTTATAAGCATGTAATTACAGAGTAATATGTGCTTTAATAGCACTATTAACAAGAATGAGTTTTATGAACAAAGAAGCAACTATCGGGTAATATAAGAGTTATATAACAAGAATTACTCGTAATTTTTTTTTAACTTTTTACAAGGAGAAATGCACTTTAAAGCACAACAAAAGAAAAACAGAATTAAGATGATAGATAGATACTTATATCATTATGATCGTATCTGTCTGTATTATGATTAAGGCTCAACAAATTATGCAAAGAACAGTTAAGAAAAATGGATTAAGGTTTACATTTTGACACCTCTGTTCTTATTTTATTTTATTTAACAATATTGTTTTAACACATTTTAGTTCTATAGTCTATAATGGTTAGCAGAAATGGTCTTAACTTTTTAACCTACAGATAAGGAATTTAGAGTATGTACATAAGTACATATAGAATGGAATGACATCTTTTATTGTATCTTATAGTTCTATCTTAAGAATGGCTAAGTGCAATGTTGTATTTTATTTTATTATAAATAAATAAATAAATATAAATTGTAATCACGCGATTAGTACAGGTATTATGTACTCACTCGGTCACTTACTTAACATTCGTACACTCGTATACTCACTCGGTCACTTACTCAACATCCGTACACTCGTACTTATTCGGTCAGTTACTCATCCGTACACTCATGTGCACCCGATCACTTACTCAACATACGTACAGTCATGTATTTACTTGGTCAGTCACTCAACACTCGTGCTTTCATGAACTCACTAAACATTTGTACATTCATGTACTCACTCAGTCAGTTACTCAACGTTCGTGCACTCATGTACTCACTCAACATCCATATATGTATTCATGTAGTCACTCGGTCACTGTCAACTTTTATGTAGTTTCATACCAGAGATCTTTTTATTCATAAATGCTATCGAATATAGTACACATGTTTTTATATTATAATTCTTAGTATGAGTTTGTAGTGTGGTATATTTTAAATCTGAATATGTATATTGTCTTTTGTAGTTCTAGATAGAACGGTCATTTACAATTGTTTTATGTTGTGTGTAAATTTCTATGAATGAGACATAAATAAAATAAAATAAAAATAAAATATACATGTGTAAGCACGAGAAAGCAATTTACCTGAAACTTCACTTTATTTTCGTAGAAGGTCGTGAAGTGTCATTCAAGCCAATTATACAGTGGTGATTTGTCTCATTATCAAATATCTTCTTTGCAATTGCAGTTATTAAGGGTAATAAACATTTTGTCTCGCACACAAAATATGTTTATTACCTTCAATCACTAATGGACGGACGTGTTTTTGCCACTGGTCATTAGATTGGAAATAAAAGTGTCTTTTTCATTGAATCAACTATGTTTTGGACTTAAATTTTATCGTTAAAAGTTAAAGTGGTTGTGTCTTAGTCAATGTATTACTTATGGCAACCGGCATTTGTGATTTAAATGATAAAAAACGGAAACATAGTAGTGACAATAGCAGTCAAACGGATTTGAAAACCCCGCGTCATGGCGGATCGCCTAAGGTAACAGTAAATAACAGTGTTAGTTTGAGTGACGCTCTGCACAAAGCCAATTTAGTGTTACACGATGATTCTATTTCTGTAATTCCTGAACTAGACAATTCTGTATTTGAACATAGCGATATGGATTCTGCAAGCAGTCAGACACAGGTCACCAAAGTGACACAGGTGACTGAGAGCCAGAACGTCAAGGACAAGGGTGATAGTAATAGTACAGATTCTACGGATATTATGCAATTCCTGAAACGTATTGAATCCAAGATATGTCGAGTAGATGAGAGGTTGAATGCTCTGGACAATTTAGAGGTAAAAATTAACAGTTTTGATGTCGAGCTTAAAAAAACTATGGATTCGTATTGAAGAGCACACCAAAAACAGTAATTTCAAAATCACTGAAATTGACTGCAAGGTCGATAACCTCGAATTTTCACTCTCTCAGGCACAGAGTGAAATCACCCAGTTACACGCAGAAAAGGTCAAATTACAGGACGATATGTTCTATTTACAATCTCAAAGCATGAGGAATAATTTGATCTTTGGTAACATAGCGGAAAGTTCGGACGAATCTCCCGTGCAAACTGAGGCAAAGTTACGCGAGTTTATGACTGATAAACTTAAAATGGCAGCTGATCTTGTGGATCAAATAAAATTTGAGCGGGTGCATCGCATGAAGCGTAACACGGTTAGGAGTGATCAATCTCGCAGGCCACGCAATATTGTTGCTAAATTTACATTATTTAAGGATAGAGAAATCGTTCGTCGTTTGAAGAGTAAACTGGAAGGAACCAACTTCTATTTGCATGAGCAATATCCGCCCGAGATTATGGAACGCAGAAAAAAGCTGATACCCAAACTCAAAGCCGCCAAACGTGAAGGCAAATCAGCGTGGATCAGTTATGACACATTGTATGTCAACGGAGTTCCGGTGCGGGATAGGGCAGCAGATTAGGGGCGCGTTGAGGATGAACTCTCTATTTATTCTTGGAACATTAACGGCCTGAATCGTTTTAAACTTGAAGATGAGGATTTTTTGAACTGTTTATCGAAACATGATATTATCTTTTTATACGAATCATGGGGGAACTCGAAGTCGGATTTTGATATTGATGGTTATAAATGTTATAATTTCTATAGAAAGTACCAGAATAGGAGGGCTAAAAAGAACAGTGGAGGCCTAGTGTTATATATTAAAATTCTATTAGTAAAGGAGTTAAAATCGTTAAGAATCACCATGATACTATAATTTGGTTGCGGCTTGATAAAAATTTCTTCAATACAAAAAATGACATATACTTAGCAGGAATTTATATTTGGGTCGAAAATTCGCCAGCATTCAACATGATAACAGATGATTTTTTGAACTGCTTCAATATGACATTCATGAATTTGAACCACGTGGTGACGTCATGATAGTTGGTGACTGGAATGCAAGGGTCGGAAATGGGGACAGAAGGGATTATATTGCTTATGATAGATCAGTGAATTTCATTGACAATGATGACTATTGTCCGGATATACCGATGGACCGTATATCAATGGACTCTGCGCACAACAATAACGGTATTAAGTTGCTTGATTTATGTAAATCTTGTTCGATGCGTATCGTTAATGGTAGA
The DNA here is from genome assembly GCF_021730395.1 of Mercenaria mercenaria. Lineage (NCBI taxonomy): Eukaryota > Metazoa > Mollusca > Bivalvia > Venerida > Veneridae > Mercenaria > Mercenaria mercenaria. The sequence continues at coordinate 67,617,029 of NC_069376.1, read as the reverse complement.
CTTGGAAAAGACTTTTGTGTAGGCAATTATACTTATGCATGCCCTGCGGGGGCTAGTGTTATTGACTATTTGGTTGCGCACGAACGATGTTTTGGTACACTTGCGGATTTTTGCATTGAGCCTTTTTCCCATTTGTCTGATCATGCAGCTATCAACTTTTCGTTATATTGTAACACAAATACATTGAATAATAATGATAAGTATGAAAGAAAGAGTATAAAGTGGAATGACGAATTACGTAATCAGTTTCGTAACGGTATCATTTTAAAGCTTGCAGATTTCAATGCTATAACATTAAATACTGATTTTAACAACAGAGCTGCATTAAATGCTTGTGTTTCCGAATTTACGAATACTTTGCTTAGTGTAGCAGACCCTTTATTTACTAAAAATGTAACAGTGTCTAATCGGCCTAAAGTATCAAATAAATTGAGCAAACAGGCTGATTGGTTCGATAATGACTGTCAGATTGCAAAAAATAATTATTTGGCTGCAGTCAATCGATATAATTGCCATAAAACTGATGAAAATAGGTCTAATATGTGTACTTTAAAGGGTGTTTATAAGCGTCTTGTAAAATCTAAGAAAAGGCGTTATGAGTTTCAACGCATAAAAGATATTGAACGTTTGAGACATAGCAAACCTAAAGATTTTTGGAAATTTTTCAAAAGTAATAAGAAATCATCAGGTAACAATATTTCGCTTGATGTGTTTTATAACTATTTTTCGACACTGAATGATAATTTACCTAATTGTGTTAATAATGACGCTGAAACCTTTTGTAATAATCACGATTTTAATGTTGATGATTGTATTTTCGAAGAGTTAGATGTTCCGATTACGGTATCAGAAATTATGAAGGTCTTACATACTCTTAAAAAAATAAGTCTTTTGCTGCTGATCAGTTACTAAATGAGTATTTTATTGAGACATCAGATATTTTAGCATCACATTTGGTTGATATTTTTAACGGTATATTGAATTCAGGACTTTTTCCTGATAGTTGGATGGAAGGCATAATTGTACCATTACATAAGAAAAACGATCCGGAATTAGCCAGTAACTATAGAGGTATTACATTAGTTAGTTGTTTTTCGAAAATATTTACAGGTATCCTTAACCAAAGAATTAATATCTGGATTGAAAGTAATAATATACTTAGTGATGCTCAGTTTGGATTTAGAAAGGGTCGTTCGACTGTTGATGCCATTTTTGTATTAAATGCACTCATTCAAAAAGTTTTAAATAATAATGGCCGTCTTTCATGTGCTTTTATTGATTTTCAGAAAGCTTTTGATAGTATATATCATAATGGATTGTGGTTCAAATTATATAAACTAGGAATTGCTGGTAAAACTCTGCGTATTATTCGAGACATGTATTCTAAAGTTAAGTCCTGTATACGGGGGTGTAAGACGTATTCGGATTTTTTTGAATGTTCATTGGGCTTAAAACAAGGGAAGTAATTTCGCCCGTTCTTTTTTCTCTTTTCCTAGAAGACATAGAGTTATCTTTGATTGACGGTGTCGACAACGGCTTCAATTTAGATGAGTTTACTTTTATTTTATTGTTGTTCGCCGATGACATGGTCATTATTGGTAAGAATCCTGAGGATTTACAAAATCGTTTAAATTTGTTAAAAGAATATTGTGTAAACTGGGGTTTACAAGTTAACCCAGATAAAAGTAAAATAGTTGTTTTTAGAAAGCGTGGGCCAGTTAGACGTAATGAAGTTTGGTATTATGACAATAAGACCCTCGGAGTCGTTGACAGTTATAACTACTTAGGAACAGTGTTTAATTATACTGGTACATTTCTATCAAATCAAGAAACAATTGCTGGAAAGGGTCTTAAAGCTATGAACGTTCTGCTAAATAATATTAGTAAATTATCTCTTAAACCTAGTACTATTTTGCAATTATTTGACTCATTTGTTACGTCAACATTATGCTATGCCAGTGAGATATGGGGTTTTGGTAAATCAAAACCAATTGAAAGAATTCATATGAAATTTTGTAAATTGCTTCTTCATGTAAAGACATCTACTTGTAATTATGGTATTTATAGCGAACTAGGCAGATACCCATTATATGTAAACAGATATGTACGTATTATAAAATACTGGTTGAAGGTTGTTAAGTCTGATAATATTTTTATACAAAGTTTATATTATTCTTTAGTAAGTGATATTGAAATGGGTAGAACGAATTGGGCATCTAACGTTAAACATTTATTGGATAGTTACGGTTTTCGTATGTATGGATTAATCCAGATATTGTGGATCTTAATACGTTCCATATTGTATTCAAGAATAGAGTGATTGAAAACTTTGTACAAAATTGTTACAATGGTATTAACAATAGCAGATGCTTATGTTCATATAAGTTGTTTAAAACTACATTTGGATTTGAAAACTATTTAGATTTCTTATCACCTAAACTTAGAATTGCATTTTCTCGTCTTCGCCTTTCATCGCATCAATTAAGAATCGAATCTGGCCGTTATGGCGCTAACAGGGTTGAACATAACCAAAGATATTGTTTATTGTGTAATAGCGGCGATATAGAAGATGAGTACCATTTTATTATTAAATGTCCAGTATATGACACTATTAGGAAATTGTATATCAAGCCATATTATTATCGTCGACCTAGTGTATACAAGTTTAATCAACTAATGCATAATACTCAACGTTCAGCTTTATTGAAGCTTAGTAAATTTATTTATAACGCTTTCATATTACGAAAAGGTCTTTCTGTAGCTATACAGTAGGAGTTTAATATAATATGCTATTGACATTACCTTCATGTTTACAAACATCATGATCTGCTGATGTATATAGTTTTATTTATATCTGTAGCCGGAGCTATGGTTACTTTGTCATGCAGTCGTACCAGTGCTGCATATATCCACTTAAGGTACCTCTCTTTTGTCATACTGCGGCATATATTAGCACTTTCTAGTTATTTACACTCTTCGTAACTATTCATGCCTTGTTGTTGTTTTTTTTCTACAAGGCATGTTTAGGTATTATGTATCCGTGCTTGTTCTCCGTTTGTCGCACGCGCCTGGTTATCCTTACATTTTCGTTTCGGTAAGGCCTATCGCATTTCTATATTTTCTTAGTTATTTTATATGTGAGTACCTATTAGTATCGTTAATCATTATTACTCGACATACTACTGCATTTGTATTCTGACACAGTATTATACTCGGCAACTTTATCAGCATAGCACCGAAAATGATAGTCACTTGTTTTGTCTTAATTATTTCACTGGTTACTTATCTAGGTGTATATCAATGCTAGTACTGTACCCATAGCTCCGACGACAACAATGTTCCATTTGCTTTGCATTCATATATTGTATACTGTAAGTAAATATCACATGTTACGGTTGCTATTTTAGTTCACCCTCTATAAGCACATGTATTTATTTCACTATCTGATTTTGTTCACCGTCCTTAGTGACACATAAATATACTCTATACTGATGCTATGTAACGAGAAACATTATATTGTTTAAGTTACTGGAAATAAAGAATATGTTCTGTCTTCTGTTCTTCAAGTTAGTGGAATTTGTGCTACTTATTGGGTTATAACGACCAATTATATTCAGTGTGAAAAAAGAAATTTAATCAATTACATGTACCCTAATTAGGAGCAGAAGTACATAATTCAGTACGGTATATTTCGATTATTTTTTGTAAAAGCAATAACGTATGTTAAAGCCATACTTTTTTCAATATTTTGATGTTAGTCTCAAGCTTACACGTGTATTTACGTAGTACATGTATTTCATAAGATAGCTTGTTTTGCAAATTAACCAGTCTATGGCAAAAGTCTACTCGGCAGACCCTTTTGCTTCTCAGTTCGGAAAATCTGTCCAGTCGCGTGTTACTGAAAATTCAAACTGTAATCTTGTTAACTGACTGGTACGACTAAACACTAAAATATCTTGTCAGTCTGTAGCCGTTTATGTCCATTTCTGAACTTCAGTGGCCCTTGTCCGTACGACTGTCCGTCCGTCCGTCCGAATTAGTAGTGTGCATTATATTAAAAAAAGTATATGACCAAGAGATATCAAACACCCTAGGATTGCTATTCAGCTTATGATGTTGTGCACCTGTTTTTGTTATTGGGATTTCACACAACATGATCAGGTTTATTCCTTTGACGTAATAACGTAATGCATACAGAGACACGAAGTGGAGGAACCAATGTCCTATGGACACATATCTACTTTGTTTAACTATTCTGCTCCCTTTTACATGCACATTATTATTATCTTCGAAGTATATTTGTTCGGAAAAGGCAATACAGGTCAATATAAGTACACCTTTACTGATCATGACTGTTATGTATTACAACACCTGTACACCTGTAAATTATCATTATTATTATTTGAAGGACTGTCTACGTATTACAATACCTGTTCATAAATCATTATTACTATTATTATCTTTATTATTATTATTTAAAGGACTTTTTATGTATAACAACACCTGTTCATAAATTATTATTATCATTATTGTTATTATCTAAAAGGACATTTTTGTGATACAACACCTGTTCATAAAGTATTATTGTTGTTATTATTATTATTCAAAAGACTTTTTATGTATTACAACACTTGTTCATAAACCATCATTATTATCATTATTATTATTATTATTATTGTTATTATTATTATTATTTAAAGGACTTAGTAATCAGTTTCTAACTTTATGTAATGTTTCTATCTTTGAAACTTTGAGCCATTTGTATAAGCCTATATCCGTACAAAATCATAGCGGAAATAATTGTGAATCTTTGATACGCAATTACAATTCTTAATAAAGATCTATGTTAAGGTAATTAAAGTCTAGATGTGGAAACTACGTGCGTCTATAAATATAACAAATATTTGCTGTAAATATCGATCAGGTTTCAAAGCAGATAGCATCGTTTAAGATAGAACAATGAAGTAGACGAAAGGAATAAGGAAGGGTATATTTTACATTTCATTTGCAATTAAGTCTGGCAAATATTTGGAGGCGTGTTACTTTGAAAATGCTTTAAAAGGTTTCCATAAAATAATTTCTCTGCTTTAAATGAATTGCCTTACAGTCAGTCCAAAGCTTACACACTTCACCGAAGTCCATGTCTTTGGAATGTTTTCCTCTTTTATTTCTTTTATTAATTAAGACGTTACACACTTAATGGTGTAGAATGGACTGAGACTGCATACACATTTTTACCTTTTTTATAACCTAGATATGCTTCCTAAACACAAAATCACTGTGAATGTACCCAAATATAATCAATGTATGATTGGCACAATAAAGCGAAGTATTGGATTGTAAAAACTGAAATATCTTTCACTTGTAGACATTTAATTCAGTTTTACATGGAACGATCGCAAACAACATTACTTCTGTTACTTTATAAAAACGGCCACTTTCGATTAATTAAATGTTTAGGTTTGCGAAAAATTAAGTTTTATTCATTTATATGTGCACGAGCGATGTATGATCACGAGCGATTTAAGTTGTGTTACTCAACTTGTATCAATTGTCAACTTAATTAACTACACAATGACTATTTTATGTTACATAGAAATACATTGAAGAGAAACTTAACATTTGCCCTACAGCTTTCTTCGCTTTCTACAGAATCTAAATAATTAAGATTTCTTAGTCGATACCTAGGTCTGCTCATTGATTGTCCATATTCCTCCATAAAAGATCATTCTTCGCCGACATTTGAATACAAAATTGTTTTGATAATGGAAAATTTACGTCTTTAGATCAGTTTAACCATGACATGTAAGTAAGTGACTTAAGTCCGCAAAACATGAGGATAGAGGTCTAGCTTTTTATCTAGCAATGACGTCTGTTTGATAAGATAAAGAAATGGTATGATTTTGTTATTCGTTTCGATTTTATCAGAAGTAATCGTATATAAATGTTTCTGATGAAAATTATGTGTAGCCTTGAATATTCCTACAGGGATAAGACATCCACCTATTTCACACTCTAACTTTGAGAAAACTATCATCAAGGAATTTTCAAGTGGGCAGCTCGGGCGATGCAAAGTGTTCTCAATGTCATTTGATAAAAGACAATTGTTCTGAAGTCATTTGACCTTCACTTTTAATTTATGTTGCGGAGATATCAGTTACTTGCATACAAACAGGCCAGTACAGTAAAAAATCGAACGGGAATTATTTTGTCTGACAACGGTGTAAAAACACACACTACGCAAAGCATAAGAAAAATGTGAAAAGGAACAAATCTACAAAAATAGCAACAACAATAATTAAGGATGGCATCAAATCGATTAAATAATTTGTTCCAGACATGTGCAGGGAATGTACGTAAATCGTGTTTTTGTTAATTAGGCGCAGTCAGTTACGCTGTTACAACGTAAGGTTTCAGCGGATACTCGATGCAAAGCGAGCTTTTTCTAGTAATTGTCAGCTAACATTCTGTCATCAATGAGACATTTAATATCTAACTTTGAAGGAGCGCCCAATAAAAAGTATGCGTTCCGATTTTAGTCTGCAAAAATAATCCAATTTACGGTGTCAATACCCTGTGTACTTTTAAAGTTGGCACTGCACGGGCCAAACATGCTTTTGCAGCACCAAATGTCTGCGGAACTGCGTAGGATGGTACAAACATGTGTATATGTGAAATTGTTGGCATCAACGTTTCCTTTGTCTTATAGATACTTGAGAACACAAATTTCATCACAAATGTTCAATTCATGTAATATATTACATGCCCTTCAGAAGGAAAACCAGGCAAATACTAGGCTGCATTCAAAGCAAAATATATGAATATGACAATGGAAATACAGCGGTATTCTGATTTCGCAACTTATAAGAATTATTGAATTGTCGATTAAAACAATCTAAATGAGGAAGATAATTAGAAAATCCAACGGCTATAGATATTTACAAAAATAAATATTGCACTGAACTTTTATTGATCAACAATTCATAAGGGTATACGTGCACAATTAGTATGCTGGATAAGTAGAAGTAAATATTATAAGAAAAGCGAGACTTTTGTAAGAGTATTTAATAGGTTAAATGGGAAGTAATGAATGTAATGCATGATGGACTATACATTTTAAAGCGATCAATTCACGATACAATGGAATAAACAATGAAAGAACAACCATCCTTCATTTGATTCATATATCTTGAGATGTTATCAAGTGAAAGAAGAACTGTTGGGAAGCACTGTATTTGTTCTACTGTTAGTGTTGGGAAGCACCGTGTTTGTTTAACTGTAATGTTTCTATTGCTATAGCGATAAGTTTGAATGATTGATAGTGTACAATTCAACGGTTTTGCAATACTTTAAAAGTTGAGGACAAATTTTCGTAAACGTTTGTTCCCGGTTATCAGTGAACTTAAATCCAAACAAGCAAGCAGATGTACCATTCATTTCTTTGTCGGATAATCCATAAGTGTATTGCCGTCTTGAATGATTGTGTTACTGTTCTGATGTGATTTTGTTGCGAAGGTAGATAAAGTTCAAAACATTGTAACCAATGCTTCAATTTTATTTGCAATTAACCTATTTCTTTTCTTTGGTTTGTATCTTTAGGCTTAAAAAATCAAGCGTATCACCTTGAAAATAGATCTATTAGACCTTTCCTTAAGGAATATCAATAGTAAATATTTAGACTTAGAACAAAATGCCCCATGGGAACGTAAGTATTTAATAAATATCTGTCAAGGAGCTCCATTAAATCATATTTATTTTGATGGACGTAATTACAATACTTATTATATTTATGATACCCCAAAGAGAAGCGAAGAAATGCGATACAAACCAAAGAAAAGAAATAGGTTAATTGCAAATAAAATTGAAGCATTGGTTACAATATTTTGAACTTTATCTATTTATGCAATGAATAACAGTACCTTCGCAACAAAATCACATCAGAACAGTAACACAATCATTCAAGACGACAATACACTTATGGATTATCCGACAAAGAAATGAAATATATATTTTTGTTGATGATTACCCTGGCAAAAGGTCATAATATTCAACAGAATTGTAGTGGTTTTTTTTTTTGGTAGAATTGACCGAATAATTCAGCAGTAAAATCCTTTATATTTCCGTACCAAACGCTGAATAGGCCTTTCATTGTTTAATGTTATTGGTAAAGTAAATACTGAAAATAACGTGCCTATAAAAATGCTGTGCTCCTAAGCTACATAACAGCATTTTGCGGTTACTGACACTTTAGTTCATTTTTGAACCCAAAGCCTTAATTGCCTCCTCCTTCATATGTGTCTTTTCTAGATGTTGGGTTTTTGACATAGGTACATTAGAGTTATAGGAAAATGGGTAGCAACAAGTATACAGCATTGACGGCATCATATCTGAAGCTAGATGTCATTCTTTATGAAAATTTTAAAAATATATATATAATTATATTAATGTTGCAACTCCACTCCTTTATCTAAGATTATTCGCTACGAACCCGATGTGCCAAAGAAATGATTGGATACGGTCATGACTGTTTTTTTGCATAATAAAACAAGTTCACAAATGGCACTGCCTCTTTTAATGGGAACTGTTGCAGAATTAAGTTCCGGTACAACCAATCGGAGTTCAGTCTGTTCTACGCAGCGAAAATATCAATAGAGCAAATATAGTGTCAACACAAGCACTCAGATTCATTTTCAAAGTATTATTGTTATATATGGTAAAATATGGGAACACACATTGGAATAAATCGTACATGTATACTGTCATATAACTATTGACAACTGAATGCCAGAAACTTGAACAACATTCTGTTTTATTGCCGGTTGCATCCACTCGACATGAATTAATATATCAGTGTTATATTGCAGCTTACCTTACTAAATCTATAAATTACAAAGTTATAGCAACAATATAAAAATGAATTATATATCTTTATCTTTTTCCATCATTTAAAATTCATTTTCTAAAGTGTTACATAATTGAATATTCAACGTAAGTAACAACTACTAAATAAACATGGCTTTTGACAGGTAGCAAATATTATTTATATACTATAATGCACTGTTGTACTACCAAACCCATCTTGTTTGCTTAAATACCTCAGCTGTAGCTCCCGAGAATGTTCAGAAGTATCTCCGATATTAAAAACTGGGTTTGTCGAACCTGTCTTGAATTCACAATGATCATTTGGAGACTTTTCTGACACATCTGGCATGTAAATTGTACGTTATCATCCAGAAGTAAAAGGTTAACTTAATTCAAAGCGTATGCTTGTACTTATATTGTCATTCGGATGTCTAGAATAAGGTGTTATGTATAGATAATCGTTCGCATTTCTGTCTGCGAATTTATGACTACGCAAGCTGTTTTCGTGTATACGAAACTGCACGTGTCGTGTTATAGGCATGGACATTGAAGTGGATAAACAAACATAAGAAAAGTGCAACAGAATTTTGTTGATAAAATTGTATTGTGTGTATATATGTTTACCTTGTTAGTCGAACGGAAGGGCGCATCTGCACTCAACAAAATTCCTAATCGGTCAGTTTATATTGTATTACTATTTTGTTACTAATGCATGTATTCATACGAACTTTCACATACCGACATTTGAATAGGTATTATAGCTAATTATTAATTTATTTTGGCTGACTCACGGCCAGCGTAACCGTATTAAGCGTTTTGATCAATATAGCATATTTTGCACGTGCAGGGCATGTGCACCAATATGCACGTGCTCATTGAATATTTTGGCATTACTGATAAAAGTCCTACTAGAAAAACACATATCATCGTAAATTTGACACAAGAGCAGCGCGCCCGGGCTGTCAGAATTTTGCAACAAAATTCAAAATCGGTTACTCAGAGTCAATGAATTGTACTTGGGTTAAATTTCGCCAAAAGAGCGCGGATGGTAGATAACCACCGATTGAAGGTTCTTGTAAACGGAAATAAGGTTAAAATTGGAAACAATTATCAAAGCGGCAGCAAAAAACAAATCATATCAAAATTCTTCTGAAATTGCAAAAATAATTACACACGTATCGTAAATGTGTCCCGGCTTGCAACATTCCGACAGCTCGATCGCGTTGCTCTTGTGTCAATTTCACCATGATATGTGTGTTTCTAGTAGGACTTTCGTCAGTAATGCCAAAAGTGTACACGAGTACGTGCATGTTAGTGCATATGCCCTGCATTTGCAAAATATGCAATATTGTTCAAAACGCCTAATATGGTTACTTTTGCCGTGAGTCGCCAAAAATAAATTAATAATTAGCTGCAGTACCTATTCAAATGTCGGTATGTGAAATTTCGTATGTATACATTAACGATGAACTATTCAATACTTCATGTCATCAGGATCCATGCCAAGCTAATGATATATAACACAAGATGAAATATCAGACTCGGAAATTATATAAATGAATTTACTTTTGGACACATAAAAAGATGATTTTCATTATAAGCCACGTGACTTTTTATGTGAGTCTTGCTATATACTTCTCTCCACTGAAACTTAATGAGATCAGTCGGTCTGCACATGATGTAAACCGTATCGTTATATGTCAGCTGTCTAAATTAATGTCACACATAAATATTAACGTCTTATCAAAAGTTTAGAAAGAAACCTTTAGTGTGCATGTAAGTTCTTGATAAACGATGGAGAAAAATCCTTGTATATCAAAATGGAGTTCATATTCTCAAATATAAAATAGTAATGCAGTAAAAAGCATTGTCGCGCTGTATAAAAGCCTTCAGCCTAATGCGGAAAACACATGAATCTACGAATATGATAATATAAATGTGTACTTTTTAGTTGTAAGAAAGATCCTTTGGAAAAATTGAAGGCAATACAGCAAAATAATAGCAGACTCTTTTTAACTCAGTCTGTTTAAGATAGGTAATGTTATGCAGATACACTGATCAAACCTCCAAAGAGCAGAAAATATAGCAATACGGGGGAACTTTGCGGCTGTTTAAGTCAATATTTCTTTTAGATATAATTGGTTTATTGTAATGGCAGTTCTCTTTTATGTTCTGTAATAATTCACCTGTCAGGTGTGTACTAATCTCTCCTAATTGTACTAAATTGTACTAGTTATTAAAGAAATAATATTGAATTTGTTCCACTTAAGAGATATAACTATCGATTACTATTCACTCCGAATGCAATAATTGGGTTAATTATACATTCCGTACTATGGGCCACATTTTGCTTTGTAATTTCAACTTAAAATGAAACGACGAAAACTTAAACTGCACGGATTAGGTTTCTTTTTAGGCAAAGATTTATACCAGATTAAAAACGTATTTAAATATGATTTGCAACAAAGTCACCAATATACAAATTACTAGAATAACTCGACCTTCAATTCTTTTGTACGGTTTGCAAATACATAATTCTTATATTTTTTTTTCAAATTATATCTTTCAACAGATTATTATTTGTAATGTTTAACGTTACATTAAGTAAAATATAGGCCAAATGGCGGCATTCCAGCTTTTGATGTTGATGACGATTTCGGTGACCCTCCAGGTATCATTTCAGGCATACGCGGGTGCCTGGATAGAACTGACCACAGTTTCTGTACGAAAGAATTCTACATACCAAGCAAGGTTTCGAACCTCTCAGTCAATTACCTTAACCATAATAGATGTTCAAAATAAACTAATCAAAACGTCTTACGCCCCCTCCATACTTTTGGTATTATTTTTCATATTACCAATAGTTCATGTTATGACATTTAGACGACTAAAGTATTAAGAAGATATGAAGCTTTCAACAAAATTTAATTGCGTAAACATATTTCAATACTTTAATGCATGTACCCTTTACAATTTATTTCAAACATATGACAAGATTGAGAACTTATTTCTTTTTGTCTCGAGTGAAATTCGAATATTATTTATGATAATCATTTATATGTGTGTGACATTTTAAAGATTGGGTGAGTTCGTAAAGTACGTAAAATGATATTGTAGCATTACCCGATTTTGTTGAAATTTTTGATTTTATTATTAGGTACCCTTTTGAAATTAACGCAAGGTGGACATAATTGCTTAATTAGGCTTGCTTTAAAGGTGATATTATCAATGTCAACGAAAACAGTTAAAGTTAAACTTTGGAAATCTTTCCTTGAAGACAAAATAATATTTAATATCTGCGTGAAGGAATATTAAACTGTCCCAAGTTTCTGGCACGTAGTGTCAATTCTGAATGTATTATGATACAGTTTTATATATATGCAATATTTTTAATTTTTTATTGATCAAATTGTGTTTCCATGTACCACAAAAAATATCAATCGTTTCTTCTCTATTACAATATGCATTTAAAAGATGGAATGGAAGCCAGCTGGTCTACATTTTATCTATTTATAGCCTGTAAGTTTCAGTTGGTATAATATAAACCCTCCTTATTCTATTTAATTTTGCGAGTCGTTGAAGGAATGATATTGAACTTACTCTGCTTGATTAATATAACGAGCAATTACCTTCGTCTCACTCTCTCAGATTACATTCCAAACTAAAGCCTATATTTTGATCTCAAAACTGAAAAAAATATTTGAAAGGTTATCAGGGAACGGCTTCCGTTTGTGACAAAGGAGTATTTTGGTACCCAATTAACAACCTTTAAGAAGGTCTACTTTTATCGTTTCCGGTATAATAAATAAAAGTTGATCATCGCTTAAAGACATTTCGTCGTCAAAACAGAGAATAGCAGATTTTACAGTATTATATAAACAATAAAACACGATATAGGAGTGGTCAAAAACAGATCGGTTATCGTTATAATTAATCACTATTACACGCATACGTGTCGACGACACCAGAAAAAAAGTCACTATACACCAGTGATGTTGATATAAAAAAATCACTGAAACAATAATGTACCGTGCCGTCGACGTTTCTCTAACGCCGTGTGGTTCCAAGAAAATTAAATTCTCTGAAATAACGTCTTGACAGATGTACATGAAACAAAGTCTGAACCACAACGAACACTCACGTTCTATCGCTCTGTAAAGACAACAGAAAATTGTCTAATTCTGAAATAGATAATCACAAGATAATTATCTCGTCAAAGATACACTGGGTATGTAATATTCTTAATATAATGCCACGAAAGCATACATAGTTTTACAAAATACAGATATTTAGCAACACGAAAACATTTCCATACGGTCTGCAAATATCAGTAAACATAAGTACATGGAATATAATAATTTTTCAAAAACCCTTGGGGTGGGGGGGCGGGTAAAGGCGTTAGCTAAGTAAGTGAATCCTGTTGTGACCTCGAATACCGAAAATCCCGTGCAAAAGGCTTTAAATACTTTATTATAAGCCTCAGTACACATCATAGTGGACAGCAAATCTACTGATATGCTGTCCACAAATGGTCAAAACTATTAATTACAATTGAACGATGATAAATACATATATGTCTAGGGCTTCAGTTAATACAGGTCGTCTAGTAATGTGTTTAGCTCGAATTTTATAAAGAAAATGTTGTTGTATTTTTGTTTGTTTGCTAACTCATGACTTGCTTTTGAAAGATTCGTTACAAGGCATTTGATTGAGAAATAAGCCTTTAAGCCCTGGCTGCTTTTAATATCTACAATTGTGTCACTAGTTTGATTTTAAAATTTCGGAGAAAAAACTGATTTCTCAAACAAAGGACCGTTTTATCATACCAAAAATATCGAAACTCTGTGTTAGACGTCATGGCATACCTTCTGTTTAATAATGCAAATTTCCTGCGCATTTTGAAACACTTGATATAATTTGCTTGAAAAAGAAAACTGTCTTAAAGAAATCATATGTATATTAGTTGGTGATATTATGTAAGAAGTGGCTCAAGCTGGTCTTTCTGTTCTTTCTAAGACTAAGTCTACTAACCAAATATTTGCAGCTACTGAACATTTGCTTCTTATGTCTTTCTACAAAATGCCTGCTAAGTTATCAAAGTCTCTCAGACAAAACAAACAATAAATAGCTAAGCAGGCACCACGTTACCATGAGTAAAATGTAAAAGAAAATCCCTAGGAAGCATACAAAGCAAGAAAAGAAATTAGTAGCACCGGCTTCAGCGTTACTCTAAAGATTTACGGAAGTATTGAATGGACAGTACAGGCTTTATATGCCTACTGTTTGCTTAATGTAAATAGGATATTTTTAATTGTGATCAATCAATTCCCTAATACAAAAACCTATATTTTGATCAATTATTGTCCTAAAACAAACCAGTATTTTCGATCTGTATTTAAAGCGGAAGATAGGAAAAACATTTTCTTTTCATTTAACGTATATTAATAATGACCTATTTTGCCCACGCAGGTGTGTGGGGTTGTAATCTGAGCCCTCTTCAAAGTCAAAGTTAATCTACACTTTGCTAAACATGATTGCATGACAACCAAAAAGTAAGCTAAATTGTCAAACGTAGTCAGGGCATTTTGTAGGAAGATTGGTAGCTTACCGACATTGATCTGCGTAAATCTTAGCATAGCTTGAAAAAAATCATTAGTTTAATCTGTAATACAAAAAAAAAAAACTGCATAAACTTACAAATCCATTGAACCTATCAATTAAATTGAAGAGCAGAACAACTTGACTTCACGTCCTCTTTTGTCCTAAATCGATGTACATATAAAACTTCAAAGGTAAGGGTATATTTCCTGGCACACCAGTGCCATACATTGCCATCTAACTAACACAAAATATTCGGACATTTTGTTTTATACGTCCCTTGATTTTGAAATTATGTGATATGTTGTTCCTTGTGAAAAAAACTCTTAATTTTTTAACTAGTATGACCAACTCAACATAATAACAAATCATTTGGAAATTCATGAAACATTTTTACCTAGCATATATAGATTAGGTTATACTGAAAATTCGCACCCAACCGAACAGTAAAAGATAGGAACAGACTATCTGCTGATATATCGCAATTTCAGTAAATCAGTAAAAGTTTTAAATACTCTTTTATTATAGTATGATTTCGACTATTTTGCTTAAATGACCCCTGGAAGGAACTGAAGGTTATCAGCCTGGTCTTATGGCTTCAGTTAAATAAAGGCATACCATAAAGTTGATTGCAAAAACCATTTGTATGCGTCAAAATGCAATGAAAGGCATTATACTATCTTATAACGGATCGAAGGATTGCTTTTTTTGTAGCCCTTGAAATCATAATTACAGTTAGATTAAGGAATGATCTCCCACAGAGACATAAAGATTGTCATTACAACAGTAATGCGGTCCATACATGTAGGTATCTTCACTGGTGGTCAGAAAAAAAGTCCCTTCTATAGATATAGATCCGTATCATTCTTTAAAAGGGCATTTGTACGTAAAACGTAGACGTGAATGTAAGAGATTTGCTTTGTTTCAATGACGATTCACTGTGCGTCTCTCGCTGTGTCGCTTGAGATATTCGATTTTCTTTCACGTGAGGACTCGTAGAAATGTAATTTACAGTCAATGTTCAAAAAGGTATATAGTTAAGTATGTATATACGTAGCTTCTGCAATAATTAAGTAGCGATTTATTTTGTCGGATGAGCCAACTGATGTAATTAATCGAACAAACCATTTTTAGTAGAATTCTTAAAACTTGCCATTATATAACTACATGAAACAAGATAGTACAAACTGAATTGAGCCTACTCAAAATGATGTGTTGTTTATCAATGTTCATGAAGTAGTGTTTTATTTTCATTATTTGAAATTTTACAGAGAAAGAAACCGAGCAAATAAAAGCAGACTCACAAATATTCGCTAAAACCGATTGTTAGAAGAACCAAGTATGCACTGTTTGTTGTTAAATAGATACAACCTATGATCAACGCAAATGATTTTTATGCATAAAGATGTTTCCTAGCTAGTACAAAATTTGAAAGAACAAAACTGTAGATGTTTGTAAACTATTTTAAAACCTTTTGGCTTTCTTAGAAAGTAAAGCCTTAGTAATGAAGTAGAAAAAGTTTCCTCCTGCTTGTTAATGTTTTAAGTAGGATATTAAAGTAGTTTTTCTTTTTAAATAATCGTCACAATAGACTGTAAATACCATTTCAACAAAACTGCATGTATCAGCTTTTTAACAGGTAAGGTAACTTAAATTGAGAAGTTAAATCGCTTGCGGTTTTACTAAATTAAAGGATACATTCATTTGTTAGTAATTTTGCATAAAACCTCTCCTACTGCATTACTTATACCGAAAAAGTTTTTTTTTCTACAATAAGAAATTCGGCGTTAATTTTGATTAATAATGATATAAATTTAAAGCATAGCCCTTTGAAGAGAGGTACAGCTTGATATGCATTGTATATATCAGTAATTAAAAGTAAGACAAAATAGTAGATGATTTTCTCCTTTTGTACATTGCATTTTTATCTATGTCCTCAGATAGATAAACACAAAAGGTCATTCCTGAAGTTGTGCCTTTTTCCATTTATTGGAGGCGTAAACGTTTTTTTTTCTATCATAACGGACAGCTACAATTCTCGTTCTCAACCACTTGACTTAAATCTCCATTGAAAGCAATTTACTGTTGTCTGTAAGAGCATGCGATCTGAATATCAAAGCATGGCATAAAAAGATTGTAAAATGCCTTTATATTGATACAAAGCCATCATTTCCTTATAAACTGTCAAAGGGTTTCCTGCCTTCAGTTATGAAAATGATATTCGATGGAAGAAAGACCTCCCTCATTGACAGGGGATTGCCTCTAAGTTATAGCGGAGTACTTAATGTGGTCAACAATTGATCTGTCATTGTAGTTCGGAAACGTTGCTAAAATACAGATCCTTATCTGTCCTTTCCTAGACTTTTTACTTGTTAACCTTAGGCGAAAACAGAAATATTCATGGTACATTGTCAGAGATGTTTTAAAATGCTCCCCCACCTTTCCCACCCCCACCACACACACTCAACACCACAATCATTATCGTTTCCGTTTGTTTTACCATGACACAAAGCTTTTAAAAGTGCTAAATATATATGTGCATGATAAGTCGAATTGTCACATGTTTTAGCGGTTTCAGATATTGTCACAGCACGATTGATATTTATTATTGAGTAAATGGCAGGTCATGCAAATATACCATATGTTACCTTGGAAATGAAATGCACATTAATTCATGACTTGACGGGTGGAAGACATGTGATTAAGAAAGGTGTAACAATTGATGGTTATCTAACTGCATTTAATCTTCGATTTTAGGCGTAATGAGTAAGTCAATTTTCTAAAATCATTATTATTGTATACGTGTTTAAAGTAATATAATTATGACTATATTAGATCTATTACTAGATGTATAAATTTATCTTATACCAGACTAGACAAAAACAAAAGATTATTTTGGTTTCCTTCCACTCATTCATACGAACATAATTAAACGTGTCCTTAGCCTTACCGTTAATAACAGATATTCTTCTTAATGTCTTTCACTACTTAATGAACCCAGTTACGTGTTCAAAACGGCCTTCTTTCAACGTGTCATTAAACAGTACGTTGCTTCGTAGTTCAGTTAAAGCAATAGGTAGTACACGTGTAAAGGCCGACAATTATAATAATAGCATACATGAACAATATGATAACATACATGAACAAAAGCCTATAAATATTTTCTTCCGACCGTCTTCAGTACATTTGTCAGTTTCATAGGTTAATTTTTCATTCTATATACGTGAATTTCAAGTGTGTAGGAATACTTCTGGGAGTATGCCATACTCATTCAACCTTACAGACTTCCTTTCACCCGCATAAGTCATTAAACAGTATGTTGTTTCACATTTCAATAATAACAATAGACAGAACACGTGTACATTATCATCTGTTCTGGGTGACACAACCTTCACATATCTCTTTACTTTTTCCTACTTCATTAAAAACAAGATCATATTTGACACTTTTTCACAATAAGGACTTCGCCTTCCTTACTTTAACTTCTTTGATTTAGTTTCCCGATATATACTAACTTACTAAGACAACTGACTGATTTGTATGTTATACCAAAGCTATGGTGGATGATTTAGGACATTTCGTTATCTCGCGCATGCGCACGGTTTGTACAGCACAGTTCGTTGTATTGTACTGTGGCTTGCCAACATGAACTCTTTGTAAAGGCTTGGATCTGTCACGAAATCAAATGTTTCTTTCATTCAATGCTGTGTTGTGGCGCTTTTATAAATTCTTTCGTTTTGTCGCACAGGTGCATATGTCAGTTTGACAAAATGAAAGTATGGTGCGTTGGCGCGGGCGCAAGAACTCCGCAACTAAATGTGTTTTATATGTAGATCGCATCCTAACGCGACATAAAGATACAGCGTATTTTTGTCATTCCGGTAAGAAATGCAAATGTTAAAAATAATAACTTTCTAAACAGTAATACAAATTACTTCTATAAAAAATCATTTGCATGCAGTAGCAAAAGTAAATTTTGGAATGAATGAAAGTTTAACATGTTAATATAGCACAATGTATGTCCTTCCTTTAAGATGTACTGGTTATAGTAAACTTACGTCTTCAGAATTTCAAATAATATTCAATCATTATCCAAGATCACATTACAAATCTGGAATTCTATCCTTGAGTCAGTATGAACAAACACTTAAAGATATTTTCAGCCGAGGCCAAAGCTATTGATTTAGCTCTAAATTTTATATCAAAAAATAGTGCAGAAAAATTTATTATCTTTTCCGACTCTGTCTTACAGTCAATTCATAACCGAAATATGGAAAATCCTTTCATTCAAAATATTCTTCTCAGGCTTCATGAACTATCTTTTAAAAAGTTTATCATATTTTGTTGGATTCCTAGTCATGTTGGTATTCATGGAAACGAGGATGCTGATATTGCAGCAAAGAAATCCCTTTTATTATCACAATCTAATTTGAAATTACCACATACCGATTTTAAGCCCAATATAAACAAATACATTTTATCTAAATGGCAGTCGTCATGGAACCGTGCTTCATTCAATAAACTTCATGATATCAAACCTACTCTAGGGGAATGGCACCAAGGGAACAGATCTGTTCGCAGGGAGGAAGTTGTTCTTTCTCGCTGTCGAATAGGTCATACCCGTTTGACTCACTCTTACCTTTTGAATAAAGAAGATCAACCCGAATGTGTACCATGTCAAACACCGCTAACTATTAAACACATTTTAATCGACTGTGTGGACTTTGCTACACAACGCAGTACATATTATGACGTTCAATCTTTGAGAGAATTATTTGACAACGTTTCAGTTGGAAATATTTTATCGTTTTTAAAACAGATAGGAATATATCAAAAGATCTAACACTTCTTATTTTTATTTACATCTTGCAATATTATTATGTTTGCAGCTGATATTTTAACACACACGTACATACATTTTTACATTACTGTTTTTAGATATGCTTTACATTTTTAAATGGATGCTTTTAGATATGTTTTACATTATTCATAGTGTTCTTTACATTTTTACATGGATGTTTTTAGGTATGCTTTACATTTTTACATCAATGTTTAGGCTTTACAGTTGGCGTTTGCAATATGACTTCTTCTCGGCGATATATGACCATTTTGTGTCGATTCGCCGTAAAACCCAACTCACTCACTCACTCCTATGGCCACCTTTTACTAAAATATTCTAGAGATCTGTTTCAAATGTACAAAATCCTAATTAAATTTATTTAACTTCACACCAATTACATGAAGTAATTATTCATGTTTTTAAATATGAAATTTGGATCTAATATACTTTTAACACTTTATTTTCATATACTTCATTTGCATTTAAAAGGTTAATTAACTTAGTCAGTATGAATATGACAGACATTTTATTTATTTGATAACAATGTATATGCCTAAGAGAACTTTATTAACAAATTTGTGACACGGTATTGAAAATCTTCAATGGTTTCCAAGGTTACGCTGATACTTAAAGGTTTTAATAAATTACCTTAGTCAGTTAGCTATACGAATTAAAAGAAAACATTTTTATTTAAATAAAGTCATGCAAAGACTGTCTTATGGAAATTATATTCTGACGAAGTTTACATTATGTCTTATTTCTGGCTCTCTAAGTTGATGATAGCGCTTTCTGATAAAAAGTTTACAATCATTTTCTCTTTTCCCTATCTCTCTTAAGTTGATGGCAGCGCTTTTCTTTCTGACAAAATGTTTACATTATTTCTTGTCTCTGGCTTTGATGATAGCATTTTCTTGCTTTATTGCAAAAACGTTTACATTAAGTCATATTACTGGCTATCTCTCGAAGATAGAATTTTCTGAAAAAAAAAGTTTCTGGAAAAAAAGTATCTCTTATCTTTTCCTCTGTTAAGATTGAAGCTCTGCCTGACAAAATTACATTATCTGTTATCTATGTCTCTCTTGAAATGACAGCACGTTCTGACAAACATAATCTATTGAAGAAAGTTTACATTTATCCGATCACGTGCAAAGGATAAATATTCCTGCCTTTTCATAGGGAAAACATTTTCTAACGCTTTGTTGTTCATACCATGCTGTCCCTCCGGTAGGCAGGCATGAAGATCCTAATAATCTCTTATCAATGTCTCTCTTGATATGACAGCCCTTTTTGACACAAACGGTCACATTATTTGCTATTTTTGACTCTTTTGAGACTTTCTGACAAAGTTAAAGTTATCTCTTATCGATAGCTCCCTTGAGATGGTGATAATTTTGACAAAATTTACTATATCTCTTATCTCTCGCTAGACGGTGGTATTTCTGACAAAGTTTACCGTATCTCTGGCCTTGTTCAGATGCTAGTATCTCTGGCTCTGCTGAGATGATCACAGAGAAAGAGCGAAACAATTTCAGGGAATATTTTAAATTTCAGTACGAGAACAAGAACAATTAAAACATGTCTTGATCTAAAGTCAAAGCAGTCCCATTAAATAAACGTAGCTGTAATTTAATCAATATCAGTACAATTTTACTTTTAAACGAAAGGTAAGGCAAAACGATTAATAAAAGGAGTCACTTTTTGGAACACGTATACGACAGTTAAAGATATCATAGACCACAAGATTTGTCCTTGATAATAGACAACTTTCTTTTCCAAAATTAAAAATAAATTGTATTTTTGCGCATTATATTTTTCGTTCAATAATTTAGAACGAAAGATAAGCAAAAGATCATATCGGTTTTAACATTACAATAAAGGAGTTGACAGATCGTGCCTAACTGTAAGGTATTTGATACCCAATTTATTACCCGATTGATCGTACTGTTATTCTGTCAAGTGTAGATCATATGATATCCGAATACAAAGGTAAATATTTGGAATATTTTTTTATAATAGCTCACATTTAAGTCTGTAAATATTTGATAGCCTTCGTATATTTTACCAATGTGGAATTACAGTTAAGTACCAATGAAATAGCACAAATTTTTCGACCATATGACGTGTTTAATTATAAACGAAACGAAATTAGCAACGTTGCATTACATTATTCATTATACAATTGTAGACTTACGTTGTCGCCAAATTCAGGCCAATGCTTGCTTTGAGGGTGTAGTAAAGAAAACTATACATAGTCTAGTTTGATCACCTGATATTGTAACAGTTGCGGCACAGAACTAACTCTTAGACTAGTTAACAGATATGTTGCATGTGTTTAATATTAGTTCAACTAAATTGTGAGCGTGTTGTCACTAGTTTTAAAAAGGCGGAGAAAGGTTAGAACTGACAAATTACTGTATTTTCAGTGTTTTATTTGAATGTTATTGTCCTTCATAAAAGATAGTTGGAACGGCGGAGGAGTATGTCTGGATAGTAATGTGATCTTTCACATTGTCAAAAGTATCAACAAAGAATCTGTAAGAGAAGTATCTACGTGCATTCACCTCCGACAATAGAGAGTAGTACGTTCTACTCTAAAAAATAAAAAGTGGGTTCTGCAGAAGCACTTTCTGTTAATTTTGTCATACTTTACAATAGTAGTTGATCAGGCTATAATGTATACATTTGAATAAACTGAGAACACATTGGGATAGTCAATATAAAAAATAAAAGACACACACAAAAAAGCGAATGTCTTCTTAGTATAGTAGTTAGTGCACTGACTTCTCTTGCCGGCGGATTCCATCAAGAATTAGGTGGGGAGAGGGATTAATGTAAAAGTAGTTAATAAGTAATTAAGTTGTAGAACTTGCTTCACAATCGGTCTGAAATAAAGTAGTATCAAAAGTGGAAGGTTTCGGGCTAACGCCGCACCAAATAGTATTTTGGATGATGACTTTACACGCTGCATAACAAAGATGATAAGAGGTAGTTTCAAGAATCTGAGTTATTTCTGTATCATTCACGTTAATAACTTGATGTCGTTAGACAAAAAGTAAATTCTTTCATACATACACTGTGGTAATGACGCAAGTTCTCTTTTAAATTCTCACAAATGATTACATACACAAATCAGTCATTTGTCCGTTAAAAAGTTTTGTTTATAAAATTCATCATAACACCATTTTTGAAGAATTTTTAAAATCAATCAGTTAACCGAACGGTTAGCGAGTCAAATAAAGACAATCGTCTAATTGGTATGTGACACCTACAGCTAATTTTTGCAACTACAGCACATAAAATGCAGTGTGATTAAATTTAGGCTACTTCATCTAATTGTAAATTTGATAGCGTCTTCAACTCAATCCAGGGGTCGTGAGTTCGAGCCCAACTGGGGTCACGACCATTACTTCTCATATGACACCAGTACTGGTTTTTCCAGGAAACGGACTCGAGCGTAGTTACAATAAGCTTGAAGCTTTCATCACAATCGAAAACAAACTAACTGTCTTGAATTAAATCTTAACGACTGGGATCAAACTCACCGTCTTTTGTGACCGAGGACTGAACATATATTCCACTACGGAAACTCTTGGATAAGTCTTTATACATTTCCTCCTATTGTATTCAAGTGATTTCAACAGTAAAAAGACTGGGTTGCACAAAATTACCATAATTTCTGTGGGGAATTAATCTGCAAGCAATATCACAAATATTCGATTTGAGTTTAGCGCAGATTTTCAACGGTATTTCTGTTATATAATGGCGAGTAGTTAATCTAACCAGCGCTACCGAATTCTGTACCATAACTAACCTGTTCTCTGCAAGTAATTGCCAACTTCCCCACATGAATTAGAGGTTGAGGACGAATGATTTCAGACACAATGTGTTTTATCTATCGTGACGGAGAATATTCGCCTCTCCTCAAAATCAATAGATCTGCGCCCTCCCTACTGTGTTGAGCGGGCGGACATTATTTACTACGATAACTATTATATTTATCTATTGCTACTCGTGGACTTGTTCGGTAAAAGTATTGAAACTAAGAATACATTTGTTCTAATCACACAGAAACCATGATGCTGCGGTAAAAAACATTTCCTTTTCCATTTGTAATAAAAATCTAAGAGAGATAACTTACTCAAAACAGATAAGAAATATCATTAGAGTTGTCTACTACAGATTCATACGTGCAGTTGTATTACAACAAAAGCTCTATTGTGGAATCAGATAATAGATCAACCTGATATGATATGAGCCGTGCCATGAGAAAACCAACATAGTGGTTTTGCGACCAGCATGGATCCAGACCAGCCTGCGCACCCGCGCAGTCTGGTCAGGATCCATGCTGTTCGCTTTCAAAGCCTACTGTAATTAGAGAAACTGTTAGCGAACAGCATGGATCCTGACCAGACTGCGCGGATGCGCAGGCTGGTCTGGATCCATGCTGGTCGCAAAGCCACTATGTTGGTTTTCTCATGGCACGGCTCAATTATGTCTTATTTAAACCCTTCAAAACTTTTGTCTGATTGCAGCTGAAAACAATTACATAGAGAATATCAATACCGGTGAGGCTTAGTAAGGTTGAATAGGCGAACCTTGTCGAGCCCGTTTCAGCTTTTGTGCCTAACCGGATAAATTTTCATCATCTTGTCTCGAATAATGTACAAATGTATTCAATTGATATTGTTTCCTTAAAAATGATTCTGATACTCTTTTAACATTCAATTACACCCTGTAGGACTCTATACAGTGTTGTCTCCCATTGATAGCCGCATACCCTTACGCCTTACGACAGGCGAACAGATAGTTCCGTGCTATTTACTGTAATATAAGCGGGATTCAGAGTTTTCATACAGGGAATTTCTTGATATAAATTAAAGAATTTCATTCTATAAAGCTTTTATTCAACTGCATATAGATAATTGTATAATATGGGAGAAATACTCATTCAATTATAAGGATACAAGAAGCATGTAGGACCACTTTAGAATCGAGTTTATACTCAAACCTTAATCAAAATGTACGTAATTGTGCAACGTGCTGATCAGCGGTGCTAAGGAGCGCGACTGGTGTTGAACATTTCTTAACCTCTTATGACCAGACTCAGTCATACCAAGTCTGCTATTATGTTGCTGGGATAGGTTTTATGCTTCTAAAGCCTCTTTTCACAGATTTTATTATTTATCAGAAAGCATTTGGTCCTCTTGAGTGTCTCCCACTTAAGTAATAGACCGAAAAATGTTCTTCCTAGGGAAGATGGCTTCGCTTTATCGGTGCTACACACCGGGCATGATAAAGAAAGATAGGTTAAGTTAGCTGGGCATGCCTATATCTAAAGGTCTCTCCATGTCTCCCTTCCTTCTTGTAGTTTTCTTTTGTTTTGTCCCTTTGGTCAATCGCTCTATATTTGTTCTTTTCTCGAAGATGTCGAATTAGGCGCCCCGAGTGTCTACCTTTGCACGTAAAGCGTCTTTGAACGTATTTTTCGTGAAATGTGTGTTTAATATTTTTCCAAAATTGCAAATAGTCTTTACCTAGGTACACATAAACTGTTAATAAAAGAAACATAATAAATATTCAGATACGAACAGAAATGTTGAAACTTGAAACGCAGTAAGAACTTTTCTAACGTAGTCTACTCTATCTGAAATGTCTTACCTAGAATTTAAATCAGAATGTAAACGGATAAATACTGTATGCACAGAAAAGTGATTAGGAAAAGCAACGGTCTGTGTTTTTGTTGTACCTTTGCATATTTCTTTAAACAATGCATGCTAAATAATGTTATTCACTTTGTAGTTTGTCTGTGCTTAACTAAACGTGACAGCCGCTCGTAAATTATATTTTGGTAAGCTTATTCGGGTATACAGAGATTCTTCTGTCGTCATCGGATGAGAATATCAAATATCCATTTAGGTCGTTTCATCGCTAAATGATAAATAAATTGACCAGTTTTTTCAGTGATGAAGGGATTAATTGATTTTACGTGTAGGTGACGTTGACGTTGACGTTGACGTTATTTTGAAAAAGCAAGTCGGATATGTCCCGTCCATAACTCTGCCATCCATGAAGGGATTTTTTTAAAAAAAAGTTGGCACAAATGTTCCTCATAATAAGAAGAATTGTCATGCGCAAAACCCAGACCACTAGCTCCAAAGTCAAGGTCACATTTAGAGGTCAAACATTAACAGGGTCTATTTTATGTCCGGCCCATAACTCTGCCTTACATAAAGAGATTTTGAAATTAGCTGACTTAAATGATTTCCATAATGAGACGAGGTGTCATGTGTATGATCCAGACCCCTAGCTTTTAGGTCAAGGTCTTACGTAGAGGTCAAATGTTAACATGGTCTGTTTCTTGTCCGGTTCATAACTCTGTCATTAATTGAGGGATTTTAAAATTTCTTGGCACAAATGTTCCCCATAATAAGTTGGTGTGTCATTCGCAAGAGCCAGACCCCTAGCTCTAAGGTCAAGGTAAAGAACAGGTTTAGATCATCAGTTTCATGTCCAGTCCATAACTCTACCATTCATCAAGGGATCTGAAAATTACTTAGCTCAAATGTTCCCCATAATGAGACAATATGTAATTTACAAGACCCAGATCCCTGTCTCAAATTAACGTCACACTTAGAAGTCAGAGATAAAAGGCAATTTGTTTTTGGTCTAGTCAGTAATTTTACTTTTCTTGGATGGATGGAACAAAACAGTCACCAAAACGAATTAATTTGTTGCATGTAAGACTCGGACCTCCGACTCAAGGTCAAGGTAACCTTTGAAGAACATTTTCTGTTGTTTATATTTTGTCTGGTCTGCTAGTTTTATGCATGGGTGTATATTTAAATAATTTGGCATAGATATTCACCATTACAAGATATTGTGTCATGTGCAAATGTCAAGGTCACAGGCACCCAAGTTATTTTTTTTGTATGTGTAATTACTTCCCTTTTATGATAAAGTACAATATATGTATTTTATATCAGTTTTCAAACTTATTTAAAAATGAAATTATATTTATTGAAAGATGATTGGCAGTGATAGATATAAAAAGCTATTAACAATTGTAGACTCCAAGAATAACTTCTATTTTAATGATAAATATAGGTAAATACAGCATTATTATTGTTGCAATACATAAGGTTGATATATAGTGCATTAAACAACACTATAATTAACTTTTTCTTGTGCGAAATTTAAAATCAGGTTCATGTAGTATTTGTTTATTAATTACCTCCTTTTAATATTACCAATCTAAAAATAAAATCACATTAAATCTTTAAATACAGATATTAGCATTTGAAAGCATTCACCAACTATAAGTTACCAGACATTTTCAAACTACATAATGTCGTCATGAATTATATGATATTTATTGTTATAATTTATATACAAGTTTCCCGGCACTTATCTTTGTTTGCCGTTCCTTAAAATCGTCTTTATGCTCTTTGTAAAGTAATGCATCTGAAAATTTGATATTATAATACTGAGAGTTAACAGTCATTGAAAGTTTAAGAAATATAGGGTAGTAGAGCAGAGCTTGGTGTGTGTGTGTGTGTGTGTTTTAAAGCTGGGCAAACAACATTTTACTCGGTATCAAGATGCTTTTTGATTTGTTTTTATTCTGAACGATTATGAGGTAAACGATAATTACATATTCTACTGGAGGATCGATCAAAGTCTCTTATTGTCTAAAACTTTGTTGAACAAATATATCTGGGCAATTTCACTCATGAAGGACGTGAAGTTTCAGACGGGATTGAACGCAGGGATAAAAAACTTTAAATGTATAGTTTCATGTATGTGTATTGGTTGGCGTAACGCTATTAAAAACGTGTCTTAGCCCTGTATCCATGGGTCATGTAACATCAAGTTGTAATAATGAAATGAAAGAACTGGCACTCAGAAAAGCGCCATTCTAATATTCCAAATTAAATACAAACACAATTCACCGTGTCCAAATGCTAAAAAGGAGTATGGGTAATTTTAATTTTTATTATACGAAAGTAAAACAATATATAATAATCACTCTCAATCATTATGCATCAACACAACTCAACTGGTGCACCAACGTTCTGAAGGATTCCCCGATATATTACCAGATAAATTCCCTTGCGAAGAATTAATGGCAAGTTAAGGCCTTTACGCGCGCGCAACGGTCCTTGCCTATCTGGCCCATCAACCGAAGAAAACCATTCAGCCAAATTGCTCACATGTCTTCATCGCAGTTAATACCTTCCATGAAAAAGTGATTATGCAGACTTTTTATACCGTTTGTTTTAAATCATTACTCATTTCATGTAAGAACCTAGCTAGACCCTTATTGAAAAAGGCTACCAGTTTAATCGTGCAATCACCTTGAACATTGTAGATGATAAGACAGAAGTGCCTGTAATACTTGTGATGATTATCCAATCTGCCTTCTGTTTCTAAAATATCTTATAGGTTTCATGATCACCTGCATCCGCTTGAGAGTAAAACGGGCCAACAAGTAATCTATCTCCATCCTTTTATCCATGCGATCATAAGAACGGCACATCTTATCACTAAGGAGCAGTTTGGTTATATCTTTCACCCAATCCATGTTTTTATGGTCAAACTAACATAAGTAGCGATTAGGCACCACCTGTCTGTGTAATCAACTAAGATTGATGCCCGCTCCACACAAGACGCAACATCCTCAAACGCCGACACCTTTCCATACGGCCAAGAAACACTTACAATATTATTATTGAAAACTCACAAAATTATTAGTCTGTCCTATTTGTCTCACAAAACAATCTAGGTGACGGGACCGCTCTTGAAATTGGAAGCTTACACCAATATATATCCAACCCTCATATAACATCAGAACTCTTCTCCAAATTTTGACAATGCTGTGGGTTTCGTTTTGAGGAGGCTGCGTTTTTGGTGCGTGGCATTCCTTGTTTGATATTTGTCTTTGGTTTTTATACTTACCTTAAATCACTTGTGACAAATCAAATTACTTATCTTAGACTATCCTATTCAGCGAGGGAAACTACTCGGGCATGTCATAAAAAATATGACAATAATTCCTTCTAATTCCGGCAAATCAAAATACTTATCTGCAGACTGTCCATACAAAATGAGGGAAACCATTCGGGCACCGCCATAGAAAATATGACAATAAATCCTCCGAATTTCGAGCAAACCCTTCCAACTCCGAGCCATTCCACCGACCCAGAGCAACCAGAAAAGACCCGCCCGCCCGGACGCCTCGGTCGTACCGCACAGCCACCGTCTGCCGACCGCACAGCCACCGTCAGCCGACCGCACTGACTCACCGTCAGTAATAAAACCCAAGCTAAAACAATAGCACCCACCTCTAACATACTTCCTACACAAGATCTTAGTTCACAAAAATACACTTACACCTCAAAACTGTCAACACTTCCACATGTGTTCATGTCCTGTTGTATACAATGTATCTTCTAAAACTCTACTATCAGACGTAAGTACCCATAACCTCGCCCTTTATCGAAAGGAACCAAACAGAGACGTGTCGAAATACTCTCAAAAATATACATCAACATATCGTAACATATATCAAGTGAGTGAGTGATCAAATAAGAATTAATCAGTTAACATTTGTTAGAACCAATATACGCCGCAATAATACACTATACACCACAAAAAGATCAATACCTCCGTATGTGATCATGTCCTGTTATACACAGTGTGTGCAATAGAAAACTCTCCAGTTGTATGCGTAATAACAGTTGAAATTACTATCTATATATTTTAGTTTCTCTTGAAAATAAAACAGGCGGGAGTGTTGTCGATTAATACATGCCCGCTTCCTACACCTATTTATTATCAAGGAGCTATTAAATGAGAAGCAGGCGACCTTGGGAGCGGAGTGAGCGGAGCCGCAACACATTATCCAGCTGCCTAGGCCCTATCAGATATCTATTCAGGCCCCCGCCAGGCCCCCGGAGGGATGTAGGTTGACGGCGTCAACCGTATCGTATTAACACAATAACCAATTGACAGTCCGAGCAAACCCTCCGAACTCCAAGTAAGTCCCCCGAATTCCGAGCCATTCCACCGACCTAGAGCAACCAGAAAAGACCCACCCACCTAGACACCTATGTCTCACCGCACAGCCACGCCTCAAAATTATCAACACTTCCGTATGTGTTCATGTCCCGTTGGACACAATGTATCTTCGAAAACTACTATCAGACGTAAGTATCTATAACCTCGCCCTTTATCGAGAGGAACTAAGCAGAGGTGTGTCAAGCTACATTCAAAATTATATAGCAACATATCGTAACACACATCAAGGTAAAAATATAAACACCATAGCAAACTCCAGATTTTTAGGGGGGTGGGGGTGGGGGGCGGGCATCCCCGTCAGACCTCCATCCATCAAACTCTGACAACATCTCCGCATGTGTTCATGTTCTGTTGTACACAATGCGCGCAAATCGAAAACTTTGCCATCGGATGCAAACGCCCTACACCCCGTTTTCCATTGAAGGAAACTAGGCAGAGATATGTCGAGACTTATCAAATTTCACATAAAGATATACCGTAACATCCGCCAGATCAAACATACAACACTCAAGCAAACTCCAGATCGGGTTGGGAACAATTTCCGCTAAACTTCCAGCCTTCATATTCAGACAAGCGCAAAAGCCAGTTACTAACCAAAATAATTTAGTTAACATTTTAAGAACCAAAGCACATGGTATAAACAATTCATAAATTATTTAGTTAATATCCTCTAGATCCAACAATACGTCTCACCTGGCCTACCAACATCCAGCCATCACCTAAGAAAATAAGCATATCAATCGCTACACACCCGACAGAACTCCATGTCTCAAAGTATTCTATCCCTCCAATGCAAGAATGCCAAACCACACACAATTAAGACATAGAAATAACTTGTGAAACCGCAAATATGAAGAACCATACAACCGGTGCGATAAACGAAACACATAGGGATTCAAGAACATCTAATAGGTACAACTATAAACAGTAGGGCACCGCCTTAGATCCTCAACTTCAACCTGCATCCAACATGCATGCAAATTATGTGCCACTTCTTACTAATTTCATACACTTAACTGAATGCCACAATGTAAACTTAGCAGGTCAACGCCTAACGCTGCATATTTTTTACACCAAGGATTACACCAACGTGTAACAATATCCATACCACCACCTATGCATCCCATAAAATTCTATTGATATGCCTACTGTCTAGCTTGTTAAATGTAATTGGACAGTATCTTGTCTTAAAACATTGTCATGAGGTCACTCCTTTGTTCTCGCTGTACTGTATTTTCAATATTGGACTGCTTTCGATGTGACTTAGTACGTGTAGTCCAATATTATTTTAATATTGGACTGTGTATTTAATATTGGACTGCACGAGGAAAACGATTTATATACAGAATCAATGTCTTCGTGTAGTCCTATATTTATCAATAGTGTAATTCCATATAGAAATATTGTAATCAAATGAAAGCAAGTCAATATAATAACACAGTACTGATAATAAAAAGGAAAATTAATATCAAAACTAAGTTTTATGTATAGATCTAGATGCATAATATATATGGACAAAATCGCAAAATTTTAAAAATAGCATCATACATAATTTGCATGCGTCAACGTAGTCTTACTCCCTAAACGACGACTTCCTAGAGCAACAATTTTCTCAATACTGTTCACGTTTCCAGTTAAAAAAATTGTGCAAGAATCTATTGCTCTCTGTTTAAAAAGCAGTTTTATAAGACCAATCATAATAGTTCTTTGAGGCCATACTGTCAATGGCCTTTATGATTTTGTGAAGTTTAAATGAAATGTCATTAATACTTTTCAAGTAATGCTCCGGACAAGCATTTTTTTTTGGTATAATAAAGGGAGATAATTCAAAAGCAGGGTAAGTAGAGTTATGGTTCTTTGACACTGCTCTTTGTCTCAGTGGCCTCTATGATTATGTGAAATTTTAATAAAATGCCGTTAATACTTTTCAAGTTAAACTACGGACGGACGGGCGGACAAAGTGTCAACTATATTCTCGCCCTTCGGGAAGCATAAAAATAATAGTAATTATAATTTACGATTTACGAAAGTTAAGTGAAGCATTGCATCCTCGTATACATAGCTCATTTTTTGTTATGTCACAATCCACATTTTCCGAATTTATCCGTACATTTGTACATAGAAAAAACTAAACAAATCTTTACACGTTTCTGAATGTTCATGTAAACCCCTGAAAAAGATATGAGCCGCGCCGTGAGAAAACCAACATAGTGCGTTTGCGACCAGCATGGATCAAGACCAGCCTGCGCATCCGCGTAGTCTGGTCAGGATTCATACTGTTCGATAACAGTTTGTCTAATTGCAGTAGGCTTTGAAAGAGAACAGCATGGATGCTGACCAGACTGGATCCATGCTGGTCGCAAAACCAATATGTTGGTTTTCTCATGGTGCAGTTCATATTTTTGTTGTGGGTATTGACAGTTACAGTTTTTGTTTATTTGAGTATTACATCCGTATTGAAAAAAAACTGTAAAAAGCAGAATGTTCCTTTCAAAATATAAACGTTTATAGCACCCCACGTAGAACAAATTACCTTCATTTCTTGTGTTAGAAGCCAGTGTGAAGCATTTGCTAACATTTGTTCAGTCTGTGAGACTGCCTATTGGAAAAGAAAAACAACTGCAATTAAGGGACACATGTAGGCCTACTTACATGAACCTTAGTTTTGTCGAAATATCTTTTATTTTGTACACGTATATTCTATTTCATTTTATGCTATTTTTATGAAATACTGAGATTTTAGTGAAAATAAATAGAGGATATTTGTTTGTTTCAATGAAATATCAATTTTATTTCACAAGTGAGCATCAAAAATTTATATTTTCACGAGTGGCGTAGCCACGAGTGAAAATGACTTCTTTGGTATTCACGAGTGAAATAAAACTGATATTTCACTGACACAAACACATTTTCTTTTTATTTCATGTGTAAAACTCTTGTGTTGCGTAATTTATAAAATGTCGAAAATCGCAGGAAAGGTCAGCAGAAAGCATAACACAAATGACGTCACTTTAACGACGTCATCGTCATTATGGTCCCCGGTATTCATAACGCTCGGTATACAATTTGACTTCAATCGCGACGGAGAACCGTAACAAGTTCGGCAGAAACAGTGAAAAATAACAAGAGCACCGCCTTGCGGGTGCTGACGCTCATCTGATTTTTTTTGTGCAATAGAAATATTGTCCTACCCATGATTTTCTAAGTCTAAAAAGGGCCATCATTCTTGCAAAAAGCAGGATAGAATTGTTTCTTGATGTACAGTGTCCACTTATGATGGTGAAAAACTGTTGCAAGTTTTAAAGCAATAGCTTTGATAGTTTATGAGAAAAGTTGACTTAAACATAATACTCAACCAAGAAAATGATTTTCTAAGTCCAAAAGGGGCAATAATTATTGCAAAAAGCAGGATGGAGTTATGTTGCTTGCTGTACAGGGTCAGCTTATGATGGTGAACAAGTGTTGCAAGTTTCAAAGCAATAGCTTTGATAGTTTAAGAGAAAAAGTTGACCTAAACATAAAACTTAACCAAGAAATCTGATATTTTCTAAGTCCAAAAGGGGCCATAAATCTTGCAAAAAGCAGGACGGAGTTATGTTTCTTGCTGTACAGGGTCAACTTATGATGGTGAACAAGTGTTGCAAGTTTTAAAGCAATAGCTTTGATAGTTTAGGATAAAAGCTGACCTAAACATAAAACTTAACCAAGAAAACTGATTTTCTAAGTCCAAAAGGGGCAATAAATCTTGCAAAAAGCAAGATGGAGTTATATTTCTTGATGTACAGGGTCTGCTTATGATGGTGAACAAGTATTCCAAGTTTCAAAGCAATAGCTTTGATAGTTTAGGAGAAAAGTTGACCTAAACATAAAACTTAACCAAGAAATCTGATATTTTCTAAGTACAAAAGGGGCCAAAAATCTTGCAAAAAGCAAGATGGAGTTATGTTTCTTGCTATACAGGGTCAGCTTATGATGGTGAACAAGTATTCCAAGTTTCAAAGCAATAGCTTTGATAGTTTAGGAGAAAAGCTGACCTAAACATAAAACTTAACCAGGCAACGCCGACGCAGACGCCGACGCCGACGCCGACGCCGACGCCGACAACCGCTCAAGTGATGACAATAACTCATCATTTTTTTTCAAAAAATCAGATGAGCTAAAAATGATAATCTACTGTTTCAAAACTGTGAATTATCACTTTTATTTCACTGAGAAAACTCAATAATTCACCGGAAAACATAAAATAAATCTAATTAATTCAAAGTGAATGATATCAAATATATTTTTCAGTATTCCAGTTGGGACTACATTAGTTCTATAAATAAACGTCGGACTTCAATATTTTACGATTTTGACATTTCATATAGTCCGACGTTTTATCGAAAGTATGAATTTCCCGGTAGAGCTTTCCGCAAAAGTTCTTGCGGAAGGTTTTACAAGTTCACGGTAGAAGTGACTTGAAAGCGATAGCTAAATACCAACAACGGACAAAGAAACCTAATTTACACATCCATTGAACATACTGTCTTACTGAAGTTATTGAAGATCAGTACGCACTTTGAAAATGAAATTTACATCCATTCACTTCCACAACACAACACGAACTGTCAAATCTTCTTTATTATAAAGATTAATTTTAGACGAAAAAATATTCTTACGGTTGGATTTGAAAAAAATGCGGCCCGTTACTAACGTATTGTCTATGTAGTATGCATATGTTTATAGTCGATGGGTGTAATCAGCATTTATTGGTTGTAATTTTATTAAAAGTAACTTAAATTAGTTGTAAAGTCCTGTCAAAGCAGTTTAAAAGGCTAGTCCACATGCGTTCGGCGGTACCCATGCGTTAAATAATGGCCGCAGATTTTTACAAGTGTCGTAGGCTAAACGTATTTGTTTTCGTCTAAGCATGTATAATTGATTCTATATATTTATTCGGTGTTGTATTGTTCGTGATATTTCAATAAATTACGCTAGAAGTCTCTGTGAAATGCGCCGGGGAAGTGATTAGTGGTGCAGTTTTAGTTACGGTAAACCAATGTTTCACGTGTTTGAGAGTTTTCCTACATTACACTTCAATAAAATAAAGTTGTAATCTGTGCTATGCAAATGGCTGACATTCGATTAAACTTGACACAGGGACATGTTGAACGTCCAAATATTAAAAGGCGCCCTGTGCAAGTTTAATGTTATTGAACTAGGACTACATTAAACATCCATTGTGATAATAACTTAAATAAGAGTAGCTTCGAGTGCATAAATAAAATCCATATTGAAAGCAAGTTTTCCTTAGTTTCCAGCTTCCCATGTTCCGCCACTATGCGCCGCGTATTAACCAGTTAAAAGGAACGAAAATGATATCACAAGTTTAGTATGATTTGGACTTACCAGTAGCTGTATCCAATAATATATTAAAAAATGTCTGTTCTGTATGTCTTTTTGCACTAAATTTGAAGATTTTCGGGCAAATTCATGTACAACCCAACAAAAACTGTCATTGAACTAATAAATCACAACAGTATATTGCCAGGCGTGTAAACAAATAACCCATTTTCTCATTTAGTGCACATGCAGCAGTCATTTTCTCCAGCTGTCCGATTCCAAATACGCTTTCAACGAAACATTATCCTAATCCGCCATACCCTTGTAAATTTTAATACAAAGAAAGTTTCCTTGTACACACTTAAATTAAAAGAACATAATCACTTTACCCTTGCCATGAATTAATGATAAATCCAGTTTTTTGTTTCTAAAATGTCACAAAATTTCTTTCCTCCCGCCGCCACACATGAGAATACTACTGCCTATTCCGTACATGTGTAAACACAATTAATAACATCACGAGAATCCCGGGCTAATAAAAGTCCAATATTACGAAGGCGAGAAACCGAGAAAAACACAGTCGTGCATTATGAGAAAAACGTGCGTAAAATAGTCATGAGGATCTACAGAGTATATCATAATCATATGTAGCAACTGTTATTAAATTCGGTAAAGTGAATGAAAACCGAATTAATTTAAGAATATTTTACGTCAATGGTTTATACGTATTTTTCGGCGACGCCGTCTAAATTCGTTTTCGTTACCTATGCCACGTGTCTTCAGTTTGCAAATCAAACTACTTGATAACGCATTATAGATACTTTATCAAAATGGAAGATTTATGCAACACTCTGCCTGATTGGACGAGAGTGTCAATTTCTTTCACTCTGTTGATTGTGCTACGCTGAGTGAAATGTAGACAAAGCGTACCTAAACGACGCTGTTCACAGTTTTAAAGCTAACTCTGGCTCAGTATATTTAGCAAGAATATTGATATATCTCAAAATGATAAGTAAGTTTAATAAATATGATAAAAACCTGTTCAAATACAAACATATATCAAATTAAAGAAAGAGCTGAATACGGTCTGCGTATCACATGAATAAGGGTGTGATAAGAGTCTTTTATGTAGAGAAGTGCTTTTTAAAAGATTTTCCTTGTTATAATTGTCTGTATATGAAAAGATTTCTTGCTTTTGTGACTTATTCAGATTGCATATTAAAATGAGTACTTGTTTGCTTTGATATATTTGTTATAAATTATTTAACTGATTTATTATATATGAATATTTTTCTTTAGTATGGTACGCAAATATTGAACTCAGTTGAAATCTGTTTTATTATATATATGCTATATAATGACTGAATCTCATTACACTGAAATGAAGGTAAGCTGCATACAGTTTATCTATGTGATATGACTACGGTCAAACTTTGCTTATGAAACAGAAATATTGAAATAATTACAATTGTATGTTTTGCTTGACCTTCACTTTTTTATAGGTGTGACGTCATTGTCCAAAGATTCATGAATAGCGAAAATGCAATTTGTTAAAGCCGGATCAGTTGGCCTATTTTAGAAATAAATAAAAATAATAAATAAAAAAATCCTTAATTGAATTTTTCTCATGTATTCTAATCAAACTTGATTTGTAGCATCTTTATTAGGCCCGCAGCCAACTTTGTTCAGCTGGGACATTTGACCCCTTTTAAGGGCTGCTAGAGGTAAAACTAGAAATGCCTTTATACAGCGTCTCATGAACAGCTTGGTGGATCTTTGTCATACTTGGTCTGGAGCATCATGATAAGGTCCTCTTCCAAATTTAGCTAAAATATAAACACGTTTAATGACCTCTTCTCATGAACCGCTTCATGAATCTTCATCAAACTACTGCTGTAATTATTCGTCTAAGGATAAACGAAACAAAATTGCAACCCTACGAAACCTTTGCGAAAAATTAAAAGAGAACCATTTAAATTGTTAAAGTGCGGTGTTTAGTTTTGCAATTTGAAAAATGTTAGATGAAAGATGAATGTTAGATGAAAAATTCATAAACTTCTTTCCTTATTACAATTCGCCGACCATCATTTTTAAAGTTTTTCTTGTTTTATTGGTTATGTCATAAAACAATGTTTTAAGTAAGGTATAAGCCTCAAACGATCCAATATGTAAAATACTGGACGGTCCTCAGCGCTAACGCACTTCGGACAGTCCAGTATTTTACATATTGGATCGTTTTCATCTTATATCCTATACTTAAATTGCTTTTTCTTATACCGAAACAAACGGCCTTGACCTCCAGTACTTATTGATATAGTCACATATACCAAAAAGAACGTAATAAATACGCCTACACTCATTTTAATAGAAACCATCCACCAGGTGTACGCAAGGGTATCATAAAAACAGAATGCCATAGGTATGCTAGAAACTCAGTCAATAAATTAGAATATAAGCACATGATTAAGTTGTTTAAGCTTAGGTTACATAGGTGTAGTTACCCTTATAAGTTTATCAATAAACATGTTTTAGATTTTGACAGTTAATCAATAAGTAAAAAAAAAACTTTTGAACAGGGCAAAGAAAGGTTGTTTTTTGAAACCATGCTACAGGGTACAAATGAAAAGTAAGACCTTGTTACTAACAAATAGAAAACTCCACAATAAAATGAGAAATTATATTGATAGAACCAATAACTTGTTTAATCAATACAATTTTATGGGATGCATAGGTGGTGGTATGGATATTATTACACATTGCTGTATTCCTTGGTGTAAAAATTATGCAGCGTTAGGCGTTGACCTGCTAAGTTTACATTGTGGCATCCAGTTAAGTGTATGAAATTAGTAAGAGGTGGCACATAATTTGCATGCAGGTGGAAGTTGAGGATCGTATGTTTCTAAGGCGGTGCCCTACTGTTTATAGTTGTACCTTTTAGATGTTCTTGAATCCCCTAGTCGACGGTGTTGATGTGTTTCGTTTATCACACCAGTTGTATGGTTGTTCATATTGGCGGTTTCCCAAGTTATTTCTATGTCTTAATTGTGTGTGGTTTGGCATTCTTGCATTGGAGGGATATAATACTTTGAGACATGGAGTTCTGTCGGATGTGTAGCGATTGATATGCTTATTTTCTTAGGTGATGTCTGGATGTTGGTAGGCCAGGTGAGACGTATTGTTGGATCTAGAGGATATTAACTAAATATTTTATGAATTGTTTATACCATGTGCTTTGGTTCTTAAAATGTTAACTAAATTATTTTGGTTAGTAACTGGCTTTTGCCGCTTGTCTGAATATGAAGGCTGGAAGTTTAGCGGAAATTGTCCCCAACCCAATCTGGAGTTTGCTTGAGTGTTGTATGTAGTGATGATAATCGGACAGCATTGTGATAATCGATTAATCGGATATAATCGGAAGGCCTTCCGAGCGATTAATCGGAAAATAATCGGACTTTAACACTGAATCTTCTGTTACGTATTAAACATTAGCTCACTTGATTAACTGTATTAGCATAAATTAGCAGAAGTAATATAATTTGTGTGTGAAGTTTTAATTTTTTATTTCTAATATTCTATTTATAACTATTTCTTGTTTATAAAATCACACATCTACAGCTGCATATTAAAAATATCTAGACGCATAATGCTGATTGAAACTGTGAAGTAAAATCAACCTACATTACGAACGTGGGAGGGGTACCGTTATTTGCGGTCATTACGGCATAATAGGCAAACAACAATCTCAATTTTTGTACCCCCCGACAACAAAGTTGTAAGGGGGGTATACTGGTTTCAGGTTGTCTGTCTGTCTGTCCGTCTGTCCGTCTGGCCGTCTGTCCGTCTGTCCGTAGACGCAATATTGTGCGCACCATCTCTCCTTATCCCCTTGACACAATTTAATGAAACTTCACACAAGTGATCAGTACCAACAGTAGTTGTGCATGGGGCATGTTAGGTTCTTTCAGAAAAAAAATTTGCAGAGTTATGGGACTTTGTTTTTTTTGTTACTTTACTATATACATAGACACAGTCTTGTGCGCACCATCTCTCCTCATCCCCTTGACACAATTTAATGAAACTTCACACAAGTGATCAGTAACAACAGTAGTTGTGCATGGGGCATGTTAGGTTCTTTCAGAAAAAAAATTTGCAGAGTTATGGGACTTTGTTTTTTTGTTACTATACTATATACATAGACACAATCTTGTGCGCACCATCTCTCCTCATCCCCTTGACATAATTTAATGAAACTTCACACAAGTGATCAGTAACAACAGTAGTTGTGCATGGGGCATGTTAGGTTCTTTCAGAAAAAAAATTTGCAGAGTTATGGGACTTTGTTTTTTTGTTACTATACTATATACATAGACACAATCTTGTGCGCACCATCTCTCCTCATCCCCTTGACACAATTTAATGAAACTTCACACAAGTGATCAGTAACAACAGTAGTTGTGCATGGGGCATGTTAGGTTCTTTCAGCGACAAAAATTGCGTTATGGTACTTTGTTTCTTGTTAACATACTATGTACATACAGTCTGCATATGCAATTTTGTGCGTGCCTAATCTACCAAACACTTACACACAATTTAATGAAACTTCACACAAGTGACCAGTACCAACCCTAGTTGTGCATGGTGCATGTTACATTCTTTTAGTTAAATATTCTGCATAGTTATGGGACTTTGTTTTTTGTTACTATACTGTATACATACAGTCTATATACATACAGTCCACATAATTATGCAGTCTTGTGTGCGTCAAATTGCAATGTACTGTGTCAGTGCATGCGGGGGGTAAATTCATCACCTTTAGTGATAGCTCTAGTTTTATTTTCTTTCACTGTTGCACCTTCACATACCTTGTAGAATCCAAACTACTTCCACACTGGTGGTATAGTCTTCCCTGGATAGGGGAATATAGTTTTGATTGCATTATTGGTCACAATAGCCGAAATAGTTTTCCCGATATATTCTATATAAAACTGACCTTTTTCAAAAAGCTACCAAACATAGCTAGACCCATTTCAGAGAACAAATCCTTACCTCATTTTAAAGAGTTATGATAAAACTGATATAAAATGAAGAGAAAAGTAGGGGTCATGTATCTTCTAAGAGAGATTTCTCTGGTCACATTTACTTACTGTAAACTGACATCAAAATCACACTGCTGTGACCTGGAAGTACTACTCATACTAAAATTGAGCTTGACTTCACCAAATACAACCTGCTCTCCATTTTTCCTACCAAACTGTCAACAATACATCCACAATGAAATTTAAACAAAAACTAGCCTCAATTTAGACCTCTGTTGCCATGCCAAGTGAAAAATTAGTGTTCAAATACCTGGCAGCCATTACGCGACTAGACCAGATGGCTCCCACGCTGGTTCCTTTAGTTTAGTTAGGCCTATATTATTTTGATCTAATGCAGAATGCTTTGCCTCGGTTTTGAAGAGTGGAAAAGAAATGAACCTCAAGATGAGATACCGCCAAAAAGACTCGTAACTCCCGAATAGGCTTAAATCTAGCATAAGTGTCAAATAATCGATTATGCAAGTTCAAAACCGATGTCGGCGACTTTGACTCATTAAATGATCGACAATCGATTGTTGGCGACAATCGGAACATCACTAGTTGTATTTTTGATTTGGCGTATGTTACGGTATATCTTTATATGAAATTGGGTAAGTTTCGACATATCTCTGCCTAGTTTCCTTCAATGGAAATCGGGGTGTTGTGCGTTTGCATCCGATGGCAAAGTTTTCGATTTGCGCGCATTGTGTACAACAGAACATGAACACATGCGGAGATGTTGTCAGAGTTTGATGGATGGAGGTCTGACGGGGATGGTTTCCCCCAGATCTGGAGTTTGCTATGGAGTTTGCTGTGGTGTTTATATTTTTGCCTTGATGTGTGTTACGATATGTTGCTATATAATTTTGAGTGTATCTTGACACGTCTCTGCTTAGTTCCTTTCGATAAAGGGCGAGGATATGGATACTTACGTCTGATAGTAGAGTTTTCGAAGATACATTGTGTACAACGGGACATGAACACATATAGAAGTGTTGACAATTTTGAGGTGTTAGTGTATTTTTCTGAACTTAGATCTTATGTAGGAGGTTTGTTGGAGGTGGTTGCTATTTGTTTTTGTTTTTTTAGCTTGGGTTTCATAGATTACTGACAGGGAAACGGTACAGTCGGCTGGCGGTGGCTGTGCGGTGAGACATAGGTGTCTAGGCGGGTGGGTCCTTTCTGGTTGCTCTAGGTCGGTGGAATTGCTCGGAATTCGGGGGATTTACTTGGAGTTCGGAGGATTTGCTCGGAATTCGGACTGTCAATTGGTTATTGTGTTAATACGATACGTTTGACGCCGTCAACCTACATCCCTCCGGGGGCCTGGCGGGGGCCTGAATAGATATCTGATAGGGCCTAGGAAGCTGGATAATGTGTTGCGGCTCCGCTCACTGTGCGGGCTCCCAAGGTCGCCCGCTTCTCGTTTAGTAGCTCCTTGATAATAAATAGGTGTAGGAAGCGGGCATGTATTAATCGACAACACTCCCGCCTGTTTTATTTTCAAGAGAAACTAAAATATATAGATAGTAATTTCAACTGTTATTACGCATACAACTGGAGAGTTTTCTATTGCACACACTGTATATAACAGGACATGATCACATACGGAGGTAATGATCTTTTTGTGATATATAGTGTATTATTGCGGCGTATATTGGTTCTGACAAATGTTAACTGATTAATTCTTATTTGATCACTCACTCACTATATGTTATGATATGATGATGTATATTTTTGAGAGTATTTCGACACGTCTCTGTTTGGTTCCTTTCGATAAAGGGCGAGGTTATGGGTACTTACGTCTGATAGTAGAGTTTTAGAAGATACATTGTATACAACAGGACATGAACACATGCAGAAGTGTTGACAGTTTTGAGGTGTAAGTGGATTTTTGTGAACTAAGATCTTGTGTAGGAAGTATGTTAGAGGTGGTTGCAATTTTTTAGTTTGGGTTTCATTACTGACGGGGAGGTGGCTGTGCGGTACGACGGAGGCGTCCGGGCGGGTGGGTCTTTTCTAGTTGCTCTGGGTCGGTGGAATTGCTCGGAGTTGGAAGGGTTTGCTCGAAATTCGGAGGATTTATTGTCATATTTTCTATGGCGGTGCCCGAATGGTTTCCCTCATTTTGTATGGACAGTCTGCAGATAAGTATTTTGATTTGCTTGGAATCAGGAGGAATTATTGTCATATTTTTATGACGGTGTCCGAGTGGTTTCCCTCGCTGAATAGGGATAGTCTAAGATAAGTAATTTGATTTGTCACAAGTGATTTAAGGTAAGTATATCGCATTGTCAAAATTTGGAGAAGAGTTCTGATGTTATATGTGGGTTGGATATATATTGGTGTAAGCTTCCAATTTCAAGAGCGGCCCCGTCACCTGGATTGTTTTGTGAGACAAATAGGACAGACTAATAATTTAGTGAGTTTTCAATAATAATATTGTAAGTGTTTCTTGGCCGTATGGAAAGGTGTCGGCGTTTGAGGATGTTGCGTCGTGTGTGGAGCGGGCATCAATCTTAGTTGATTACACAGACAGGTGGTGCTTAATCGCTACTTATGTTAGTTTGACCACAAAAACATGGACTGGGTGAAAGATATAACCAAACTGCTCCTTAGTGATAAGGTGTGCCGTTCTTATGATCGCATGGATAAAAGGATGGATAGATTACTTGTTGGCCCGTTTTGCTCTCGAGCGGATGCAGGTGATCATGAAACCTATAAGATTTTTTAGAAACAGAAGGCAGATTGGATAATTATCAAAATTATTACAGGCACTTCTGTCTTATCATCTACAGTGTTCAAGGTGATTGCACGATTAAACTGGTAGCCTCTTTCAATAAGGGTCTAGCTAGGTTCTTACATAAAACGAATAATGATTTAAAACAAACGGTATAAAAAGTCTGCATAATCACTTTTTCATGGAAGGTATTAACTGCGATGAAGACTTGTGAGCAATTTGGCTGAATGGTTTTCTTCGGTTGATGGACCAGA
The DNA here is from genome assembly GCF_021730395.1 of Mercenaria mercenaria. Lineage (NCBI taxonomy): Eukaryota > Metazoa > Mollusca > Bivalvia > Venerida > Veneridae > Mercenaria > Mercenaria mercenaria. The sequence continues at coordinate 67,574,261 of NC_069376.1, read as the reverse complement.
TAGGCAAGGACCGTTGCGCGCGCGTAAAGGCCTTAACTTGCCATTTATTCTTCGCAAGGAAATTTATCTGATGATATATCGGGGAATCCTTCAGAACGTTGGTGCACATGTTGAGTTGTGTTGATGCATAATGATTGAGAGTGATTATTATATACTGTTTCACTTTCGTATAATAAAAATTAAATTTACCTATACTCCTTTTTAGCGGTTGGACACGATGAATTGTGTTTGCATTTAATTTGGAATATTAGAATGGCACTTTTCTTTGTGCCAGTTCTTTCATTTCATTATTACAACTTGATGTTACATGACCCATGGATACAGGGCTAAGACACGTTTTTAATAGTGTTACGCCAACCAATACACATACATTCAAATAAGCAAAGCTTCGATTATATCAGTGAGGTCTAAATAGATATGTAAACATAATTGTTAGATGCCTGTTACAGTACGATAGTCATCTGGGGCTTCCTGCATGGGTAAATCATAGAAAATCTTTCTCCATTTGTTAAAACTTGTGATTGGCAATATTGTGTTTTTATGTATTCATGTTATATTAATCAAAATGACACTTTGATGTCATCCGTTAATCGAACTTATTTCTAAAACATTTATTTGCTTGGTAAATACGTCAAGAAATGGACGTGTGCTTTGCTAATGGTTTGTTTTTACTTGCAACAGTCGAGGTTTGTTTAGTCAGGTTAAACAAAATGTATGACTTGTAACAAATCATGATAGTGTCCAATAATTATAAAGGATACTAAATGAGATATTTACATAACGACAATATTGCAATGTATTGCCTAATACGTTGACAAGTTTTTTTGCTTCGAAACTGGCATGAAAAACTTATCTAACTAATCATATGCTACGGAAGAGATAAATCATGAACAACTGAATCAGATTCAGAATTTTGTATTAGACTTGTTTCAAAATCTAAATGTAGAAAACCAAAACGGAATGAATGCATTAATAACAATAACTAATTCAAAACTTCGTCATGCATGGAACCATGCGGTTTGATAATAATAATGCGTGCTTTCATTTTAAAAACGTTTTAACCTGTGCGCATATTTGATGCACGAAAGAGCCAAAATTTGAATCCAAAAGTACACAAAAGGTTCATCGCTAGTCCAATATAATGTACTACAAAATAGTTCCAAAGACCACGCGCAAACTTAATGCTCTAATATACTAATATATGAAAGTCCACCTCTAAGGATTAAATATTTTTATGTGCATTAATACGGATAAAACCACAATGGGATTTTCTTCCTATACCAAATGCAGAGTGAATGTAATTCTTGTTTGATCTATTTGGGATGAGATAAAGGCTTTTTTTTAAGTCCATTCAGACAATAAATATACCTTAACCACCTGCTATCAAGTATGCGAAGAATATGTTACATACATTAGATTTAACAATAAATAATAAAATCTATGTTTATTTTATTTTCTATTTTGTTAGGTTAACGTCGCACCGACACAATTATAGGTCATATGGCGACTTTCCAGCTTTGATGGTGGAGAAAGACCCCATGCGCCCCTCCGTGCATTATTTCATCACGACCGGGTACCTGGGTAGAACCACCGACCTTCTGTAAGTCAGCTTGGTGGCTTCATCACACGAAGATTTTAACGCCCCGAGTGAGGCTCGAACCCACATCGATGAAGGGCAAGTGATTTCAAGCCATCGGCCGTAACCACTTGGCCACGGAGGCCCCATAAAATCTATAAGGAGATCCTTTGGAAGCATAGAATGCAACCAAGTAAAATAATAATAATAACAGACGCGGATTGATCAGGAATGTTTATGAGAGGTAAAGGAAAATGCAACACCCCTCCCGCCATCTTACACCGGATTATTCAGAATTCTATTGCATAGATATTGAATACTAACTCTAGAATCCAGTCAATATTATTTAAAGTAAACAATATGTTGAAGACCGATGCTGAGGCAGGTGACACTTACAACGGCAGTAATTAGGCTCATAAAGTTAAAACTATCCTCGTTGACCACGGTTTAATTTACATTTCGCAAAAACTGTTTAATATGCTTATTAATTTTAATACAATAAAACAAAGAATAATAGATATGTATAACCAACAATGGTATTCATCAATTAATAACTCTCCCTCGTTTTAAAACGTATTGTTTATTTAAGCTTGAATTTAAAGTAGAAAATTATCTTGACATTATACAAGAGCCTAAATTCAGAATATCTTTAACGAAATCCCGGACATCATCCCATGACTTAGCAATAGAACACGGGCGTTACACCAATGTACCAAGGAATGAAAGAATTTGTACATACTGTGACGCTGGAATAATAGAAAATGAATATCATTTTCTTCTAATTTGTCCTAGATTTAGACATCTTTAATAGAACACATAACACTGGTTTTGGTGAAGTGTATTAGATCTAATTATAAAGTTTGAACATATAAACATATTCACAAAATACTTAAATATTGCACTGTCAGTATTAATCTTGACTACCAGTTGATATTTTAACAAAGAATATGACTGTCGTTATCGTCAGTGCAATTACAGATAAAACAAAAAACATTTTGTCACATAATACACTAATTTCTTTCCACGAGACGTTCACGAAAGTTTCGTGGTTTTGATTTTGTTTTGTGTTAGCTTCGTCTCTTCCTGATGACAAGGTACCTCTGTGTTTATCAAAGTGATCCTTCCTGTGGACAATTATGTTCCGTTTGGAGTTCAGAAGTGCCTGATAACCAGGATTTTCCAAACAGGCGTCAAGTGACAACTGGCCTTGTGCATAGTTACCTTTTAAGTGTCCAGTACGTTCTACAATATTTTTCAAGTACATTTTTTTCTTTTTAGTTTTCCTTTTCCAGGGAGAACAGTTGGCCAAACGAGACAAACAACTTGGAACTGGATCTGATTCGTGTTTGTAGTACAACCGGACGTTGAAAACCGTTGCCAAAGTCATGCAGATGCTTATACCCAATACTACAAGCAAATAGTAACTGAAAAATGACAATGGACTTGACGTCTTAGGGAGATTATCCCCAACGAGTGTAAGAAACACAGCTAAAGCTAAAAGCACTGTAATACTGCACGATATCCTCTCACCGTTCTCACTTGGTATTAGAAATGTTACAGCGTTAAGATACGCCATGAATATAATTGGTATTATTACATTTATCAAAACAAATAGTGGTTTTCTTTCGAGATATAACACAAATGTTAACGCTGTGCCATAAAGGTCTTCCTTTACATCAGAATCGAGAAATGTCCATGCCCCATTTTCCGAAAAATAAGATGTCTGGACTTTGTCATTTGTAGACTTAAACCTTATCTCATAAGGCGAATGTGCCCACACCGTAAAAATGAAGCTGCATTTATGTCTATCCCATGGGTAATACGTAACGTCAACTGGACAAGAAGCTGACAAAACATCTCCTGGATAGTATAAAGCTGTACCATCAGGAAGGAAACGGACAATGTGCCATGAGTCGCCAATTTTTTCAAGCTTGTTTATATTATTCAAAAGCACTATATTTGGCGTCCATATCTTATCACTCTCTACAACAAGCTGGTTTGTTCCTCCATATTTGGATGGATCCCATTTCATGTATTCGTCAGCCCAAAACATTAGAACTGCAGCAGTAATCGTTAGTCGTTCTTGTACTTCATCAAATGCTTGAATGGACACTAGCTCTAAAGATGTATGCAAGATCAATGGTGCGGACTGATTGACCTTTGGTCGGAAGTTTTTGTCGTAATTTTGCATTTTTTCTGACAACAGCTTCCGTGCATCATCCATTTTGTAACACCGTAAACAAGGTAAAAGCATCATTACGCTTATAAATGATATTCTTATTATCATGTGTGGATAATTTACCATTTTTCTATTCTGTTTCAAAGCGTCAGAAACCTAAAAAGTTTGTTCTTTCGGTATTATAGGCTTAACCTTTCTTTTCGTTACAGGTGCGCTATAAATGTCTGAAAAGAATATGAACCAATTAAATAAAACCAATAAAAGCAATAAAATCATTTTTTCTTAAAATTGCCGTTATGGTTTGTCATACAAAAACAATCTAAAAATGAATTCCAACATTCGAGTCGGAACAAATCTGTTTGAATTTAAATGATTTCATTTTACTTTGTTCATTTTGGTGACAACCGTTGTTTTCCCATTAATAATCATTTTATTGTAAATTTCATTATTAGTTTTAAAGTGAATACATTGATTCGCTACGAAATTACTGAATCATGTTCGTTCCAGATGTAATGCCGTCCGCCGACACACGAAAATGCGAAGTTAAACCGCGGCAATGCTAAAAGATATGTCACACATGACAATGATACTACAATACTATATAACGTTGCAATGTCATATTGTATTGTCGCTGGTCGACAGCAACGATATGTCTCAAGGTCAGTTTTCACTGTCGGGCGTCATGTTGCAAAGTCGCAGTGTCATTTCTCAGTAAGGTGATGTTTCCTCTCACTGTCATGCGTCGTGCTCTGTATTTTGTTGATCAAGACACATAACGCGATACGACGTGTGAAAATGCGACAAACGGCGCTCGACAATAATACGAAGCGACACTAGAAAATGCGACAAACGGCGCTCGACAATACGAAGCGACACTAGAAAATGCGACATACGGCGCTCGACAATACGAAGCGACACTAGAAAATGCGACAAACGGCGCTCGACAATACGAAGCGACACTAGAAAATGCGACATACGGCGCTCGACAATACGAAGCGACACTAGAAAACGCGAAGGGATATTTTCCTCATGTCGTATCGCTTTGTCGTGGGTCGTGCCTAGGTCTATAGAACGACGCACGGCAACGCGATATGACACAAGACAGTGCGAAGTGAACAGCATTCCTTGCGAAATAGACGGTACTTTAGTACAGCTGAACCAAATATAAATGACATACATTGCATCTATTTTCACAACATTTCCAAAGATCTTATAAGGTGAGTACTTTTAAAAGAGACAAGGACTTTAAAACAATTACTGTACCAGAGTGAAACTAAGCTTAAAATGTAATGTTATTCATAGCTTTATATTACTTTTTTTTCTAGTAGTACTTCGGCAAAATGAAAACAAACATAGAACATTTCTTTGATATCACGAGTTCTTTTCTTACGCTTTTCTTTCGGAATGGGCTATTTCACGGATTGTTATATTTGTGCATTTTCGCCAAATGCAAAATGATATTTTTGCAGAAATTATTTGGATTTAATTACACTACATTACATATATCTGATTGTTCATACATGATCTGCCACAATAATCGGATATCATGCATCAAATTTCGCGAATGATTTTTATTTTGATAACTATTTTTCATCATTATTATCATGATTTATGCAAAATATTATCACATTTTTGATTTAAAATGGATAAAATTTACGGTTGCTAAAACGACTATTGACCAACAACTCAAATGTAGAACATCAAAAATAGCCATGCAATTTTGAGTTTGCGAGTTTGTTAACACCCAAGAAAACTATTTCGATTAAAGATTGTTCGAATGGGTTATCTATGATATGTATCTGTAACAAAAAATATTACGTTTGAAATTTTTGAGTAATTTTTCTACATATTGGCAAATAAAGAATATTTCCGACTTTATATACAACTTTATATAATTTACTATTTAAATTATTAAAATGTGAAATCACGATATCAAAACTACGACAAAAAGATAACTTTAGAAAATGAACCTAGCTATATGCACGTTAGAGTTTCTTTCCAACACATACGTAGAAAATACTAGTTATAATATATGGTACAATACAATTTAAAGCGAGTTAGTCAGATTGTGGTGTTCAAAACTCTAACATCTAATCGTTGACAGCATTTTATTCATGGAGATATTTCTATAACTTGATTAAACTTTGCCCAAGCAAGATTTAGTTATTTAAGCACAAATTTAAATTTCATAAGCATACTATGCCTAATGAATGGTATAATTATAAGACCCACTGCATATTTGTAGATTTGCATTAACAATGGTTACTATATAGTTTTTATTGTAGTTCGTTAGAAGTGCATGTTTGAAAAGTTATTATTAAACCCCCCTCCCCCTTTGCATTTCTTGGATTTTTGCTAAACGGATAAGCGCACTATACCAACTGATACATAAGGAACACATTGGTCAACACTAGACAGTTTAAAACACTCGCTATCGCCTTGTATAACATATTATGTGCTGATGTGAAAGTATTCAAAGTGCAGACCTAAAACATATCACCGTTATCAGGAATAAAATGGCAGCCTTTGAATTGTCTAAACTATAGCATATGTGTGACATAGAGATACGTCGGTTAGCTTAAAACAATAGTCATTTTTATAACATGCAATGTTTAGAGAATTTATAAAAATCTTGCTTACCTGTTATATACAAGAGATACGCGTCTTCAAAATTATCACGTTTCAGTCTAACAATGTATGTTTCAACTCCATAGTTAGAGAACAGATCAAAACTGTCCTATACAATTGACTCTTCTATGGCAAACAGAAACTATTAGCAACCGAGTGGTCATACTTTTAATGCATTGTATAAATGAGTGACAACCTCCGATGGCCTAATGTAATGTCTTAAATGTTTACTTAAAATTCATAATACCTTATTCACCTAAAGTCTTGTCAATTTCCGGTGACCTCATGCAATGTGTAAAATGTTCATTTAAATGACTTGTCAAGAATCAGACCTAGAATTTGTGAAATGTCGATTTTATTAACATAACGGAAATATGTACACAAAGAATTATTAGCATTGGTAACTTTCCTAGCAACTACTGGTGACATTTGTAGTCAAAGACAATTTGATGTAACTGCACTTAAGGGTATCGATGTTGCTTCGAAAGTCATTTTTAATTTTAAGACATTTAAGTAAAACATAAGGACTGATTGTACCAAAACGGAAGTGACTAAGCTGTGTTGCCTGTGAAGTAGTCCTAAATAGAGTTCAATGCTGTTGATAAAATATAGCAGGGACAAATCAAATATGATGTGACATTTACAATGTAGGTTTATTTTATTTGGAAAAAGGTGTAAACAACAGTTACTGTCATTGTGTATTGCTATGTTTTAGTATACATCAATGAATCTACCTACGCGTATTTGCTCTACAAGCATTTTCTAAACAAATCTGAACGTTCAAACGCACCTACGCAGAATAAACTTAAATTAGTGAAACATTTTCCATCTAAACTTTGTCAGAAGTATGCAGTAATGAAAGAGAAAATTTATAAAACATAAAATATGTTACTTTCTTGTTAAATCCTACGTTTTCTACAATTTTGGACAAAAGTTTGAATATTGATAACTATAGTAAAAGGTTTTATTGAATCTGTTGTCTTTGATTACCTCCCTTTGTAGCTCTTACTGTTCAGTCTCATGTGCAGTATTAAAAGTAACGCTTTTCTAACCATGTAATTTTGCATAACATCTATATGGGCAGCTGCTTTATGACTTTTTAGCATAAATCTTAAAGCCTTATGGAACTTTAAAGTCAATCAAACCTCCGAGTTTTTAATTATTTAATTAACAAATAGTGAAAATCGTGACTATTTTTTTTTTATTTTATTTAAATGGAACTTGAAAAACGTGTAAAATATGCTGAGTGTTCAGGATATAATCATAAAGTTTCCTGACATTCATGAAAAAAATAGACTTCAGTTTTAAATATATTTAAAAGTCAACATATTTTAAGCAGTTAGTATAAATTGGGATTGACAAAGCATATTCCTCGTTGTTATTTTGTGGAAATTCATTCACTGATAAGAAATTAATCTTTACATTTTATGCTTATAAGTATTATTATTCAAAATTGCATTTATTTGAGTCGGTGTGTATTGTTTGGTCGTATGTCATTTTCAAAGTATATTGTAGCTGAAGAGGAAGGTCAGATTCCTGGATTTGAGTCTGGTAGGATAAACTGATTTTCCAGAGAAGGACGATTTTCGTTTAATGTATATGGACTTAAGAACTTCGTCAAGTTCAAACAGTTCAGTGTGTCTAGTACTTTGATACCAGTACTTTGCACGATTGTCTTTCTTGAACATATGACCTACATTCGGGTTTTATAGCATTTATTACTGACAACATCTCTGAAGCAGGTTTGTTTAGATGCAGTAGCTCCAAAAGATAAATTATAGCAAAAGCAAGTATTTGGCGGCCGCTCAGTCCCGAATATGTTACAACATTATTCCTACATGGTTTCATGTCTCTATCATTTTTTAAAATAAATCTAACAAAAATCTTGAAGCACTTAATGAGATACATGCAACACAATTTTATGTACATTTTCGACTACTTCAAGGGCCATAACACCGGTCTGACTGTGCGAAATCAAATTAAAACATTATATACTCAAATGGAAATACTGATAACAATCCTGTGAGGTTCGATTACTCTGGGTCAGTACTTTCTTAGATATGTCCGACACTATTTCGGACTGACGGACGGACGGGCGAGGGGAACACTAATTGCCCCGGTCAAACATAACTTGGATAGGGCATATAAAAAGATATATTTCATATTGTTAAATTCTTTATGCAAAGAAATCATTTACCACCAGTTACACCGTATATTGTGTTTAAAAACACATCTTGAAATATGGCCTAACATTTCATGCGAAAAAAAAATGCGCGGCTTTCTTTTCACCACGGAATACAATGAAAATTCAGATTATTTCCGACCGAATATTTGTATATGTACATGTATATACACTTGCTTAATTGTGTTTTGTCTCGCAATTGTACAATCTAAGTAGGTAACTTGAAAAGTACCACATATATTCACGTGATAAAGACAGCTATGAAATATAATGATTTGGAAATACAAGAATGAAAGTATGTTTTAGAAAATATTAGATTTTTAAAACGGAATGGCTAAATATCTATTTGCAAACAGCATACACAGTTTTAGTAATAAGATGTTTGCGTAACGTCAGAAAAAAGCGGGAAAATGCGCAACGTCAAACGCCGTCCATAGCGCCATTTGAGACTTCGTAGCTCGAAAACGAAGTCGGTAGTCAAGGACTTTTTTTTCGTTATTTTGCTGAGAAATGCCTTTAAAATAATTGTGTAAATTTAAAAAAAAAATTCTATGGACCAGTAAATGCATGCTCCCAATTTATTCAAGAAACGTCATTTCCGTAGAGGTCAGATTTTGGAACAATACATGCTAACATTTATGGCTACAACTTAATTAATCGGAAAGAGTCAGCCTCAAACTTATCACTTAACAAACTCGCGTGCAGTCAGTGTCGCTGTGGGCTAACATTTGTCTGGTAGAAGTGTATTTCATTGATTTATCAAATGATTTTCTTATGATTTAATGCACGAGAAAATGGGGGTAGGGTAAAATTTACGACAATACTGCGAAAACGAAGTCGGCAACCCCTGATTTTTATTTGCTAATTTTACAGTAAAATAAATTTATAAGATAATATTAGTTTTTTAAAAAATTCTATGGACCAGTTTTTGTCCACTACTTAGTCATTCCGCACTTAAACAATAATTTCATAGAAAGATTTTGGCATGATTTTTGCATAAAATAAGCATTCGTTCAGCGAATAGCAGGAGTATGTATTTGAAAATTACATCACCGTGTAGGTTTCGACTGGCATATTATATAAAATGGAAAAAAAAAACTTTTTAAATAAAATGAATGCCCCGAGATTGAATTAATCGCCATGAAAACGGCAACGTCACAACTATTTCAGACTAGGCTTAAAGGTGAAATTTCGACGTCATTTGCGTAAAAGTGTGCATTTGATCTTTTCAATAATTGTACATCAGGTGAAGACCAACTTTTGCTGTTATCTACTTATGTTATCTAGGATGTAACTTGTTTTTGAAAATCCCGCTCATTACACCTTCTTCACCTTAATAGGGAAAGAGAATATGATTGTTTCGTTTTGAGGAGGCTGCGCTTTTGGTGCGTGGCACTCCCTGTTTGATATTTTTCTTTGTTTTCAAACCTTGTAACATATTTTATTAGAACAGAGGTACCGAAGTATTGTTGTAAAATTCCGAGTTTTGTCTTTTTGTCTTTTCTACAACGCATCCGTTAGCTATTTTACAACAAAATAAGACCAAACTAATTTGTGGGCAAGTAACTTAAATCTTTGTAGGGAGTCCATGTTGTATTTATCTATACCTGTACTAAAGCCTAATGTTGAAATATCACCTTTCAAGTGCACAACTCGATTAATTGCACCCAACCCAATGCCATCTTGGGGTTTACATCCAGCCAAGTTGACGAAGAAATAGCCTCCTTTCATGAAAAATAACGGACCTCTGTAATATTTTAAATTTTTAACATTCCAGACTTCTTCTGGTACTACTAATGGGTGAGATGTATTCCATAACCCATAGTATCGTCCATTGCCTTGAGGTTTATAATGGGTCCAGCGAATTATCTCGTCGTTTGGTTGTTTGCGTGCACACACAGTTAGTGTATGAACATGGACGGGCCATGTCATAATCATCGTAGTTTTTGCATCAAGTGGCCCATGATTGTTTAAACGAATTATTACAGTTTTCTGAGGTATACTCACGTTGCCTTGTCTCGCAGCTAGTATAACGGGTGTTCCATCTTTCGGCAATAAACCCATTTCATTACGTAATGTATCTGCTGAGAATACTGTAAATTTGCTCAAAACGTCTATTCGCGTTTCAAACATGTCTTTCCACGAACTATTCCTTTTTGTAAAGAGCTTTGCTATCGATGTATCTATATCACAACTCCATTTTGAATACGATACACGTTAGTAACATTTAGACAATCGTTTTATGGGTATTCGTCTAGCTGAAACGTATGAATAAAACCCGTCGTCTGGTTCACAAAGATCTGTTGCAGTAGTATGTTCTGTCGTAGCAATGAAAAACAAATTACTAACAATATTAACTGTCATATCAAAGCGTTTTCATTTTTCCTATATATTATCTGAATACCAAAACATTATAAGGACGGAATACTGTAAAAGGTTTTATAAGAATTATATGATGTATGTCTCAGAGATAATCTTTCAAAAGGAACATAAGTGTTATTGACCATCAATATGCAATAAGTGAACTACTGGCAATAAGACTACATATTAAAAGTAACACATTTTGCATCACGTTATTTCCATTTCAGCCCTAAAATTCACCCTTCCATAAAATACGGCACAAGTTGTAATATACCGAACTTGCAGGAATCGTACAGATAATGAAGAAAAAATGCTTATTTAAGAAGATATGTGCACTAGAAAAGCATTAGCTGGTTTTGACAATTCTTGTAAATATTGAAAGATAATGTATCTAAACTAAAAATGGTAAATGCTATACCTGTAAGTTGAATTAAGATTGGATGGGATAGTCAAGATTAATGGGCGTTTGCAACTTAACATATAGTATATATATAGTATTTTTATTTGTTTTTCCTCGTCCGTCCTAAGTCATATCTTAGAATTGGTTTGTATAGATCAATAAAACTTGGCTGAAATATTAACTTCGGATGAGCATTGCGGCCCTATAAGTTTAATTTAGACTGGTTGATGAAAACAAGATTTATGGCCATTTGCAATTTGATTTGTTGTTCGTCCGGAAATATATCTCCGAAATGGTTTGTAGGATTGCAATAAAACATGGTAGAAATGTTAAGTGCTATCAAGAAATGAGACCCTGCCAGTTTCTGTTGGATTGCTTGAGGAAGACTAAACGAATTTTAGTAAAACATAGCAGAAATGCTAGATGCTAAAGAACCGTGCGGTCCTGCAAGTTTTATTCAGATGGGTTGAGAAAGACCAAATTTATGACCCTTTGCAATTACATATATAGAGAGCATATATATTGTTTTTACTCAATAATTTTTGACCGTTCGGAGACATATCTAAGATTTAGTTTGTAGAATTTAAATAAAACGTGGTAGTAATGTTAACTGCTATAAAGAAATGAGGCCCTGCAAGTTTTAGTTGGATTGCTTGTTGAAGACTTTGTACTACACAAATAGTTCATTTTTGTAAGACCTGGTTTAAAGGCTACCAGTAAAATATTGTAGATTTATTAGACGGTTTGGGCAATGCGAGCATGGTGGATGAAGACTCCGGATATTGTTTCAGGCATAGATGGGCATCTGGGTAGAACAACCAAAGTTCCGTTTACCAGCTGGACCGAGTCTGCAATCTTCACTGTTTGCCTTGTCCTCGATGCTTCCGAGGGATCTACTTTTCAGATTATATTGATCACATGAAGAATTATTCACTCAAGCGACGTTTCGAACACGAATTGCCGAGAGAAAAATGATTCAAAATCAACCCTAACAATTCGACTTGGGAGCACAAACACTAGGGTGCTTCCGTACAAAACTGATAGAAATATCACCAACACTTGATGCCATCTTTCAAACATCTATGCTCCAATTCTTACTTGGTGAAGAAGACGTGTTAAACGGCTGTAAATGCAACTTGTCTGTGAATTGCTGGTGACATCTTCCGAACACATACAGCCAAACGGTAAAGAGTACGGCGCATAAAAGAAATGTGAAACCCAATCTCATCTTCATTTGCATATCTGTGTTGTTCTGCAAAATAAGTTATTTTTGCCATTGAGATTATTTCACAAAATTTTAACAGTAAAACAAATATAATATGCAAAGGATTTAATGTTTGATTAGCTGGTTTTGACAATTCTTGTAAATATTGAAAGATAATGTATCTAAACTAAAAATGGTAAATGCTATACCTGTAAGTTGAATTAAGATTGGATGGGATAGTCAAGATTAATGGGCGTTTGCAACTTAACATATAGTATATATATAGTATTTTTATTTGTTTTTCCTCGTCCGTCCTAAGTCATATCTCAGAATTGGTTTGTATAGATCAATAAAACTTGGCTGAAATATTAACTTCGGATGAGCATTGCGGCCCTATAAGTTTAATTTAGACTGGTTGATGAAAACAAGATTTATGGCCATTTGCAATTTGATTTGTTGTTCGTCCGGAAATATATCTCCGAAATGGTTTGTAGGATTGCAATAAAACATGGTAGAAATGTTAAGTGCTATCAAGAAATGAGACCCTGCCAGTTTCTGTTGGATTGCTTGAGGAAGACTAAACGAATTTTAGTAAAACATAGCAGAAATGCTAGATGCTAAAGAACCGTGCGGTCCTGCAAGTTTTATTCAGATCGGTTGAGAAAGACCAAATTTATGACCCTTTGCAATTACATATATAGAGAGCATATATATTGTTTTTACTCAATAATTTTTGACCGTTCGGAGACATATCTAAGATTTAGTTTGTAGAATTTAAATAAAACGTGGTAGTAATGTTAACTGCTATAAAGAAATGAGGCCCTGCAAGTTTTAGTTGGATTGCTTGTTGAAGACTTTGTACTACACAAATAGTTCATTTTTGTAAGACCTGGTTTAAAGGCTACCAGTAAAATATTGTAGATTTATTAGACGGTTTGGGCAATGCGAGCATGGTGGATGAAGACTCCGGATATTGTTTCAGGCATAGATGGGCATCTGGGTAGAACAACCAAAGTTCCGTTTACCAGCTGGACCGAGTCTGCAATCTTCACTGTTTGCCTTGTCCTCGATGCTTCCGAGGGATCTACTTTTCAGATTATATTGATCACATGAAGAATTATTCACTCAAAGCGACGTTTCGAACACGAATTGCCGAGAGAAAAATGATTCAAAATCAACCCTAACAATTCGACTTGGGAGCACAAACACTAGGGTGCTTCCGTACAAAACTGATAGAAATATCACCAACACTTGATGCCATCTTTCAAACATCTATGCTCCAATTCTTACTTGGTGAAGAAGACGTGTTAAACGGCTGTAAATGCAACTTGTCTGTGAATTGCTGGTGACATCTTCCGAACACATACAGCCAAACGGTAAAGAGTACGGCGCATAAAGAAATGTGAAACCCAATCTCATCTTCATTTGCATATCTGTGTTGTTCTGCAAAATAAGTTATTTTTGCCATTGAGATTATTTCACAAAATTTTAACAGTAAAACAAATATAATATGCAAAGGATTTAATGTTTGATTAGCTGGTTTTGACAATTCTTGTAAATATTGAAAGATAATGTATCTAAACTAAAAATGGTAAATGCTATACCTGTAAGTTGAATTAAGATTGGATGGGATAGTCAAGATTAATGGGCGTTTGCAACTTAACATATAGTATATATATAGTATTTTTATTTGTTTTTCCTCGTCCGTCCTAAGTCATATCTCAGAATTGGTTTGTATAGATCAATAAAACTTGGCTGAAATATTAACTTCGGATGAGCATTGCGGCCCTATAAGTTTAATTTAGACTGGTTGATGAAAACAAGATTTATGGCCATTTGCAATTTGATTTGTTGTTCGTCCGGAAATATATCTCCGAAATGGTTTGTAGGATTGCAATAAAACATGGTAGAAATGTTAAGTGCTATCAAGAAATGAGACCCTGCCAGTTTCTGTTGGATTGCTTGAGGAAGACTAAACGAATTTTAGTAAAACATAGCAGAAATGCTAGATGCTAAAGAACCGTGCGGTCCTGCAAGTTTTATTCAGATCGGTTGAGAAAGACCAAATTTATGACCCTTTGCAATTACATATATAGAGAGCATATATATTGTTTTTACTCAATAATTTTTGACCGTTCGGAGACATATCTAAGATTTAGTTTGTAGAATTTAAATAAAACGTGGTAGTAATGTTAACTGCTATAAAGAAATGAGGCCCTGCAAGTTTTAGTTGGATTGCTTGTTGAAGACTTTGTACTACACAAATAGTTCATTTTTGTAAGACCTGGTTTAAAGGCTACCAGTAAAATATTGTAGATTTATTAGACGGCTTGGGCAATGCGAGCATGGTGGATGAAGACTCCGGATATTGTTTCAGGCATAGATGGGCATCTGGGTAGAACAACCAAAGTTCCGTTTACCAGCTGGACCGAGTCTGCAATCTTCACTGTTTGCCTTGTCCTCGATGCTTCCGAGGGATCTACTTTTCAGATTATATTGATCACATGAAGAATTATTCACTCAAAGCGACGTTTCGAACACGAATTGCCGAGAGAAAAGTGATTCAAAATCAACCCTAACAATTCGACTTGGGAGCACAAACACTAGGGTGCTTCCGTACAAAACTGATAGAAATATCACCAACACTTGATGCCATCTTTCAAACATCTATGCTCTAATTCTTACTTGGTGAAGAAGACGTGTTAAACGGCTGTAAATGCAACTTGTCTGTGAATTGCTGGTGACATCTTCCGAACACATACAGCCAAACGGTAAAGAGTACGGCGCATAAAAGAAATGTGAAACCCAATCTCATCTTCATTTGCATATCTGTGTTGTTCTGCAAAATAAGTTATTTTTGCCATTGAGATTATTTCACAAAATTTTAACAGTAAAACAAATATAATATGCAAAGGATTTAATGTTTGACAAGCGACTTGTTGTTGCTCATTTTCTATTTTTATACTATCTAGACCTGCACAAATATACGTGTAATACATAATGGTATGTCTTGTAAAAATATGTTTGCCAGCTATAAAATCTTTACAGTTTCAGTTTTGGTATATGTTCAGGTCATTTGGGATCGAGGTGTCCATTTAACATACCCGGTATGTGTAAAAGAGTTCCGCTTTAGCCGGTGCTAGGGGGCATGAGAGGTGTTGCACTTTTCTTTACCTCTTATGAACAGACTCAATCAAACCAAGTCTGCTATTATTCGTCTTGGTTACATTCTTTGTTTCCAAAGGATCTTTTTACAGATTTTATTAACTATCACGACAGCAATCTTTAAGTGCCGAGTGGCGACTGTAAAAGGTCTACCCGTACTTGGATCCAGTGTTGTTATATTTTCTGGTCCTTTGGGATCATGGAGTCCATTCAACATACATGTAATAGAGTGTGTTGCACATTTCGTTACTTCTCATGAACAGACTCAGCCAAAACCGAGTCTGCTATAATTCGTCTTGGTTGCATTGTTAGCTTCCAAAGGATCTTTTTACGGATTTTATTAATATTGTAGTATGCTGATAAATCTAATAATATTTTGGATGTTTTTGTAAAAACGTAGTGATTAGAGACCTCCTTATTTCAGTGCTGTTTTATTCCGAATTTAATTTTAGATTCAAATAATCAAATGACTTAACTGATTTGAGAGCCGCCTGCCGAACAATCAACGGCTGTCATTAAAGATTTATGTTAATGGAATTTGGTTATACTTGGAACCAACAATTAGTTACCAATGAAACAATGTTTATCAAGTAATTTGTTAATCGGTTATGTGACAAAACGTGGCTGTTCTGGTATATTGCGGTGGTGATTAGCTGGTATAAATTGCTCTACTCATATATATTAATTAGTAAACTGGATAAATATTAATAGATTCATTACTCACCTTACGAAAAGTTTAAAGGTAGATAGATACTGCAATATATTCATCCTGTTATAATTATTTCAACGTCATGTAAGATATTCAGTTTATACAGCTATTGCCTTCTGATGAGGTCGATATGTGGATTTATCTACCTGATAAAAGCGACATCGACGGAGGGGCAGCCCGAGGTTGATATCGCTTTTATCAGGTAGATGAATCCACATATCGACCGAACCTAAAAGTCAATAAATGTTTTGTTATTAAATCCAGCCTACTTGTAAGTAAAAAAATGAATAGAAATATCTGCAGCCTGTGGTCATTTTTCGCAGTAAATTGTGTACGAGGTCGCATTGTCTTGACGTCAAACCGTGATGACGTGACAGCTGAAGGAAAATACGTGTTGTTGACTCCGCCTTCGAGTCAATACGGCTTTTTATCATTGATCTTGTGACTACATCTAGACCAATGGAAAGGACTATAAATATAGAATTAATAATAAAAGCTTTTAGTTTAGTCAACGGTAACTTTTAAGTTCACTTCCAGCAAATAATACAAGATATACTAATCTAAGTCCTGAGATCCGTACGAAAAAACTCTTTCCATTTGTCAAGTCGGAAATAAGCTCAGTATTAACAAATCAAACGCTTAGATTTCAAGAAGTGTATATTGGTATATTTGGCCGTTTATATGATGGTATATTATATTATACAATGAATAAATCGTATTTAACTTTAAATTTAGCGAAGCTATTGATCCCTTTAGAGTTAAAAGTGGGGATGACAACGGTTAACCGGTTAACCGAGTACTCGCTCGGTGTTCCGAGTACATTGAGTATCGATTAGGAGATTTAGTAATCGGGTACAAAAAAAAAATACTAGAAACACGTCAACTTTAACGCGGCTGTTTAAACGACACCAAAGTGTCTACCTGTAATCTTTTCGATGAATTATCCGGATTATACAGACACGAAAAATAAAATTGATGTTCCGAAATAGTTATATAACTACCACTTACTTTGAAATAAGAAAAAATTAAGATGACGTAAAGAAAGCAGGTATACTTATTTTAATCCTCGAGTCTGTCATTCAATCTCAGACAGAAAGTCCGAAATACCATTTCCATATACTGGTACCCACGCGGCATTAAACATCCCAATTTAACTGTTTACAATCCACAAGTTTATTTCTTTCTGCCACATATATTCATCGCTAGAATGTCATTTAAATCAAAATAAACTGATCATATCTTAATGAATGAGATACCGTAGTGAACAGATGCGCTATAATTATTCATTAGCATTGATCGTTTTGTTAAACCAAACTGCTTAATTTCCTACTCTCTGTCCATACAGCATTTGCTTATTTCAACCAGATATTCGCTTTCGACCTTTTTTGATTAGTTATCGTTTTAAGGTAGTTCTACACTACACGTTCGATGAATCGAAAGTAATGGCGTAACGTTATTTATCCGGAAAACGTAGAATAAAGCCTGGATTCGAGTTACATAAATGAAAATCTTTGCACGTTAAATAATTCAAAATAATGTCTTAAAATTAGCGTGAAATATTCGGATCACTTTAGTCATGGTCAAACATCTCAAAAATAAGCACACGGACCTATACATTTTATTTCACCACATCATAAGCCATATGTTTATTTACAGCTGTGAGAAGATACATTAAAATGTACATTGTAGAAAAAATTCTATTCGCAATTTTTTTGAAAGTTATGATTTTCCCACAGACTCTCATTACAAAAAAAAAAAAATAATAAAAAAATGCGTGAAGTCCAAATTTTTCAAATCAGTGTAGCAAAAGTTCAAGGACACGACCCTATCATTTTTATTTGCTGGATTTTCTAGGTAAATTCTGAAGTTTTGAAAAATCAGAGCTAAATCAAATTATACATTGAGGAAAAAACTTCGATCCAAACGTGCAGAACTACCTTAAAATGGTTATAATTTGAACAATTCATTTAAGGTATATTTTCAATGTTTTGTACGTTGAAGTTATTCACCTGTGCGTTTCAGCCCATATAACAATATGATCGTTTTATTTTGCGACTGTGAAGACTCTCAATTCTGTTACTCGGAGGCTTGTCATGCTTTCTCAAGAGCTCTAAATAATTTTGATGATAAACGAATCTGTACTTAATTTTTGAAAAGTCCGAAGTATTGTTTTCAAACATTGACTATCAATATAGGATTGCTGAATCTGTGGTAGCCTTTTGTGTCATATGGTGCCCTGGAGAAAATGCAGATGCTAGGGCTCTTACAGCTTGCAGATATAAGTAGTAGAGTAGATGTAATTTAGAAGTTCTTGATATCAACATTGTCAAGTATGCCCCTTGACAACAGTGTGCCACAACGTTAAAAGAAAAGGATATATGAACAATAATTTGAAGAAAAACAAGCCTGTTTAACCTGCTTTTTACTTATTAAAGACAGACGATTGGGCTTATTGAAAAACATTTGCTCAAAAGAAAATGCTTCTTTTAACTTGAAATAATGACACGGCATTGTTTATTAGCTGTATTTTTCAACGTAAAAATGTGAATATGCGCCGACGTTGTTTGTAAGACATTCTCCTTTCAATTAGACATCGTTTTTAAAAGTTTTTATAAATACTCTTTGTCGACAAGTTATTAGTAATCTTAGGGGAACTGACTAGTTTTACATTGTTATGAAAAAATTATATCATAAAAATCGCATGCGGATGATATCAATTCCTTTAAAGGTCCATTACTAAGGGAAAGTGAGTTGGCAATTTCTTTCATAGCCAGTGCATAGACTTCTGCAAGACACTAAATAATGAAGATTGGCAGGTCAAAATTTACAGAAGGTCTTTGGAACTCAAAGAAATGTATGTGTATTATGTTGAAATTTCAATGAATCGACAGAATGACCCCCAGGTCTTTTTAACTTTCTTCATACTTCATAGAAAAATAATTGTACATATACTGCGATTTATTTCGAATTTCTACATACCAAGTTTCATTTTCCAATAAAATGAAATAGTTTCTGTGCTTTTTAAAAGAAATTAAAATGTTCACTTTCCTTAGTATTGGACCTTTAAAGGCATTTAAGCTATCTTGACAATATATTAATCAGGAATATTTTATAATTTGATTATCTGTTTATATATCCTAGACAGAATATTGTAAACGGATCCCAGTATTTTCTACCCCAACTAATTGCTTTAAATTAGTTATAATTTTAATCAGCAGAAATTAATCATGAATTAATTGGTGAACAGGTGCAGTATAATTGCTCATTAATACAAAAATCCTCTATTTTGTATCATCTTATTTATATCCATATGTTGCATTATCTGATATTGGGTTTCTGAACATATCCAGTTTCATTTCTGAACTTGCCTTAATTCGACCGTTTCGTTTGATTGTTTTTGTTAATTATGCATATATTCTTATAAAAGAAATGCACCATGTACTTTTTATTAGATTGTCTCTTTGAAATGATGCTAACAGTTTACTGTTTATATAAAACATGCACTGTGCTTCATGATTTTCGCATCGTATCCTCTTTTGATAAACTTTTTAACATATTTTACAAATATCCGATTAAAATAAGGACTAGGTTTATTTTTTCTGAATTTTATAAACTACATCTCCATAGTATTCTGGGTGTATAAGTCCAAGTTTTAAAAATGTTTTTAGGTTAGTATTATATTTTCTAACAATTCGGAAGATCTGTCGCAAAATTTACTGAAAGCTTTCCGTAGCTTATGATAACGGTAACCCTGTTGTGATATTTTTTAAGTCACGAATGGTACATATTTACACTACTACCAACCGATGTTATCTTATTTTATCTGATGAAATATTTATCATATATAGGATCGCTACATGAAAAATCCATATCTCATGTTTAGTTAAGACTGAAGAAAAATGTTAAAAGTTTTCTATGTTTCTTTGTCATTACTTACTGTGATTTGTGAATCAACTATTTTAAGCGACGAATTGGAAGAGGATATGGTGATGACCGATAAGGAGTTATATGAAAGTCAAAAGCAAGCGTTTGGCGACGAAATTGAATATGGATATTTAGAAGATAGTCGTTACAAGGCAAACAGAGTAAATAAACGGTTCGATGATTCTAGCAAAGACTCTAGAAAATTTTCAATTTGATTATTAATAATTGCATTCTTTGCGAATAACGCTACAATGCAAAAATAGACAGGAGAATGCTGAATGAAAATTTTATCAAAGAGTTATTTATATTACTTTACTATTATGCAAGTGCATTAACAAAATGTATATTAGTAATGTACTTATATTGCAAAGTCGATCGTATAAATACATATCTACGGAATCTGTATATACGATATATCTTTCGGAAAGCTGTTCCAATAACTAAAATGAGATCTGATCAACTGATTACTTGCCAGGTTTTTTCAACAATTATGGAATGGCATATACATGACTTATGTGAAATACATATTTATATACAATTAAATGGCAATCGCGGAATACTCATATTGCCATATCATTTTCAAATAATTTTGTTTGAAACCGAAAGGACAAGATTCGTGTATAAACCATTCATTGAAAAAAAAAAAAAGATTTATTCTAACTTATTGTATCAGTACGACACCAGTCGAATGATCCGTGACAAGTAATAAAGAGCATCTACACGATATCGCAGAATAATGATCTGTTAAGAGCTTTCATGTGCATTTACATGATGCAAGTATGGTATCTACACGATACAAGTACACTGATGTGACTGCGAAAGCCATAATATTAACGAAGGCCATAATGATATCACATCTACGTGATTCTATTGGAGTACAATATTGTGTGACAAGTTACACATTGTGTCTGCATTATCTAATGGTTAAATATTCTATTTAACATCTATTGACACGAAACTGTAACTGCAAGCTTATTGATCCAAGAATATATATGATGATATTGTCAAGTCATTTTAAATATCACTGTATGTAAATATATTTTACTTGTATCTACAAGCTTCATGCACTAGAACATTCATCTGTTGAGAGAAAAGAATTGTATATATGAGCCGTGCCATGAGAAAACCAATATAGTGGGTTTGTGACCAACATGGATCCAGACCAGCCTGCAGTCTAGTCAGGATCCATACTGTTCGCTTTCAAAGCCTATTGCAATGAGAGAAACCGTTAGTGAATAGCATGGATCCTGACCAGACTGCGCGGATGCTGGTTTTCTCATGGCACGGCTCATATGTGATTAATAAGTGTCAAGTAACACTTACACCTAAAGATTTAAACGAAACTTTATAAACAATGATCTGTTACTGGTTACAAAATCACGTGTGTAAAATAACACTAATATCGTATATAACATTTAAATACACATGTAACGGCAGTGTGTCTACAAGACACATAATAAAATCTTTTTGAACCATAATTGAAATTATAACATTAAAATGTTATCATATTAAGTCTTATAAACTTTGTTCTACTTAAGTACACGTAAATGTGTGTCATGCTATAGTTTTATGATTTGAACGCTAGATTATTTGTGTATTCAAATTTAATAGATATTTCTCAACAGTTTCTTGTTTAACTTAAATTCAGATAGTTGTAGTTTATGTACAGTTGTACTAGAACAAGTTAGTATCAAGGACAGAAAACATGTTCAGATGCCTTCTGTAAGCGTATCGGATACAATCCTACCTCTAGAAAGAAAACCTGGTCGACAATAGCATCACATTCCTGACTGTTGACGTATTCCCTTTACTACGTTTATTAAGTTTTAAGACGGCAGATTGTGAATGTCTGATGTTTCAACCAGTCTGTCCGTACTTGTATTCAGTGTTGTTATATTTTCTGGTCCTTTGGTATCATGACGTCCTTTCAATAAATTTGTGATAGATTTTCGCTTACGCCGGTACTGTGGGCGTGAGAGGTGTTGCTCTTTTCATTAACACTCAATCAAACCGAGTCAGCTATTATTCTGCTTGGTTGCATTCTATGTTTCTTACCATGTAAAGTATGAAGTATACATTCGTTCATATGATATAAAGATAATATATGCAGACAGTTTGATATCGTCATAATGTATGTACTGATAAAAATGCTTACCTTACATAGTGAAGTGTCAAAATGACGATTAAATGAACTTCCGGTTGTATAAAACATTAATTATGCAATGAAACGCTAACATGACTTTGTTTCGTATAGTGGCAAACGCGCGTCGTTCGATTTGACAAAGATATTTGTGCGTCGAATCATAAAGTTGTACGATAAAAACGTCTCCTTCGAGATATACACTTCTTCCTTAAGGATTGTTTGTGTGCATTAAAATATACACGTGCACTTTCAAACTAGTCTTTTATCAACAGATTTGAATCCAGTGTTATGAGGTGAAAATGTGAATAAGAGCATCAGTATACAGATATCAAAATAATAATGGTAAAACATGGCGTGACCAGGTACACTTACAGATATGCGTACTGTACTTATGAATAACTCATGTGACAAGCTATTTCATTTTACAGGTATGCCTCGACCCAGAATCGGATTATGCACTGATATATTTATACATTTGCGTTGAAGCATGCATTAAATGTTATGTTATGTTTTTTTTGTGTCGACATATGAACTTTTATAAGGATACATATGCGCCGTTATATTTATTTAATTTAAAAACGTATGATAACTCCAATAGATCTATATATCTGAAAATTAAGAACAGCTTTTACAAGGAATATTTAAATTTAAACGACTTTGTCTTCGAGACATTGAGTCCGGCACACTTTAAAATTCACGTTTTCAATGTCTCTGCTAATAAATATATACAATCATGAAACTTACTACAGCTGCTATTGTAGAACAATATATATTTTGTCAAATGCCACACTAACATCTTTCCAAGAAATATTTGAATCAGTTCGTAAAACGTTTTGTGTATATCTTCCTGAATTTCGCCTGTTGTCCACTTTATCTCTGTATATCTCATATGGACACTTTCCATGGCTATTCATTGGACGATATATCGTGATATGTCCGTTTCCGCTTATACGTTTTATTTCTACATTTACATGTCACACATTCAACAAAAGATGACAAACATCCAGGAACAGGATCTTCATCATCTCTGTAGTAGCAGTGCACATTAAATATCGTTGCAAGCACAATGCATATGCTTGTGATCAGAACAACCATCAAATAATAGCTGAAAAACGACATTGGGCTGGACGTCACCAACAATTGTCAGAAAAACAATTATTGCAAAGAGCACTGTTAAACTCTATGAAATTTGTTCAACGCTCTCAACCGGAATAGCGAATACATTTAAGAACGCTATGAAAATAATAGTAAATATCACATTCAGAAATACTGTCATAATACGTTTCAGCGCTTGAGTAATAGAATGTCAATGTCCCATTTTCCGAAAAGAAATTACAAACAGTACTTTGTCGTTGCTGGGATGGAATATTATTTCAGACGAGTCATGAGCCCAGTTACTATAGTTGAATCCACATCTATGCTTATCCCATGGGTAATATGTCACATCTACTTTGCACGATGCAGAGAAAACATTACCAGGATAATAAAAGGCGATATCGTCCGATGTGAACCGAATTTACATGCCACGCATCACCTATCTTTTCAAGGTTTTCAACATTGTTTGTTAGAACTGCATTAGGGGTCCAAAATTTGTTACTCTCGACCAGAAAGTCTTTCAAATCTCCATAGTCAGTTGGTGTTAATGCTATGTATTCATCCACCCAGTTTATCGCACAAAAGCTGTAATGGTAAGCTTCTCTTGTATTTCATCAAATTCTTGAATAGAAACTAATTCCAATCCAAAACAAGAGCTGTCGGGGGAAAGCAACGCTCGACTATTCAACAGCCTCGTCAATTGAATGAAAACAACTGTCAAAAAGGGGCATAATTTTGTAAAAGTGCAAAACAGGGTTATGGAACCTGCACAGTGCTTATCAGCTTATGACAGTAGACAAGTGTGTGAAGTTTCAATCCATTCCAATTAGTGGGTACTGAGATATCGGCTAATATATAAGAATTTAACCAAAAACTGCTTAGTATAAAAAGGGGCATAATTTTGTAAAATGCAAAGTAGAGTTATTGAACCTTTGCACAGTATGTCATACCATCACAGTGAACAAGTGTGTGAAGTTTCAATCCTTTCCTTTTAGTGGATACTGAGATACCAGCTTACATACAAAAACTTAACCAAATACAGCTAAGTCGAAAAAGGGCATAATCTTGAAAAAGCAAGAAGTATGCTTTTTCCCAAGCAAAGTCATGCTGTCATTGACTGGAGTTTAGATGTTTCATCAATTACATAATTTGACGAAATGCAGAGGTATTAACAGAAGTTGCTGCCATCAATAAACTTCCAAATGGCAAAAACGCCAAGTGAAAAAGAGGTCATTTTTATGTTAAAAAACCGCTGAACAGAAGATAATCGGGAATCATAGTAGAGTAAAGGTTGTGAACATGTTAAAGAGAGGAGAGTTATAAGTAGAATTAACGTGTGTATAAGAGTTAAACGAATTGTAACTTTGTTGTAAACTTTTATTATCATAACCCATCTAGAGTTGAATATGATGTATTTACTGTTAAGCTAAATTATTACCTGCTCTAAGATAAAATACCTGAAACTATCGGTGAAATAAATATCATTTTTTTGTCTTACAACTGATTTCCGAACAAAGAATACAACGGCAACACTACTATCTTTGTAAAGTTAAAAACATTTTAAATAGAAGAAACTCAAAGCGCCAACAGGATAAAATTAATTACAGCTCGGTTGGTTGACTATGTCCAACGCTTTAGCCGGTTGAACAGAACCAACATTACAAAGCAACAATACAAAACAATTAAGTAGACATCCGCAGACTTGTTCACATATTACGGTGCACATGGAGGCTATTCGAGATTAAACTGGTGTAATGCGCTGAATAGCGGGGTATGGGCCAATAATAATGGGTCTGCCCTAAACGAAATATGAGAGAATTAATTCAAGCTGGATTAGAAAGGGGTCTGAGTATGGAGCTGAATGTTCAGAACTGCAAAGACAAAATATAATGCTGTGTTAATACAATGGATAAACAATACCAAAACTATTAATCGAATATTGTCACCACCTAGCCAATATTCAAGCTGAAAATAACATGAATAAGGTCGCGATGACGATCTCAGAAGATCGAATATAACAGCAATAATATGCCAAATAATTTAAAACATCTTTAATTGTGCGGACAGCTTAATTCATGGGCAAATATCTCAATAAACAAGCGCACGGATTTATGCATTTGATTTCACCATATTAAGGGTCATATGTTTATTTACGAATGTTTTATAAATAAACTATCACAACAGCAATATTTAAGTGCCATATGGCGGCCAAAAAAGTGTCCCGTATTTGGATTCAGTGTTGTTAAAATTTTGGTCCTTTGGGATCATAGAGTCCACCTGATGTTCATGGATAATAGAGTTCGGCTTAAGCATGAGGGTGTCGCATTTTCCACTATCTCTCATGAACAGATTCAGTCAAACCAAGTCTAATATTATTTTGCTTGGTTGCATTCTATGCATCCACATGATATTCTTACAGATTGCATTATTTATTAAATTTTATAGAATAGAGAACATTTTATCATAATTGTGATTTTCCCATAGACTCCCATTATGAGAACTTGTGTGAGGTTCCCAAAATTCCAAACTCACTTTTGCAAAAAAAAAATCGAACTCACGACTCTATCTTTTTTATTTGCCAGATTTTCTAATAGAGAAAAGTTGAAACTTCACAGGCCGCTCAACACGACAAAAACGAAAATGTTGCAGGCTCGGTTTGATATAGTATAAGTATATCATTTAATCTAACCAAATTCTAATTTAAAAAAAAAACAACAACATTTTGACCGAAACATGCAGAACTACCTTAATTAGCTGTAATTCCGCAGCCCGTCTTTCTCCGCCGTTTTTAGATTATGTAACCACGCTCACCGTCTGGTTGAACTACAGTTATTAAATAACTTGTAATTCAGTGTTCAGCTACTAGAATAACTATTTAGATAAATATTATTGAAATATTAAAAAATCTAAATTACATGTATTTTTAAAAATTAGTAATATATTTTATTGTATCTAGCAATCTGTCGTATTAAAGTTCGACAGATATGCGTTTTTAATTATGATTCTTTATCAATAAATATAAGGTGTGATGTGGTCTTTTAACGGTTTCCTTACTATTCAGTTGTAACCGTACCACTGTTCACCGTAAACAATATTCATATTTAATATGCTCACTTTTGATAATTTATGTCTCCCCAACTGTCAAGGTCACAGGGACCTGAACACAGAAAACTCTTTCCTATCAATAACTTAAGAACCATCTGACCCAGAATATTGATACTTAATAGGATGATTGGACATGCAGAGTAGATGACCCTACAGATTTTGGGGTCACTCGATAAAAGGTCAAAGTCACAGGGGCCTGAACATGGAAAACCGTTTCCAATAAATAACCTGAAAACCACTGGGCCCAGACTGTTGTAACATAATGGAATGATTGGGCAAGCCAAGTAAATGATCCCTATTGCAGCCTACCATCAGTGTCTCTTTGACTTTCGCTCCTGTCCCCTATTGACTTTTTGCATATACGACTATGCATTGGGGGAGATATGCGCTTTTCTACAACAACATCTCCTAGTTGTTATAGCTTTAAACATTATAACTGCTATTATTGTACATTTTATTTCTCTACTGGAACAATTCAAATGTTAATGCTAGATCCGCATTATGTATATACTTCATTTTTGTACTGTAAAATGCCTGGGTGAAATAACAGATATATTTTTGTTGTTTTTCCTATTTCAAATCAATAAATGGGTTAAACACAATTTTCTACTTTAAGCTTTAAGTCAATTGTGTCCTACAAGAACGTTTTAGACTAATCAATTGTAGTATATGAACATTTAGTTATTTTTTTGATGTTAAAGTTTAATGTCCAAAAAATATTAACCATTTAAAACTACTATAAACCTGCCTGTTCGTTTTATATAAAACTTTTCATGTTCTTTCCAAAGTTCAACAATTTCATTACCAGGACGGCGTCCAAGTACATAATTGGACTCTACCTTTAATTTGTTTTACAAGAGTATTAGACATTGTTATGTTAAGTACTATGTTCTTTCCAATATTTAATCGTTTAAAGTAAATAATAGACTTAAAACCAAATAAATCCCCATAATGAACAATTAGTTTCTTTCACAAAGCACTATCTCACGTTAAGTACGAACAGGAATAATCACGGAGAAACAAACTGGGATCCAATGGTGAAAAATTCAATTGCCGATCTTGCTGAACTACAACTAAAAATAGTTCTTGTATTTGAGAGTAATAGTGTTTTATCAAGAGGATCACGGGTCGGAGCGCAATTAATAGTTAGTTTGTACAAATGACATCGCACAACCGATAGGACTTGACAAAACACTGATGGGAACGTATCCCTTTTGCAAATGCAAATATAAACCAAAATTCTCTGCTAATATTTAGAAAAATCAGACTGTTACTTCTAATGTTATAAATGCAATATGACTGAAAGATAATTTTCTTTAGCATTCAATATAAACGAGCTCTTCTACAGTCCCTTGATCCGTGATCAAGCTACCGCTTTAAAGACCCTTTTATTTTATACATACCTATTGTTACATCAGCCGAAAAACCACCATCAATATTACTCATTGAGCCTTTGGAAGGTTAAAATCAGTGACGTGGTCGTGGATCTGACTGTCGCTTAATGGAAATTCATGCCTAAAAATCGTTGATAGCTAATGGAGATTTTCTCTCCAATTAGTATTCGTTTCATTATCTAAACAGTTTGAATTACAATACATCGTTTCATATCGAACATTGAATTAAGAATATTTTGAATTGTATTGTTTTTCATTGACCGATAGATGTATAGCTACATTTCATCTTTGATTCTTGCAGTAAATCTTTATCCATTTGACGGACAATCATATCCATTTGCTCACACATACCTTTGAACTACGACATTGATTCTATCAATACATAATAGCAAGTGATAAGTATTGGTTTTCATTGACCAATAAATGTATATCAACATCTAGTCTTTTATTCTTGCAATGATTAACATGTTTTAGAAACAAATATACTGTCTATCTAACAAGAAAAGATATTTTGTATGGTTTTCCAGAAATCAAAGTGAAAGTTCAGTCAATCCGAGTACACTACTTTGTTGCTTGGTTGCTTTATATGCTTATAAAGGACTTTTTAACCCTTATCATGCTGGACGCGACTGGCCATGCCTTTGCGACCAGTGTAGATCATGATCAGCCTGCACATCCGTGTAGTCTGATCAAGATCTGCACTGCTCACCATTCAGTCCGTATCTCTTACTAGTTAATAATATTGTCCAAACTGAAAGACGGACAAGTTTATTATAGAAATTAAGCAGGGCGAAGGTTTACAGATTTTATTAGTTTATCTGTTGTATGCGTCAAGTTATCGTGAAGTCTCTTTTGAAAATGTCTGATGTCTGGATACTGTCTTTAAAGTTTTTATCAAACTTAGAATCATCGTAACTAAAATTAGGGGATGTTCTATGACATTGTCACAGTATTGAACAAACCTATTTGTGTACCTGTAACGGTATTCTACTTACCCAATATGGCCATTCAATACTGGATGCACATACCATTAAACATGGTTTAAAACCCTTAAAATACCCATTAAAATAGGAAAGCCGTTAATTAACCCCATTAATTCTTGCATCACTTTATTTAACATGTTTCACAATATTAATTGGTTTCATGTTAAAATATCATTAAAACACCCATTTGTGACCATGAATCATGCCATTAAAAATTTAGTTTGGTAGCTAAAAAAGTTAATGGCTTTGAAAAAATAGTGAAATTCTGTATAGTTTGAATTTAACAGGTTTATTCATGGCCCTTAAATTTGATTTAATGCCCATTAAATGTTCAGGTTCTGTACGAATTCATTCAAGAGTAAACTTAAAGACCCTTAACAGCAATGTGATGCCCATTAAATTTTACATTCTGTAAAATGTGATACGTATATTTTCTTTTCTTGATTTTTGGCTTGCACTCCCATTGAATGCTTATAATTCCTGTCCCATATTGTTTTAAATGGACTTTAATCACAATAAATACATACTACGCACACATTGTCTATAATATATCATGATGTTATATTTAGTTGCATTAAAGTTATTTCCCCTTGATGCAGTTACGCCATTTTTTTCAAATGTTTGTCAAATTGTGTTCCTACAAAAAATTGGATTTATTTCAATGAAAGTTAGATGAAAACATATTGATTTATTTGATAACATCAATCTACATTATTTTGGTAAGGGTAAATACATACTGATGCATGCCACTTTTTCTGTTTTTTGTTTGTTTTTTTCCCTGTCCAAATAATCATCATTTGTATAAGAAAATGGGTGGGGTAAGGAATTTCCATTATAAAATGTGTTCAGACCAGTTTAGATATTTAAATTTTACAATCCTTGAGTAGAAACTAAGATTTATAGAGAAGTGAACAGTACATATGATTGTAAAGATGTACAGTCTGATTTAAATTCATTTTGGGCATGGGCAGATCAATCGCTTCTTCGTTCCAATGAATCAAAGAGTGTGGTACGCTTGGGGAGGGGGACGCTACTTGCGATGCAATCCCTCAAACATTTTCTGTTAGCTGTTTAAGTGCATGCAGCTGAGCACAAAGTACTGAAGTAGAGCTAAATTATGATTGCCCATTGTGTGCTGACATTGTCATCAACAGTGGCTTTTTGAATACACCTGATGCCTAATGTCTGTATCAATAAAAACTTGGTCAGAATGTGTGTCAATACTATAATGTTGAATAGTTAAAACTACCAACATGGTCACTTGATCTATTAAACCGGTACCTGTAAACCATTCTCAGTACAACACAATACAATACAATATCCATTTATTTTCTTATTTCATATGAACATATGACAGAATAAGGATACAATAAGACAAATGTTTGTACGAGACTGTTACATGTGTTTACATTACAAAATAATGAAACAAATATTCTTCTAGCTTTTTACAAAACAGTGCATATGTATAGATACTATTATATGTGTAGTAATACGTAGTTTAAATCAATACGGCAAATTCAAATATGAAGTTGATTATCTTAAGATGTCTAATTCTGATGGCAAATTTTCATGGCCCTTTATTTGATATACCATTAAAATATTACCTACCCATTAAACTTAAATCTGACATATTAATGAGACCATTAATCAATTTCTTTTAATAATTAATGGCCAATAATTGTATTAAAACAATTAATGGCCCCATTAGTTCTTACTTATTAATGTGGTATTAGGGGGTACTTTTTTAATGGCACATTAATTTCATGCGAATTAAAAATTTTCATGGAGTTTTAAGGAGCCTGTTAACTTATTTTAATGGTTTATTTTAAGCAGCTTTGTATGGCCATCAAAGTCATTTTAACCTGGGTTTTAATATACTTATTTCATGGCTTTTTAATGTATGACATTCAAACTATGGTCATGAAAAGCCCATTAAATAGTAAGAAGTAATGGGTGAATTTTAATGGTGACCTGTTAAAACTCTGTTAAAAACGTTTGAAAAAATTAAGGCCAATTGCATGACCCTTTTAATGGCATGTGCATCCAGTAGTGATTGCAGCTGTACATGAAGATAAGAAGAAAATAAAACAATATTCTAAAATACTGCTTCCTAACAAGTCACCATTTAACTGTTCTAAGATGATTTTCGGATTATGGTCAGTTCTAACTTTCGACGCATTAAACTCCCAAACTGTAAAATTAAGTTTAGCATATATTAAGTTACACCGACACAATTATAGGTCATATAGCAATTTTCAAGCTTTGCCCATCAGAGAACTATTTCCACAAGGACTGGAACCTATGGAGAACCAACGATCTTCCGCAAGCCAGGAGGATGACCTCCTCACATATACGGATTCTACACAGGGAGCTAGGTTTCGAACGTATTACGCTGAGGCGAACGTCATTCAAAGTCAGCAATCGTAACCACCCAAAACTTATCGTTTGTTTTATTCAAATATTTGCGAATTTCTGTTACAAAATCTATTTGAAAAGGATTCAATACTAAACTTAAGACAAACAAATGTGCTTGATATACAAAGAAATACCAGGCTAACTTAATATTGTTAGACTACTACTAAGTTCAATGTTTTGCTACGATAATAAAACCGTTTATTTTATGTTTTTCGGTGGTTTATCGAAATATAACGGTGAATTATATCCTGATAAACTCACTGGCCACTCAGTGAAAATTATCAAATCTGATACCCGGATTAACGTCAAAAAGTTTACCGAGCGTACTGAAAGCCGGAAACAATATGACGATGACGTCGTTAAAATGACGTCATCTTTGCGATGCTTCCTGATAAAATTTCCCGCAAATTTCGACATTTTATTGAAATAAACACAACAAAAGTAGAGTTTTAGACATAAAATAAACAGAAAAATTGTTGGTATCGATGTAATATCACGGTAATTTCACTCGTGAACACCAAAAGTTGTTATTTTCACTCGTGACTGCGCCACTCGTGAAAATATCACTTTTGGTGCCCACTCGGTGAAATTATAACATGATATTACACCGAAACCAACAATTATCCTCTATGTCTTCAAATCCATAAATATTGTTTTCATTTTGATATAATTGTTGGGACAATTGTTATGTCCCCGTTAGAATTATAAACATAAAGGTGTACAGAGAAAAAGTTATGTGATAAGAAGTTCATACTATCTATGTTAATTCATATTTTCTCGCATTTAGTTGTTGTTAAGTACCATAAAATGATCGAGATATAACTTAACTTTAAACAACAAATGCCTGGAAAATACGAACTGAATGGCGATCTTCAATTAAACTATTCTCTTGGAATGATTTATTAGTTTGTTTGTTTTCGGTTTAACACCGTTTATCAACAGTATAGCAGTTATGTAACGGCGGACAGTTAACCTAATCAGTGTTCCTGGATTCTGTACAAGTATAAACCTGTCCTTCGCAAATAACTGCCACTTCTCCACATGAATAAGCGATTGAGGACGAATGATTTGAAATACTATGTCTTTTATCAAATCATCACGGAGAACATACGCCTCGCCCAGGGCTCGACCTTACGGCCCTGCGATCCGTAAATCTGGGCTTTCCCTATTGAACTAAGCGGGCGGGCTTTCTCTCGGAATGAAAGGCAGTGATACTGCAGCATACAATTCTCAAAAATACTTTTCAGTAATATCAGTCAGCTTTGAGATAACGTTAGAGTTACAAATAAAATGTATAAACATTCGGTATTTACTATCATAATAGAAATAAATCTGTCTTTTTAAATCGGGTTTAGTCCGTGATTTAAAATCTAACATTCAATATTTTCAAGTGCGTCTGCAGAAATTAAAAGTAAGGCAAATTAAACAGTTTTATAATCAAAATCTATCATGTTTTGCTCGCGCAAGATAAATCTATTCTGTTTGTCAATTTCTTGACAGAAATGTGCGTTTAAAGAGTAGATTGACAAACATTCCCAGAGTATCATTTTAAGACAAGCTTTCCCTATTGCTTCTGGTTGACTTTGTAATGCTCCGATAAACTTATTCGTTGTATCAATGTGTATTTGCTGATTTACTCACATAGCATTTTAATCTTTCAGCGTCTTTCGTTGGCAAATATGCACATAAAAAATACAAAAGTTGCTATCGATAAAATTAGAAACGACAGAGCAAAGAAGATTTTGTCAAATGCCACACTGACATCTTTCCATGAAACATCTGTATCCGTTGTAAAGGTTTCTGGTCTTAATCGTCCTGAATTTCTCTCGCTTTCCACTTTGCCGCCATTTATGTTAAGGTCAGACAGGAACTTCCCGTGGTTCACTGTTTGATGATGTGTGGTTTTCTTTGATATAACGGAGGCCTCTAAACTATCACCGTCCGCCCAGTAGTTTCTCATATATTTATCTGCAGCCACATTCTTTCTCATATATTTGTCTGAAGCAATGTTCTGTTGCTTCCCACTGTTTCCGTACATATACCAATTGCTTTCGTGGTTGATGCCCGAATAGACCGGTTTCCTCTTGGATCCTTTTTTTCTGGATTTACAATTTACACATCTAACAAAACGCGTTAAGCCTCTATGTACAGGGTCATCGTCATCACTGTAGTAAAGGCGCACATTAAATATCGTTCCAAGAGTTATACATATGCTAATGACAAGAATAACTAATAAATAGTAGCTGAAAAATGACATTGGACTCGACGTTTTCGGTAAGTTATCTCCAACAAGTGTCAGAAAAACAGCTATTGCAAGGAGCATAGTTATACTATAGGAAATACGTTCTCCGCTTTCTATTGGAATAGCGAAGATTATTACATTTAAAAATGCCAAGAAAATAATAGGAAGTATCACATTCACCAGTACAAATCGAGGTTTTCTTTCAAGGTACAAAGAAACATCAATAAAACTGCCATTATTGTAATTTTCGACACTTGAGTTATAAAATGCCCATGCTCCATTTTCCGAAAAGTATGTTGTCTGTACTTTATCGTAAACAGATTTGAATACTATTTCAGATTTGCTATGAGCCCAAACATTGAAACTGAATTCACATCTATGTCTATCCCAAGGGTAGTATGTCACATCTACTCTGCAAGATGCATGGAAAACATTACCAGGATAATAATAGGCAATACCGTCCGAAGTAAACCGAATTACCTGCCAAGCATCACCTATCTTTTCAAGTTTTTCAACATTGTTTACTAGAACTAGATTCGGAGTCCAAACTTTGTCACTCTCAATAACCAATTCTTCTAAATTTCCATAGTCTGATTGGTTCCATTTCATGTATTCATCCACCCAATATAACGTAACTACTGCTGCTATGGTAAGCTTCTCTTGTACTTCATCAAAAGCCTGAATAGACAGTAATTCCAATCCAGTGTAAAGAACCATTGGGGCAGATTGGTTAACAAGAGGTCTAAATGTTTTTTCATAATTTTGCTGTTTATCAGCTAGTAGTTTTTTGGCATCCATCATAGTGTGGCCTGTCACTGTTGAGAACAGAATTACTAAAAGCAAAAAACACGTAACATTCATTGTGCTCTTGCAAAGCATATTTGCTCCGTATGTATAAGAAAAGAAGTTTTTACTCTGCGACCTTTTGAATATCTAAATGCGTTTATGTTGTATACTGGCACTCTGCTTTTTTTCTACAAATCTGGTATATGTTTGTCTAATCTGGTAGCCAATGTAGCCTGAAAAATACAAAAAAAAGATGACGTTATTTGTTTGCATATTTTTACATCAAGTGAATATTTACCAAGCTTGAACATTTCTTTACTTATGTTATTTTGAAAGACTCAGTTTTATGCTATTTCGTACATTCAATACCCTTTATCAGATTATATTGTCGTTTTAGTCAATATTTGGTGAAGTTAGTAAAAGAATTGTTTAGATAAAATTTGTTCTGTTTCCCATTAATGTAGATTTCGTGAATTTCTATTAACAAGAGGGCCATGATGGCCCTATATCGCTCACCTGAGTTTAATTGCTTTCTTGAAAAAAATTATTTGCTAAAGCTAAACAAATAACCCCATGGGGTGGGGTCAATTTGACCCCGGAGGTAATGATTTGAACAAATTTTGTAGAAGTCTACTAGGCAATGCTACATGTCAAATATCTAAGATCTAAGCCTTCTGGTTTATTTTTAGAAATTTTTTGAAGATTTTCCTATGTAAAATCAAGTGACCCCTGGGGTGGGGTCAATTTTAACCCCGGGGGTCATGATTTGAACAAATTTTGTAGAGGTCCACTAGGCAATGCTACATATGAAATATCTAAGCTCTAGGCCTTCTGGTTTATTTTGAAGATTTTTCTATGTACAATCAAGTTATCCCATGGGGCGGGGTCAATTTGACCCCGGGGTCATGATTTGAATAAATTTTGTAGAAGTCTACTAGGCAATGCTACATGTCAAATATCTAAGATCTAGGCCTTCTGGTTTATTTTTAGAAAATTTTTGAAGATTTTCCTATGTAAAATCAAGTGACCCCTGGGGTGGGGTCAATTTTGACCCGGGGGTCATGATTTGAACAAATTTTGTAGAGGTCCACTAGGCAATGCTACATGTCAAATATCTAAGCTCTAAGCCTTCTGGTTTATTTTTAGAAATTTTTTGAAGATTTTCCTATGTAAAATCAAGTGACCCCTGGGGCGAGGTCAATTTTGACCCCGGGGTCATGATTTGAACAATTTTAGTAGAGGTCCACTAGGCAATGCTACAAGTCAAACATCTAAGCTCTAGGGCTTCTGGTTTTTGAGAAGAAGATTTTTTAAGATTTTCCTATGTAAAATCAAGTGACCCCCGGGGCGGGGTCAATTTTGACCCTGGGGTCATGATTTGAACAAACTTGGTAGAGGTCCACTAGGCAATGCTTCACACCAAATATCTAAGCTCTAGGGCTTCTGGTTTTTGAGAAGAAGATTTTTAAAGTTTTTACTTTTGGTTGCCATGGCAACCAGAATTCTGTATGGAATTCAATTCTTTGAACAATTTTTAAAGAAGACCATCCAAGGAACAACCCTGTAAAGTTTCATCAAAATTGGCATGTTGGTTTAGGAGGAGATGTTGTTTAAAGGAAAGTGTGGACGGACGGACGGACGACGGACGGACGGACGGACGGACGACGGACGGACGGACGGACGGACGCCGGACGGTGAGTGATCACAATACCTCACCCTAAGGTGAGCTAAAAATAAACACACACAAAAACAAAACAGAAACAATCACACTGTGCAAAAATAAAAATGTAAATAAGAGACATGATTCCAATATTTTAGACTTGATTTTTTGTGACGCGCGTTACGGGGGTAAAAATTAATAAATTCGGCTAACATCATTTCGAAATCATGACATAGAAATCACATTAGTTTGCTTTTACATGTAAGGTGAAAATCCCATTCATTCGTAAACATTTGTGTTTTTAATGTCATTGCCGACTGTGTTGCTCACACAAGTAGAAGGTATTACGATTTTACAGCGAAACGAAAAAATATGCTCTTTGTTTTCGTACTAATGAACTAAATATATAGATTAAAGTTTTAAACTTCTTAATTATTTAATGGTTTATAACCCTAGTAGTAAACTTATTAATCTTTGACACTTTAAGTACTGACAACTTATTATACTTGTTAAGCGTTCAATCCCGTAATCGGCACAAGTGTTTCATTTAATCTTACAAATATATTTAGACTTAGTGACTAAAGCATACACAGTAATTATTTATATTTAATTGTTATAAAATGAAAAAATGTAAAATCAGTTCAAAATTACAACATTAAATCGTAAATAATTTACCTTTTCATTTTATTTCACCATTTTAACCCTTTCGTATTTCATTCCGAACCACAGTAAATCGTTAAACAAATTACTACATTACAAATGCACTCTAGGTAACCTTCAAATCCTTTACGAAAACAAGTTGTTCTATATAGAATAAGCTGTCGATGATTTCACACATTCAACAATTGGTGTCCTTTTGGCAAATACTATAAAACAGGTTTACAAACCAAACCTATCATAATCACTGATACAACATAGTCCTTATTCTTACAATGATACAGCCTTTCTGTCTCACTGCGCTCATTGAAAGTATTTTAGTTAGATAGAAGTACTTCCGTCATCGTGGCAATACAACAACTGATCGATAGATAGCCGATACCGTTAACTGGTGATTTAAATTTAATGTCTTTTATTAATTAAATGAATAATATTTGCTATGATACTTCACGCTCATTACCGAAGTTATACGAAGCATAAGACGAAAAGAGTCATCTCGGCTACTATTTGTTAATCAAATCAGAAGACAGTGAATTAACTTTTTACTGGTTCGGTCAGCTCTTCAATTACCCGGAACCATTCTATTCACCAAACACTTCGATAAACTTTGAAAAATTAACAACGCTATCATACTTTATTTGATAAATCAGTTACTGCACTATGATATAACTGGTAACCGAATTTGAACACATTTAATTTTTCTATAGCTTTCATTACATGAAGCCCCGCATTCCAAATTTGTTATCCCAACATCTTAAAAAATAGATATTCATTTTGATGTTAATATTTGAACAATAATTGGTTCCGTATTTTTAGGTTGAAGGCTAAAGTGAATGTTCACGTTTGCTCAAAACTTGCCTAAAAACTGACAGTCTCTGAATGGAGTAAATTCTAAACTGTCTTATATAAAGAGGTCTTGCTTTATCAAACTACATGTATAACTGTATGGTCTATTCATTAATGAAGAAAATATCTAATGTAAATGAAAAAAAAATACTGATAAAGGAAACATTCAGGTTTTAATCATACTTTAAAACAAATCTTAAATTTTCAGTATGGAACAGATCTTGACCGGAACCAAAAAAATGACCAAATATTCTGTGAAAGAATCTGGACGTATGATCAAAATATTTTTGTGGTCTTTAGCTGTACACACTACTAAAACATTTCCATGTGAATTAAATATTAGACATGCTGCCCAATTTCTTACAACTCTGTGATTTAAGCATTATTCAATGACACGTTCCAAACAGAAAATAAGTTTGTTTCGAAAAGAAAAAAAAAACAACATATAATCAATATAGAAGGTAAATATTCTGGAAGCAAACTTGTTTTCAATTATCAACGATCAAATTTTCTTCCAAATAATGTAGGTCTTACAAAGGCTTATTATAACAAGTGAACATTGTCCTTTGTTGATTGCATAGAAGTTGTACATTTACGAAAGTTTAAGATGTTTTGATCTTGTTCTTTTGATAGTATTTTTTCACTAAAATTAATCTAGCCTGATTTAAAAACTACCTACGTGATGTACATACTAGGGATACCACATCAATGTAGTAACCCTATTTCCTAACAGTGATAATCATGATTTATATTATATGTTGTTGCGCCCATTGAAAAACATGTTGGTTTAACTTGTATTTGATAAGAATCATTACCTTTTGGTAAAAGCAGATGAAATGAAATACACAATAGTCCAACCTGTTTATTAAGCAGCATTCCATTAGATAATAAGATAATAGCATGACGATAATTGTTCAGATAGAAAAGTATTGTGAAAAGATATTTTACCATTTTGACAAATGTAAAGAAAAAACCACACAGAAGTATACTAAAAACTAGTAGCTACTAAGTATTGACAGTTACGTGAAAAACTTGCATATGACCGGAGCTACACAATGTGTGCGTTATGTTGAGATGTTAGAGCGACCTACTGTTAGCTGATGATTTAACGTTACAAAGATATATTACCTCAGAACTATGCCAATCTGGATAAAGTAATTCCACGTGAAATAAAGACAAAAAATGCATGTTTAAGGATTAATCTCTTTTAAGAATTTCAATCTGAATATCATATACATTAAACTAAAGTACTCGAGCAGTCCTTCCGCCCCCACCTACTTTAAAAAGTCCAAGGTATTTCATGGCAATATTGATCTACATAGCCACCACTTATTCCTTTCAATAAGATAGAAACAGTCATGTAACTTGATATACAGAAACAAACTCAAAAATGATTATTGCCAAATACGCAGCCCCTCAAAGCCCAACGTTAACATTTTGTAATTTCATTTAGTTATTGCAAAGATTCGTAGTACGCATATCAAAAACAATGACAAAACATTCCAAAATGACTTCAAGCAAATCTCCTTCATCAATCTATCATAGAAAATGGGATTGGCATTGTAGCATTTCCGCAGCCTTTCATACAAGGATGTATATGTTAAAAATACACGTTACTGTCACAGACAAAATAAAATAAGCTAGGAGTGTATAATATATCTAAATAGAACTATAAACTATTAAACAATAGCTTAATTGTAATTTTGTACAATAGTTTTTATCCATTATCATATGTATAATATAAAGGGAAGGGTAGGGAAAATATAACTCGAAGCAGTTTTTTTTTATCGAAATTGATGATAAAATATATTATAGGTCATTACAAATAAAAGCTTTGACTGAAAAAAGATTTTACTTTATAGCCTAGCCACGTTTGTACCTTTTTTCGTGAGGTAATATTTTTTTTAGTTCCCGTCCCCAAAAAAAGATAGCTGCGATATTAACCTATGTTTTTGTTATTCGGAACACTAATTTTCGAGCTGCATTCACATTCGCTATTATACACTTTAAACATTTTAGTCAAAATATCGTTTTGTTTTTCTGTCTCACTGCATCCATAAAGAACCCAAGTTAGTTTGCTTAATGCATATCAATATTGACGACTACGTAGACAACCATTTCTGGTAAATTCCCGATGGTTCAAT
Source organism: Mercenaria mercenaria (assembly GCF_021730395.1). Lineage (NCBI taxonomy): Eukaryota > Metazoa > Mollusca > Bivalvia > Venerida > Veneridae > Mercenaria > Mercenaria mercenaria. Next base: position 67,534,463 of record NC_069376.1, on the reverse strand, counting down.
TCATGATTGATTTAAATCTAAACAAATATACTATACAACAAAAATTAAAACATACCATTATGATGATGTATTTGCCAATTTTGAAGATATTTCATAAAGACTTTCTCATTGAAAAGCTGTTTATGGAAACCCTCCTAAATGCTACAATGAATAACAACAACATAAACACTTCACAGTCCGGACATATCCTGCCAATGTAAGCTAATAATTTATAAACATGTTAAATTTCGTTGTAGCCAATGAATAGTTCCGAGCGTGCGCTTTGTTTGGAACTAATTACAGTTTGATTATTTATCATCCATTAGGGAGGGTTTTTATAAAAGACTTTTGCGTAGTAGGACAAAGCGGAGTGTGGGTGCATATGGTGATTGATATTTCAAGGGAATTATCTCATCAAAATTTATTCATAATTTTTGTTGTAGAAAAACGAGCCTAGAACAGCGACTAGGCTTTCGTTTGTCAGTAAGAGGAAAAATATGCTCAGTTTTTGACATTCTGTCATGTAATGTTAAAGGAATGTAATTCAGAATTATAAGATGTGCACATGAGGATTTGCTGAACAAAGTGCTCCAACTGGGCTATTGTGATAGGACTGAATCCATAGTTCGTATTCATCCATCGTTCACAATGTTGCTGTTACCATTCTAGTAACCTTTTCTTCCCAAGCTTTATGAATCATAGTTAGAATGTTTGTCTTAACAAAATCGCTGCAGAATTTGACAGTAGCGTATCTTGGTGCAAACAATAAGCCACGTGTTCAAATGATAGAAAACATTGTTACAATTATAACTACCATTACTTCTTCTTGATCTACACGAAACCTTGTCCGAATGTCTTTGTTCATAAATTTTAGACCAAGTTTTAAAGTGGATTATCTGGGGTCACATATTTTGTCATTTATTAATAAGTCAAATTTCTATGCAATAACTTCTTGATTTAACCAAAGTTGTTTTTTCTATATTTTGATCCAGCTACATTGCCTTTAAACATAAGATAGTACAGTTTTAAACATGGCCTATATTTTATAAAGACAAATGTCTGGCTATGTTTCATACTGATCAGGTGGAGCATATGATCTCTATCCTGTTAAGACCGTATTTACCATTATTATACGCCCGAAGGGTCTTATTATGTTATACCCCCGTTGTTTGTCTGTCTGTCATTCTGTCTGTTAGAAATTTCGTGCCCGCTCTGTAACTTTTCAACCCCTTGAAAGATTTCGATGAAACTTGACACAAATGTTCAACTCATCAAGACGACGTGCGGAGCGCATGCTTTGTGGCCGAATGTGTAACCCAAAATAATCAAATTTAAAGACATAATATAGGTTTTATGGAAAAGTTTATCACAGGCAACGACGAAAGTCGGTGGACGCAAAGCTAACTCATTAGCTCAAGTTAAGAATATTTCCTCAAGTTCACAACTTTTGATGTTTAATAGGATTCCATTACTTTTGGCGATTTGTGAATCATACATTTTCTCTTACGGACATACGGACGGACGGACAAACAAAGGTAAATCACCCCACAACATAGTCAGGCATAATAAGCCCAACCTTATCACCGTTGTTACAATACCAACCACATAAAGTATAATTCTGTTATATACTCAAGAAATTTTCTAACTACACATATGTATTTTTTGTTCACCCACAACAAAATAAAACAAGTGTGAACAAGTTCAAAAAGTTACATAAACGTGGTTAAACAAGTATTTATAAGGATGTAAAATTCTGAAGGTTGGTTATTTGATGATGGAAAACTAGTCACTAGTGGAATCTCCCTAAAATCTGCCAAGCGTACGTTGTTTACGTATTTTCTTTGCAGTTAAAAGCTAGATGCAAGAAAGGTTTTTTGCTATCATCACTCGCACATTGCTAATAATTTTATTAATATCTTGTGGTCCAATATTTTCATGTATGTTGAAAAGTTTGTGCTGCTTTCGCTGGCTTATGTTTATGAAGGCGAAACTCAATAGCATAAAACATGTTCTTCTCGCTTCCCTTGCATCATTCATCATTCGTTATAACTAATAACACAGTGGCGATATGCCTAGAAAAATTAAAGTCTTATAAAACATATGATGGTTTAATTCGGTCCTCTCGCAAAATGAAATATATATCAAAACAAGCTTAGGTAATAATTCATCTTACAAAATATATTTTGCTCACGTTACCAAGGGTATGTAGGTACATCAAGTCCACCTGCTGCATGGATCACGTTAACATTGATTTTGCATGTCGACTGCAAACACTCTTCAAGCTCGACTGTGTACTAGAGATTCTGAAGTTTGGAATGATAAATTTACAACAAAGATTGTACAATATTTAGATCTTTACAGCCTTGAAATAGGGAGAGGCAGGTACACCAATACTCAGAAAATAGTAGAGTTTGCAAATAATGTAACTCTGCAAAAGAGATTGAGTTCCATTTCTATATAGCCCAAAACTGTTTATGTGTGTGAAAATCTAAGATTTAATGAGCTGTGCACAACTCTGAAACAATCGTACTAGATTTAGCTATGCATGCATACTACGCATTCCAACAACAAAAGGCAATTTTGGATATGCTTTAAATTATGTATAGTATGAAGTAGACTTTTTGTGTAAATAAACTTTGAATAAATGTAAAGTTATTCAGCAGCATGTTTGATATTCCATTGTTTAACATTGTTGGTATTCACCTCAAATACAAGAAACATGCTGCATATAGCCGGCCATCTTGGAAATAAAAGCATGTTCTAGATTAATAAATACCATAATAAATCATACGTATTTCCTGTTGTACTTCATTATGTCATTATGTCAAAGGTCAAGGTCACAGCAAGGTCACAGCATGTAAATTACATATCCAGTTGCCGCAAAAAGACCATCATAGATGGCACATATGTTTTGCAAACTGCACCTGTTTGACTTTCACTGAATTTCTGGTTTTAGATACTAATAAGATTTTCTTTCAAAATCGCCAGTTCTCTATTTCACTTATCTAGCTTGATTTGATTTAATTGCTTGTAACAGTTTACCGCTGCATACTATCGATAGCAAAGTTAACACGTTTACATTTAAATCAGATTATTGAGACATGTTACCTGGTTTTGAATATGCCAATTTTTTATTGCATAAACTGTTATTTAAAAGAAAATGAAAGAGTTGGACGTTTTCCTAGTTTTTATACGAACTAACCTTAGTTTCACCGACCCGAACGTATCTGATTGAGCCCATTAACGTTGTATTAGTTTTAGAATAATCATAATATTCTAAAGTACCATCAAATGTTGCCTTGGTTTAGGCTGATTATTATATTCTATTGCTTCATACTAACAGTCTCTACCTGATTATATGAACTTCTAAGAGATAATGCAGAACGGTGTTAACTTCAAAATTTATTTTTAATCATAAAGCAGGAAACAAGTCGTAAGTTCTTTACAACTTGTTCAATTTGATTTGTAAGCAATCAATACTGTTTTTGTAGAAAAAAATACAAAAGTAAAAGATAGTCAAACACGTCAGATAATACTGAATAGTACTGTTGTTCTTATGTTTTCTATTTCATGAAAATTGTAAGTAGGACTAATTCACAAATAAGTGCGTACATCAGCATTAAAATAATGTTATTACTATTCAAAAAACGTCTGTTGTTTTGCAAAGGATAGTACTCAGCCATGTTATATCTGCCCACTAGATTGGGTACATTTCATCAACTTTTATTCCTCAATTATTCCGGAAGTTATGATTAAATTCTCTGTTGTGTAAACATTTACTCACAAGGGCGTGTCATATGTAAAGCATATGGATGCAATGAAATTCAAATTGCAACCAGAGTAACATAAACAAACTTATCGCAGCCACTACTTCATGAACGGATGAAAAATATTTCTTATTTCATTGAAAATGTTGTAACAAGGAGCGAGGACGGGTTGTATTCTACTCTATCCGTACGTCATAGACGTTCCTTTTTAAACAGGAAAAGCTGCGCTCCAAAAACGCAGTCGTCCTGTATGACAAATACCTTATAAAACCTTACTGAGATAATTTTGCAGGAGTATATGATAACAAAAGTCCTGCTATACTCTTGTTACAAGTATAACCAACTTGTAAAGAGTGTGCATTTTATCATAGACAAGCGAAAATGTCACGTTATCTTCAAATATCTTTGTTTTAAATTTTTCTTAATCTTAGATTTCAATGGATGGGATCATTCCATTTATTTTACGGCCTTATCACATTTTCAGAAAATTTGTTTATCACTTTTGAATGAAAGAATGTTTTTTATGTCAAGAAAAAGAACAACTGTTCATGAATGTGACATTTTGTAACATACAAAAATGTAATGAGGCAGTATCAAGAACTGACTCTTCACTTTAACTGAGAATTATTAATGCTAGTTTCAAAAAAATGTTAAGTACAAAAAGTTGAAAAAAATCACTTGTTTCGATGATTCAACGATTATTCCTTCACAGACGAATATATAATATATTTTTTTCTTGTAGACTTGTAAATAGCTTTTGTGATGTCTAAAGCTGTTTTTGAACAAATATTAAACTTACCAATTTATGTTGGGAATACCTTTTATACCTACCTGAGGCAAGAGTCCTTATTTGCGAAAGAAAAATGGTATAAAATATCATATTTTCAATTATTGATATATATAGTCTGTGCCGGAGCAAGTCAATTATAAATAAAAAATAAATAACATTACATGGATTACATAATATTTGCCAACAGGTTTCGTTTATTTACTCATCAGGGCAATATTGAATTCCTATATTTTACAAGAAACATTGGCAGATTCCCGCGAATTATATTTTTCTACAACTATCCTAAAGACAGAAGGACTCCTCTTGAGCTTCCGCTGGACACCATGTCAGCGGAAACGTATTTATGTCTCGATTTTATTTATGGTGATGATTAAGTATTGTAATATATGTATTGTTATAGCGTTGATTTGGTATGTAACTCTGAAAATGAAACCGAAACTCTTTTTATTTGATCAGATACATATTTTAAGCAAGTATATATTCATTAGCATTGTACAATTAAGTTTTAAAGCAACATATCATTACGATACATGTTGATTATTACAAATTACATATATAGTATCTTTATTACATAAAAAAGTATATATATATATTCAATTGCGTTGTTGTCAGGATACTGGTTATATGACCCAGGGAAGTGCTTACGCCTTTAGTATCTTGAACAATGGTTTGGGTCCAATCGCTAAGGTGACTATGTCTTAGACTAGCTGACAAACGAATGTAGAATGTCCTTTGTTAAAACGTAGAGCTGGTGAGACCAAATATCTCATATATAGAATTTTCCTCTGGATACCTTGCCTAAATGATTCGTGTACCAATGATTCGTAAATGATTTCTTATTATGAGCTATACAATTTCAGGGATCAGGCAAATCACTAAAAGTTTCAAACTAACAATTTTCAATTAACTCAAACCCCTATAGGCTGGAGACTCTATACTTGACTGGTCTTTTTGTTGAAGTTCCCGTCAGACAATGTCTTTGAATCAACAACATACGAGTCCTATCGCATAGATGTTCGGCCTCTGTCCTCTCAAACTCTATAAGATTGCCCTGACTCCTGGATGCTCAGCGTCTATATGCTATCATATGTAGAATTCAACTACCATATAGGTTTTATCCCCGATGCCTTGGCTGTACTTCGCCAATAATGCTGAACCGTCTATAAGCTGGAACTCTCCTACTATCTCAGTAGATTACCAAACTCTGGGTCTCTGTCTCAGCTTCCTGATGCTCAGCCTATATATGCTATCGTCTATAGCATTCAATTACCTTTAAGGTAAAACTCCTATGCGCTGGTCCTATAGCTCGAAACCTTATCGAAATTCTGCTACTCTTCTTTAGTCTAAGAACTTCCAAAGTCTTCTTTTTAATATTTTATCCGCCCTGACAGGGTGACTGCAATAGTCTCCTTCTCAAGGTACTGGGATAAATTATTAGTTGAATCCTCGATGTGTCTTCTTCAACCGCTGGATACCGAATGAGCTCTCTATCATTCATCTACCTATTTATACCCAAGCAGACGTGCTATTTTTAGAACTTGTTTCTCATTGGTCCAAATTTATATATTGTGTCTTACAACGAGTACCTGCTCTATCAAATATCTGGTTCCCTTTAATTTTTGTATATGGCATAATGTGCGAAGCTGGGACTCAGTCATTCACATAATGAACCCAAATCAACCACAAATGACCCAAATTCTATTAATTACAGCAATTCAACAATAATTATAGCAACGACAACATGAAAAGGGAGTCAATCACTATCTGTGCTTATGTGTTACGTTATCAATATATCAGATATACAAATTATTCTGACAGTTGTACAATTAAAGCAAATATTCATTACGATAAGTCTTCATAATTACAAAATACATATATACAATCTTTATTACATAAAAAGAATACAAAAAAATCCATAAATTCCATTTAACATTGAAGTAACAGAAAATAACATGCAAGCTGGCATGAAAATAATCTAACCTTTTATATGAAAGGTTACATATGTACCGAGAATATTTTGATATTATGATGTATCGATGTATTGCAGATATGAATATGCAACTTGTTATACAGAATATTTGACTGCTGATATGAATTAGTATGCATATCGCTGACTTGATTCAACTAAATATCAATATGTTAATGCAACACACTTTAAGGTTTGTAAAATTACGCATCATTAAAAACATGAGGTTCTTTCACTAGTATATTTGCACCGGAACTATCATTTGTATTTTGCAAGTCTAAATGTGCGTCAGGATAATTTTACTTTACAGGAATGCATTTTTGCGTCGAAAAAATACACACTGCCTCTGTCAGGATTATATTTGCGTCTAGTTTAGCGTCGAAATGTGCATGAAATTACGTTTCTTGCATGCCAGACAAGTTTTCTCCTGATTGTGCCGGTGCTAGAAAAACGTGTAAGATGACTCACGTGCAGCAATTTATGAATAAATGCATAAATTCATACGCTTCTATAATATACTATAATAGTGTAAAAAAGATAACATTTGTCTATTAATTAAAGAATACTGCATGCAAGAAAAACAGTTATCACTAGTTGAAGGTGCGGATGGAAACATTCGGCAGAGTCTCATTACCGCCTTAACAGTTACTCTCGAGCCGGATATTTCCATCTGCACTTGCAGTCAGTTTAAGATTCTCATAAATTTATATTTTTACATTTGCTTTGACCATTTAATGTTAAGGTATACATGTGTGTCACATGTTTATACAATGCTAAAGCATCTTAGAGGTAACTCTTTTCACAAAATAAATGAAGATAATTTTCTAACGTCAAGATATCTGAAAATTTATTCAAGCTGTTTCAAAGGAAAATCAAATTTGTATGGCTTTGTATTCAAAGGTCTGAAATCGACATCCTGACGTGGTATAGAATTTAACTTAACTTTCTTTGCTGACAAATATATACATGAAAAATACGACAGTTGCTGTCGATACAATAATGAACGACAGAACAAAGAAGACTCTGTCAAAAGTCGCACTAACATCTTTCCATGAAATACTTGAATCCATTAGCATGTCTTTTTGTCTAAATCTTATTGAATTTGTCTCACTCTCTTCCGTGTTGCTATTCGAGTTTAGATCAGACAGAAACTTGTTGTGGTTGTTACTCATTCCATGATACATGCTCTTCCTTGAGACGATTGATGTATCATAACTGTCATTATTTACGCCATTGTTTCTTTTATACTTACTTTCGTTCCGTTGCGTTTCTCTGTTTCTGGTGGTAAACCTATTGCTTTCGTAAGCGTTTTTCTTAAAGTTCCGTTTTCGGTTATGCCTCTTATTTTTAAATTTACATCTCATACATCTTACAAAACTTGATAAGCATCCAGGAATAGGATCTTCATCATCTCTGTAGTAGAGGCGCACATTAAATATCGTTGCAAGCACAATGCATATGCTTATGACCAAAACTATCAATAAATAGTAGCTGAAAAACGACATTGGACTCGACGTTTTCGGTAAATTATCTCCAACAAGTGTCAGAAAGACAGCAATTGCAAGGAGCACAGTTATACTGTATGAAATTCGTTCACCACTTTCTACCGGAATAGCGAAGATCATTATATTTAAAAATGCCATAAAAATGATAGGAACTATCACATTCACTAAGACAAATCGAGGTTTCCTTTTGAGGTACAACGAGAATTCCATGGAACCATTTCCATAATATGTTTCAACACTTGAATCATAAAATGTCCACGCTCCATTTTCCGAAAAGTATGTTGTCTGCACCTTTTCTGTGCTAGGCTGGAATACTATTTCGGATGTATCTTGGCCCCAGGCAGTAAATGTGAATATACATCTATGCTTATCCCATGGATAATATGTGACATCTACCCTGCAAGATGCGGAAAAAACATTACCAGGATAATAAAAGGCGATACCGTCCGAAGTAAACCGAATTAACTGCCACGCATCACCTACCTTTTCAAGTTTTTCAACATTGTTTATTAGAACTAAATTCGGTACCCAAACTTTGTCACTCTCGAAGACCAGCTGTTCCAAATTTCCATAGTCTGATGGATTCCATTTCATATATTCATCTCTCCAGTTCAGCACTACCACTGCTGTTATGGTGAGCGTCTCTTGTACTTCGTTAAATTCTTCTATAGACACTAGTTCCAAAGCAACGTTAAGAACAACAGGCGCAGATTGGTTAACAATTGGTCGGAATGTTTTCTCGTAACCTAGTTGTTTATCTGCTAACAATTTCTTTGCGTCTGTCATTGTGTGACATGTCACAGGAGTAATCAGAACAACAATTAACGCCAAATACAACACTTTGTTTATGTTCTCACGATGCCGATGCATATTTTCCTATTAAGTTATCCTGATCTCTGAACTTTTGAACTTGAAAAGATTCTACGTTGTATGGTACAGATTTGTCTAATAACAAGGATTTCTGTGACCAAGACAGCCTACAAAATACACAATAAAGCTGATATTATATGTTACGTTGTTTAAAAGACATTTTGCATTTGCGGAATTCTTAACTTTATACCGCCATTAATTGAATATCATAAGAAGTATAGAACTATTAGAAACATTAAGCGCAGAAAATACAGTTACTACAAATCATTCTATCCACAGAGACTGTAGTACATAAATATAACAAACTATGTGTGTTCAAAATCCATCAAGGAGATATATTTTTGTTATATGAAATCGATGCAATGTAAAAACTGGCATTTGAAACGGGTGATGGAAGTTAGACCGCAAACATAAAAAGACAACAGGCTCAACATAACAAGAGCTGTCGGAGAACAGCAACGCTCGACTATTCAACAGCCTTGTCAATTGAATGAATACAAAAGTCGAAAAAGGGGCATAATTCAGTAAACACAGGGTTATGGAACCTGCACAGTGCTTATCAGCTCATGACAGTGGACAAGTGTATGAAGTTTCAATTCATTCCCATTAGTGGGTACCGAGATACCAGCTTACATACAAAAACTTAACCAAAAACTCCTAAGTTGAAAAAGGGGCATAATTTTGTAAAACGCGAATAGAGTTATTGACCCTTTGCACTGCATGTCATATCATGACAGTGAACAAATGTGTAAAGTTTCAATCCTTTCCCATTAGTGGATACTGAGATACCAGCTTACATACAAAAACTTAACCAAAAACTGCTAAGTCGAAAAAGGGGTATAATTTTGAAAAAAAAAAACGAATAGAGTTATGGGACCTGCTTTGTGCATGTCAGATTATGACAGTGAACAAGTTTGTGAAGTTTCAATCCATTCCCATTTGTGAGTACTGAAATACCAGCTTACATACAAAACCTGAACCAGAAATTTCTAAGACGAAAAAGGGGCATAATTCTGTAAAAAGGCAAAATAGAGTTATGGGACTTACTTTGTGCATGTCAAATCATGACAGTGAACAAGTGTGTGAAGTTTCAATTCATTCCCATTAGTGAGTACCGAAATACAAGCTTACATACAAAACCTTAATCAAAAATGTCTAAGTCGAAAAAGGGGCATAATTTTGCAAAAGAGCAAAACAGAGTTATGGAACCTGTGCAGTGTAAGTCAGTTTATCACAGTGAATAAGTGTGTGAACTGTCAATCCATTCCCACAAGTGGTTACTGAGATACCAGCTTACATACAAGACTTTAATCAAATCGGAACGCCGACGCCGACGAATGGGTGTGTCCAATAGCTCTACTATTCTATGAATAGTCAAGCAGCTAATAATGTTCAGATAGGAACAAATCATTGCAATTGGGATACCGCCTTGGAGTTGTCAGAGATCTTAATATTGGGAACTGGGAATGATTACTGATTTGGGACTTTACATTTTGCATGTATCACTCTGTTTTCAACTTGTTAGTCGATACAGTCTAGATAGCAAAATTTAAGTATTAGATAAACGTATCATGCGAGATGACACAATACACGGTTGCAAAATATAAAAAAGAAAAAACAAGGTCAATCCTAGGTACCAGTGTACAAGTGTACCCGATAACTTGTTTGAAGTCAGTTCACATAGAGCATAACTTTTAAGGGCACATTTATGTAAATTGGAAGACATTTTAATTTCCTTTTGTTTGTTTTATATAGTAAATCTAGGAGAATAGCCTCACGCTGATTCACGCATGAGTAGATAACACGCTATATTATAGCTAAGCCCGTCCGTACTAAGTGATTATGGAGGCCCTGTTGTAACATTACTCCTGACTTGTTTATAGACGTCTGTGATGAAAACGCTGAACATGATCTTGCTCGGGATCTGTCTAGGAGTGGGTAAATGGTAATGTCAACTTTATTTTACCCTATTATCATATATTAAGGTTTCTAAATATTTCACAGGTCACCACCAAGACGCCCCGTCGCAAGCATATAACACCGGTCCTGAAGGAGCTCCATTGGTTGCCAGTAAAATACAGGGTGCAGTACAAGGTTCTGACCCACACATTTAAGGCTTTACACAATCAGTCCCCTGCCTATATTAGGGATATGATAGAAGTGTATAAACCGGTCAGAAACCTAAGATCACAAGACACACTGTCACTGGTTATGCCAAAAACTAAAACCATGATGTATGGCAATCGCAGCTTTTCTTGCACTGCTCCGAAGCTTTGGAACTCCCTTCCCGTCAAGATCAGGGAAGCTGACACCCTAGCTGCTTTCAAAAGCCTGCTAAAAACCCACTTCCTTGTACAATATTTTGTTAACTGACCGATACATTGATGCTTTTTTTTTCTTCTTCTTCATAAAACTGCGTAGAACAGTATTTTATCCTGGGGAAACCTAAATACTTTTAAATATGTATGTATGTTTGTCTTGTTTAATCTATAGTTTTACATTTATGAATTTTGTTAATGTGGAATGCATTATTTTTGTATGTGTATTTGTTAGTATTTTCGCAATTTTTCTGTGAAGCACTTTTGAACGTGTACACGCGCATGGAAAGAGTGCTATATAAATGTGGTATAATAATGATAATAATAAATTACCTATACAACTAGTTCGAAGTATGTAAAAACTGCGCTGCTTCTAAATTTAAGGAATTAGCATTATTATTATTATTATTATTCTTCTTTTATTATTATTAGTAGTATTGTTATTATTATTATTATATCAAATTTGATTCAGGTATATCATTGGAAGATCTATTCAGAAGATTCTACTATAGGCATCAACATGATAAGGATACTAGCAGTTCGACTCATGTACATATTCGAAATATTTTACACCTTGATTCAAATGTTAGAGAATAATGCACGTTTCCTCTGCCATCAAAATAGTGGATATTTTGTAAATTGTGCAAAGTATGTGCTTGACTGATTTAGATTGGGGCATAATATCCACATTTTTATAGATTTTGACATGTATTGTCACAGGAAAACATGTATCAACAAGTTCATTCACATGCAGTTAATACCAGATTTCTTGCCCTCTTGAATGTTCACGAACCAAAATGCATCGTCACCTAATTACATATAGCTGCCCTTGCATTGTGCTCCAGCTACGACCACTAATATACTCTAGTTACTGCCTATGATTTGGCCGATAACAGTTAACGTAATGTATGGCACGTTACCTTGCGAACTGTTTTATTTAGTTGACTATTTGAACACATCATATTATAATGGTTAGTGCAAATAGTATGTGTTTTATTTGAGACAAAACTCTACGCGCCTGAACGTAAAAATGTTTTACATAAGCAGAATGCATAAATAAATCTTTATACGTGCCATACAAGCATAGATGTCTACAAACCACTCTGCCTGTGTGATTATAATAGTTTTACCCTGACTTATTTATATAACATGATTTTTTAACCATGATTTTTGTGTGAAGATGCCCCTATGCTTCGCTACACGCCTTAGTACACAAATATTTTGAACTCATGTTTGCAGAACCCATCTGTAAGTATTTATATGTACATACAAGTATTTAACTGTAATACCAGAACTTTTTTGTTAGGAGAAGAGTTTAATCAAAATATGTAATTTCAAGTTACAACCCTGTAGGCCGTGGAACTAAAAATACAAACTTCGAGTAGACACTATCTATTTTAGATACATATGTAGTTAAATGCATCTAAGTATACAGTTTGAAAAAAATATTCTGAAAAAGAGTTCTTAGAGGTGAACTAAAACTGACCCCGGGTAAAATATTTGGAAAACTGGAGACAACTCCTCTAAGACTTTATTGTAGGCTTAGGTGACTATTGATCTAGTATCTTATGCAAACAATGCACTTTTTACCTTTAGGTATGAAAAAAACAACGTGTACAATTACAACAATGGTCAGCAGTCTGAAAAGAAAACTAGCTGTGTAAAGATCAAATCAGGGAATGCCCTGGGGAAAGTGTGACATTATTTTGTGGAGATTTTTGTCAATTTCACTCTATAAACATATTTTTATCCCTTGTAAAAAGAGGCCTTAGGGTAACCTTGTGTTACAAGTATATAAAAATGTATGTCTGAAATCCACTTTGCTCATGTGATTATAGCAGTCACACATTAACGCTCAGTAACTTGAAAACAACTTGATAAAGTATTTTCAAACTTGATAGACAGTAAGTATGAATGAGCTTATGAGGTTGATGACACCTATTGGCTTTTTTGTTGTTGTTTTTTTTTTTTGTTTTTTTGACAGGAAGTAGGCGGTGGGTGGGGGAGTAGTAGGTCAAAGAACACGGTTCATAGTAATTACGGAACTGACAATTTGGCAAGTCATCATGGGGACATATTCGATTTGTTTTCGTGTGTCTGTTAGATTTTCTTTTTTTTCACATCGATCTTTCTGAAATGCAAAATTTACACGAAAGATGTTTGTTTTGTGTTTCCAAGTAGCTGTCTGACATATATCGCTACGTCATCTTTGGAAATTAGTTGAATTATTATGATACAAAGTTACACAACCTCTTATCAAAAATACTGCAGACTGAAAAAATTGTACATACATACCTTCAGAACCATAAAACCATACGCTTGCTATTTCACAAGATACAAGAAGCCTATAAGACATATATAACTATTTAAGATTTTCTTCTATAAATGTAACGTTTTTAAGTTTTGTTCCGCGTTATATCATTTATGTAAAACATGTTTCTGTTTGAAACCTTTAGACAAACACTGAATGAACTTTAAAAATCTATTTTGCGGGTAATAACACCCGAAATATTTTTAACACACTAGAGTTCAGCCAATATTTTGCAATCTGTCGCTCACTAGCTTATAAACCCTCCGTGTGTCCAATAAAAGTCCAAAGTATATCCAACATATTATAAAAAATCTGTTTTCACTAATTTAACGGAAATATGATACAAGGCGGCTAAGTACCTGTAACATGTTTTTGAATAAAATATTTGACTTTTCTTACAATCACATGTTTATCTGATCTAATATATTCAGTGAAGTTTAAAAGTGTAATTAGTTTTTCGTCTACAGTTGTACGGTAGTCGTTTATTTTAAATATCAGTTATCGAATGAATATTTTAACACTTGAAAAAATTTAAATGCATGTTGTATATTGTTATTATTATATCATTATTACAGTAATTATTTCTTATTTTAAATCCTAATTATGAATTGCATTACACTCCTTTGCAAGTTATTCTTGTAAGGTTTATGAATCGTATTTTATTTTAATCTTTAATGAGTCCTTAAAACGCACTAGTTCAAACTGTATTCCAAAGAAAGGTTTGAAATGAATTATTGAAAAATAAACATTCAACAATTCTTGGCTATAAAACGTTAAAACGTAATAACAATTCAAAATGTGTATACATGTAAAACTTAAATTTACTAGCCTGTTATATAAACCATTTTTAACTTATTTTCCAAAGCACTGCAAATGTACCAATATAGATCGTTTAATTCTATAGGTTTGGACTAAATCTACTACGAACACAAAAAGGTAAAAGTCCTTGTTAGAGATAAGACTATTTCAAATATTAAATCGTAATTAATACCTCATAGGGCGTTTAACCGATAAATTCCCATGTCTAACAATAGGTTTTTCATCCGCAAATGGTATATAATTGGGGATGTACTATGCTCCAACGATAACGTGATATTTACAAACATAATTATGAACAGAATGAAAAGAAGTACATGCACAGGTTATTCGACATTTTGTCCCTTCGCTTGTTAAATATCAAAAAAGAGAATTTCATGCCAAACAAAGCATAAGTAAAGTGAACAGTTGTTTTGCGATTCCAGTAAAATAAGATCATCCTCGAGTTTGTGCGGAAATCAAGTTCTTCCAAAAGTGAATGTTTCATGATTGTTTGCTTATAAACTTTTTTTGTAATTTTAGAAGTATAAATGGCTCTTCCATCAAAACGGTGATTTAGATAAGGGCTGAGACAGCCCCATTATTGTTTGACTTGATCAAAAGAAAGTGAAACACAAACGACGTTACACGTGATATAAAAACTGTAACAATATACAGACAGTAATGTAACATTTTGCTGACGCAAATTAAGATAGAACTAACGAACAACTCCTTGCTAAAGGTTACTTCAAATACGACACATGTAAAATGATTGAAAGAAAATCTCCTTCACTTTTCAATAATAATAATAATAATAATAATAATAATAATAATAATAACTTTGTTTAAAGAGTATAACATATTTGGCTATAGCCAGTTTGACATATGATCCTCTAATATAATAATTTAAAACTTCATCCTAATATATAAAGTGAAGTTTAGACATGAATAAAAATAATGTATTATGAACAAATTAATTCTTAGTGGCATAAACAGTATGTAGTACAATGAACAGAGATTATAATAAGATAAAATTATGTACAAGTGGTGAAAGAATAATTCTAATATGACTAACGATGCTTTAATCATCACAACGTTATTATGTTGATGCACATCGGCGTGATATTTAGCGCCATATACGCATCGAGAAATAACGCTTTCAATTTTATCAAATGTTTTACCTCGGAACATGTTTAAAACGAAATGTCAAGTAGCATAATTGTTTTAATTAATTTACACACACACGGAGTTGGTTATCAGCTGTGCAGAATAATGCGCCACCATTTGCGCCCTAATGGAACTATTCCGCAAGACGTATCACAACTTCCGGCCCTAGCGTGTATAAACAAAGGAGCGTGTCGACCTACCATTTTGGCGCCATACAGGCGCAAATAAACAGTTCTATCACATATTTTTTTTAAATTTTACAATAAAAGATATATTAGAATCGAAATAATTTCAAGCAAACCAGTGTTTTAACACTTATTTATACACTCGGGTGGTTGAAATTATTACGCCCGACGTATAACCGCCCATCGGGTATAAATAAGTGTTAAAACACTGGTTTGCTATACATTATTTCTTAAATGTTATTTGTGATCCGCGCACCAAAACCCTAAAAAACTCTTGTGTGAGAAAAGTACGGGAAAGCATTGGCCTACATTTAAGGAAATAATATTGTTATTATGTCACATATGTAATAACAGATACAGACTAAAGAAAAAATAATAACACATGATATAACAAGAGCTGTCCGTAAGACAGCCAAGCTCGACTATTCGAAATATTGACCCAGAAGCAGGAAAATATTACCCAAAAAAGTTAAATATCAAAAGAGTTTTAAGTTCAAAAGGGGGAATAATTTGACCAAAATGCATATCAGTTATGGGACTTGCTGCTATCAACTAGTTTTATAACCCCGAAGGCACATGAGAAGTTTCAATTCAATATCTGCATTAGTTTTGGAGATAGTAACTTGCATGTAAAACTTTAACCAGAATTTTCAAAGTCCAAAAGGGGGCATAATTTGCCCAAAATACATGCCAGAGTTTTGGGACTTGATCCAGTGAGGTTAGTAATTGATCTAGAAAAAGAAAAAATAAGTTTCAAATCTATATGCCTTTTAGTAATAGCTGTATGTACTTGCACGCAAAACTTCAACCAGAATTTTCTAAGTCCAAAAGGGGGCATAATTTGGCCAAAATGAAAGTCAGAGTTATGGGACTTGATCCTATCAACTAGTTTTATAACCCCGAAGACACATGTGAAGTTTCAAATCAATATCTGCATTATTTTTGGAGATAATAACTTGCATGTAAAACTTTAACCAAAATTTTCTAAGTCTAAAAGGGGGCATAATTTGCTCAAAAAACATGTCAGAGTTATGGGACTTGACCCAGTGAGGTTGGTAATTGATCTAGAAAAAGAAAAAATAAGTTTTAAATCTATATGCCTTTTAGAAATAGTTGTATGTACTTGCACGCAAAACTTTAACCAGGATTTTCTAAGTCCAAAAGGGGGCATAATTTGGCCAAAATGAAAGTCAGAGTTATGGGACTTGCTGCTATCAACTAGTTTTATAACCCCGAAGACACATGTGAAGTTTCAAATCAATATCTGCATTAGTTTTGGAGATAGTAACTTGCATGTAAAACTTTAACCAAAATTTTCTAAGTCTAAAAGGGGGCATAATTTGCTCAAATAACATGTCAGAGTTATGGGACTTGACCCAGTGAGGTTGGTAATTGATCTAGAAAAAGAAAAAATAAGTTTTAAATCTATATGCCTTTTAGAAACAGTTGTATGTACTTGCACGCAAAACTTTAACCAGAATTTTCTAAGTCCAAAAGGGGGCATAATTTGGCCAAAATGAAAGTCAGAGTTTTGGGACTTGCTGCTATCAACTAGTTTTATAACCCCGAAGACACATGTGAAGTTTCAAATCAATATCTGCATTAGTTTTGGAGATAGTAACTTGCATGTAAAACTTTAACCAAAATTTTCTAAGTCCAAAAGGGGGCATAATTTGCTCAAAATACATGTCAGAGTTATGGGACTTGACCCAGAGAGGTTGGTAATTGACCTAGAAAAAGAAGAAATAAGTTTCAAAGCTATATGCCTTTCACTGATGGCTGTATGTACTTGCATGCAAAAACTTAACCAAGGTGTGACGCCGACGCCGACGCCAGGGTGAGTAGAATAGCTAGACTATTCTTCGAATAGTCGAGCTAAAAATGCGAACATTGCAAGGCTATTACACTTTTTGATAAAACATGAAGGGAGATAAAGAATGAGTAAGAAAGAAAAAAGAAAAACAAATAAGAAAGAAGAAAAGTAAATGTTGTGACAAAATTGTCATATGAATTATACATAACTAATAAGATAAGAAGAGAATAAAAACGAAAGCAGTGTCACTAAGT
This sequence comes from Mercenaria mercenaria, assembly GCF_021730395.1. Classification (NCBI taxonomy): domain Eukaryota; kingdom Metazoa; phylum Mollusca; class Bivalvia; order Venerida; family Veneridae; genus Mercenaria; species Mercenaria mercenaria. The sequence goes on along the minus strand of NC_069376.1, from coordinate 67,516,743 downwards.
AAAGTAAGTAAAAAAACATCAAGAGAAGATGTGTAGAGAATAATGAATATATATTTTTATATAAATGTATATAAGAATGGTTTTTCGTGAAACTTACAATGTCTGAGAACTCATGAGTGCAAAAAATGAACAGTATACACCTATGAATGATATTGTGGATGGTGCACCACGGTCAGAGAAATGGAATGCACAAATCAGGAAATAAGGAAACGAACGACCATAATTGCACCCTTCCCCCTGAGGCTATCTTCCCCCTATTGCCAGACACCAGTGCTGAAAGCCTTACATGGTACGCCCAGATGGGCTGTATATAGATGTTCATACCCCCTGGTTAATGGTGCCATCGCTAATTATTTAAAAAAAAAAGAGAAACAATTAAGAAATTAAATGATTTTTTTCGGTGTTCATGCGAAATGAACGACAGAATAGAATCGGCAAATCCATGAATCGTGCTAGCGATTCATGTTTAATTTGCCGATCCTATTCTGTCGTTCATTTCGCATGAACACCGAAAAAAATAGTTTCATTTCTTATATTAACATTATATTTCCTTTCCATTTGTAAACAAGATAATATTATAAATTACACATATTTTGTGGCAATCAGCTTCCTGGCTATTCTGTTCACCTCACGGAACAACTGCGACGTCATCTAAGGAACGTTCTCCCTGACTATACGCGGACGTCGTCAAAACAGCTGTCGGTTATCACTAAGCAGCGATGACGTAAATTTCGCGCCTTTCCTTTTGCTGTTCATACGAAATGAACGTCATAATTTTCAATGGAAAAGAATAGGGCGAATGTAAAAAGAGTATAATAGGTTAGTGCCGTAGATGGAGAAAGTTTATCTGGCGAGGTGGAGGCAGTTATCGGGTGAGCCTAAGGCGAACCTGATAACGTCCGGGGCCGAGCCAGATAAACGTTCTCCATCTTAGGCACTAACCTATTATTCTATTTATCTTGTCATTACTTCATTTTCCGATATTTGGCAATTTATATTCAAAACTTAGTGTCCGACAACCGTTTTAATGACGTCATTTTCGTAATAACGTCACTTATATAATGACGTCATCACCGACACCGTAATATGGTTACAATTGAAAAATCGCAGTAACTTCTTCGTTTTTGAATAAAAACTCATTATTTGACCACTCATTTTATTAGTTCGGACATTTCCAACACAATGGTGATAGTTTCAATGCAAAATTTCTTATGACAACAATATCGATCATAAGGTCACATGATCAACTGACCGTATATCACTGGTCACGTATCAACTGACGGTGTATCAAGAAAGATATACGGCACCCTAATATCGGGTCGAAAAGACTGCAAGTGACAGGATAAATATTACTACACACTACCCATGAGGTTACAATACCCATGGAGCCTGTACCAGCAAGTATAGAAAGCATGTAAATTAAGTTTGAATTAATTGAATAAAAGCGAGATTGTTTACATAGTTTCATTTAAAAGATACTGTTTAAGGAATTTTTAAATTGACTTAGAGTTTCGCGATTTCTGATTTCGTAGGGGAGTCCATTCCACATCCTCCCAACGAGAATGACCTATCATATAATGCTGTTTTAGATCTAGGAACTTTGAGATGTTCATTTGTGACCGATCTTAAGGTTCTATTGTCAGAAGAGGAAACATTTGTGATCAATTTATTACTGTATTGCGGTGTCATTATTTAGCGATTTATAAGTTAAAAAACATGTGGTATAGGTCACTCGTTTAGTGATTGACAGCCACCCCAAGTCCCTGAACATATCCTTCGAGGGTGTCATAATGTAAGCTTTAAGGATTATCCTAGCAGAACGTTTTTGAAGTTTGGACAATCTCTCTATGTTGTAGGCAGAAGTATCAACCCAGACTACACAGCCATACTCAAGAATTTATGAATTATACTATACAGTTAAAGATTCTCTTGGAACATATTTAGAGAGTAATTTGAGTAATGTTATCTTACGTGAAGCATTGATGCACAGTTGATCTATCTGTTTATTCCAAGTTAAGTTGTTATCAATATAGATTCCTAACAATTTTTTAGTTTCTATATGTGGTAATATATTATCATCATATGAAATATCAATTTGTGGTGTTATTGTGTTTTTTTGTACAGTACCTAAACTCATGAATGATGATTTTTCTACATTAACTACCATATTGTTTTCACTGCACCATTTATTGAATTCATATGCACTATTTTGAAAGTTTGTTGCGACAACCGTATGGTCTTTATTATGGGTGTGTATCGGAACATATCTGTATCACAATTATTCATAAAAAGTGGTATGTCATTTACAAAAAGTAAGAAAAGTACAGGTCCTAATACAGAGCCTTTTAGGAGCCCCTGCTTGAACTAAATTTTCATTTGACATTTCGTTATTAGCAATTAAAATATTGTATCTATGATAAGCATCAAAGCAGGCGTTTTGGGTCCTCTGCGGCTGAGTGGTAAAGGTCGCTGTCTTCAAATCACGTGCCTCTCACTGATATTGATTCGAACCTCGCTCGGGTGTTAAATTCTTTATTTGGGGAAGCCATTCCGCTGGCTTACGAAATGTTGATAGTTTTACCAAGGTGTCCGCTTGTTATAAAATAATCAAAATCTGGAAAGTCGCAATATTGCTTTTAATTGTGTTGGAGCGATGTCAAACCCAACGAAAATAGTCTAACGTGGTTCGATTTGATTGCCAGTTAAACAAAGAAGTTCAAGCTCTGTATTTTCTGCTATACTCAATGGTTGACGCGCGGACCGGTAAGAGAACATAAGGAACTTAAGGAACGCCCTCGTGGTTCAATCCCTTCGCATCTGAACTATGAACCGGGATAAATTAGTCGACAAACAACTGCAAGGCCTTGATTTTTTATTGGAAAACAAAGCATAATTTTTTGATGACCTGAACCAAGTTTAACACAGTTCCAGCAAAGCATGAATCAACAATATCATTCAACAGGTTTATGTAACCAAAAATAAGAAAATTGTATTTGTTTTTTTTTTAAATATCTCAACAAGTCATATCCATTGCATACCTATTTGGATATTTGCATCTGTTATTATCTCCCTTAGCTGTTATTTTCTCCCTTTTCAGCATAAATGTGCAAAAGTACGTGTCAGTAGCACAGCTTGTTTTCCCATTTCTGTATTTCCTCTCTGTCTGCTTCAAAGAAAACTTTTGGTTAGGTGCAGAGGGATATTCCTGAAAATGTATTTTACTTGAGAGATTATGAACGTCCGTGTCATATTTAGTTGCAACGTCTATCAACTGCCTGAAGAAATGTATTAACGTGGAAAACGCTGACAACTGAACATTGAAGTTAGAAATACAATACACCAATTTTGTAAACAGCAGAGAAAATGAAAGAAATTATAACCAAACATAAAATTCATAATTAGCAAATGACAATCAGCAAAAGTAAAGAAATACTTTAAAATAAAATATTCTGAATCAGTTGTTATGACTTTCTTCTACTTTATGTGATTCTCTGCTCCGTTTTAAAGAATATTACATAACCTTACAAACCGAAAGACAATCATATTACAATTTGAAAGATCACTAAAAATATCCATCAGAATGTTTTGAATGCTAAATAATAAAAACATACTGAATCTGTAATTACCGAGAAGTTATGTTAAGATTTCACATAAATATTTTCGTTTTATCAACGATGCAAGCGACGTTTTTTAATTCTTATTATTGAAGCAAGCAACGTCAGTTGTCTGACGATGACTTTTTCTTCCTGATGATTCAAGCAGTTTGGATTTTGAAGCTGACTATTTTTTGATAATCAACTGTGTAATACAAAAGAAGCATTCCTTCAAACTTGTAATCCTTATTGTTCACAAACAATACATATAGGATGTGTATACATATGTATGTAGATATTTTAAAAAAGTTTAACAATTAAGTTAACTTATAGAACAAATATTCGAAATATTGAATATAGATTTTATTTTGTGAATACTTTTAAATTTTATAAACTATTCACAAAATTGAAATACAATATTGCAACAATTGACATAACATATTCATTTCATCCATTATATAATTGTTCTTCGCATATATTTATGAAATACAATGCCAACAAATCAAATTTTGGATAATAATTATTAACAGATGGGTCTGTAGTTAATGAATTTTGTCACCAGAACTTATTTTTACGGTGAATGCTACAAAATAGAAATGTCAAAGGATCAAATCTCATTTATGAAGATTTAAAAGGAAAACATCATGTTTACATACGGCATCCACCTTTGACCCCTTTTTAAAAATAATACCGTTAATTCGTAGATATAATATAAATATGAAAATATACCTCGTGTTAACGTGAGTGGCCAAACTTTCGTTTGCTTTAAGTACATACAGAAATGTTCAAGAAAACACTAGCATGCTAAAGTAACTAAGAAGTCCTTGGCGAGAATTCGTTTGATGACTTGTGCATTAGATCGAATTACCGGTTTTATTTTAAGGAATATCCTGTTTAACTACCGTCCGCCGATCTTGAAAAAGATTTCCTGACGACAGAGGCATTTGCCACCTAGTCTCTGGAAACTCAAGTTTCCTCAGTTAACATTCGTTTTCATTTCGATGTTTTACAGAAGCTTGAAGAATCGGCTTTAAACAGTCCAGCCAGAAAACAATTCTAGACAGAAATTGCATATAGTTATTAAAAAAGGGTAAATAAAATAAACGTTATAATTCAAGTAAATGACTTCGGTTAAAATGTTTATAATTACTTTTGCTTTTATAAATATATATGAAGTACCTTACATCTGGAAATAATTCAACTTCCTACCTAACTGCAGCTGTTAAAAAAGTACTATTTAGCTACCTATATTAAATGTCTAATGATTTACCTTTTAATTTTAACCGATCCCTTTGTACTTCCATTCCAGATAAGAGCAAATGTATTAATTTACATCCGACGGAAACTTTGAAAAAGGAGGCAATTAAGGTATTAGGTCCCTAATAGTGATGTTTAAAAAATGTCATTTGCTTGGCATATTCTTACAGTGGACTGTGCTTCGCACTTTGTTGCAAATTTTTAAAAAAAAATTACCGTGCCGTTTTTTTTTATAAATTTTGTGTAATTTATGGTATTTCCTCAAGATCAAGTAGAGACAAATTTCAAAGTGGCCGCCTTTGTCTAAAACGTTTGCGAGATTTCATTATACCATTATTTTTTATGAAAGACACATCATACTATTGGTAAACAATTATAAAACTTAAAATAAAACAGTCACTATCATTTTGTTCTGGGGTACCTCAAGTAAAGGGATTAAATGAAATAAAACTATTTAAATTGAACTGTTAATACAAACTATTAAAAATTTAAAACCGTCACTCATATTTTTCATCACATATTAACAAAACGATAAAAAGTCACAAAGATATAAGGAACATAACTAGTGCTTTGCAAGCAGGAAGAAACAAATGCAATATCAGAATTTAGGAGGATGGAGAGTAGAGGGATCAATGGGCATGCGCTCTTGAAAAATAATTTCAACTGTACCAAATATTGTGCAGTCTGACCAATACTTGACGTTTGGTTTATCCTGAATATTTGACTCAATGTCATCTTATAAAGTAGTAATTAACAAACAGAAATATTTTATAGCTGGTCAATTCCAGTTATAAAACTTTACGTAATATTCATCAGGCCATACCCCCTCCATCTTCCAGCATCTAGCCATAAAATCATGGTGAACTTGTGTCCTAAATACATATGGATAACTGAGACACTTTTGAAAATGAATGTTTAAAATATATTATTTCTAACAAACTGTAAGAAGTAAAGTTATACCTATAGTTTTGCAACTCTTCCGATAACTTAAGGTATCAACATATGTATTATGTTTCACAAACAAGCACCTGTTATGTACATCAAAACAACAGTTCGTTACGGACCACTATATTATGCAAATGAGATTCATTATAACAATATTTGTGATATCTTTAATAAAATTTCAGATAATGATGGCACGTAATTGATTTGACATATGGATATTGTATTACATTTATACAAAAACCAGCTGACGTCACAGATTGCCATGACGTCATATTTATGATCAAGTCGTATCGGAAATAAATATCATAAATAAAATATATCTTCTAGATTACCGGAGACAAATTAGCAAAACCATCAATAAAATTAGATTTCTTTCTAATTAATAAAATTTCTACTGGATATATTCTCTAAAGCATAGAAATGTGTTTGCAGTGATTTTGTACAATTTTAAGACAACATTAGTTTACCAACATGTGGTATTTGCTTTTTCTCAAATATTACTATTACGACCTAATTTCGAAAGACAAAATTCAATTTAATCGAGTTGAAGTAGGGAAACAAACAGCGGCTACAAATTATGTAAATTGTCCTATTCTTCAATCGAGCAAAGTATGTGTTTTATGTGACGACTGCTTGACACTTAGGTGTGTTCCTATAGTGGGTTGACCTTTTGATTTTCAAGCAAATTGGTTTGTTACATGAATATTTATTTGCGGATTTACCAATGTGTCATAAAGTTCAAGTCTTATTCCAACTTCTTTCGCTGACAAATATGTACAGAAAAAATACAACAGTTGCTACCGTTACAATAAGAAAAAATAGAACAAAGAAGATTGTGTCAAATGTAGCACTGACATCTTTCCATGAAACATCTGCATCCGTTAGAAGGATTTCTTGTCTTAGTCGCTCAGAATATTTTTCGCTTTCCACTGTGTCGTCAGTTGAGTTTTGGTCAGACAAGAACTTGCCTTGGTTGCCCATGGGAAGATGTATGTTTTTCTTTGACAGGACGCTTACGCCCTTGCTTCTCACGTATTTACCAATCTTTCCGTCCATATGCAAGCTTTTTCCATGGATAATTTTCGGATAGATTGGATTCGATTGATACCTTTTGTTTCTACAGTTACATTTAAAATAGCTTACAAATCTCGCTAAGACTCTATGTACAGGGTCGTCGTCATCTCTGTAGTAAAGGCGCACATTAAATATCGTTGCAAGGGTAATACATATGCTAATGACTAACACAACCAACAAATAGTAGCTGAAAAATGACATCGGACTAGATGTTTTCGGTAGGTTATCGCCAACAAGTGTCAGAAAAACTGCTATTGCAAGGAGCACGGTAATACTGTAGGAAATACGTTCTCCACTTTCTATCGGAATAGCGAAGATTATTGTATTTAAGAATGCCATAAAAATAATAGGAATAATCACGTTCAGCAATACAAATCGAGGTTTCCTTTCGAGATACACAAAAAAATTAAGGAAGTAGTCATAATTAGTGACACTGGAGTTATAAAGTGTCCATGCCCCATTTTCTGTGAAGTATGTTATCTTTACTTTGTCTGTACGAGGTTTGAATATTATTTCAGAAGGACTATGAGCCCACGCAGAGAAGCTGAATACGCATCTGTGCCTATCAAATGGGTAATATGTCACATCTACCCTGCATGATGCAGAAAAAACATTACTAGGATAATACCACACCGTACCGTTCGAGATAAACCGAATTAACTGCCATGAATCACCTATTTTTTCAAGTTTTTCAACATTGTTAAAACTAAATTCGGTGTCCAAACTTTGTCGCTATCGATAACCAGCTCTTCTAAATGTCCATAGTTTGATGGTTTCCATTTCATATATTCATCCACCCAGTATAACTCAGTTACTGCTGTAATGGTAAGTTTCTCCTGAACCTTATTGAATTCTTGAATAGAAAGTAATTCCATTCCAACGTAAAGAACCACAGGGGCAGACTGGTTAACAAGAGGTCGAAATATTTTTTCATAATTCTGCATTTTATCAGCTAACAATTTCTTAGCATCCGTCATAGTGTGGCTTATTTGATCTGGATTATATAATTCGAGACAAGCAGGTACTCTTCAGCCTTTTGAATATCTAAATATGTTTACGTTGTAAGTTGTCAATCAGCTATTCTTTCAAATGAGTCTTTGGTAATCAACAGAGTTTGTAAAATACAACACAATCGACGTTATTTATGCATAGTTCTACACACTTTGAACATGTTACGAGTCTGAAAGAAATCTTTGTGTTATTTTGAAACAAAATAAATTTATTATTTACACCTTTATTTGAACTCTCATTCAGTTATCAACCTAAAATCAGGTTATATTGTAATTCCAGCCTGTATATAGTAACTGAATTGCATAAAACATAAAGTGTTATGTGTACGTATTTAAACTAACGGTAAAAACGGCGGGTTGCTAAGTTTATTATTACAACATATCTACGTATTCTAATATCAAGGAAATCTATGTAATAGTGATATAATCTATTTTTATTTGTGTCGTATAACCGTACCTCCATCAATATTTGTATTGTTTTATTACATTTGAACAATTTTAAAAAATTATTTCTGACATTAACGTTATTTTCGTCCTTTAAAAGATATCTTAATCTATTATTGTACAAAATGTTTTTCATTATTTTCAGTAGATCTAAAAGCTTCTAAAAAATGCATGCCAAATGTACGAAAGGTTCTTAATTCCCCGTTGTTTCAACAAGTTTACAAATATAAACAAATACATTTAAACAAGAGCTGTTTGTAAAACACGTTTGCTCACCCCCCCCCCCCCCACCCAAATAATGGCTTGTCCCATTTTCAGTCCCGGGATCACTATGACTTTTACTTTTGACCTACTAACCTCAAAACAATAGGGTTCATCAAGTTTAAAAGCCCAATTTTGCAAGTTTGAATATACTGGGTCAAGTTGTGCCCAAGTTATTAAATGGAAACTATTTTCAAGGTTCAGGCCCCTGTGCCCTTGACCTTTGATTTACTGACCCCAATACCAAAAGGTATTCTACTTCATAAGCTCAATCATACTATCAAATTTAAATGTTCTCAAGTTATTAAAGGGAACCCGTTTTGAAGGTTCAGGTCTCTATGACCCTGACCCCTAAAGCAATAGAGGCCATCTACTTCATATGCTCAATTAGGCTTTCATGTTTGAAGGGTTTTGGTCAAGTGGCTGTCCAGCTATTGCGCGGAAACCGGTTATCAGGTTCAGGCCCCTGTGACCTTGACGTTTGATCCGACACAATATGCACAATATGGGGTCATTTCCTTCGAGAGCCAATTTAAGCAGTCAAATTTGAAGGTTCTGGGTCAAGTACCTCTAATCTCTACATCTACTTTATTAGCCTGATCATGCTACCAGGTTTGAAGGTTCTTCTTCAAGTGGTTCTAAAGTTATAGAGCGGAATCTATTTTCAAGGTTCTGGCCCCTGTGGCATTGACCCTTGACTTACTTCTAAAAAAATAGGCGTCATCTTCCTTCTAAACCCAATCAGGCTAAAAATTGAAGGCTCATGGTCAAGTGGTTCTCCAGTTATTTGGCTGAAACCGTTTTCAAGGTTCAGGCCCCTGTGATCTTGATCTTTGACATACTAACCCTACAAACTATAGTGGTCATCTACTGTATAAGCCTAATCACGTTACAAAGTTTTAGGGTCCTTGATCAAGTGTTTCTCCAGTAATTGGGCAGAAACCGTTTTCAAGGTTCAGGCTCCTGTGAACTTTACCTTTGATATACTGACCCAAAAACAATAAGAATCGTTTCCTTGATAAGCGCAATTATTCTATCAAGTTTGTTGGTCCTGGGCCATTTGTTTCTCCAATGATTGGGCGGAAACTGTTTTCAAGGCCTTTGTGACTTTGACCTTTGACCTACTGACTCCAAAAACTATAGGAGTCATCTACTTGATTCAAGCCTAATCAAGCTTTTAAGTTTGAAGGTCCTGGGTCAAGAGGTTTCAATTTTTTAGAGATTTTATTTTGCGGAAACTGTCCGCTCTACGGAACGACTGACCGACGCGACTGACAGGTGCAAAGCAATATACCCCCACTCCTTCAAGGATGGGGGGGGGGGCGGGGTGGATGGGGAGGTGTATATTTAATATAGATATATTGTTCTTACATACATCCTGACCGGTACAATCTACTGTTCGAACTTAATAAGAAAAAATTGTAATTTACGAATTATGAAAGGAAACTTAACACGTCTTATATATTTTACTTCCAACTTCTGTTATATTCTGGGCATCGCATATTCTGGGTGTGGTTGTGTGTTTCGAAAGAAGTCCCTCTCCTCTTGAAAGCAGAACTCTGAAGTGACCGGCAAAGCTTAAGATCACATGGCATGGTGATATTGGTGAAATCCGTAAAATATGTAGACCACTGATCTTGTAGCATTTTACAGTTTTAACAAAATAATAATATTATTATAGTTGTTTTCAAATACATATTGAAAAAACGTTGGCTTGCAAGTTTAAAGCCTTCTTAAATAGTATGTTCTATGGAAATTGTATAAATGTAGACAGTACCCTAATCTGAATGTACTTTGCGTATACCTTTTTAGTCGAAAGATTTATCATAATTCAAAGATATTCACCGTGCATTTATATCATTGCAAGTTCTTTCAATTATGCCTTTATTAACAATGAATACAAGAGTAGAATGCTGACAGTAAAAGTTATTAAGATATCCTAAAAAAATATATGCAATTATTTCAACTTTAATAACTCACATGATGGGAAATACGGAACATTTCCGAGAATTCAGGTGATTTTCCCGAAAAAAGCCAGCAATTAATGATAGCACCACAATAGCATGTACTGTCAAACCGCTCCTTATATCTTGCTTACACAATCAATAAGAATGGGAAAATAAAATCCGCAAAATCCCCTAGAGGTAACCCCAAACATCAGAGTAGTTATTACAATGTTTCCTACAATACTGATTCCGCAATATCCCCTAGAGGTAATCACAAAAATCAGAGTAGTTATTACAATGTTTCTCTATTTTATTATCACAGCAGCGTTGTTTGTGCCGTGTGGCGGCCGTAAAAAGTCTCCCGTACATTCAATCAGGGCTGTTATATTTCGATCTTCTCAGATCGTTCAGTACGACTTTTATGTCGTGTTATTGGTACTGTTTAGTTTCTCAACATGACCATTTCGGCCTGGGTGGTTCCAATACTCTCACTTTTATAACCTTGGGTATTGTTTAATCACCCCTTGGATATGGTGCCTGCTTTTTAATTTTGTCTTTTGACAGCTTCTGTGATACGGAGACTCCATAATCTCAGATCCCCTTCCTAAATTCCAGTTTGTTTAGTTCTGCCCATTGTTTTCTCGTTTGGGGCAAACCCTTTACTTTATCTGGGGACCAAACGCCGCTCTTCATGGAATTACACGCCTCAACACGTGTATCATTGAAGGTTCCATGTTCACCGCCGTTTGAATACATCTGCGGATGTCTCTAAATTGCTTTTTGTACTTTTAACATGTGTAAATGTTGAGTTCTGCTCAACCCGGGGCTAGAGGGCGTGGACGGTAGCATGCATTTCCACTTCCGTCCATGAACAGGCTCAATCAAACCGAGCCTGCAACATTTTCGTTTTTGTCGTGTTGAGCGACCTGTGAAGTTTCCACTTTTCTCTATTTTAATACAATACTGATTCCGCAAATTCCCCTAGAGGTAATCCCAAAAATCAGAGTAGTTATTACAATGTTTCCTACAATACTGATTCCGCAAAATCTCCTAAGGTAATCCCAAAAATCAGAGTAGTTATTACAATGTTTAATACAATCAAATTCCTCTAGAGGTAATCCCAAAAATCAGAGTAGTTATTACAATGTTTAATACAATACTGATTCCGCAAATTCCTCTAGAGGTAATCACAAAAATCAGAGTAGTTATTACAATGTTTAAGACAATACGGATTACGCAAATTCCCCTAGAGGTAATCCCAAAAATCAGAGTAGTTATTACAATGTTTAATACAATACGGATTCCGCAAATTCCGCTAGAGGTAATCCCAAAAATCAGAGTAGTTGTTACAATGTTTAATACATTACTGATTCCGCAAATTCCCCTAGAGGTAACCCCAAAAATCAGAGTAGTTATTACAATGTTTAATACAATACTGATTATAGTTTCTATTTCCTCCAGGTTGCATTCATATGTTAAAAATGACTACAAAAAGACTTATTCAATGATTAAATGAAACATGATCATTTATTCGTTAATAATATCGTTTCAAATATACCTGTTCAGCTTTTATTTTACCATTTCACTTCCACCTGAATCACAGAATACCATATCTAACAAACGAACTCGAGATAAACACTTTTACGACAAGCTAGTTATATGTTAGAGTGTTTGCCCTATACAACAAGTTATCACAGATTAACTTGCAAATACTATCTCATTTTTCAATTCATTGATTCAATATAATTCTGGTCGTACTTACTTATCTCTTTTTTCTGTTTCACTGTGTCCATTGAATATCATTGCTCTCATTAATCATAAACAAATCAGTAAAACATTATCATAGGCATCTAACTCGAATCCCCGATACTGTTTCTTTTTTGCATTGAATAGTGAAAAACTGAAACTGAAACTGGTTTATTTGCTTAAACGCCTATTTCTACATTTAAAACATATTCAATGGCGTTTTACAATACAAGTTGAAATAAAATATTAAATATAAAATATTTTAAATAAGATTAATTAAAACGAATCAAAATAGCAATTATTAATTTAAAGTCAATGATAATACTATATTTTAAAATATTACTAACATACAATTATCACAGACAAACATTAAATTTCTATCACTGTCACCAGCATCATTGTTTAAAACTCAGTCAAAACTTAGAATAATGCAAAGTAGTCTCTGAAGAAATGCGTTTTCAACCTTTTCCTAAAGCAGTCAATTGAATAACTTTGTCTGATGTTCAACGGCAATTGTTCCACAACTTTGGCCCTATAGTACTAAAGCTTCTATCACTAAAAGTTTTTCGCTTGTTGAAAGGGACGATGTAACAGTCAACTGATGACTCCGAGGATCTGAGGGAGCGCTGGGGGATTTTCGGTGTTAAGAGTTCAATCAAATATGCAGGCGCATTTCCAACATGGCAATTGAACATGTACGTCAAGATCTTAAAGTTTATTCTGGCTTTGATCGGCAGCCAGTGCAAATCGTAGAGTGCCTGCTTAGAACTGTCTCTTCTTCTACGATTCAGAACTAACTTCGCACACATATTTTGAATGCGTTGCAGTTTTGCGATGTCACAATCAGAAATACCGTATAAAATAACATTTCAGTAGTCTAAATGCAAAATAACCAGCGATAGCACTAAGGTTTCAGTTGCATCCTGAGTCAAATATTTGCGAATGTTTTTGATTCGGAAAAAATTCAACATTGCCGTTCTACACTTTATTTTTATATGCTCTTTGAAAGTTAAAGTTTCGTCCAAATAGGCCCCCAAATATCTGATGTTACTCTGTCTCTTGATTTTATTACCACAAATATCTATCTCGTGAATGTTTAACTTATTCAACTGAGGGGCACTTCCAAAGGCAATATGTTCAGTTTTTGAGGAATTCATTTTTAGTTTGTTACTGTTCATCCACTCATTTGAATCTGTAGCAAACTCCTCTAGTTCACCAATGGATTAAGCCTCGATGGATGGTTCGATATGGTTCGAATAGTATTGTGCACAAAAAGTAACAACAAATATGATATATTTAATTCGATTTTCTTTCTACTTCCATTTTTAACCTGTAATTTTATGTTTACATTGAACACTTAAACTATAACACAGATAATGACCAATAAGAATAATTCCTGCATGCCATACAGGATTTCCCGTGTTTCTCCTGGTGCTGATAATCTCGTCTCAACATCGAGCAGCACCTTCAACAAAAGAAATATTTTATTATCACGATGATTATGTTTATTACCTCTCATGTATTAAACGTTTTGTGTAAAACAATGACTCTGAATAATAGTTATGACTTTACTAGAATATATAAATAATACAAATACAAAAGTAAGCTATGCCGGTTCACTAGAAACTAGTCAACCTATCCTGTACTAAATGTCAAAAGCAGTAATGTTGCCAGACCAGAAATCAACAGAACGATTATTCAAAAACAAAAAGTAGTTTATGATTGTTACGGCTTTCTGCTTCAGAATAAAACGCCATTCATATTAAAAGTAAATTGATCTGTTTTATTTGAAAGACTGTAATGGCGCTCCGTTGACAGAATACTTCTTTAATGTTTACTCTACTATTCAATTTATTTGTCACGGGGAGGGATGTGTATTGATTGAAATGATGTATCTAAATTGCTTTGTCGTTAATTTCTAATTTTCCGACAGTTTTTACATTAACATTTACATTTGTTGATCAATATTCTCAATTAATGCTTTGAGTGTGGTTAATAAATACAAAGTGCTTAATGACGTCATTAAAGTTTAGTAAAGGTAGGCATTATTTGAGTATAAATCTAATGAAACAAATTCCATATGAGATGAGATGTCTATTCATTTGTTGCGTTAAGGGTCAGCCTTTTTATAAACATAAACATACTATTTAAAACGCAATATCATGCAACTTAATATCACTGTAAATATGTGACCACTGAGAAAAAAAGTATTATGCAAAGATCTATGTACTAGCACCATTTTTATGAGTACAGTCATTTTATCATAATCCAGAATTAAGAAATAACCATACTTCAATATAATAACAAATAAGATAACCAGCTGTAATACACATATACATAAAAGAACGAAAAGGTTAAGTCTTAGCAACGTAGTAAGTTATTTTCACCTCAAACTGTTTGGTCAATTCATTATACATCTTCTCATCCGCCATGTTAGGTCATTTCAAACAAGAATTTGGCTAAGAAGTCTTACACTAAGGCATTTTCCCTTGCCGTACTTATTAGAGAGCCGGATCATTTACTATATGGTTATTCAGACATTGGTATAACTTCATTTATTAAATTATTTTGCGACTTGCAGCGCAATATTGACATATTTTTGCGGCAGAAATTAACCAATTAAATTCCGATGTAATTAGTAAAGTTATTCATGTTGTTTCTAAATACCAAAATATCAAGTGCTAATAAAAGCAGTTAGTAAGCCATTTAGGTATGTATATTGCTGTCACTGGATAGATTTTTAATTTGGGGTACGCCTAAAGTGCGCAATGGAGGTAAAGTGCGCAATGGTGCGCAATGGAGGTCAAGTGCGCAATGGAACCAGTTTTTTTTTTTAATATCTATCTTTGATATTTTAAACGGATGTTCCTTTTTCGAACAGAATTAATTTCTCGCACTATGTATGTTGATCAATGCATATAAATATGCAGATATTGCAGAATGGATTAGGAACGGAAGAAACATGAACATAACGGAAATAGATAGACACAGGTAATAACTCGGAAGCCAGCCAGGGCAAATATCGGAGGCGGCCGCCTCAAGACTGAGAAATGTTCGATAGACGTTAGATGAACATTTTAGCTCTTCTCTTCTGAGTTGTTTATAAAGTGTGTTGACAATCACTGCGTTAAAATGACTAGATTCCGTCGTATTTGTAAACAACAAATACATTTATAAAGTGGAAAATCTTTTGGATTGTAAATCAGGGAAGACTTTTTTCTTAAACATGCGATAAAACCCCAATAGCAAACATAAGGCGGGTGCTTGTCTGTCTCACTGTATAAATCAAACCTGACGGAAAAGCTTCAATCTAATTTTTTATTTACATCTTCATATTTCAGGCAACTGTTCATAATCAGTTGAAAAACCTTGTTACTTGTTTTTGTTTCGTATATACTTCGCTCGGGAATCATGATTACCCGCTTCCATTTAATCATTCTTCAAGAGACTTTCCTAACTCGTACGTTTCATCAAGGACATGAGCCATATTTTAATTGCTTTTGATTCCATACCTCATTTTTTATTTCGATGTAAATGAGATGTGAAACCAAAATTTGTAGTCCTGTTTGGCGCCATATAACCTATACTGTGTTGGTGCGCCGTAAAACCCAAATCAAAAAATCAAATATTTTAATTGCAAGGGAGATATTCATTTTCAGGCACTAGCTTCGTCAATTCGAAGTACATTGCTCTTACGATAAAAGCCTAATTTAGAGTCAGTCGTATTTTTTATCTCCATAAGGAGTCATCGGCAAATCCTTTTGACAACATGGTGTCTTCATCGATCAATATGGTCACTGGATTCAATTCCATTGTCAATGACAAAGACCGCGGACAACCATTTTGTTCAGTTTCAGTCATTTGTTTATCAAACACAAAATAAGTCAAAGGATCGCAATACTAAAACAAAACAGGGTAACAAACTACTATAAAAACAACACTAATCATATACAGTATACCACTGGCATAGACTTCTTAAATATTTCACATGCAAGTCAATAGTATACTATATCAAACCACTATCAATACACTGTTATTAATCAAAATGTGTAATGATATGCAAATCGATTATGTCAATAGTGTACTAACTGTAAACTAATTGTATTGGTCAATTGTGTACTAAAAATATTCTGTTAATTAATTGTATACAGAATGTATACTGTTAAATTAATAGTATACTAATTATATACTGCTAACAAATTACGAATTATACACTTGAAAAGAAAATAAAGCTGATTTAATTCATGAATGCTCTATACACATTTAACCAATCAAGTGCAAGCAACAAGAATCTGGAAATGGAAATGAGATGACTGTCAGGATACGAGTGATATGACCCAGGGAAGTGCCTACGCCTTTAGTATCTTGAACAATGGTTTGGGTCCAATCGCTAAGGTGACTATGTCTTAGAATAGCTGACAAACGATGTAGAATGTCCTTTGTTAAAACGTGAAGCTGATGAGACCAAATATCTCAGATAAAGAATTTTCCTCTGGCTACCTTGCCTAAATGATTCGTGTACCAATGATTTGTAAATTATTTTAATTATGAGCCAGACAATTTCAGGGATCAGGCAAATCAATAAATGTTTCAAACTACAATTTCCAATTAGCTCAAACTCCTATAGGCTGGAGACTCTATACTTGACTGGTCTTTTTGTTGAGGTTCCCGTCAGACAATGTCTTTGAATCAACAACATACGAGTCCTATCGCATAAATGCTCGGCCTCTGTCCTCTCAACTCTATATGATTGCCCTGACTCCTGGATGCTCAGCGCCTATATCCCCGATGCCTTGGCTGTACCTTGCCAATAATGCTGAACCGTCTATAAGCTGGAACTCTCCTACTATCTCAGTAGATTACCAAACTCTGGGTCTCTGTCTCAGCTTTCCGATGCTCAGCCTTTATTTGCTATCGTCTATAGCATTCAATTACCTTTAAGGTAAAACTCCTATGCGCTGGCCCTATAGCTCGAAACCTTATTGAAATTCTGCAACTCTTCTTTAGTCTATGAACTTCAAATGTCTTCTTTTTAATAATTTATCCGCCCCGACAGGGTAACTGCAATAGTCTCCTTATCAAGGTACTGGGATAAATTATTAATTGAATCCTCGATGTGTCTTCTTCGACCGCTGGATACAGAATGAGCTCTCTGTCATCCATCTACCTATTTATACACCAGCAGACGTGCTATTTTTAGAACTTGTTTCTGATTGATCCAAATTTAAACATAACGTTTTACAACGAGTACTTGCTCTATCAAATATCTGGTTCCCTTTAACTTTTGTATATGACATAATGTGCGAAGCTGGGACCCAGCCATCCACATAATGAACCCAAATCAGCCACAAATGACCCAAATTCTATTATTCACAGCAATTCAACAATAACTATAGCAATGCCAACCTGAAAAGGGAGTCAAGCACTATCTGTGCTTACGTGTTACGTTATCAATATATTAAATATACAAATTATTCTGACAATGACAACTACATGCAATACTCAATAGTTGTAATTTATCTGGTCAACCTGAAAAGGAAATATTTGCTTTAGTCAGATATGTCAAAATTAATTTGGCAGTTCTCCATGTATAAAAAATGTGTAACAATATAAAACGATGAACGTTCAATTATATATATTATATACATATGAGCATACCTTCGTGCATGTACAATGTAAATAAAACTACATATTCAGATCAATCCAGATATCCGCATTCAAAAGTTGGTAATTTTTTCTAAAATCTATTTCAAAGGCGGTTAATCATATTTTGGTCAAGTAACTGAGTGCTTAGATAACATGTTAGATTTTCACTAATTTGATTTCCTATACCAGTTGCACAACCAAGATGGAGTTGTTTTTATCGCAAGTATAAATAGAGGAAACATTCCTTGCCTATGGAATGGCATGAATATATAATAGGAACTACTTAATTATAATTGACACAGATTTGGATTGAAACTACACAGTTAGCCAAAATTATAAATCCAAATTTGTAAAGTTAATATTACCTCCTCTTCCATATCTCGGTTGCGAATCCTGGAGAGATCAAAAATAAATGAGGTTAGAGACTGCACACTTTTTAAAACTTGTTGTTTGGTTCAGACTCTTAAAATATCGAACTGTCTGTCAAATACAGATATAAAACAGATAAGTATATTGCAATCTCTTTTTAAATGGTAGTTGTTACAAATTGCATAAAAGGTAATAAAATATACGTTTCTAATAGGGATCTAACTATATATACTAACAAAATATATGGAAACTAAAATAAATCATAAGCTATCGCTCAGGTGATTTTGACCACCCGCAATTAGTAAAATAATAATTAAAATTGTGCGAAAAAGATAAATTCAGTCAAACATCCGTTAGCTTTCTTTTAAACCTGATAAAAGTATATAGTTGAATAACTATTTTTAACATCTTAATTCTGACCAAACTTAAAAGAGAATGATCATTTAGCAGTCTGATCCAACCCCTAGCCAATCCTTTGTTACGGAAGACTGCACATAATTTCTGTCTGTAACAAAACAAAGCAGAGATGACTAGAAATATTTTTTATTTGCTACACATGATCCGATGACGTAATATACTTAGTACAGCTATGAAAAGACATACAAACACTAAATAGGAAAATGGCGCGAAAAACTGGTAGTCGCACATTACCTGTTTTTTCTAATGTATGCGATAGTAAATGCAGAACAATGAAAAGCAATTTAGATTTAAATAAAATGTAAGCAACTTTTAAATTCTGGGGATGCGTTAGAGTCGCTATCGGAAAGGTCAAATTATAGAACGCCGGGTATAAATGAAAATTTACCTAAAGAGACGAAAATGATGTAGCCGTTGAACATATATTTGAAAATCCTATCTTTAAATGTTTGTGGTTTAAAACCGAAAGAGTATACACTAGAATTTATTAAGTTACTGCAAAGGTATAATATTGTAGGTTTGCAAGAAACAAAACTAGATAATTTGAGACTGGAAATTGGACAAGAATACCATTAAACCAAAAAACATGCAGCAACTGTAAAAATAAATCAGGAGATGCGTTCATTATATTTTCAAGTGAGACTTGTTTTCAAATGAACGAAAAAAATATCAAACGATATTTCCTCAGAAATCCGAATGTTTTTAAACTGGAACAACTTATAAATACTGGAAATAAAAAAAGTTAGTTTGTTAAAATAATATTGTCACAGTTAAGATAAATGAAATTTTCATGTCCATAATCATATATTTTGTGACTCTCCGATGCCCAAATGGGGGCACCATTTATGTACTATTTGACATATTGCATTTAGATATGAAATGCGTTTGTGTGAGAACTCTTATCTTATTTTGTTAGAATTGAATCATATCATTATTTTCTGATGAGCCTCTTATATATTGTTAAAAAATCACCTCACTGATTCATGTATTCATGAATGAGTGAAATAAAAGGTTTTTGACTTGACTTTGACTTGACGCACCATAGATTTCGAGATAGTACACAAATGATGGTCAAATAGTATAAAATACAATGCTATACTAATTATATACCGTAATAGTATACAAAACAGTGAATCATTTGTATAGAATTAATATAGAATCAGTTGTTTGTTGAATGTTTTGTTTAGAGGACAATTATACTGCAATGTCACGCAATACATAATGCTATGTAAAAATGAACAAAGAAAATTAGCTCAGGTCTTCGTGCTGTTACTGTACACCTTACTCATACCATATAAACTTCAGAGTGTTTTGTGACATTTTTACACTGTCACATTTTTAACAACTTTAACAGTATGTTGAACAAATAACTTTTTAAAGCACTAGTCCAGTGAAAAAGATATACAATCATTTCAATTTTTTAGTGTATTACTTAAATATAGCGGTGAATTATATTTCTAAATTATTGTGTCAAACTGGAATTCTTACTTTATTATTTGTATACGGAAATACAAATTATCGCGAAAGAATATGAAATTAATAAAAAATAATTGGATATTCTATCAAACATATACATCAGTGAAGATTGAGATGTATATAAATACATTATATAAATACTATGAAGCATAAACTTAAGATATTTACTAAATAGTATCAAAATATAATGAAAAACATTTTTGCCAATACAAACACAATGACGTTATCATTTGCATGTAACTTTGCCAAATGCGCGTGAAGTTGCTCGTGTTAAACGGTATGCTTTTATACAACGACTGAAAGACATAACATAAAGAGTTGAGATCGAAATATCTTTCTTTCTGGGACACCAGATGTTAAATTGTCACACTTCTATCTAGAAAACAACGTAAGTTTCGTTATTGACAGGGTGTTTCCGTTTCATGTAAAATTATTCCATTTGGAGATATTGTATTTCTCAATATTTCAAGTTTTCAAGCAATATTATGTAAATCAAACAAGCCTTGTTGATAACATTATTATTCTTAAACCTTACCTCAAATCGTTGCTTCAGAAACATATCTTTATACTACCTTTTGAACGATATTTAATTATTAATAAGCTAACAAATTGACCCTATTGGTCCAGGGTTATCAAGAACCCGGAGAAGCAAGAGAAATCGCTGTCATAAAAGTTGTTAGGAACGCCATACACATCGACGACATCATTTAGGTCTAGATGAAATGTACCAGCTGCAGTCAACATGTTTATACCAAATGCATCATTGTCATCATCTTCAGGTTTAAAGCGCATGTGAAGCCCAATATTACCATTTATTCTTAAATAAGTCCTTAAAGATCCAGCTTTTGGGGCCTTTGTTAATGTTACAACGAAATGGTATACCCCGGGAATTTTACATGTAAATTGTCCTGTGCTATTGCTATATCCATTTGCAATATTGAGTTCGGTCCGCTGGAACAGGAGAGTACTGTCACTTGACGAATTTCTGTACACATCTTTTGCTGTGAAAGCCACATTTTGCTCTGTAAAAAATAACACAAAATGCACTTAATTACTTAGCCTCAGAATGATATTTGAATTAAACAAATGCGTGTCGTTATGTCCGTTGTGACAATCGACGTGTATATGGGACGAGTTTGTGGGGGAATTTGGGAACTTTAGAGCAGGTTAAAACAATTAGTCCAGTGCACAGTTGTTTGAAGCTCTATCAATGAAATATAAGAGCATAGTATATTAGGTGGGTGGGATATGGTAATGCATATATTTATAATGATAGAGCTTCAAGCGCCTGTGGTCCAGTGTTAACAGAATCGCATAATGCGAAAACATAATAACTGTTATCATTATGATGTCTTCTTCATAGACCTTTTAGACGCAATGTTTAGTGTACATAACAAAAAATACATCAAGGCTGACAAAATCTGGTTAAATAATAATGAACAATACAAGAAAAATTGAAAAATATATTGTGAACATGTCAGCTTCATAGAGTTAAAACCATACATAATCCTAACCAGAGATTTACATTGCTAATGCTAGATATTTTTAGTCTTATAATGATGTGATTTTCTTCTTTCATCTTAACTTTTCTTATCCGATATATTTGTTTTTATTTTAAGGTTAGTAAACGTTTCTATAAGATATGCTAAACAGACACCTGATATAGCGTTATTAAGCAGTAAGAGTCTAATTCCTAATTTCCAAAGTTACTTACGTGTACATGGATGTCTGTTACATGCCTTCACTTCTATTGATGATCCATCACAATTGTTCGCATGCAAAGATGGTATTGGGTTGGAACATGTCCGAGATCGGCTTTGGAAACCTCCCCCGCAGCTCTCACTACACGAAATCCAACTTCCCCAACTTGTCCATCCACCATCTAACAAAAACAAAGATAAGGTGTTAGCCTATGTTCAGCTTGTAATGAATGTTTGCCTATTTTTGAGTGTTCAGTACTGCAAAACTATTGATTATGTGTAGTTCATGTTCCCATCAGCTAGCAAGACGGGTTTTTCTTACTAGTAACTACATTATAGAAACGCCGTTTTCATTTATTTGAATCTAACTTGGATAGCTGATATCGGAATAACTCTAACCTTTCGGTACAGCAACGACAATTATCAAGACAATTGCAGTGACGTACAGCACAGCGAGTAATCCACCATAGATATAAATCAGAATCTGTATCCTTCTCAGTGTATCATCCTGCTGAAAATCCTTGCCGTTGGTTATTTTTCTTTCACTATGTAACTGCTCATACCGTCCCTCGTCTTTTTCCGGTTGATCTATTTCTGATTTCGAAGGATTAACATGTTCAAGAGTTGAAGCGGTTAGGACTTCTGTATTCTCGTAGAAGCTGGTCTCGCGGTCACGAGTCTCCGTATTGATATAATTGAAGTCCATCTTGCAACATATAAGAAAGTATAAACTGTCGTTACAATTTACGCAAATATTTATATCACATAGATACGAAATAGTTTCACTTTCTTTGGCGTACTCAATTTGCCGATAAGTAAATAAAATACAAAGCAAGATGTGGACTTACGAGTGTTTTATTTTGATACTTTACCGTTGAATTCAATTATATTTAAGCGTATCTGTAGGACAACTGAGATAAATACGAGTTTCAAAAATATATATATATATAAAAAAAGAAACACTGTAAGAGCATTGGAATGACCGGCTCCAGTTAACATAAAAGGCTTCCATTTTCTCAGCAAACTGATCACGGCAGACATCCAAGCATTCTTTAAGTGGGACCTTTAGAAAGTAAAGTAAGCACTCTTTCATCAAAATTACCGGCGATGAAATGCCCAGCTTCAGAATAACATGTGATTCTAGATGAAAAATATTGGAACCACTGCCGTACACTTGCAAGATCGTAAGAGGCGACTGATAGGGTTTGAACACATGGTTTGCTGTATATCTGTAATTCCAGCAAGGATAACACTTTTCACTTTCTATATTCCGTAAATGAGATGTGAAACTTCTATCTGTAAAATGCCGGGTCAGTGGCTAAGTGGGTCCAAACAAATAGGAAGATACTATAACTATACACATTAAAAAGACTGACTTTTATCGTTCATATATTTTATGAAACCTAATTAGCGTCCAAGTAGCGTAACACGACAAAAATAGAAAAGAAATCAGAAATGATGATTTTAGGCAAAGTGCAAATGTTAACTCTTAGCATTTTGGACATGATTGGTTCTGCCTTTGCGGCCAGTGTAGATCTTGATAAGACTGCACATCCGTGCAGACTGATCATGGTCTTCACTGTTCGCTATTCAGTTAGTAAATTTTCAGTGAACACCACTTTGAATGATAAGTGGTACTGCCAAAATTGAAAGATGGACAAGTTCATTATAGAAATCTAGCAAGGTAAGAGTTAACTAGTTAAGGTATTGGACCCCTAATAGTAATGTTTAAAAAAATGGCATTTGCGTGGTTTATTCTTAAAGATGACCATGTTTCGCACTGTGTTGCAAGTTTTAAACAACTTTTACCGTGCCGTTTTTTATAAATTTTGTATAATTTATGGTATTTCCTCAAGCTCAAGTAGAGACAAATTTCAAAGTGATGGCCAATATCCAAAACGTTTGCAGATCATTCATTTTTCCATTAATTTTGATAAAGAAACACCAAACTATCGGTAAACAATTATAAAACACAAAATAAAACTGTCAGTATCATTTTTTCAAGTAAACGGATTTAATGAAATAGAATTCTAACTCCAACAATGGAAAAATTAAGGTCGAATCCTGCGGGTCTGTTTTGAATTTTGCTCACTTCATTCAAAAATGACCTTGGGGCAAAAGTAAAACCTACCTACATTTCTTCCACAATATGTAATCTAAGAGTGAAGGCAAAATAGAAAACTTTTACCGTATGTAACTCAGTATTTTAAAGATGTCTAACTTTACCCCTTATGTTTCAGAGGTAAATTCACTTCACTTTGAACAACAAAAAATCGCTTATCAAATGAAATTTTTCCACTTTTGTACAATAAATCAATAATAAGTCTTGAAAGAAGTAAAAACTTACTAGAAAAAAAAGAAAATAAGGAGAGAAAAAATTGGTTCCAGTGGGGCTTGATCATGAACCTACGCCCTCCTGAAAATTGCAGTCAAAGTAGGTTTATGATAGGAATTGAATACTCTTCAAAAAGGAGGTACTCTATTACGGGTCTAATACCTTAGAATAACACGACTTCATTCTTGAAGGTTAAATGCGGGAAATGTGCCTCATATAGATCTAGTAAGTTCTGTAGGTCTAGAAATGCAATAATGTTTTTGAACTTTTGAATATTCTCTTTTGACAAGCATCTTTTATGTGGTGTCTTTGCATGCTTTACTCATGTTTATTTGCTTGCATACTTAACCGCCTCGGTAGCCTAGTGGTAGAGCGCCCGCCCACTTCGAGTGCGGTAGGTTGTGGGTTCGATCTTTGCCCGCGTCATGCCAAAAACGTAAAAATGATACTATAGTAGCTTTCTTGATTGGCGCTTAGCATTAATAGGATATTACTAGGACTGGTCAGCACGGTGTCAGTATTTATAATCTGACTGGATGGGAATCATGTCAAGTGTCTACGGCATGAAATTCAATTGAGGCAGCACTATAAAGCTGGGCATTGTGCTCTCTGCTACAAGTAGACACCGTCGTTTATATGAGTGAAAATATTTGAAAAAGACGTTAAACCCGAACACACATAATATTTACATACTTGCTTGCTTTTTTTCAACAACAATATACCTACATAACTACCACCTTTCTTACGTAATTACTTACATGCTTACTTACTTGTTTACTTATTGGTATTGACGTGCTTCCTTGCTTGCCTGCTTGCATGTCTGCCTGTCTGTCTGTCTGTCTACTTATATCTACCTACCTTACTTTCTTACTTGCTTGTTTTCTGCAACAACAACTATGCCTTCTAAATACAATTATAGAAACCAAGTTGCCTATTAAGTGTGCGGATAGAATGGTATTTTGTGGTTTGACCATACCCAAATAATACATTTAAGCCTAGATTGAATTATGCATTGGTTGGACCCATTCAGATGAAGTGAACATGATAATTATACTAGATGTAAAGAGTTATTATAAAAGTACCATAATGTGCAATGTTGTACAAGAACCAAATGCTTCACTGCAGATCAAGGTACTGTTACATGATCGTTCTTAGTCTACGTATTTGTAGTTTACAATGAGTTATATATATAGAACTATTAGTCATTTTGACAATGTTTCTGTATTAACTTTTCGACGTCGGGACACCATCATTAGAAACTTTCTGGTGTCATATTATACACCACGACTAAAGCAAGTTGTCTTTTTCCGTATCCGATTGGAGATGGATACAAGATTTTTTATTCGTTTTGGAAAAGCATATATTGAAATATTTTATTGGTGGAGCGAATAAAGACGTATCTTTTTACTAAATGTATTTTTACCTGAATGTAAACGTCTTGCTAAAAGTAACATGCACATTGAAAGTTTCATTTATATAGTAACCATGATTATCCCCCCAGCACCCACTACCCCAAGAATCTTGAGTGTAGTGAATATAGATCAGGCGGTCGCATTGCTTTTGCTTGTTTGTTATAAGTTGATTTTAAGTTATGAGATTTATAACCTCCTGTAACTAGAAAACATCCTCGTGTGAAAGAATTCAACATCCCAGTGAGTTCTAATTGCAAAGTGTTGCTGTACAAGTGAGTCAAGATCCGCGACATCAACCACTCAGCTACTGAGGACCAGCTGATAAACATTATGTCAAACGGTTCTAAATTGCCACTACACAGGACGAGTATTCAGGATGGATACATTCCCGAACCATTTGCTGCCCTACATTGCACACGAAACTAGACTAGAACTAAAATGTATTATTTACATATGTTATAAGGAATGTCTCAATAATGCAATAGTGAAATATGGTGATTTAAACACAAAGTTATAATCTGATCAAAATTAGTTGGAAAGACAGACAAACGGACGTACGGACACATGCATGCACGTATATATCTATATGTAATGAAAGAGCTTGTTTCTTTAAAGTCACTGAAGGACTCAGTGACGAACTGACGGTTTGGGGTGCGGGTCAGGGGAGTAGGCTGAGAGAGAGAGAGAGAGAGTGTGTGGGGGGGGGGGGGGGGGGGGGGGAGAGGGAGAGGGAGAGGGAGAGGGAGAGAGAGCAATTTCGTTTAGTAACACTTCCTTGTGGAGTGACAGATATATCATAACTATTTGTAACTACCACCTTTTAATTAATACAGTCATGTCATTTCGGACGAGGCGATGTTCGGCGGTGCACCTTAACGACGTTAGTGCAACAGAACGAAATAACCAAATGATACAAATCAGCCATCATATCTGCCCGATCATCATGAACTTATTTTTGGATGGTAACTTTCATAATAAGAGTCGCCTCCTGAGAAAGTATCATGATAAAAACACTCGTTCTCCATCTCTGAATTATGTGTGGGAGTTGCCAGTCACTTGAGGAGATCAGCTTCAGACGTGTAAGGAACCCAGGAATACCGACTAATTATATCACAGAAAAAGGACGTTAAACTGTACTTTTCATGAGAGGTTTGACCTTGTATCTTGCAAACTCTAACAGTGTTCTTTCCCTTATCGGTACAGTAGATTGTTTTGACAATACTCTTGCGCAGAGGGTGGGTATTTTAAGGCAATTACGTTACTGTTGAAAAGTTGTTTGGTAGAAAGGAAATTCTTTGTATAGTATTGTTATATATAGAATTCGCTCTTTGAATACCTTAGAAAAAACAGTGTACACTCATTACAAAACTTGGGATATGTGATCAAAAGTTTAGAGTCTAAGTTTAACGTAAAGCTAATAGGCATCTCTAAAATTACAGAAGTCATTGCTGAATAAATATCAACCATTTTTTTCTATTTTATTCCTAAATAACGTCTGATTAGGAAGAGGGCTGCTGATGCTGAAAACTGGGGTAGGTTTCGACGGGTTGTCTATGATGCTCCGTCGGGGTGCATTCTCAGTGTAGTTCCTTTTCCCGGGGGTGGGCATATGGTTTTGTTAGATGTCCCGCGTATGCTCAAGATTAAATTATCTAGATAGGTCATTATGCGCGTGTTGTTGTCCATGAGAACAATTAGCCTTTCCATTATTTGATGCAGTTTGGGGTATAAGTAATCATTTCATGATTTTGACCCATTTGGTGAAATAATGGAAATCCAGTATAGACATTCGGCAAGACATCGGGGGTCAATAGAAGTCGTTTGGAATTCCTCTCATATAAGATAAATTACCATCAATGATTCCGCTATGAGTGTAAGTGTATGGGGTGGGAAACAGTGATGGTGTGCTATTAAGATTTCCTTGGGGTTGTTCAGATATTTTAAGTAAAAATCATTATTTATAAACTTTGTATTTCAAACTATCACGATTACAATGATAACATTCAAGCAAACTTTATTCTTAAAGCGAATAAACGGGTATGCTCTCTTGGGGACGAAACTACCATTTTGAAATCGTCAAGGGACGAAATGACATTGGGACGAGATGACTAGGGAACGAATTGACAGTAAATCTGCCGAGGCTATCTCCCTTGATGTACTTACTCTCTACAAAGAAGAATATTGTGCAATGTAAACAATCAATATCTCGTTGATAAAAGAGGTATTTTATTGTTAGGTTTATGTCCAGATGTCTCTGTTGCTTTGATAAATAATCGGGACAGTCCAATTTTTATCAACTTCCTAAACTGACAAACGTGAAACTGACCTTTATTTTATTTAGTACATTTCTAATTTTAGAAATTAATTAGAATTTCAAGTTCAACTTTCTGTTTATGTCTGCATATATAAAGTATTGAACAGACGCTCTCTGTGACACTTAGTTTCTGTCCGTTTGATTCTAACTGCAGCAAAGATTGATTCATTGATCAAATAATTAGAAAACATTGATTTTCTTTAAGGAAGATAAGGCAATAAGTTTCCTTATAATTGCTGTATTGCTTGATACTGTACTTGGTTTTAAATATTGCTTGTGACACAATATTATTTAGAGATGGATTTTTCCCTAGGTGTAAGAATGTCAGACCCGGCAGAGCCTGTTTTGTTATATGCTCACCCGAGCATGGACCATTTAGCGAAGCAGATTGTAGACGGATGTAAGCCTGTTACATCACCCACTACATCACATTCAACATTAGACCCAGGAAATTTACCAAATGGAAAGACGCCAGTAAGATATTTTCTTATTAATTTAGTCAGGTAGAGTATTATTGCACACTATAATGCCTTGTTATACATCTGGCTTTTATAGCAACATGGTGTACATTATACCTTATAATGGTGTGAAAGGTCCATGGTTCAAGTTCTGGTAAGAGCTGAAATGATTCAAGTTAGATTTCAACTGACATGACTCTATCACAGTGTGTGGACACACTGGCAGAGAGGGCTAAGATGCCTTCCAACTGAGGTGATTCCTGGCAACTCCCATTGCTGTTTGTTCTTCGGCAAGGCCCAGTCAGCCAAGCTGTAAAATGGGTACCAGCTAGTTGCTGGGGAGTAAGGTATAATTGGTCATATTTAAAGTAGGGTTGCTCAAAAAGCTCTGCAGAGTTTATGTTCATTGTTTCACAAAAGCGACGGTAAATGAAATTTACCTTTACCTTTTTACAAGTAGATATGAATTGACAATGAGGTTCAGGATCCTGGTATTCAGGTTCAGATTGTAGTCAGGTAGTGTATAGTGGTCCTGCTGGCTTTTATAACAATTTGGTCTGTTCCTGTGTTATTTGTGGGAGGACTCGAGTTGGAGTCCCAGTCAGGACTACAATATTTTCAGTCTATAACATTGTGTGTGCAACATTTTGATTATATTTTTTTCGAAGTGGGTGGGCTGGGGGGTTCACAGCTGTGACTTATTGGCTGCTCAGATTTGAAGTTGCAGGTTCAAGCCTTGCTTGTGTCATAACCATACACCTTTCGTATAGTATTTTACCTTGCAAGCTAAAATGAGAACTATTGTAACAAACTTCAGTTTTTCACCGTCAAACTAAAAAGTAAAGTGTGAACTGAGCTTAAATTTAAGGCTTTTGTTCCTTTGTTAATACATTAAATTACGATCAATAGTATTCCTTTGATTAATTTCATTTCAAATTTTTGCCATTTAAATTGTCATGATATGTCACATTATGTTCAATGTAAAAGACACAAAGACTTTTTTTATCCTCAAATCAGAGAATTTTTTTCAGTTTATCTTAATCTAGAAATTGTAAGTTCCACAACTAGTCCTTTGATATTGCTGGTACTTATACTACTTTAGAGTGCAAACCAGTGTTTTAAGAATATGTTGCAAGGCTGTGTTAGGAATCGTGTATTTTATTTACTGATAACTATGAATCAAAGAATTACATCATCACATTTTGATGGTTTCTTTAAATTTTCAGTGGCAGTGGTATAATATGATATTTTTCTTTTCAGTTCCATAGGTCTCTCTCTACTGCTGGACTTTTACCTAATAAAAGCAGAGGTGTTGAGTACAGGAACACCATCACATGGGGCAAATTCCAGGATGGATTTCCAAACTTGTTCATACAAGATGTTCATGTCATGGCTGGAAAAGATGGTAAGCATTATGTAGTCTTATCTAACATTTAGCTCTTAGCCTGCTAAATTTCTATAATGAACTTGTCCATCTTTCAATTTTGACAGCACCATTAACTGTTTAAAGGGATGCATATCAAAACGATACTGACTGAATGGCAAACAGTGCATGTTATGATCAGACAGCACTGATGTACAGGCTGATTGTGATCTGCTGCAGTAGAATCAATCATGTCCAGCGTGATAAGGGTTAAGTCACATCGGATCAGTTTAGGTCATAATGACAACTCTCCAGTTTTGATAGTCATGAATTGCAAAGTCAACCCAAGGTACAACTAGCAATCTTTTTTCATGCTTATGTAGGTACTACTGACCTTCAGCAAGTCAGTCCCCTGAATGGCTTCCTTACATGGCTGCCCAAGCACCGAGGTCTCAAAACCGCAGCAGTGAGGGGCAAGATGGCAACCTTATGCCTTAACCACTCAGACATATAGGCCCCTGTCGTTTTGTAACAAAAGAGCCAGTAATTATATGAATTATTAGCTGAGTAAGATAGTGAGTTTAAGCTCTTTATATTGATTATGATAACACCAATATTTCAGACTTTAAAGACTGTAAATTTATCCACTTTTTGAAACTTGTACGAAAAGGGGAAGAAAAGTCAAAACCTGCTTGTTATCTCACTTCAATGAGAAAAATATCTTTTTATTAAGTATACTGCAATTTTAATCCCCCGGTCTCCATCTGTCCTTCCATAACATTTCGTGTCCGCACTGGATTTTCATGAAATTTTGGTCAATTGATCACCTCATCAAGACTGAACTTATGAGTCAGCCATGTTGGCTCAAGGTCAAGCTCACAACTCGAGGTCAAATGTTTGAGCTTTTCATTTTATGTCAGCTATGTATCTCCTAAACCCCTTGAAGGATTGTAATTTGACTTGGCTGTTATATTCCCCTTGTCAAAATAATTTGCAGAAAACAAAATTCACCCCAGCCAGCTTAAGGTCAAGGTCACAACTCAAATGTTTAATGGTTCCACCCAATACCATCAACCCTTTCACTATTTATAACTGTGTTGGGGGATATAGCTGTCTTTCAGACTGCCTTATTGTATCAATGTTTTAATTTAAACTACTGTAAATGGTAGATTTTTTTTGGTATATTTTCAGTTATATTTCTTGGTAGTTTCCATGATCCAAGTGTGATATTTGAACAGCTGTCTGTGTTATACATGTTTCCAAGGTAAGTTCTTCCACACATGAAGCTACTCATTCATAGTTAAAAGCTATTTGCCCACAGTTCGGGTGAAATTTTTCAGTATATTTATTTCCACCAAGTTTGGCTTAGAATTTGTATATGACACTGAAAAATGGTAAAGTGGGTGAAAATAAAAGTTAGATATGGTAAAAATGCAAGAAAAAATGTAAGTTTTCTGCATTATTTCGAAAGTGTTGCAATGGTTTACTGCTTTCTTACCTTTTGGTTAATTTATAATATCTTGCAAAAATTTATCTCAATAAGTTTGTACCACTTGTCATATTTTCGGAGTACCTACATTTTATGTTTTTTAGGGAGAATTTTTTTTTGCCTAAAATGTGCGGGTTAATTTTAAAATACTGCATTTGTTATTGCATCTGTTTTTGCATTTCTTATTGCATCTGTTATTCACTTGGTGAAATATTTTTCAGTCTTTTACTGAAACAACCAAATATCTTCTTACTCTTTGCTTACGCAAGATAAGATATGAACTGTATACATGGCATTAGGAAAAAGAAACAAAAGAAGCCAAATTCAGCATTTAAATACATGTATTTGTAAAATAATTGGTGCAGACAAAAGGTTGAAATTAAGCCTCTTTTTGTGAAACACGTAAACTTGTTTTGTTAATAGCTTTTGATTATATACCTTTTTAAGAGTAAAGTAGATATTTTACCAGAAAAAAATAACCTGGAGCGTGACAAATAGATACATGTATATGATAAAAGCTAGCAACCTGTGAAAGTTAAATTGAATTGTAACATTCTTATATTTGTAGAATGTTTGTAGAATGCATTGTTTACCAATGTCATCCATATTTATTAAAGGTACCTGGCCAGATCATTTCATTTCATTTTACCATATTTCCCTACGGGCACAATGGAGAGAGTTGACACAGAGGGTCAGATAGCTACAGCAAAGGTGATAAACAACAGTTTCATGTTTTTATTAATATTTTCTTTCTTCATTGTACATTGTACTAAAAATGAGCTGACAGAGCAACTTAGTATTTTTTGTCACTTTTTAGGAAAAACAAAAATATATTGACTCATTTTCTTTTTTGCTTGTTTTTTTTTTTTTAAACAAAAGAGTAAGAAAAATGAAAATTACATATGTTTTTAATGATTATTTAGCAAGTTTCTGGTTGGTTAATGACACCAATATGAATGCACATAGTGATATGAACTACTGGTGTCTGGTCTATATGAAACTTAATGAACTGTGTTACCGAAGACTCAAATATATTCAAGAGCGGTTCTGTTGAATCATTTAATATTTCGCTTAGACCTTTAACTGAAAAATATTTAAGAGATATTAATGCAGTTAATTGTTCACACTTATGTGTTATATTAAGGAGATATTCATGCAGTTAATCATGCACACTAAATTGTGTATTATATTTTTGTGGACAGATTAGCTCAGTGGTTTGCAGGCTGGCTTTCCAATCCAGAGTTCCAGGGTTCGATCCGAGATTTTTTTAGAAACGCTTTTGTAGTGTTTCACACCCAACTAGAGGTGTACTGGTCAAAAACCCAGGCGATCCTTGTGTGTATTGGTGCTAAACACCAGGCATGTTAAAGAACCATGGGGTCTGTTCAAAAAGAGCTAGGGTCTGGTACCCGGATTCCTTTGTATCTGAATGTCTGTCTCTTCAACTAGTCTGCACCTGTCAGACACTTGTATATATACACATAGTGTGCACTTACAAATAAAAGCTCTTAGTGAGCACAGTTCATATAAGGAAAAATACCTCTGTGCCTATACAAGAGGTGGAAATTACCTGTTATACAATACAATGCCGTGCTGCTTTATAGCTTTATTGTTACCAGCATGAGTTTTAAAAACAGACTTTGGCAGAAGACTTACATTAAGATAGAAGCTAATTTGTCTAAGTTTGAAAGTAAAAGAAGTTAAAAAGTAGCAGAGTTTGTGTGATATCTTTTCCCCCAAATTTATATATCACCAAATTGATTCAAGTTATTAACTACTAGTATATTACATTTGATAGACTATTTTCTAATTAACTTTTAAACATTTTTTTTTTAGACTTTGGCAATCATGATGTCATCCATACCTCTGACAGCACGAGGACCTTGTCAGATTTGCATATTTGATATACATGCTCTACAAGAGAGGTTCTACTTCTCTGACAATGTGATTCCCAGGTATTTTCAAGTTGCGTTTTTGTTCAGATTGTTTCAAATTGCTGTTATTTAGATCTGGATATTTTGAAAGAAAATAGTTTCTTGTATTGCAACCAGTTTGAATTAGGTCATTTCGATAGAAAACTGGGTCTTTGGATACTTTTAGGTAAATCACATGAAAGGGATCTAACACATGTGAGGTATTCATACAGTTATTATGTCTCTCTCTCTGCAGAAGAGATCTCTCTGTTGAGTCATTTGTTATACTGTAGACAATTGGTCTCCAGTTGATAATTATAGAAATCTTTGGCCTACAGTTTTTTTGTCAAACACTGCAGGATGATTGCACCTGGGTCAGTATGTAAAGGTCAAGTTATATCCAGACAGTAAACGGTTTCTGATCAGTAAGTGAAAAAGGCTTGTGTTTATAATGGTCTCTTCATTAATAATTGACTTTGGTCACTGTTTGACATTATATTGTTTTTTTTTATCCCTAGAATGATTTATCTATGATTATTTAACTTCAAAGGATGCTTGCCTGTGGTCAGTAGATGACCCCATTATTTTGGACCCCTATTGTTTCTTTGGCCTTTAGTCTGAAGTAAAGTTTTTAAGATTAAAAATGGTTTCTTTTCAAAATCTATAGAATGTCTGGGACTATGAGTATCAATCTTTGTAGCATGATTATCTATGATCAGCAGACAGCCCTTGTTGTTTAAGAGATCAGGAGGTCATAGGGTAAGGTCACAGTGACCTGAATACTACAGAGATTTCTTACCAGTGGCTATAAACACTTAGGCAGTAGCTAGGTCATCAAATTTCATATGGTTAATGAAGATAAAATGATTTGTTTTTTTAGACATTGGATAAACAGTCTGGTCAACGTGACCATGAGACTGATAATGGTTTCTGATCAATAACTGGATAAGGCCGGGCATACAATTGTCATCCTCTCATTTACTTGTGTTAATGCTAGTCGATAGTTTAATCCGTGGAGACTGATTGATTTTTACCGTTTCCAGCTTTAAATCTTCATGGTGCGCACTTGTGTATCATAACTGTCACGCGACGTATATAAATGCGTTACATACCCTGACATAGAGAAAACTCCGTGTCTGATTTAAGCAAGTGTCACATACATTTTATGGCTGTTTCATATAAAAATGCATAGAAATGGAACCGGAAAACATAGAATGCATTACAGCTAATGAGGGTTGTCATATATACGTCGAAAAATTAACCAAAATAGAAACGAAACCGAAACGAAACCATGTACGAATTCACTTCCTTGTTTGGTTAACGTAAACGGTCTAAAGATGACCAAAAATGTCATTATTATCCAAAATTAATCGACTGTTTTTTCACCGATGCAAAAATAGGTAAGACAGTCCTACTGGATCCACTGGTTCCTTTCTCTGTTTACAAATCACATGCACTACACAGGCGGCAACGTAGATACACAGGCGGCAACGTATGTGTCTGTGTATGATTGAATATCGATCCAAAGAACTATAAAAATAAACATGTTGATCCTTCGGTAATGCCCGCTTTTTGCCGTTATAAGCTGGATGTAAACAATTGAAAATGCGCGCTTCGGAGTATAAAAGATTTTGTTTCAATATGACTGTGACTCTCTGAAATGCCTGAATTTATATTGTTCCTGAGATCTCAATATTTTGTTTATGTGTTCAACTTCCAAACAGAAAAGATGTTATTTTTAACGGCACCAAAAAAGGAATAATGATGATTCTTTTCATATATTCCGGCGAAAGAAATACGGTGTACTACCGACCTACTGATCCACTCCTTGAAATGCTGGGTCGGAGGCAGCAAAAAAGCATATTTTAAGTGAGGCGTGACATGCAGCCATCAAAATTGCATCAGAACTGTATCTTTTTTATTGTAGGTTAGAGTCGGCCATACCTCTCCTGCTTTCCACTATCAAAAAGCTACCAGACAAAGATAACATTGCTGTTGCCTTCCCTGATGACGGTGCGTTCAAGCGGTTTCATCTGTTCTTCCCGGGCTTCGATACCATTACATGTGTCAAGATAAGAGATGGCGGAAAGAGGATTGTAAAAGTGAAAGATGGTAATGTATTATTTTTATTTTTGTTAATAACATACTAGCAAAGTCTCAAGTATCAAATGACATTGCAATTAAGTACATTTCATGACTCATAACGTGTTTGTTTCAAATGTGGAAGCTCTCTGATCATGTTACTTGAAAGATGAAAATAACACGGAAGATATTTGTATGTATGAATACTTCTTTTTCTATCGACGTAAGTATCCGACTTTTGCACAACCTCATATTATAAATGATCTACCAGTGAGCGCTTAGATAACACTGTGTAAGACTGCCAACCAGGAAGCCCGTGGCAGGAAGTATTAGTGAGGCATTTGATCAGGATGTGTGACTGAAAACAACACGCCTATTGTCACTTGTACTCTACCTTTGTACGGGAGATTGAGGGTAATACTGGTAGTGTACGGAATGCAGTAACACCGGTCATGTTAACTAACCATCGTATATTGCTGAAACACTTCTTTAAAAATATGTTTAAAACAACAGAACATCAAAAAATGCATTGATGAAGTACTTCTGGGATATCATATTTTTTGATATTAGTTTATGGTCGTTGTAAAAGTGATTTAGCTGTAAATCTTTCGTCAGCTGTCTGGATTCTGTGATAGCTGTAGCCTGTTCTGCACAGTTATTTACAGCTTACCAACATAAAAACTTAACATTTATTTCCCGTAACAGGAAACCCGGAAGGAAAACATGTGGTTATTGTTGATGATCTAGTTCAAACTGGAGGAACTCTGATACAGTGTGGCAAGGTAGGTTACTCTGATATGATTAAAGATATTACCCACTTGTATAAGCTCTCTTCCATTGATCAGACAT
The DNA here is from genome assembly GCF_021730395.1 of Mercenaria mercenaria. Lineage (NCBI taxonomy): Eukaryota > Metazoa > Mollusca > Bivalvia > Venerida > Veneridae > Mercenaria > Mercenaria mercenaria. The sequence goes on along the minus strand of NC_069376.1, from coordinate 67,480,644 downwards.
TTTTGGCAATAAGTAGGAAAAGGTTAGTGGTATATTCATGAAAGAGCTATATTGTTTTGACAAGAACTGATTATAATACTGTCCGCATGTGATAGAATAATAACCGGTCATGATTTCAGGTTTGTGTCTGAACTATGAGTATAGGTGCTTAACATAAGAAAATGCCTTTGTACTTGTTATACTCTACCCCATGCACATTTGGTCACTATCGGGAAATTACACTAGCCCGTTTCAGTCGCGTATCTCTAACCTAAAACGCGCATTTCGGGAAATGGGTACTAAGCATATTGAACAACTGATAATTTATGTTCCAACGTGCCCAGTCACATTTTCTCAATGTTTAGTCATTCTTACCACGTATTATATATTTACGTCAACGTTATTAGAGAAAACATTACACTAACGCTTCTACCTTAAGTCAATTTCCGGTCCTGACGACAGAAGATATGTGGAAATGTATGTCGATGTCGTTTCAGCTATACGTGTACAGTGTTTGTATATGCAACATGAATGCGCTTTTTTCACATTAGATAAACAAAACAAGTCTGAATCACCATATGATTTCACATTCAAGATCAAGTCGACACCATTAAACATTTCGAGCTTTATTGTATATCTGCAAAGAAATGCTGATTCTGCTTGTGGCGTGCATGTACACACAGCCGTGTCATCTGTACCGGAAGCTCAATAGGGGAGTTTATATAATATTTTTCTGTAACTTTGACGAAAACATGAGGTAGGCGGGATATCGCTGCGATAAGAAACTGAGAAAATTCGACAAGTGCACGGCGGATGATAAATTGACCATTGTCACCATTGCTCTTGGAGCTCGTACATATAAAAAATCACATCATGCGTTGACAAATATCAACAGTTAATAAATTTTAACGTCGTTATTTAAGTAGGTTAGTGTCATCAAAAGTATATCGAAGAGGCTGCGACGTAGGGCTCTACGCGTGACACTACCACGCTAACGTTTTTGACGAATTTACTTCATCGTCACATCTAATCATTTAGCAACGTGAAAATGGGTCAGTTATTTGTCTTTTAATTATGTCAGTTCTTTGTCGAAAATTCGACGATCTAATCTGTGTATCCGAATAAATGTGATTTAAACACGAGCCTCTCGACCGGTAGTCATGCTACATCAGAAGAGCTGTTTTCATCTTCAAAAGCCGTTTATAGGTTCTCCGCAGATTTCTTTCAAATCATGCAGTTTACCCCTAAAATTGATTATACATCAGGATTTTTCTCAAATAACGGACAGTTTTCCCCAAAATAAAAGGCCTGGCCCCCTTGCCCTTTTGGAGAAAAAAAACCTGCCTTGATGCCATTATTCATTTTGAATATTTGATAGACATACCCTATTTGTATTATTCCATCACGAACAGCTGGAAAGTCGCCATATGACCTAATACTGTATCGATGTGACTCTGAATCTTCCCAGTAGGTGATGCGTACTCAAATGACTTCAGTATCGACGTTATTTCATACATTCTAAGTTTGAATAGGACACAATAGATACAGAAAGTCTGAGTAAGGTCGTTAGACGTATTACACTTTTTGTTCACGACTATTTGACAAGCGCGTTGTATTGAATATGATTGTGTTCCAGTCTGGGCGTGTCATTCATTCCCAGAGCCGCTGTCAATTTCGTCTGCATTTTGTTTTCCTTTTCTCTTGAGACTTAATCCGAAATTATTCTGGAAGACTCTGTTAAGTCTAGGTCAAGTGTTTAGTAAGTATATCGGTTATATTCCTCCTAATGCAAGTCCTAAGAATATGATCTCTTGCAGTCTATCTCTTTGACACACATAATTACAGCAAAAAAAAATGTCCAAAAAAAAATGGAAAGCGAAATATGTCAATATCTAATACTAGCGCTTGACTGATAGCTATTATATATTAAAGTGGTCAGTCTGATTTTGAACATGTAATTAATTTTAATATAGAAGATCAAGTCTTTTACATTAATTTCTGTCGAATCAGCGCTTAATATGTGTAGGATTTTCACTTGTTTGACTTGGCCAACCAAGAGAGGGTCACTTTAGCATACATATTAATTCGATCAACATACAGTGTCTTAGGAATGATGATATTATGTTTGTCAATGATTGGAATATTGGCAGCTATTTTTATAGCCGACATTGATTAGAAAAATAAAATTATTATTATCTCCCTTTTGTCTTGATTGAGCAACCAAGATTAAATTCTTTTATTTAGTTAGTTGGGCTTAAGGTACTCCAACACCATTTTATGTTATATGGCGACTTTCTAGCTTTTGATGTTGAAGGAAAAACTCTGTGTCCCTCCGTGCATTCTTTCAAGCACAGCGGGCACTTGTGTACAATATAATTATCCACCTTGCGCGAGCTACCTGGATGGCATCCGCACACAAAATAATTCTGCACCCCAAGCGAGGTTTCTAAATCAGAGCAAGAGGGGCACGTTTAGTTCTTGTATATACTGGACTGACGAATTAATTGCAAAAGATCCAGGAAAAATAACATATATATTATGACTACGGTGTGGAAGACCTGTCCGTTTGTCCTTCTGTCACACTTTCTTTCCCTAGTTTTCTTTCATGCATGTGCCATACAATGTTGAAGTCATTCTTATTTGATTGACATTGAGTTTCGTTTTTAGTTTGATTTTCTTTCTTCAAGGCGCTCATGGAGAAAGGATCGGTCGGTGTAAGTGCTTATGTAACGCATGCAGTATTTCCTAACCAGAGTTGGAAGAAGTTTACTGACGGAGAGTTCAAATTCCAAAACTTTTGGGTGACTGACTCCATTCCACATGCTGTAGACATTTGCAAAAACGAACCGTTCAAGTTATTATCGCTTTGTGAGCCAATTGCGAAGATGCTGTTGGGTTATGACCTTCGACAACTGACTTGAAGATCAAAGGAATGTGATACGTAATTTGTGTTTGGGGTCATTCGTGTTATTAGCTTTTGTCACTTAGACTTTAGTACATATGATATGTGTCACTCATTCCGTAAACTTAGAACATTGAGATACTGTCATGTTTAGTTAGTGCACGAATCTCAATATTGCATAAACGTTTTCAGGATATTTTTTTGCCAAATCAAATCACTTAATATAAAAACCTTTGCTCAAACAAAATTTATGTCTCTAAAATTTGATTTCATAGGCAAAATTGCATATATCATACATTTGGCAAATTTGTAATTTTATAAAAATACTTGTGACAGAAGCAGACAACAAATACATACAAAGTTAAACTAACGTGTTGACATAAACATAGAATGTACGATAAGAACCAAGCAAGTTTCTTCTTCAGGATAAATTGTTTGAATCTGTGTCTGCATATAATCAGTTGGTTTCTTGATTTTTTGGTTTTTAAAAATGTATGTGATATTCATTTTAGGTGTCGTTTTAACATCGAAATGCCTTTGACTGAGTGGACATGAGGTGCAACGCCGCTTGTGAAATGTTAGATATTATTTGTACCCTTTGACAGATTCTTACAATTTTTCGAAAAATACATTTTAATATGTCTTTCATTTTGAAATCCAAGGGCCCGGGTGTTCAGAACTTTATCCACTGGGAAAGCATGTCTGGTTTAAGTCTACAGTAACTGAAAATGCGTAAATGAATTTGTTAAACATAGCTGTAAATAAGTATAAACGCGTTTTTTTGTGTGTGATTCTATATTAATGACGTTTTGAACAGTTTAGATGGGTTTCTTTATTATAACCCAGTAATTCACGGAGGAAACATGTCGTAGACTGAGCGCGAAACTAATTTAACTGTATATAAATAAAGAACAAAATACAATAGTTTCGCGCTCACCTCTCACTGTAATAAATTTTCATATTTATGATGTTTTATCTGTTACATTTCAGGTGCAATTAATGTATTTAAATGCTATTTAGGTTTCTTGAGCTGTGTCTTTTGTGATATATTTATGCCAATGTGTATAACAATGCATTCCTCTTTTCTTAGAAATTTTACGATTTTTGTGACAGTTTTTACTTATTCTATTACATACTATATTATACAGTTGAAAGTTTATATACAGCCCCTAAGACACTGTGCAGCATTGCTAATAACTACTTACCTTTCTGAGTCACGTCAGTCAGAAGTTTTAATTTTGTTCAATAAACTGAGATTCTTTTAGTAAAGCAATTTTTTTAATGATTAGTGAAAAGCGATTTTGTTTTAATGTATGCTTGCTCATATCGAACTCTTTATACATTATCTTTTGGATTTTTGTAGTTCATTCTTCAAAACATAACGGCACGTCTCTCTTTTTTTCATTTTATCGGCCTTAAATAGATCACAGGTCGCCGGTAAGTGTATCAGGTGAGCTAAAAAACAATCGGTGCTAATGAGATGTTTTTGTGGCTGGTTTACAGTTTAATTATTTTCTTTTAAAAGGTACAGGTTAAAATTTAAACTGAATTAAAGATGTTTCTAAAACAAAAAAGAGGTCAGTTTTCTGCTAGAACCATATTAGAAATGTTTGTTTTATAATCTCATAATAGTATTTTTTTAATCTAGGAGGGAATCAAAATAAAATTTCAGACTGTATTCGTTCAATGCTTCCGTAGGTTTTATTCTCAGAAATACTGAATTTTTGTGCATAATAATATACATGTTCTGCCAAACAAGTTTCAGACAATCTAATACTGTAACAATCTTTCATGTCCGATTATGAATGTTACCGGACACCTAGAGTTGGAACCAGTCTAAAATTCGATTGGCTGGTTCTTTTTCTCAGCATTATTTTGAAATTGAACAATGATAAAGTCGCACTGTTAGACTGGCTTCGAAATGTTTTTTTTTTTTTTTCAATATTGGGTCAGCATCATATCTAAGTGATTTTATAAATGTACGTCTTGATCTGCTGACCTGCTGCATTGCTAATAACGCTCTTAGTAAGTCCGGCAATGCAGACAGTATTTCTTATCTGATACAGATGCAAATTACTTTTACGCCGCTTGGAATAAGATACAAAGTTTCCTTTTTAATGCATGGTAATATTTTCATATCAATTTGAAGACATTGTAAAACATCATACCGTCTACACAAGAAATCTTAAGTGCAAATGCACAGGTACTGAATGCACCCAGTATAATAATAGTGCATTCAGCCCGTTTCTTGTTGAAGGAAACATTGTTATTAAGACTTTTTACATGGTAATGTCGCAAAAAATATTTGTGCAGCAATATAATTAACAATATTGGGTCTGTAATGGTTTTTTTTTTTGTGTTCTGTAATGTGTTTGTTAATGCGTTGTATCCATCAGTTAGATAACATTTTGCTACTAATAAATTTATTGTTATTTTCACATATTTCGTAACATATAGTTCACATATTTCATAACATATATTTTTATTATCCACCCGCCAAAGGCGAAGGGGATATTAGAAATGCTCTCCGTCCGTGCGTCCGCAACGATCTTTGTCCGGAGCATAACTCCAAAAGTACTGGAGGGATTTTCTTCAAACTTTATACACTGATAGAACACATTGGGAGGAAGTGCAGTGTGCAAGAACAATAACTCTACCTTGCCTATTTTTTGAGTTATTCCCCTTTATCATATTTTCTTAATAAAATTTGTCCGGAGCATAACTCCAAAAGTACTGGAGGGATTTTCTTCAAACTTCATACACTGATAGAACACATTGGGAGGAAGTGCAGTGTGCAAGAACAATAACTCTACCTTGCCTATTTTTTGAGTTATTCCCCTTTATCATATTTTCTTAAAACATTTTGTCCGGAGCAAAACCCCAAAAGTACTGGAGGGATTTTCTTCAAACTTCATACACTGATAGAACGCATTGGGAGAAAGTGCAGTGTGCAAGAACAATAACTCTACCTTGCCTGTTTTTTGAGTTATTCCCCTTTATCATATTTTCTTAAAAAAATTTGTCCGGAGCATATCTTCTTCATGCATGGAGGGATTTTGATATATCTTGGCACAAATGTTTACCACCACGAGGCGGAGTGTCATGCGTAAGAACCAGGTCCCTAGGTCGAAGGTCAAGGTCACACTTAGAGGTCAAAAGATACAAGAATGAAAACCTTGTCCGGAGCATTTCTTCTTCATGCATAGAGGGATTTTGATATAACTTGGCACAAATGTTCACCACCACGAGACGGAGTGTCATGCGCAAGATCCAGGTCACTAGGCCTGAGGTCAAGGTCACATTTAGAAAGGCCAAAGGTCAGATACAAGAATGACTTTGTCCGAAGCATTTCTTCTTCATGCATGGAGGGATTTTGATGTAACTTGGCACAATTATACACCATCATGAGACGAAGTGTCATGCGCAGTTCCCTTCTTTAGAATTACTTCCCTTTATTGTTACTTTAAATAGCTTTTATTGTAACTTTTTCATTACTAGTTGTAGGGAAAAATCGAGACCACCTTTCTGTTGTACAACAAGCATGCTAAATCCAATTTTGAGCTGTATTTTGACCAATCTCTACCTGATAAAGATTTTTGTGTGGACTTGCAATTTTTTTTTTATTTTTTTTTTTAAGAGTTGTTACTATAAATAACTTATATTGTAACATATTTATAATTGACCCTAGGGAAAAAACAATACCACTTTTCTGTGGTACAACATAGATGTTACTCTCCAATTTTAGGTGTATTTTATTATATATAAGGTATCTCTACCTGGTAAGGAGTTTTTTTGCGGACTTTAAAAAACAAAAGACTTACAATGATTACTAAACAATCACAAAATTAACATTCCATTTGCAAATACAGCTGCTAGAGTAAAGAAATTTGCTTTGACGGGCATATATTTTTACATTCTGGCACTCTTGTTCCCTGTTAGCTTTCCATTCCTTCTTTTTACAGTAGCCATATAGAAAAACATCATAGCTAACTGTTCATGAAAATTAATAAAATTTAGCAATAAACCACCTCACTACTGACTTATTCTTTCTTCCACATCTTAAAACCCCTGATGCGGACCACAACTAAACGGTTCTTCAAAGCTTTCCCAAAAATTAATATTTTCAGACACTAACTTGCCAGGAACTTTAGCCTTCAATTATAATATGCCCGGCGGGGGGATTAGCCATGTCTAACATGGCTCTTGTTTTTGTTTTGTTTATACCTTTAACTCAAATAACAGGGTATATATTATCCAGATCCAGTAGTCGACGTATCATTATGATTTATTGGATGAAAGTGCTTTTTGAAATATGTCCTAGCTCAAACACAAGCTTAGCTTTTAGAAAACGCTAGTCAGCGGCTACTTTATTACGATGATGTTCAAAATAACTGAGACTAAAAGATCCATATTGTACATATGCTGGTATACAATTGAACACTTACGCGAAAAAAAAGCACCTTTCATTTAGAAATACAATGCGATAGCCTGGTTCTCAGCTCGCCAAAGCATTTGCAATTGCTCGAACAGAAAATAGCGACACTGTGGTGATAAAACAAGGACACTTTATGTTTAAGTCACAGGCGAAATATTAAGAAAAGTGAAATACTCCAGTGGAATTTAGGTCATGTTACATATTACTTTTGTTAAGTACTTGTTAATTTTTATTTACAATCTTGTACCTATAATTACTTTTAATTCGATTGTCCGAAAACTTTGTACAGATGTAGCACTCACCTGGTCGTCGGCGACGGCGTTTGGTTAAGCTGATATATTAGTATTCACTCGTGGGGATGGGTTGAAACTTCACACAGTTATTTACTGTGATGGAACATGCAATATGCGGGAGCCCCAACTATTTTGGATTTTAACCTACTCGTGTCCCTTTTTTTCGGCTACATGATTTTTGGCTGGTATCTCAGTAACCACTTGTAGGAATAGATTGAAACTTCTCAAACTTATTTCCTGTGGTTTTCTGACATGCAGTACTTTGGTTTCATAACCCCTTTTGCATTTGGTTTAAACAATATTTTATTCATATATATTTACAACATGAAACGTTACATAGTTACAGCATTAAGGATTGAGTAGAAAGCCAAGCGTATTTGAAACTCTCCATTTTGTATTTGTGCAAAGTTATGCTTTATTTACAACTGAGCAATTTGGTTAGGGTGATCGCTAACTAACCACTGAAACTATTGGCTCTTGTTCATCGGATAATGACATGCAGTACACAAATTAAATAACCTTTTTTTATTTGTTACTTATAATAAGATCATCATGTGTGAGTGTAGCTTGTAATTTCTCCTGGGGAAAAGATAAGGTGATCTATTTCTGGATATCATTTCCTTGCCTACCTAGCGTAGAAGGGCAAGGTTGTCCGAGTAGGAGATCGTCTTGTCTTTTCCTTAGTAACCGTGCCGTTTTAACGTCATAATTTTACGAATGATTAAATTGACATTATCTTTGAAAATGTTGCAATGTAATATCACTGGTAGGCAAGGAAAATGATCTAACATGGATTACTGGTAATGGCAGTTGTTTTTCCAATCCCCAGGACAGCGTAGATAAAAAGCTATCGGTTGTCCCTTTCCAGCTTTCCCTCGGATTTGGGAAACCTCTTTCGTACACAGACAGGCATATGAGATCCTTATAGCTTATTTTTCCACGCTAGGTTGGCAACAAAACATTTGTTTGTAATGTAAAGTAATGTAGAAACTATTTTACACATTCGGATTTTTTTTTCTAAAATGTAGAATTTTATTTTAGGCCCTAATTTTCTATGCTTCCGATTGGATGGTGGTTTGTAAAAATGTGGTTTGGTGAAATCTATATTGTAGAATAATACTTGTTCCATACGTGCAGAACTATCTTAAGAACTGATTTTGTAGTACATATGTTTTTTTTTGTATTTTGTACCATGATAAATAGCAGTAACATTTTGATCTTTTTTCTCTATATATTGTTTGTTCGAGCACGCCTTGTGTATTTATTAAAATCATATTTTCTGATCATTTTCTGTGTTTATAAATAATCTTGATATGTGTCTTGACGAAATTCTGAAAAAGGGGACATGTTCCGATATTATTTTCAAGTATGAAAACGTAATCAGTGATAGTGCATGTGAGACAGCTTTTGAGACATTTAATTTTGTTCTGTATTTCGTGACAGTGGTTGTGATAATGAGTGGACATTTGTTGTTATAGTTGTAATGTTATATGGACCAAGTGGCAGCTTGTGATTTCTTCAGCAAATATTCAATGTGTTTTTGCTATAGCTTTACTGACTGATTTATACATTGTTTATTAAACGTGTTTAAATATCTTAGTTTGTATTTTATATCGTTTATATAGCCCATAATGTCTTTTGTTAATGTACAAACAAATTAGAGATTAAAACTGTTTCAGCAGAAACATTTTTTTTTGTGATTTATATACATTGTTTACTCACGTGGCTTTTGTAAACGAAAAACTTACATCTCTCTGGAGATTCCGACATTGCGCATTGTTAAACTTGCACAATTTGTGTTCGGAATGGTAATATATTCCTACCCACTGTTCTTATTGTTTACACCTACAAGATATGTCAAAAACATTTAATCATTATTAACAGATTCATTCTTAAAGGTAAGTTACACTTTATGCAGGAATACTTATTATTCAGCACGAACAAAAATGAAGGTGGTAAGTAGCGGCACTACAATGGAATATACTTCCCGAGGAATAATGTAAATGTAAGTCGTAATCAATCCCAAGGCTTCATCATATAATTATAGATCACAAGACTGTCTCCTGTAACTTTACAAAATCAAAATCTACGTCTGTCCTACATAATGTATTTCAAAATTTTGAAACTCGAGTATTGATAAATAGGAAGAGATTATTGCACTTGACGGCGTCCCGATTTGACTAAAGTTTTGTATATAACTTGGTATCTTGGTAACCGTTCGTGGAAAATGCATAGAAACGCTCCACAATTATTTACTGTGATGAAGCGATGTACAGTGCACACGTTCCATAATTCTGTTTTGCCTTATACGTACAATATGTAGAGCGTGCGCCGGAGTTGGCGTCCCGATTTAGTTAAGTCTTAGTATGTAAGCTGATGTCTTAGTTACCACTCGTGGGAATGGATTGAAACTTCAAACATTAATTCACAGTGATAAACTGATTTACATTGCATAGGTTCGATAACTCTGTTTTGCCCTTTGTACAAAATTATGCCATTTTTCGACCTAGTAATTTTTGTTTTTGTATGCCCACTAGTGGAAATGGATTGAAACTTCACATAATTGTTCGCAGCGAAAGTGGGCTAAATACTAGAAATACCCTTAAACGACTTCTCATGAATTGCTTGATGGATCTTCTTCAAACATGTTTTGTAGAATCATTATAAAGTCCTCTCTCAAATTTGTTCAAACGGGGTCAGTCGACCTCTTGTAGGTGCCGATAGATCTAAAAATAAAAAATAGCTTTTGACGATTTCTTCTTATGAACTGCTCGGTGGATCTTCATCTAACTTTGTCTGTAGCATCAATATAAGGTCCTCTCCAAACATTGTTTAGTAGCGGGGTGGGGGACACTTCGGTCCTTTTAGGGGCCGCTGGAGTTGAAAATACAAATGCCTTTAAATGACTTCTTCTCATGAAATACTTGAAGGTTCTTCATCAAACCTTGTCTGGAGCATCATTATTGGTCCTTTATCATTTTGTTAAACTAAGGGCACTTTGCCTCTTTTAGGGGCCACTAGGGCTTGAAATAGAAAAACATTTAAAGTACTTTTTTCTTGAACCGCATGATGGATCTTCATCAAACTTGGTCTGTAACGTCATTATAAGGTCTTGTGCCAAATTTGTTCAAATGGGGGGCACTTGTACCCTTTTAGGGACCACTAGAGTTAAAAAAGAAATACGTTGGAATAATTTCTGCTGATGGTTACTGGTTTTTGGTGCGTGTCAGCAAAATATAGATAAAACCTTTAAATTACGTTTGTTTTAATGAACAGCATAAAGGATTTTCACCAAACCTAGTTAGAAGCATATGGTTAAGATTGTCTTCAGGTGAGCGACTTCGGCCCATTTGGGCCTCCTGTATTTAAGCTGGACTCTCAGTACCCACTAATTGGAACGACTGAATCATCACCCACTTGTTAACTGTGATGATCTGACATGCAGTTTCCAGGTTCTGTAATTCAACTTTGCTTCTTTTACAAAATTATGCCCTTGTTTTGATTTTTATATTTATTCAATGGAAAAGGTTGTTGAAAAGTCGAGATTTGCTGACCTCCGACAGCTCTTTTTTTTACAAAATCATGCCCGTTTTTCGACTTAACGATTTTTGTTTAAGCTTTTCATGTAAGTCTGTATCTCAGTACCCACAAATGGGAGTGGATTAAAAGTTAATTTAAAACGATAAACACTTGTTCTCTTGCGTTGCACTGTTTCAGTAATTATGCTTTTCCCTTTTATAATATTACGCTCCTTTTTCGACTTTTGTTTGAGTTTTGTATGTAAGTCTGTATCTCAGTACCCACAAATGGGAGTGTAAGTGTAAGCTGATATCATCCTACCATCTAATGGGAATAGATTGAAATTTTTAAATATCTGTTCATTGTGATGATCTTACATACACTTTGTACGTCACATTGAATGCACACTATTGCCATCCTTAGACGTTTTTGACTGTAAATATATATATCGTAACTGTTATAGAATTGAAGTTACTCAAGAATACAGTGCTTATGTGTGCAATCTGATTAAATGACACGTGAAAACATGCAGCATACGAGTTACAACAAAGACACAGGTGTGAGCGATAACAGCATTTCGAACGAGAACATTGGAAAACTCCTTAACCACAGAAACAATTTTACGACACTTAACACATGTCTATGGCCAATGAGCTCAGAGATTTCGTGATATACCAGCACCAAATTGACGCATATGGGGATATTTTAGTATCAAAAAAAAAAACAAAAAACAGTACTGTTCACCTCGTAAATTCGTTTGCAATAACAAGAGGGCCATGAAGGCCCTGTATCGCTCACCTGACCTATTGACCTAAAGATTATCACGATCAACATTCTGACCAAGTTTCCTTATGGTCATAAATGTAGCCTCTAAAGTGTTAACTAGCTTTTCCTTTGATTTGACCCGGTGACCTAGTTATTGCCCCCACATGACCCAGATTCAAACTTGACCTAAAGATCATCAAGATTAACACTCTGATTAAGTTTCATGAAGATACAGTCATAAATGTGGCCTCTAGAGTGTTAACTAGCTTTTCCATTGATTTGACCTAGTGACCTAGCTTTTGATCCTACATGACCCAGATTCAAACTGGACCTTGAGAGCATCAAGATAAACATTCTGACTAAGTTTCATGAAGATATAGTCTTAAATGTGACCTCTATAGTGTTAACAAGCTTTTCCTTTGATTTGACCTGGTGACCTAGTTTTTGACTCCAGATGACCCAATATCAAACGCCTCTAAGATTTTATTTAGGATAACATTCTGACTAAGTTTCATTAAGATTGGGCCAAAATTATGACCTCTAGAGTGTTTATAAGCTTTTCCTTTGATCTGACCTGGTGACCTAGTTTTTGACCCCAGATGACCCGATTTCGCACTCGTTTAAGATTGTATTGAGGGTAACATTCTGACCATGTTTCATTCAGATTAGGCCAAAATTGTGACCTCTAGCATGTTAACAAGCTTTTCCTTTGATTTGACCTGGTGACCTAGTTTTTGACCTCAGGTAACCCAATATCAAACTCATCCAAGATTTTATTGAGGATAACATTCTGACCAAGGTTCCATAAGATTGGGCCAGAATTGTGACCTCTAGAATGTTAACAAGCTATTCATTTGATTTGACCTGGTGACCTAGTTTTTGACCCCAGATGACCCAGTATCAAACTCGTCTAAGATTTTAATGAGGGTAACATTCGGACCAAGTTTCATTAAGATTGGGCCAAAATTGTGACCTCTAGAGTGTTAATAAGCTTTTCCTTGACCTGGTGACCTAGTTTTTGATCCCAGATAATCCAATATCGAATTCGTCCAAGATTTTATTGAGGGTACCATTCTGACCAAGATTCATTAAAATTGTGACCTCTAGAGTGTTAACAGTCAAATTGTTGACGACGGACGACGGACGGACGACGGATACAGGGCGATCACAAAAGCTCACCTTCGAGCACTTTGTGCTCAGGTGAGCTAAAAATGTGCCACTGATTTTAAATCTCTATATCTGGTTACTTATTGTTTATTGCTAAAAAAACATTATTATTACAACGAAAACTTCATTTTCTGTTAAGCCAGCTGTATAATATTCACTACATACTGTACAATTTGTTTAAGTCTCCAAAATGTTAAAACCTGTTATAAAGACCTCTTCACATGCAATAGGTTTATTACCATTTTTATATCAAGAAAATAGGCGACGTTATGTTGTTTTTATACTGGAATAGAAATAAGAAAATACCTACTTAGTCCATGATTTATGGGTTTCCTTTAGAATTAAGATGCATAAAAATATATTTACTGGCGTTTTGTCTATATATGTTTGACGGGAACTGCTGTTCAATCATGATAAATGCAAGAATTTCATTAACGTCAAAGACATTGAATGACCCACAAAGACATTGATTGACCCACAAGGGAATCATTTTGACAAAAATGTTCCGTGTTACAAAATGTATATAATTGTCTGACTGATGATATTAGCGTTTGAACTACTCCTGCTTGGATATTTGTTAGGTCGGTTAGTTACTTGCTACTTATGCATATTCGACAAATTCTCACTTAGCTTGTCCGAGGAAGAAGAAATGCATTTACTACCGAATGATGAAAATAAGGTTCAGGAGTATATCTACAAAACACAGACATATTTGATAAACGTCTTATAAACATCTTTGCCAACAATTTATCTGACTACTACTTGTTCTGCCGTGATCGTACTGCCCAGTACGATGGATGCCTAAAGACCCATCACGACCTAGTGACCTATTTTTTTCCTCCCATATGAACTTCGTGCAAATCATTCTGATAATACTTGTATAATACAGCTATTCTACAAGATGACCGGCGGACGATTTCACAACTTCATTTGCAAACTTACATTCTCTTTTCAGTATAGTTTTATAAACAGAATGATAACTATCTTACACTGTAGAAACAAAGTGTGGTCTAAACTCACCTTAATACATCAAGTACTGTGCATACTATTACATTAATTTGATAATATATTTAGACATTAAACACATTGTCTTGGCCTTATATTATGTCACTGTCAATTTGTAACTAGATAAATGTTATTTCTCATTTTTCTTCGTGCAAAGCTTATATAATTACCATCGTGGAAATACAAAAAGAATACAGTTATTTTACGGCGGGTCTTTAGGATATTCACAAGGAGTCGCCCCCTTTAAAAATGAATACCATTTGTATAGAAATGAAAATAAACAATTACTGAAAACTTGAAAACTACATTCAACCTAACTAATATGTGAAATTTCAGCCCTGGAACATTATTGCAAATGCATCAAAACGAAGATATGTAAAAGATCTTTGAAAATGGTGAGCTTTTAAAAGCGCTGAACTGTCCGAAAGTGTGGCCCCTTTATGCAACCCTTTTCCGGCATTCAATGTATATATCAGTAAACTGACAGTTGTTGTGTAGAGAAATATACATGTATTATATGCTGTTCAATTTTCATGTGAAACAACCTTTTCTTTCTATGATTTGGTGGTGTTTGGATATTTTTTTCTCAAAATGTAAGGCTAAGTCTTAACTAAAATATGTACAAGTAATTTATTTTTCATACTATACTACTGAAATCAAGCTGTGGAAGTTATTTGCTTTTGGAAACCTACGTTTGTCAATCTAAAGTATTCTTTTCTCATCGCACTTTATGCTATGCACAGTATTCAAGATACGGGTTGCTCAGACCGTCGTCTACCGTTCTGGCCGCAGGTCCTTTGCCTAATGTTTTAGAGATGCATATATAGAAGGCCATATCCTGGAGTAAAATGCAATGTTTCTTTGATATAAGCTTTTCTTATATTGCGGTCGGTTATGCTGATATCAACCATTAATTAATTGAAGGGATTTTTGTAACGGCCACTTGCCATGAATAGGTAAAGATGGCATGAGCAAACCAATGAAAAACAATCGCATGAAGGAATGAGTAATGATATCATTTAATGCAATCAGATTTACAAAGGTAATCAAGGGGTTCCAAATCCCGGTACTATGAGTGCATGAACTCTCAAGACTTTAAGGTTTAATTCCAATACCTGAATTTCTTGATTATTTTTGAAAGGTAACAAGTTAAAATGTGTTTAATAAACATTAACTTTAAAGACAAAAAGGATGATGGTATCACAATACGTTGCTAAAGATGTGACAGAATATAATTTCCCATTGATTCGTGATTTAAATTCAAGACAAAAGAGAAAAAAAAACAGTTACTTCCCTTGCTGAACCTAGCTTTTTAAATACACATAACATTTAAATTATTAAACTTTGTAGGTAGAGGCAGTTGTTAAGATTATGAAGAGTTAAGTTTAATCAGGTACTTAAATGTTAAGAATCAAGTGTTTTGCCATGTTATTATAATGAACAGTTATAAAATCATTTACAACAATTTTCTGATTAGTGTTCATATACGCACGGGCGACGCCAAAGTAAAAACCATCCGCCTGTATGATATAAGGGTAACAAGTAATACCATTCAGCAAGGACATGATGGACGGATAGACTGAATGACGGGTACTGTTATTCTTTAATGTTCCAGCTACATTAACATGTATAAAACAAACAAAACGCGGAACCCTGTTTCATGTTTATGAGATTCTTAAAAACAATTGTTAATTAAGCAACTGAACAGTCTTAGTTTTTTCTCGAGCGTTTCCACATAAATCAGCCTTGTATGAGCCTTTGAACGCAATACTATTCTGTAAATGATGCGTCTAAACTTTTACGTTGTTGCGTGCTGATGCGATGATTTAATGTATATAAACAGGTTATTTTGACATTAACACGAACCTGAATACCTGAATCCAAACCCGTACATTTAAAATAAATTAAAGGTGTCTGTACCAAAAATGTATTGACATTTAGACCTAGCTGATGAGCATCGTATTCCTTTTTGTACAGTCTGAATAACATATACTAACTGACAAACTGATAGACCAATCTCAGTCGTCACCTTAAAAGCTAAGACATTTAGCAACATCAAACTTTAGTCGTCGTGTCCCAACCATTCCTCGTGTTAATCAATACCGCTCCTTTGGACTTACACAAAGTCATCTGAACAAGGAGTATAAACATACCGCTTTAAATCTTAAGACATGAAGATGTTTCTCTTCCATACTTCTATTTAAATGCATTTTGCTGCGCATAAACTTTAATAAAATGATTTCGTAAATCCTATTTCTGAGCGCACACAAATTGTTGTAATGCTGTGACTAAATATTGAGCTATGTTTATTGCATTATATCAGTCAAACATTAATTTTATAGTTGTGTCTGTTTTTATCAAGGTAATTATATGCTGGGATGTCGTTAAGTGTATGTAAGGTACAATTGTCTGTTTTCTTTGTTTATTCACATCTCACAATCTAGGTTATATGGAGCTACTCCATCTAAAATATGAAAGAAAATAGTTCTCTGTAAAGTCACTTCATCTGTCAACAAAGTAAAAAGACAGTAAAATATAAACAAGGTAAAAACTATTTAGAACTTAGTACCAATAGATTTTTCGCAGAATTGATACTAACATGCATGTTTGTATACTTGTCAAGCAATATATATGTTGATGCGTTTTGTGCCGGTGTATAACGCAATAAAATCGTGGTACTGTATCACTGAATATCCTTTGTCTCAATACTCCATTTGTTCCTGTTGATGGTTTTGTCCAAATACTTACTGTCAGACCTCTGTATTAAGGAAATTCCAGTTACTTCTGACATCTGCATTGCATTGAGAAAGTGTCACATTTCTTTTAATAAGATTACATGATATACAAAAGAAAACACAAGATTATTGCATTGATAGTACATTTAAAGGTTTTTTTTTAAAATATGTTGAATTTGTAAGAAAACACGAATTCAGTGTTTGAGACATAAAATTATTCTCAGGTGTTTTAAAAAACTAATATTGACTGATATTTTGGCAGGGGTTGGAGGTGTGGGGTGGGGTGGGGGTGCATTTATTCACACACGCGTTTTTTTTTACTGAATATGATTCTAGGGTAGTGATATTTTACGAAAGGAGTCAGTCAAATACTTCTATGTCCAACCGTTCAAACGGCATTGGAAGTAACGAAAGCATGTTAGCGAGTGTATGAAATAAATCATTTCGTTCAAAGCGAGATTTATTTCTTCTTTTAAATTTCATTTAGAAAATACATGTAAAACAAATGTGATTTAGTCGTTTTTCATATGGTTTATATTGCTTGTTCTTATTCCAGCATGGTTATGATTAATTTTCAATGATGAGCACAGACTGAAATTCCAGCCATGTTTATTATATTAAGTCAGTCAATACGGCCCCAGCTTTCAATTATGATATTATGAGATAATTGTGTCAGTTCAAGGTCGTTTAGTGCAAGTTCTTCGGGTGTATGCATTTTTATTACATTTTTCTGTCATATTTTTTATAAATTTTTAATTAAAACCAACACGTATTAGGTCGTATGGCGACATTCTGGCTGAGTTATGGATGGGATATTTATCTTTCTGCAATTCAATGGCGTGCAATGATCCAGATAATATCAAACAGTAAATATGCCAGACTGATACAATTATAATTCTGTTTCATATTCAGGTCTGTCATTTAAGACACCATTCCAAAACATGAAGAGGTAATATATGTGAAAAAAAATGAAATCCTCCAGTAAAATCTAGAAGATTAGCCTTCGAAATATTTCAACCAAACATTATTTCATTTACATCATGTAATAACTCTTTACCGACATATTGCTCTTTGCAATTTTGTTGCGAGTACGTTCTATTTTCTTGTTTTTTTTTTATGACGATTTTCTTGTATTTTATATCATAATAGGTTTCGTAATGTAAATGGGAGGTAATAGACTATGAACGCATTCGCAGCAACTTTGTAGTATAGAAATGATTCATACAATGAATCATTTTCTGTCGTGTAAGACTGCAAGCTGAAATGCGTTAGATAGCTTGCACCTCAGTACGACATATATTGTCTGTTGTGTAATATATTAGATACTGCTGTGACGTCATTACTCTTTTGCCAACCGATCGGTACAAATGTTTACCTAGGTTAATGCTAAGTTCTTCCTTTTAGTTGTTTTTTTTTGTCGTTTTTTAGTTGTCTTTTGTCGTTTAGCATTCTATTGTCTGTATTTCGTATTCACACCTGTTACTAGGGGAGTGAAATATCGGCCGTTAAATGCATCTCTTGGGTTTTATAAACGGCCACTTCTCATATTTGATAAACTTATTAGAATAAAATATATATATATTGATATCTTTATCTTACTCACCATGTGTATTAAAGCAGACGTGGTTCTGATAGACCTTTCCTGTCCTACGTTGTTATGCAAAATAATCTATATTATCACTGTACTGTAAATTACGTGACGTTTGGCTTTATAACGTTAAGCTACTCATTTAGGCATGAATGATTGTATACAATTAATATTTTGCTCTGAATCAATAGTTTCGTAATTATGCTTGAATAGGATGTTTTCCTTTGATATCATGATCAACACTACTGTCATATTGACCGGATTAAAAAAGTTCTTTTAACTAAAAACGATAACAAAGACTTCTGCGAGCAGTAGCTTTGAATTCTCCTGTTATACACCCCCGTTTTTAGCCTCCGACTTTTCTTCTAAATTTCGTAACGTTTCCTTGTAATTAAAATGTATCTTATTAATTGATTTTAAGCATTCCGAATTTTAAATCTTTCCAACGCACTGTCTTTATACACAAAGTTTACATGAGGATTTCATGCAAAAATCATTTATCAATGATATCAATAAGTTTATACCACTGTTCAATGTCAAAATACTCACTTTTATGGATTTTTGAGAGAGGAATATTGTCGGCTAAAATGTATGGATGGGTCCCTTTAAAATGCAAAAGGAACATTTCCGCTGTACCAATCTTCTACACTTGCTTTATATACTTATCACTGGATCAACGTCAGCTCTTTTCTAGGAGCTCCTGCTGTCCTTCACATTCATATCCGTGTTTTAAGGTGCTAGATGAGCGAGTTGATTCTGAAGTAGCTGTTATTCCCTCGTGCTGTTAGTATTTAGTTCAAATACATAGGCAATCAATAAGAAAAGTCCTGGTTCACTCCAGTGAAATCGCAACAATTTATATTTGTCGATAATAACTGTCATACGACAACAACTTCGTTTTTGTTTTAGTTTAATCGCAGTAAGAACTAGATCTCCAGTGTACTACGTCTTCATTATAAACAAATCGTATGACAAATGTATGCTACGCATTTATTTCCAAACTCCTTAAGGAGCGATTATAACATTATGGAAGCTAAAACGTTAAACCAAAGAAATAACTGAACGCAAACAATACAAAGATAACGATCCGATAGGAACAATTACATACGGACAGCAAAGATACAATAAACAAATAAAAGAACGTATTTTAAACCTCGAAACTGTCAGCGCAGAAACACCATTCGGGACTTTAAACTGTACATCAAGTCTCACTCTCAATCCACAAGATGTTCCCCACTTAAACATGTTAAAGGACAGTATAAATAAAATTCATCCCCGCCGAGTGACTTTCTTATATACGTAATGGTAATAGAGCGCACTGCCTGTATAATAAAGATATTCATATTATATTGATATTAAAAGCAATCCTAACAAACCATACATATATATACTCAATGCCTTCAAATACATCAAGAAACCTTTTATATGTCACTAAAGAGGCTGGAAGACAGAAACCAAAGTTGGTCTTCCCCGTATCATTAAGCCTTTCGCCAGTCCGTCAAATACAGTCAAGGTAAAATGCAGCATCCAACAGTAAAACGGATGAAGATGAATGATCAGTGTGTCTGAAAACAGTTGGATAATCTGGTTCTAATAAAATCTTTTATATCCTCACCAATATAAAAACTGCCATGAACCAAAATATTCGAATGTTTGTGAACAACATTCCCATTTCATGTCTATGGTCAATGATCTCATAGTGTAACAGCATAACAGCAGGGAATCAAAGCCCATGACGATTTGAAGACTGCTGATCTGACTTTCTACCTAAGTTACAGTAGCACAACTGACAAGCGATCTTTAGACTGTTCCAAATAATTGCTGAGTATTTATCACGATCATAGATCTGGGCAAATAGCGAATTGCCAATTGACTCCGTGAAACATTGACACAAATTTAGTAAGACTGTCCCTATCTGCCAGAGAATGTCTGTCTGCCGAATAATTGATTGATTTGAACGCTCCAAAGTCGAATAAAGTAACTGTGAAGCTTATATTAACAAAACACAATGTTTACTATTAAATAATGTATGGACAGTACAAAGTTCTTTTTTTTTCTGATGCAAAATTTGTTAGGAAATTTTGTTGTAAAATCAATCTTTATTAGGTATTGTATCCCTGTTGTAGACATAATTAATTTTAAAAAGTTAACTTTGTGTAGTTTTGATGATTATAATTCTCTGAGAAAATGGTCGTGTTTTGCAATTTATAACAGGGTATATCAACAAGTTAACGCAGCTGTATATAAGTTTGATGGGAAATGTTATGCAAACACGATAAAGGCGTGAATTTCATTTACGCCAAAGAAATTGAATGACTCACATGGGAATTCATTTGACCAAAATATTCCGTGGTATATAATTGACAGATTGCTGATACCAGCATTTGAAACTTGTTTCTAGACAGTAAATTTCTTGTTGTTTCACAAGGATCTTTACATGACATATATCGGATGTCAGCCTTCACGTTAGTTCGGATACCTCTAACGGTCAAATTGAAAATGGTGTCAAAAATCGAGACACACCCTCGACGGAAGTACCACTGCCAAAGCCTTAGTTGGATGGAAGACACTCGAAAGCATTTCAGAAATTTCGTACCTCCGGATGGACAGCCAAGCGCTAGACAACACATCCACCCATAAAATATATCAAAATATCATTTCTAGTATTCACTATTATGCGGTTTCAAAAGTTCTTTTTAAGTCTTTATTTCTCTGCATTCGGTTATTGTGTTTGAACATGTACATTCATCCCCAAAGTTCGTACTGTTGAAAAACGGCACTAAACCAAGACACAGTATGGATTTGCGTATGTGTTTTATGAAATCCTTTTTTACTAAATCTCACTGTCATTATTTGTTTTTGAATAATACCTTTATTTGTAATTTTGTCGAAAACTATTCATTTATTAGAAAGGGTCAAAATGAAAATACTAGTATTGTAGTCATTTGACGGGTTTTGTAAAGCAAATGGTTCTGCTCGCCGCTGTCCGTCAGTACCTTATACAATGCGGCTGTATCTAACTCCAAATTCAAATTGAAAAAACTAATTTGCCACACCGTAGGGAGGAAAGAATTAAAATGCAACGTAAGACGTTATAAAATAATAATTGTTTCTACTCAAAGTATGTAGATTTCAGAAATTGAGATAAACATACAGTTCCATTTCTACTGTGTTGCGTAATGATTGCAGACTTATATATCCAGTTGTAGATAACCTAGAGAAGCGTTTGAAATTACAATCTATGCTTTCAATAGTGATACCTTCGCATTTCAATACTTACGCTCACTATTAAATATGTCATCATTGAGTAGACCCGGTGATTAGTGATTGCAATATTGAAATACTTAAAGACCAATGAAAATATGAATTCGAAGACAACTATTTAATTCTCACTATCCATAACAAGTTTTTCTCTTGTACTCTCTACTAGGTATGACCATTGATAATAGTCACCAAGACTGGTCTAGTTGTTGTGTCCAAGAGGGAGCCCTAATTCGTCTCATTTTTTTAAAAGAAAATATGTGTCTGTTTGTTACATTTTTGTTTGTTTTACCATTTATTTCAGCAAATGTGGACACAGTCTGTGTGTATGTGTTTAATGTTCCATGTGATTTGTTGTGCACGTGACAGTGACCGTGGCTGCTTTAAATGTTTTTTCCTGATTGACATCTGTCCTTCGTTTTAGTTCGTATGCAATTATACTGGAGGCTTCTTAAGCCGAGAGCTTTATGTTACCGAGTTCAAAAATCACTGGCTGCTAAACGCTATTTGTTTCGGTTTTGCTTACGGTAGTTATTTGACAAAAACACTCATTTGTCTTTGGAAGACTTGTGGTTTTATTAATTATTGTTTTAACAGGAAAACGAAAACATATTGCAGAATCTTCCGTGACAGTATCTAATACTAGGCTCATTAGGTATGATGTTAGTACTTCGCCGGAAGAGCCTCCGTTTTCCACTCCAGTGCAATTTATATCAATATATAGTTCAAATTTCTGCCTAGTAAAGGCATTTGTTTTCGTTTAAGATATTACCTGTATTGATGCTTGATTGTGAAAAGGAATATTATATTAATATGTCGAAACTGCTGGATAAAATGAAAGTTAAAGCACTTGTCCATCACGTGCCTCAGTTATCACTTAACAATTGCATTAAGGTCAATCCCACAGCTTTTGGTATTTTTGTAATGCCTGTAGACAGATCTTCAAGAGAAATGGTTTTGTTTGCTTCGAGTTGAACGCCGTTTTTCGACAGTCTTTCAGTTACGTAACGGCGAACCAGTGTTCCTGGGTACCCTACCAGTACACACCTTTTCTCCGCAAGTATCTGTCGTCTTCCCTATATGAATCAGAGGTGAAGAATGAATGATTTCAGACACAATGTCTTTTATCAAATCGTCACGGAGAGTATACGCTTCGCCCGAGAATCGAGCTCACGACTCCGTGATCCGTAGGTCTGCGCTCTCCATATTGTGCTAAGCGGGCGGGTCAAGGCGTTTGTAGTCTCACAAAAAGTTAAATGATGGAAACGCTGATAGAAAGACGTTACACATTGTTAGTTTTTTTCATAGAAACTAATTACGTAGATATAGAGTACTGTCTAACGTTTAATATTTATATAACCTTCTCAAATGCACTTAGGCCTATTTGGGTGCACGCGCGGGTCCGCAAGAAGCGGTATTGGCCCGAAAAAGTGAAAATGACTCTTGTGATATCACATTTTCTTGTGTATGAAAAATGGGCCAGTCAAATGAGTGTATTTGAGAAGGGCATATAGTTATAGATTTATGTTTCGGTCAATATGTGCTTTTACGGACCTGTAAAAACACATATTGACCTCATCGTAAGTCAATAACTGTATAATAAAGTACTTCGATAACACATTAGATAAACCATTTTCGCTTAATCAACCACTGACTGGAGATTCAGCTCGTTGGAGTAAGGAAAATGAGTGATATAGAACAATCAAGGAATTTCGAAATAAAATACACTTTTGCTACATTATTTTGTCTATAATAACAGATGACAGGGAACTGTCTAGTTAAATGCAATTCATTTTCAGTGCAATCCCTATAGCAAACTTTATGGATCAAATGACCTAAAACGTAAAGGGAAAATGATCGGTCATGCGATATTTGTCTCGAAAACAACAATATAACTATAATTGCTTCACAGCGTTTCTTCCGTTTGGATATTTGAGATAGATATCTAAACAAACAGGCATTTTGGTCCATTGAGCCTAACTTAATGTTTGCCTGAATTCAATAGTTGCAATTTCAAAAAGGAAATTGAATATCATTTGTATTTCATCTTGCATAAACATATTTGTTTCAGACTTGTTCTCTTTATTATGTAGTCAAACGACACTGCATTTTTATTTGCAATATTTCGTTTTTTAATGTTTCAGATGTAATCAGTCAATACCTCCTACATACTTCGAGTCCTCTAAAATGGTGAAATATCATATTTAATTACCCACGATCCACGACAAAAGTTCTACATGTAAGGCTATATTCAAAGAGTAAAGCCATCCATAGAAAGACTCAGCATGGACATATAGGTATGTGTAAATGTATACACGTACAAAACGGCTGAGCAGATGTACACATTGACACCAATGAATACAATACTAATAACATACATTAAACAAACGAACACAAACGTACATAGAGAACTACTATTCTGTAACAATATTGCTTCGTATTTTAAAAGATATTTAACATATTTGAAGTTTTGTTTTTGTCGCAAAAAGGACTTTGGTGTTTTTATCGTAAAGTTTAGTCGTGTCTAACTCTGACATTTAGGTAAAATGTATTTTGACTGCATTTGTCATATGATGTTCATGAAACTTTGAGAGTACTTTTTCTTAAATTAAAGAGAAAATCAGTGTACATATTTTATAAAAGGTTGAAATGATACTTTGTGTAATGATGGTTTAAAATAGTTTTAAAAGATCTCTCTACCGCCAGCCCGACAGACATGTCAAATCTGGATTTCGTGAAAAAGATATAAAAAACACAAACCAAAATAATAATAATAACAATAATAAAACCATTGAAAGTCCAGTTACAGATCTGGTGAATCAAATAGTAATATTTTCAAAACTCAGCTTTTAGAACCATAAATTTAACAAAAGCTTTTATAAGTTACTCAATTGATCACGGTCGAGAATAAAGTAAACATTTCTATTTTGATACAGATGCAAATGTATTTGGCGGCACTTGTATTTAGTTTTACCTTTTAATGCATTCTGATAAATAGTGCTGCATATCAGTTGGCAGACATCTGACGTTCTCAAATTCGAATCAGTCTACTAAAAAGCAGATGTGTATCTTTTAGAGGTACTAACTGCATTCAGTATGATAGTGCACTAAGCTTGGGAACATTCTTATTAGAAGATTTCCATAATAAATTAGTAACGTTTATTGTATGGTCTGTATTATGCATTTGTCTTTCATTCCCCTGAATGTAACTGCTATATAAATATGTTGCTTTAATACTGTTTATTTCTTTATGTTTCATGTTCGATGACAGAATAATTAGTGTTATGTCTTGGATGAATTATCATCAAAAATGCTTTCTAATATGCTTTTTGTTTGCCGCTACGCTTTCCTATATGGTCGTGCAATGACTATAATAACGTGGTGCTTTTCCTTCGAATCTTACAAAAACGGACGGAAGTGGTGGAATGTTGTCTTGCAACTTGTCAGTCATGCCCTTAAAATTTAGGCTCTTGGTGTTCTGACTTCAGACAAGTTGCTGAGTACATTGGTGTAATTATACCTTAGAATGACCCTGTTAATATGTTTTACTTTGCATAATCTGGTATTTTGTATCAACTATAAAAGCTTTTCTCAGGAGGAGAAAAAATTTTTTATTTATTTTTTTCTAAATTATTGAAAAAAGGGTAACAGCCAGGATGGCATGGCCTAAATTCAGTTTCTTTAATATAGGTAACTGACCGTTCCAAGGTGGTGCAGCTATTTTCAGCTTGATTTATGTTCGTAAGTATATTGTCTTGTTTGTTGTTGGTGTTTCTTTACTCCCTCCTTGCTCTCGTCTCCTTTTACTATGAGTGAGGTTAGGTGAATGGTGTGTGTTTGTGTGTGTGAGTGCGTGCATGCGTGCTTTGTGTGTGAAAGTACGTGTGCACTGCTGTCCTTTGCGTGTATGGGGACTGTGTTTTTGGAGCGTGACTTTCCTTGTTGAATTTTCTTGCAACACCTCCGCTCTTTTATATACCCCTTACTTTTTGTATTTAAAAAACGACTAAAATGTACTTGTTGCTTGAGATGTTAAAGCTGCCCGTCTGTTATATCTTTCCACTATTGTTTCTTCTTTTGCCGCTGCCCTAGTTTGCAATGCATGACTCTCTGACTATGTTTGGGCTGTTCTGTGCTTCCGGAAAATCTACCTTTTATTTCTTATTTGCTAAATTTTCTCTTGATTTGATCAATGTATTTTAGTATCTCTAAACTGTGTACAAACTGACAGGACGTTGGATTTATATAAACAGATCAAAGCACCTTTACTAAAAATATGATGGAGGTATAACTAAACAAAAATGGAAACCTCCAGTTGTATCTAAGAAATAATTAAAATAACTATAACTTTAACAGCTACGACATGGGTGTACAGGACAGTACTTTATTGACATTACTGACATATCGCTTATTGCTTATCGCTTATTGCTTTTATGAAAGAAAAATTACCTGTAGTACCATTATCTTGTATTTATTATTATTTTCATTATTATCGCAATGTAAGTAGGAGATATGGGAATACGTACAAACGGTATTTAAAAGCAATTTTATAGTATAGAATATATATATAAACGGGTTTGCATTTGAAGATTATCTTTGTAATGTTTGCATTGTAGAAAAAGTTCAATGTTTCAGGTCATTCACATTTGCTTAACAGAAAAATAAATATAGCCCCCCCCCCCCCCCCCCCCCCCCTGAAAGTCCCTGTGCGTTTTATGCCCTTATTAATACACAGAGAAATGACACTAAATCTTCTAATCTTAGAATTATCAAGATAAATTGAATAATTGTCTTTTATCAATAATTACAGTTTTAAGGAAATTACTAAAATTATAAAACGATAACAAATTTAAAACTTATTATTTGTAATTTCATTCGATTTTCTCAAATTCGAAATGATCACGTAAGGATGGTGTCCGCTTTTGTCAAATTTACCCGCGGAAATCTTGTCTGTAGTCTGATGGGAATGTTTACTATATTGTGAAGAACTAGTGTTTCATTTTGTTTGTTTGATACATTCAGATAGACATGATATAATTTCTTCCATCTTTTAATAAAAAAAATAAAAACAATTCATAGTGTAAATTCACACCAACCTGACACGCACGAAAAGGAAGGTAAGTTGAATATGAAACAACCTTTGTACTGGGAACGTAAGTCTGCAAATTAAACTAAATTTACCAAAGGTAGTAAATTCACATTTTGAATTACAAAAAGGTTTAAGTTACATTTTCTCGAACGGATATTGTTCTTTCTAGAGCTATACTACCATAAACCCCTATCATTTTAATAATTATACTTTAATGAAAACGTAATTGTGCGTCGCTTTATTGTCTATTTCAAGAAAGCAAGATTGAGTCAGTTACCTTTAAAGTCTATGGGGAAAATTGCATATACAGTTGAATATACCAATCAACTTGAATTAGAATAGAAAAAAAAACAACAGAATAGAAAAAAGAGAAGTGGATCTTAACTACATAAAAATCAAAACTGATGTTAACTAGACAGGCGGGACATGTACTTCGATTGCGAAATTTTAATAGGGTATTCTCAACACTAAATTTCATAAGAAAATAAAATTGACGCCAAGAGAATTGAAACGTTTCATTTTAAATACATTAAAGATATGATTCAACGTTTCCGGGCATTCACATTTGCTTAACAGAAAAAAAGTATAGAATCACAATTTCAAAGTACAAAAAGGCAAACCCGCCCGCTTAGCTCGGTAGGTAGAGCGTTGGTCTACGGATCGCGGGGTCGCGAGTTCGATCCTCGGGCGGGGCATATGTTCTCCGTGATTATTTGATAAACGACATTGTGTCTGAAATCATTAGTCCTCCACCTCTGATACATGTGGGGAAGTTGGCAGTTACTTGCGGGGAACAGGTTTGTACTGGTACAGAATCCAGGAACACTGGTTAGGTTAACTGCCCGCCGTTATATGACTGAAATACTGTCGAAAAACGGCGTTAAACCCAAATCAAACAAACAAACAAAAAGGCAAATAGTGCATTAAGCTAATTTTTGTTGTTTCAAAGCATGGTTTGTAAAGCAATTTATGCGATATTGAGCAAAATTAACTGTAATTACAAAAGATTTTTATTGTCTGTTCTTCATTGGTTTTCAATTATCTGCTTGAAACTGCTTGACTGATTTTGTTGTCAGTGATTTAATAGTTTGATTCACTTACTTCATAACGTTTATTTTTGCTGGCTTCACTTATTTTATTTTTTTTATGAGAAAAGTGTATCTTTATAACACATATATTTTTGTTAGCGTCTCTCTTTAGATATCTATGATAGGTGTGCATCTTAGTAACACAATTCCGATTACAATAACAGGATATGTTTTATCAAGTAGATTATGCATTCAAATTGGTTAAGGTATGTGATCTATAATAACAAAGACCCGCTTGGGTAGGCTTCTTTCGTGTGAGGAAGATTTCCAGCTTACAGAGGCCAGCAGTTCTAACAAGATGCCTTCCCGTACCTCAAATAATATCCGAGAGAAGATGTAAAAGGTATTAAAATGTAACCCTTTCTTCTTAATTACTACGAAGCTCATCTATTTACTTTATACCTTTAACAACTTAGCGGCAAAATAGTTTCTTAAAATGATTAACAGACAGCCAGTATGTACACTGGGCATGGAAACTAATGACTTATCATATTAAATAAACTTTATAAGTAAACCGAATATATATATGAACCTCTTCATTGTGTTTATAAATATACATTTAAGGCGTTTAAAAGTAATAAAGGAAGCTTCCTTGTGCATGCATGTCTTTCTATGTATAATTTTCGCAGTCTTTTTGTTTCTGATTGTTTTTGTTTAGTTTTTAATTCACATCAAACGTTGAAATGAATATGGCGACTTTCAAAATTTAATCTGGTTGAACATATCTATCTGTTTATTCATTTGCACTATATTACAAACACTAAGAAGCTGTTAACAATTGCAGGGACTCTTTTTGTTTATGTTTGTCAATAAAATAACAAAATCATAGTTTAGCTTAAGACACCATAATTTAGACAACTAGCCGTACCTGGACGGTGTCCCACTGTGTTGAATATTTATTATTTTGCATGTTCCATCCCCCGAACACCCCGCCTCAAACCCTTCTATATCCTTTATTTATTTTTGTATATTGCATGTAATTAAAGTGATCTTGGACTTTAAAAGCAACCCGTCCGCTATGTCGTACCACATCCAGTAAAGTAACTTCGTTTCCCATGGAATCAATTTTTTCTCGAGTTCTGAACATGGATATAATAAGTTAGAAATTTTAAGACGAGTCTGTTCTTTGTACTTAAACTTGGGACTGGCAAAAAATGATGTAACTATCATTCCCGGAGTGAGTCGGATATGAATTAAAGTTTCAAGACATGTCTCGGAATCTCAAAAAATAATTTAGCGAATTATGATATTAGTGCTTTATTCGATTGCAATGAAAAAAGTCATGACGAATAATCATCAAATCGGATATAAAATTTCGTCGACGTTCATTTAATATTTCATAGGACAGATTTATTTTTTATAAAATTCGTAAAATATTGATAGTCGTATCATTAATGTGAATAAGTGAATAAGATAAATCCCGCGCTGAAAATGCGTACTATTTACAAAGGTACCTTTAGCTTTCTGATAAATGCTGCTGTGTTTAACGCCACCCTATATTTAATTACCTTTTATATTATATAACTCGCAGTATTCAATCCTTAACAGCATTTTGGAATGTCCATTTCTAGTTAAACATCTTTAGAATTACTCGACAACGAAGGAAATACTTCAGCTCATTCGACACTTTTCCAGGAATGTTTTAAAGTTTTTACTCGGTTTGATTCGATTACCACTACTGCTGAAAATACCGCTAGTTCGGGGTAGTATACAAATTGGTGACACATAGCAAATTGCACTACAAAGCATTTTTCCTTCGTTTTAATTTCCCTTTAATTAAAAAGGAGCTAGTCAAGTTTTATGCGATAATATTTAACGCCAATTTCAGAGGAATCTCAAACATTTTCGTATAAAGGAGCCGTTCTGATGAACAATCATAATTCTCCAAATGATTAGTAGAGCGAAAAATGTCTTACATACTATTGTTAATATTAAATAGCATTTTAAAGCCCTCCATGAGTGGTAATTAACAAACAAACAAAAAACAAAACAAAAAAAGACTTGGACAAAACATTTGCATAGGTATTACTCTTTGAAAAGTTTTGTAAATTGATTCCAAATATTCAAATTTAGGAAAACAGTTCCAATTTCCACTCCTGTTAGGGCTTTAGTTAATGCTCGTTTGCAACTGCTTGTTAGTCATTGGTCTGCTACCGTTAAATGCAAGTAATTCGTAACCCATGTTTTTGTATGTTTCTCTACTTTGATATTTTTAATAGGTTTATACTATTTTGATCATACTAATATCTTAAATGGTAGTATCATCTACTAACTTTTTACTGGCGAATTGGTATTTTGATATATGTACTGATATCAAAATCACTCCCTAAATAAATTCACAACTATTACACTGTGCATTATGTTAGTTTTAGGTCTTAGTTCGTTTTCTAAGATTGGTTAACAGTCTATCGTTTTAAAATGTTAAACAGTCGTATTGGTAGACTTACGCGTATATAATCATCATTAGACTAGTAACGTTTGTTCACCATATCAATTTTCAAAGTTATAGACGTAAGTTAAATGTAGAACAATAGAATATAACAGTGTTACAAAATACATTAACCATATAACATCTATTAAAACATTGTCATTACGTCACTCCTTTGTTCTCGCTGTACAGTATTTTTAATATTGGACTGCTTTCAATGGGACTTAGTGCAGTATTTTTCACGTGGAGTCCAATATTATTTTAATATTGGACTGTGTATTTAATATTGGACTGCACGAGGAAAACGATTTATATACAGAATCAATGTCTTCGTGTAGACCAATATTTATCAATACATGTAGCGTAATTCCATATAGAAATATTGTAATCAAATGAAAGCAGTCCAATAAAATAACACAGTACTGATAATAAAAAGGAAAATTAATATCAAAACTAAATTTTATGTATAGATCTAGTGCATAATATATCTGGACAAAATCGCAAAATTTTAAAAATAGCATTATACATATTATGCATGCGTCAACGTAATCTTACTCCCTAAACGACGACTTCCTAGAGCAACAATTTCTTCAATATTGTTCACGCTTCCAGTTTTAAAAATTGTGCAAGAATTTATTGCTCTCTGTTAAAAAGCAGTTTTATAAGACCAATCATGATAGTTCTTAGAGGCCGTACTGTCAATGGCCTTTATGATTTTGTTAAGTTTAAATGAAATGTCATTAATACTTTTCAAGTAATGCTCCGGACAAGCCTTATTTTGTATAATAAAGGGAGATAATCCACTAGCTAGAGCTATGGTTCTTTGACACTGCTCTTTGATTGCTCTGTGATTATGTGAAATTTTAATAAAATGCCGTTAATACTTTTCAAGTGATACAACGGACGGACGGACGGAAAGACGGACAAAGTGTTAACCAAAGTGCCCGCCCTTCGGGAAACAAAAATAATAGTAATAATAATTTACGATTTACGAAAATTAAGTGAAGCATTGCATCCATAGCTGATATTTTGTTATGTCACATTCCACATTTTCCGAATTTATCCGTTCATCTGTACATAGAAAAAAACTAAACAAATGCTTACGCGTTAATGTTCATGTAGCCCCTGAAAATGATATGAGCCGCGCCGTGGGAAAACCAACATAGTGCGTTTGCGGCCAGCATGGATCAAGACCAGCCTGCTAATCCACGTAGTCTGGTCAGGATACATATTTTTCGATAACAGTTTGTCAAATTGCAGTAGGCTTTGAAAGCGAACAGCATTGATCCTGGCCAGACTGCGCAGTTGGTTTTCTCATGGTGCAGCTCATAGATTTGTTGTGGGTATTGACAGTTACAGTTTATGTTTATTTGAGTATTACATCCGTATTGAAAAAAAAACTGTAAAAAACAGGATGTTCCTTTCAAAAAAATAAACGATTATAGCACCCTACGTAGAATAAATTGCCTTCATTTCTTGTGTTTGAAGCCAGTGTGAAGCATTTGCTCACATTTGTTCAGTCTGTGAGATTGCCTATTGAAAAAGAAAAACAACTGCAATTAAGGGACACATATACTTGCATGAACCTTAGTTTTGTCGAAATATCTTTTAATTTTGTACTCGTATATTCTATTTCATTTTATGCTATTTTATGAACTACTGAGATGTTAGTGAAAATAAATCTAATAGATTCAAAGTGAATGATATCAAATATATTTTTCAGTATTCCAGTTGGGACTACATTAAACATCCATTGTGATCATCAGGTTGGTAACATTGCCCGATCGGGCTTTCGACATAAAAACTAATATTTCTTGAAAAATAATGAAGATAATTCTTTCAAACTTGGTCCATTTATTACGCATAACATATGATGCATGTTAAGATAGAAATAACTTTGTTGCCTTCGGTTTTTTGTTAGAATTACTTCTCTTTTTCAGATTTTTATGATGCATAATTTTTGAAGCCCTAAAATTAGTTTTTAATGCAGTGTTAAAACGGAAAAAGGTTCAATGGCTTTCTATTGCTCCAAACTTGTGCGCCAATACCTTTATTCAATAGACTGACTGGACCAGTCCTCGCCCAGAAAAGGCATTAAAATTGCAATATTTTTATTGTAATACTATATATAAACTTCTTTGCCTCCTTAGTTCTACCCAGGCATTGCCCCATTAAGATGACCCAATTTATAGTAAACACTTACATCCGGGACTTTGAAAATCGGACATAACACCACTATACTGTTTTCATCGTTTTTCCAGGTGGACAGGACCCATGCTCGCCCAGTGGTATATTTTTAAAAGAAAACCATTTATGTATTAAATGACATGATAAACATTTAGTCTAATCTATCAGTATTCTCAAAAACATATTCACTTCCACAAAAAGCATGATAGTTATACAATAGAAGTTATCAAAACGTATTTACTGTAAAAACTAATGATGCAGCATTCTTGCCTAGAATTTATAGGCAGGATGCAGACGAATCACAAAATTGCATCAACAACATATTTTTAATTACATTTAAATAAACTAGATGTGAAAGATGACCGCAAAATTGTCTGTAATTGTTTTTGCCCTGGAAGCAGCATTTCGAAAACAATTTTGACAGCCCGGAGTCAACGAATATTTGCTGATATAAAATCATTATTTGGTCTGATAGTTTGAAAATAAACAGCATAAAAAGTTCATACTATGTGTAACCTTTAGTTTTGCAACAGCTTTTAACCAGTGTTTTTGAAAATATTTATTTTAAGTCATGTTTCTTTTTGGCCACTTTCACTTTTGGTTTCACTTTCACTTTTATTTTCGTCTGCTATCGACCTTGACCGGAACCGGAAACTCTTCAAAAGTGAGGACAGAAAGTGGGACACAATGGGTACGAAAAATAAACAACACATGTGATAAAAGTTTGCATCTTTATTACACAATCTGGCATCAAAATAAAAAGTGGGCGAGCATGTGCCTGGGTGAGCATAGGTCCAGTGACTCTATATTTAGGGTGAATGATTTGTTTCTAGTGCAGATGTATGAACACTTTTTTTACAACTAATATTTTATTTTTTTTAAAGTGTTGTAAGTGAAAGCACAGTAAAATGTTAGGCAATGTTACCAGCCTGATAATACTTAAATAAGGGTAGCTTCGAGTGCATCAATAAAATTCATATTGAAAGCAAGTTTTCCTTAGTTTTCAGCTTCCGCCTCGCCACTATGCATCGTTTATTAACCATTTAAAAGGAACGAAAATAATATCACAAGTTTAGTATGATTTCGACTTACCAGTAGCCTGGTAGCTATATCCGATATTATATTAAAAAATGTCTGTTCTGTAAGTCTTCTTGCACTAAATTTGAAGATTTTCGGGCAAATTCATGTACAACCCAACAAAAACTGTCATTGAACTAATAAATCACAACAGTATATTGTCAGGCGTGTAAACAAATAACCCATTTTCTCATTTAGTGCACATGCAGCATTCATTTTCTCCAGTTGTCCGACTCCAACTGCTTTCAGTGAAACATTATCCTAATCCGCCATACCCTTGTAAATTTTAACACAAAGAACGTTTCCTTGTACACACTTAAATGAAAAGAACATAATCACTTTATCCTTGCCATGAATTAAAATAAATCCAGTTTTTTGTTTCTAAAATGTCACAAAATTTCTTTCCTCCCCCGCCACTCATGAATACTACTGTTTATTCCGTACATCAGTGTACATGTGTAAACACAATAGCATCACGAGAATCCCGGGCTAACGAAAGTCCAATATTACGAAGGCGAGAAACCCGAGAAAAACGCAGTCGTGCATTATGAGAAAAACGTGCGTAAAATAGTCATGAGGATCTACAGAGTATTTTAAATCATATAGCAACTGTTATTAAATGCGGTAAAATGAATAAAAACCGAATTATTTTAAAAATATTTTACGTCAAAGGTTTATATGTAATTTTTTGATTGGTTATGTCATTAAAACAATGTTTTAAGTAAGATATAAGCCTCAAACGATCCAATATGTAAAATACTGGAAGGTCCTCAGCGCTAACGCGCTTCGGACAGTCCAGTATTTTACATATTGGATCGTTTTCGTCTTAATTATATCCTTTACATAAACATAGTCATTCTCTCGTTCCTGACGGATTACAATTTTCTTTAATCAAATACTCGCTATCTTTTTGTTCCATTATTTTGTACTTATTATTTTCATATGCATCGGAATGTTAGCGGGGGTTAGAGAATGTTAACGTACTAACAGCAAAATGATTTATGCAAGGATTTCTGTGTTGTATCATATTAGATAGATAGCTAAAAAAGTGTGTATAACTTGCACGCCGTCAAGGCAAAATATACCCAGATATAATTTGTTCGTGCTTGGATATAGTGTTGTTATATTTTCTTGATATTATTCAATAACTTGTGTAATTGAACTCCGTTTAAGCCGTTGCTAGGGGATGTGATGGGTGTTGCACTTTCCGTTACCTCTGACGAACAGTGTTAGCAAAGCATAGTATGCCATGATTTTGTTTGGATGTATTCTACGCATCTAAAGGATCTGTCTTCAGATTTTACTGTGTGAGTACTTGGATGGGCCTAACATGTTTTTTATTTGTAACCTGTTAAGGCTGTAAGCTAAACTTCGTTTTATCTTACTCTTTATGCATAAATACAATGCGTCTGTCTCAAAATTACCAAAAGTACATACTTCGCATCAGCCTCTCTTAAGCACATTAATTTCTAAGAAGTATACGACCTGCGTTATTTTGTGGTTTGCATTAGGTATGGCCGAAATATTACCTAAAATGTAAAGATGATAAACAAAATTTGCACAAAAATTAATTGCATTGATGTTAAATAATTTCTACAGGGGTAGATAGATGGCGTTTAAAAACAATGATGCTTTATACAGCGTTTGTTTACAATGTACATTAGTCTTGCATATGAGGCAGAGAAACAGTATGTTAACGAGAGGTTTGTTAAAAGACATATGCCGCCAAGATGGCCTTTCTGAGGAAATGTGACATTGACTTTTGATATAATGACCCCTAGACCCACAAGGATAAACACATTTCAGTCCAGAGGTTACTGTGATGCTGACCCTAACCAAAGCGTTCTTAAGTTTTCAAGCAGAAACCTTTCTATTTTCTTGTGACATTTACCTTTGACCGTCTGATCTCCAAAACAATAGTAGTTATCTACTGACCATAGGCAATCACTACTTAGCGGAAATCATTTTCAGTCTCAAGGTCACTGTGACCATTTCATTAGCTCTACTAGTCTTTTCTTTAAATGATAACTTGTCATATGTTGATATTGAGGAGTGATCCATTATAACGCTTCTGGTTCCACAAAGTTTCTTGTTTTTCAAGTTTGCATTCGGAGGTTCAATGCTACAAGGTTCACTGTTATTTGTTTTAATGTCTGTTGGACATAACGTTTACTTACATAACATACATAAATGGCTTATTTGAGCATCTATTTATACTTTTGTCTATTAATAAATTTACAGATTTGGCAACAGAGAAACGCTCGTACACTGTCACTCTCAGGTACTTCTACAAGAACAGCAACAATAAAATAATTTAATTATTGCTGACGGCACCCATGCTACGCACCAAATCTGTAGTTAGTCTGAAAAAATAAACAGCACCCACCACCCCCACTTTCCCACAAAAAAAAAAAAGAAAAGAAAAAAAAAACACACACTAAAAATCTTCCTGCAGGTAAATAAAATGTTTTCAGTCAACAAATTGGCATCTGCAAAGACCAGAACTTCACTGGCATGATATAGCCAAATTCTTTCAATTGATGTGTACCCTTGTTTTGCAGGAGTATATGGTCATAAAAATACCAGCTTCATTGTCGTTTCCATGTATGATAATGCGCAATAATGTCCTAGATAACTGTTCAAGTTATATTTGCTTACCGCTTTATTGGTTTTTATGAAATAATTTACTTATAGCATACTAGTTGTCGTTAATTGCATTATTCAGTGTGTACGTGATCCGTTGCACCTCTTCGTATTGGAAATTCCTTTTCATGTCTCTAAAAAGCCGGTCGTATAGTACAAGATATCGAACACAATAACTTCTAATGTCAAAATTGCTTACTGGATAAGATATGTAACATAGTTTGTGTCAATAAATATGTCGGTTTAAGATGCGATTATACGCGTTCGTATGTTAATTTACATTTTCTATGCCAGTATCTCAATGTTATTCCATTATTCATTAACATTGGAGTACTGTAAACGCCGTGACTGATATTTTAGCTATGTATATTACACTGAGTTAGTCCTGCAGGTAAATTGATGATAAAAATTAAGATATAATGTGTCAGTATGTGCAAGAACGTCATTTAGTGTATATTAAGTGCATTTATGTTGTTGCTTAACTGACGAGTGTTTTTTTACACCTGCATAATTTAATCCATGTGGCGACTTTATTGTTAAACATATCCTAATGAATAGACGCGAACTAAATATGTGTAATTCGTTAATTCTCCCTCACTCCACACCACTGGTTCGTTTACTGCCTGAAACGAGGCTTAACCCCAATTTCTTATTAAACCATGTTTAAATACTTATAAATAATTTATATGGAACTATTCTGGCGTCATCTGTAGAATTCCTGCAATGAATCAAGTCTTATTTTCCTTTCCTTGAGAATAAAAATCATTAGAGACTGCGTGACGTGTATTTGTGTTACCTAATACAGTTTCAAACTTTCAATTATGTTGTTTGTTTTACATGCGATTTATGCATGTTTCATTTTTACGGCAAAATAAAATTTTGAATTTTAAATTCTGTATATGTATAGTCAGTATGAATCATAATGGTTATATTCACATACAATCAAATTAAAAAGCATTTTACTATTTAATTGCATGAAAGACTCCGTGATGCAAAGGATATATTGCATCACAACTTGAGCGTTTGTCTTAACAATCCTAACGACACAGACTAAACCGCACATTTCGAACTAAAACTATATTCCTATTTGTGACGAAAATTGGTAATATATTTATACTTCCATTGCAGATATCTTCTTCTAAAAATCTGTCCAAATCTGTCCAAAAGAAATAACATTAAACTGAAATTCTTTTCTAAAATACACGAATATCAGTATGTATCAACAAATAGCAGGTTTAAATAGAGGCATCGCCTTGGAATATTCAGTTCCCGGGAAATAGAGATATAGATACACAATAAATATGTTCCAATAAATGTGAATAGTATATAGCATGGTTTTCACAGTTATCATTTTTATTCGAAAAAGTAGATATAAAGCTCTGATATTTCTATATCTAATGCAAAGCTATGATTGAATCTTCTGCACGAGAGCTTCAAAATGAAAGTTCAACGAATAATAGTATGGTGGTTAAGTGAAAGAATACATATCAACAATTCCACCCTTGCCCATAGTAAATATAATTCTAGCAAATATCCACCATTGAAAATGTGCGGATCACATTTTTCGTATTACTCCTATGAATAGTATACTGCAGCGACATATCTAGAGGTTTGTAACTCATACGAGTTTGCACTGTGCTCGGACTGTGTATTTGCCATAACAGCACTTGTTTAAAACTTTTTTAAGGGATTCAACTGTATTACAATGTCTTGTAACCTTGTAACATGTTCGGGATAAAGCGTGAAGAATTGCATATAATTAACCGGTTTAAGCTTCCAAGCAGTGTTGTTGGTCAATGTACTTTTTTTTTAATTTCATGAAAGTAAACCAAAAGAAGAACAGAATACTTTCTCGTGGATAGTCTCATGGAAAACCACATTCGGACTAGAGGTCTCAAACAGAAGTAATAAAAGAAATGAAGAATAGAATACTTTCATGAGATTACTCGTACACCACCCAGCTTGCTTTCTCTGCATTTTCTGTTGACATTCAATTCACAGATAAAAGCCTACCCCCTCCCCACCTCTGCAGCCCCCTTAGAACAAAACTAGATTTCTTTTAAAAATTGAAGATGAGTGGAATTTTACCACACTACATAGACAAGGTAAAGCATGAAAGGAGCACACTGGGGC
The DNA here is from genome assembly GCF_021730395.1 of Mercenaria mercenaria. Taxonomy (NCBI): domain Eukaryota; kingdom Metazoa; phylum Mollusca; class Bivalvia; order Venerida; family Veneridae; genus Mercenaria; species Mercenaria mercenaria. Next base: position 67,442,350 of record NC_069376.1, on the reverse strand, counting down.
TGTGCCTTGGAATCGTCAGCTCCACTTAGGAGTTGCAACTGATTAATTGTATACATACCCTCGCTTATTATCCCAATTTTATTCTTAAATTACAGGGCAATGCCAATAAATGTTATCCTGATGGTAGTTGTTAATGCAACAAGAAAAATCTAGAATTGTTTTAGTTATGCTCCGGACACGAAATATGGCAGACAGATTTTACATTTGTGACCTTAACCTTTGACCTACTGACCGGGTTCTTGCGCTCTGCACATCGTTTAATCGCCACCCGCCTATAACACGGCCTGTAAACACTAGCACCGCCTCTTTTTGAGCCAGGTAAAGAAAGAGCATTCGAAGTGGCGCGAATGAACGCTAAACGTAAACAAAGACCGAGAGTTGATTTTAGTCTTTCTGTAAAAGATTGTAAGGTAGTTCCGCCCATAAATGATTCTACGTTACATGATTATTTCGTGATATGATACCATTAATCTTATTTTAGGTTATGCTCCGGACACAAAATATAACATCAACGCTGATATGTTAGCTCATGTCGCGATGTTAACCTTTAACCTACCGTCAGATGCGCTCTGGCTTCAGTACTTGTAATGGCTCATTTCTTGAATGGCTCATAAGTTATGCTACGGCCAAGACATATGAGGTCAGATTTGATATTTGACCTTAATGTGTGACCTTAATTTTTCATTTACTAACCAAGACTCTGTGCTCTGCACATCGTATCATCGTCACCAACGTATTATAATATATTTAAATTATACTCCGGACATTAAACATATTGCTCCAAAACGGGCTAATAAAACAGCTGTTTTTGCGTGCTTATAAGGTCCAATATATGGGACATACCTCTTTGTATAATATAACATATCTGGATAAGCCCTTACTGAATTCCATGATTTCGCGACTATTACCGACAATTGTCATCTGACAATAAAACAACATTCCAGGAGTCTTTCGTTATGCATCTTGATGGCACTTAGAATTAGGTCCTCAGTATAATGTTGTACATATCATTATCTTAAATGGGCCAAATAGCTTATTTTTGCAAGTAATTAAACGAATGCTTCTATCATTTAGAACGATAACAGCGTAGAACATTCAAACCTGTCACACTCACTAAGCGTAAGTCTGTGTTTAATATGGAAGCGTCCTGGTGCCAGCAGAGAGATTTAAATTTGTCTTACGTACGACTAACTATCTCCTACGTAGTAGTTAGTATCTCCTACGTAGTACTTAATATCTCCTACGTAGGACATAGTATCTCCTATGTAGTACTTAATATCTCCTACGTAGGACATAGTATCTCCTACGTAGGACTTAGTATCTCATACGTAGGAGTTAGTATCTCCTACGTAGGACTTAGTAACTCATACGTAAGGGTTCCTATTTTGGGGCGCAGCAGTGTTCTGTGGTCTTACTCGCGTTTCCGGTACATGTGTTAATTGAACATTGCTGGTTGACTTTTTGATTGCGTGCTGATAAATTACATTTATTGCAATATTTAATTCATTTTCTAAATTATTTATATTCTTGTATTTTATGTGTTGTCTCGAGAAGGGGTTTAAATAAATAACTTTTCATTGCGATCAGTGAAATTATCTCTTAACCACTGTTTCTAACCAATAACAAAGAACGAATTTATATAGACCTGATTGCATGACACGATTATCAATGTTCTATAAGATTTAGTTAGTTTCAGCTAGTCAATTATTCTTTCATCTAGTCACTCTGATCCAACAAAATTGTAAAGGTTATTTCGCTTGAAATTAGCTCTTATATTAAAAAAAAAATTTAGCCTCTACTGTGAAGAGCGATAAAGGGGAATAAATCATGTTTACCAAGTTACTCGTCTTTAATTTCTCCTCTCTAGGCATACACTTTTAAGTTAACAAAACAAAGGATAACCAGATTTAATGACTGAAACCTACAAATTCGCCGAGATATTCGGTAATTAAAAGATTTTACTGTCAAAAATGCTTCACTTTATTATACAATACTATTCTATTCTTCCCCTTTTTCACAACATATACAATATATAGAAGATACACACACCATGTTAAAGAAAGCAAAACCGTCGGACCACAAGTTGATTTGACATTAGTTTTTCGGAACACTTTAGACTCGCATCAGTCGTTAGAGTCATTAAATGTAAAGCACTTGGCCATAAAATCAATCCTCTCTGATACCACTTTCTGGAGAAAAAAAATCAATAGCTCTTACGGTCTACCTCTGACTCTAACGACTGGACAAATGCGATCTGAGCTAGGCAGTTTTCATCCCAGCTATAATAATCACCATCTCATTAGAGATCATTGCAAATGTGTTCATGATGTAACATAACCCTTGATTGACTCCAGTGCCCTGGATCCTAGAATATCCTTTATGACCTTCACAAGTCTGCATAACGAAGTGCTTGCCAATGAGTACCTTTTATTACCAGATGAATGGGAGAGGTGTTAATGAACTTTATACTTTAATAAACTTCATAAATGTATCATCTTTAATATGCAAATAAAGTAGAAATGAGTGTTTGAAACAAAAAAGTATCAATAGTTTATTATCATGTTAAATCATGCTTTAGATGCAGTTACAGTAATTTCCTGTAACTAGTTAATGCTTGACCTGAATGTAGAAATAGAAATGAGCCGTGCCATGAGAAAACCAACATAGTGGCTGTGCGACCAGCATGGATCCAGACCAGCCTGTGCATCCGCACAGTCTGGTCAGGATCCATGCTGTTCACTAATGGTCTCTCTAATTGCAATAGGCTTTGAAAGCGAACAGCATGGATCCTGACCAGACTGTGCGGATGCGCAGGCTGGTCTGGATCTATGCTGGTCGCAAAGTCACTATGTTGGTTTTCTCATGGGGCAGCTCAAATGATGATAACACCTAACAGATATTGATTATCAACGGTACTGTCCTTGAGATCATACGACAACAGAAAAAAGAGAAATTTTAGGTACGAGTATCAAGAAATTAATGCTAATACCGCTTAAGAAAGCTTTGAAATAATTACTGACAGATTATATGTTATTGAAACACATGAGAACTAGTTGTCTTAACTAACTTTTACACTGGAAATTGAAAAGCGTTTGTAACGTTTTACTGAGGTAAACTGCCTAATTATTAAATATCTACATTCAAGAGTCATTGTATACATATTCCGCCGTGGTGGATACTGTAGAATCATTTAATTTCACGGGCATAAAATTAAGTGGTTTTGGTCTAAACGGCAATTTTGTGACGATATGAATTCGTGGATTTCAACTTTTGAACATAATATTTATGGGAATAATACTTGTTCGTTGGGATAAAATTTCGTGGATTGACTCAACTATGAAATCCACGAAATTTGGTCCCCCACGAATATTAACGATTTCACAGTATTGTTAAAGACAGCAGGAAAATTTTCATTGCCGTGGCGGCCCAGGTTCGATTCCCGGCTCTGGCATCTTTTTTTCTTGATTGAGTAGATTAATGATAGTTTAGAAACAAAAACTCGAATTTTAATGTCCATAGTATGACCGAACTTCAATTTTAAAGAACGACCATTTTTAGCCAAAATTTGTAGATCAGTGCCTTTATTAAGATTTAGGTTTATTAATTAAGTTCATTAATCAAATCACACAATCGGCCAAAACAATAACTGGCGGTCATTATATTTAGTAACATTCATGATATACTTTAATCATACTTTTGAACTCTCTACATAATTTCAAGAGAGGCCTCCATAGCCGAATGGTAAAGGTTCGAAACCTCACATGACATGTTTCAATTCTTCATGCTAATAAACCGCCCGGTTGGCGTATGGAATGTCGGCGGCTCTAACCTGATGTCTGCCCATGCCTGGAACAATGCCTAGAAGTGCACCTTGGGGGTATCGCAGTGTGACTATACCCAAACTGCATAGTCCCCCCCCCCAAAAAAATAAACAAAACAAAAAAACAACAAACAAACAAACAAAAAACAAAAAAAAAAAAAAATGTTCAAAAATATCTATTAAATCAAATTTATTGACTACTTCATCTGTCAAATTCAGAACTTGGTCAAATGTGTCTTTAATCCATACTTGGGAAGTTTGTGTTAGACATTGAAAGAAGGGAGATGTTTAACTATTAAGCACGCGTTGGACAGCCTTGCAAACGTTTCACAGCATTCATAAAATAACCAGCAATTATCTTAGGATCGCTGTTTGTTTTGTGCACCTCAAGCCATATTATGAGACGAGAAAATCCATCGATAGCTCCGTTGATACACAGCCCGTACGGTTTCAATTTATCATACCCGTCGATGTGCCATAAATAATTAGGTCCAAGATTCAGGTACATCAGACGTTGAAGACGAGTTCTCCTTCTCTGTTCAATACCTTCTTTGTCACAAATATGCATCATCAGGCGAACTGTTTCCTGTGTAACAACATGTCCCTCTTGAAGGAGTTTCTGATGCATCATCTTGTATCCAAGTTGTTTGCTGGATGTCATTACATTTTCCATGACATAGAGAGCAACACTATGTTCATCACTTTTATTTATGCGTCTAAATAACTTCATACGTTACAATATCCGTTTAAGGCTTCGTAAAGAAACTTTAAACCCATTTATTTTTTCAAGACAAAGTAATATTTCACGGTATTTCATACCAGATGCAAAATATGTTTTTATAAAGTCATCCATGTCGTGTAGTTTTAAATTACACACGTTTCCTTACAAAATAATAGTACACACGAGTATATTGTTCCACTGCGCATGCTTGAAGGTCTTTTAGTCAGTGACATACGTACGAGTTACTAACTCCTACATAGGAGATACTTACTCCTACGTAGGAGATACTTACTCCTACGTAGTACTTAATATGTCCTACGTAGGAGATACTATGTCCTACGTAGGAGATACTAAGTCCTACGTAGGAGATACTATGTCCTACGTAGGAGATACTATGTCCTATGTAAGAGATATTAAGTACTACGTAGGAGATACTAAGTCCTACGTAGGAGATACTATGTCCTACGTAGGAGATACTAAGTCCTACGTAGGAGATAGTAAGTCGTACGTAAGACAAATTTAAATCTCTCTGCTGGCACCAGGACGCTTCCATAGTTTAACTACCTCAGAGTGTCAGTAACATACCAGCAATTAAACGAGGAACATATTTTGGCACTGATCGTCTGTCTCCCTCAATGACTGAATGTTAAGCAGCATATCGCCAAACCACAGACTTATTTGGTCTTTACCAACAATTTGCTTATCCAATACATGTTAATATGTGAAATTGCAACACTGGATACATGTAACAGGTCATAGTGAATGGTAAGTTTTTAAAGGCGCTCAACTGTCCAGACGTGTGGCCCTTTTATGCAGTACTTTTCTTAAGTGCAATGCATGTATCAGTAAACTGACAATCGTTTTATAGAGTAATGTACGTGCTTTATATGCTACTCAATTTTCATTTGAAACATTCTTCTCTTTTTATGATTCTCAAAATATTGGACATAGCTGTGACGGCTGTTATTCATTGTTGATTATCGATCATCACTGTATCTAAAACTCTCTTTTTTGGTTGATGAGACAATATCTGAGATAATGTGCAAAGGTACTTCCCACTCTGCTGTAAATATATTATAAATCATTTTAGGTATGTAAAGAGTACTACAACCATCCGCCTATACAACAATACACCCCTGCAAAATTAAAGTTCCTTGCTGTGCGATTTGGATACCGTGACATTTGTACTTTACGTCATGCGTGTTGTATGAATATCAAACAAGCAAATGTCATATTTATATCTGTTTAGCAATAATATAAGAATTTAAGATAATCGGTTAACTGTAAAATTAAATAAAATGTCATATTATGCGCCCATCATGGCAAATTCAATTTGATAAAACAAAACAAAACAAAAATATTATAGTATAATGTACACGGCTGTTCATTCTAACATTGACCTTATTACCTAAAAATCATAGAATATACATATAGTACATTCAAGATTGAAAAATCATTTAAATTACCCAGCATGAACACATGCAATTAATTCAACCTTCAAAAAGTCGCATTTATTTCTTCGAAGTTTGGCCTGCGTCAAGTGCCATAACTCGCTGCATACTGGTATCAACAGACTTATTGTCGAGCTTGACGAAGATATCGCGGTGAATCATATTTAACACAGTTGGATTTTAAATTCAAATTTATGTCCCTCCAGTTATATAGCTGACGCTACTACTAGTCGCAGTGTTGCGAAGAAAAATGCCATTTTTCTGGTTTGCACTGGGTGGTTATTTTGGCTTGGCCTACATACTGTGATGATACACATTTTATATAAATCTGGTTTGAATCAAAGTAATATTACCCCATTAATTGGTGTAACCAATTGTTGCAGTTGCTGGGATAATAGTTTATAAAATTAATGATTAAAGTCAGGTGGGTGTCGATTTCAAATACGTATATTTCTGAACATGTAAAATGAATTTCCTACTTTTGCTGTACTCCACATGTAATAATTTTATTTCGTTTATGAAGTCCAACAAAAGGCAATGCTAGGCTGTTTTACTGAAAGATAAATGAGAAAGTGTCTGCTTAGTAAGTGGTTATGCCTTTCCTAAAGAACTCAGACGCATATAAATATCTTTACTGGCGTTTTGTCTACATATCTTTGACGGGGAATTCTATTCAATCACGATAAAGGCGAGAATTTCATTAAGCCAACGAAATTGAATGACCCTCAAGGGGGTCATTTTTGACGAAATGTACTGTAGTACATAACTAACTGACTGCTGATTGTAGCGTTGTAACGAAAAAGGTTTCTTGCTAACTGCAGATCGGATAAAAGCAAATTGCCGGTTTTGTTTCAGAACTTTTTTTTACAATTATCTGATAAGAGAAGGCAAACGTTGTTCATCTCAGGACTTTGTTAAACACCTGACGGTATAGTTAAACGAATTTTGTCGGATAATAAAGTTTTTGTATCACAGTTGTTATCAACATTGATCAATTGTCTTTCCTTTAGCTCCATTTTGATAATCGTTTCGGTCGGACGTCCTGTTTAAAATACAGGTATCATTTGAATTACATCACCGATTGTAATTTTACACATGGAATATAAGATATTGGTTTAGGCCATACAAGATGGCAACATAATCTAGTGTTACCTCCTAATGAAAATTGTAAGCAATTCCCTTTACTTGAAATGAGGCGGGATTAAAATGTTTCAGCCTTGAAACAATGTAGCATAACGTGAATAAAATTTTGGCTACAGATGTTTTTCTTTTCTTTTCTCCGTTATTGTCTCGGCTACATCGATGAGTATTTCCCTTGCCCTAACGGGCTTGAGGCGTCTCTGCTAGATACGATACGGTATTGGACGAAACGATCAAAATGGCTTTTATGCTACATCTAGATGTCTGTCCATGCAAAATCTAATGACTCTTATTTCGTACTCCACCATCAAAGCTGACATAGACATATGATGAAGACTTGTACTGATTCCGAGTAAAATCGTAAACGTCCCTTCTTGCTACAGTATCAATACATTAAAATCTTTCCTTAACTGTTTTGACAAGCTAATTATTTTTGTCTGGAAATATTCGCGATTTCAATTTTGGGCATACGTATATACTGCCTTAAAGGTTTGATAACTTAAGCGTCTACTGACTTTTAGACTGTAACACATTTGAATTCTTACTTTGTTTAGATCTCGTAAGAAGGAAAACCCAGGATATGTCATGATTATGCAGTTAGCTTTGTTTCATCATTTTGAGTTATACTTACCTGTAATAAAGTCAAGCAATTAAACATTGCCCTTACTTGTTTGGTCGATTAACTGATGTTGGTGTTAAATAAGCTGCATAAAAGATTAGCCTGTAGTTTGTTAACCTGTTATTTTTGGAAATAGATTCTTCTAAAATGTCCCTATCACTTGAAAGTAGGTAACATAAGGAAGTACAGAAGAGTACTTTGATACTATATTTGATATTTTCTTTTCCAGTCCTGCTAATGATGAATATCCTGTCCATTGTTATCGGTTTATCTGGCCAATTCATACGACCAATGAGAGAGGTAGAGAGAATGCAAATTTTCTCCTTATTATGCTTCGTTAAAGAGCTTATCTAGTTTATTGCAAATACAGTAGTTAATAGATTCTATCAAACATTTTGAATAAAGTAACGGAATTTAGGATAGTACTGGTAAGGTAATGCGGTATGTTCCCGCCTTTATATTACTGAAATACTGTTAGAAAATGGTTATAAACCAAAAGATAAACATACACTACGAAAGATTAATAAATACGGTTACCTCTATATTGTATCATTGTTATTATGTAGAAAAGAAATAACAGTTTACTTTTCCAGTTGTGCTGGGTAACTTCTTTTGAAATATTACGGGGAAGTATTAACAAGTTAAAGAAGCTGTATATACAAAATAAAAAAAAATGTAAGACTCATCATTAAGGCTTAGGAGTATATCATCACAACACAGAAACCTTTGTTAATCAAATAAAATCTTTACCAGAAATCTAACTGTCTATTACATGTTCTGCCGTACTGTCTCTTCCGACTGGATACTTAAATTATTCTCAAAATGTTTTTGCCGTTTGTAAGGAAATAAAAATAAACAATTCATGGAAACTAGTTATGTAAATTTTAGCAATGGCAATTTATTTCAAATGTGTCAAAGCGAAGATATGCAACATTCTTTGAAAATGGCGATTCTTGATAGACACTGACCTTTCAGAAAGTATGGTCCCTTTATGCAATTCTTTCCCGAAATGCAATGTATATGTTGGGCAATTTTCATGTAAAACAAAGCTTTCATTCTATGATTTGGTGTTGTCTGATTTTTTTCTGTCTCAAAATATGGTGCTAACCGTTAAAGGGACACCGAATAGGCACACTTACATATTGTTAAAAAAGCATCAACAAAATGCAGGTTGAAAATAGCGCCGCTATGGAATATCATGGTTCCGTATAATGTGGTAAACAGACGGCGTAAACCATTCCGAAGCTTTATTTGATAACATATGACAGTAAGTTTCTCTTGTGATATAAAAACATATATATGGTTTTATCACAAATTATGAATAAAACATTTCTTATATTTCTGATCCGATTTATTGAATATTGTCAGTCTCCTAAAGTACAGAGTGGCCCAAAGGAAACTTCAGTTGAGATTAATCTGCAGGATGAGTGGCAACGGTTTTGAAAGATAATCTATCATGAATTCTATTGTCTCTCATAGTTATCTATAATTCTAGCAAATACTCTATATTTTGGTGTACCATTCACTGATGTAATGATCAAATATGACTGAAAAACAATGCCAAGTCCTCTGGAATGCTGAAATTTCGCTTATGTTCAGTGGTAACCAATCGCAATATTAACATGCATGTAGACGAATGGAAATATCGGACTCTTAGACACCTTTTTGATTTACCAATCCGTAACAAGTACTTCTGTCCATATCTGTATAGATACAAGCATGGATAAATCTCTCTACTTTAGACATTCCGATTGTATAAGCATTTTGTTTTAAATTCGTAAAAACATTATTGGTTTCAAATAAGCGCTAAAAGAACAATTTATTCTACGTATCATCACATTGTTGATATAATTCGTTGAAACATATTTTACGGTTGAAAATATGATGCAATTTACATAAAATAGTAGACAAGAAGTTTTTCATGTACCAAACAAATCCGAAAACCCTCTTTAAGCAGTGCAAAGTGCACCTTAAATGTGAATTAAGGTCATTTCTTGTTGTTTGGAAACATCAGTTCACAGAAGCTGGTCTCGAAAACACTATTTAGAATAACCTTGTGGCGGGACGTGGCCTGAGTCAATACACTGCGTTAGAAGTTTTGGTGGTTTGTCTATTTGAAACGCATTTCGTTATAACCTTGTAACAGTTAGAACAATGTACATGGTAAATAGTGTTTAGTTCTTGCTGCGTTTGATGTGCATTGTGTTTTTATGGATTCTAGCTGTATATTATATATATACTTAACACTTACGACAAAATCTTCTTATGCTTATTTTTGCAAACTTCTGATGCATTTGAGAATATTTCAGAAGAAAGATAAATTCAATACTGAATGTCAAATTAATTGCCTTATTCGACTGAACATATGTTTCCTTAGGATTGAATACAACATGCTATAGGATTATTAAATTGTTTATGCAATGATTTGCTTTTTTTCTGACAGAGAAATGGAAAACTGTCCACTTTATAAGGTTGTATATGGATTTCCTGAGAATTCACACACTTACAACTCCCGTTTTGTCTACATATGTTCGGAATTTCAGTAAGACCCAAAAACAAACTGAATGACCCAAAATTGTGTCTTTTTAACCCAAAATGCACTATTGTATAGAACTGACTGGTAATTAATAGCACTGGCACCAGACCAGAAAGAAAATGCCTCTGTAAAAATGAATAAATAAAAAATTACTGACCTACCCACTCTAATAATTTTTAGCATGTTACCGGGAACAAACAATTCTTTTTTTTAGACAAAACTTGGTAATACGATATATTAATACAGAACAAACAAAATAGAATTCCCGTTATAAGAACATGAATGTGTTATATTCATTAATTCCAGCTTCCTCACATTCAGATGCAAAACCTTTATTTTTCAAATTTTAAGGTAATTGCTACAAAGAAACAATGTTTTCTTCTTAACTGGTGAAATATTTGTGATGTACCATTACTGATCGTTGAGACAAGGTAATCTATCACATTAATGCTACGTATCCCTATCAGCGGTGTTTTTATGTAGAAATTGCCAAATGATGAATTAAGTAATATGTTAATTGGATTTGTTCGTCCATAGTGATTTTTCTAACCTAATGTGGAAGAGAGGCTTTGTCACTGACCGTTCCAAAGCGGTGCCCCACTGTGTTCCTTTATTTGTTCGTTTTGTCCTTGTGTGTTTGCTTTGTGCGTGTGTTGGTCGTGCGCATGTCCGCATGCTGGCTTTACGTTTGTGGAGGCTGTGTTTTTAGAACGTGACTTTCCCTGTTGTATATCTATCCTTGTTTTTATGCAGATTGGGTATATTAAACCTAAACACAGCAATAAGAACTGAGTTGAGTTCTAAGACTCTAAAATATTAAAAGCGTCCGAATAAACCTGTAACTGATATTAAACACAATGCTATATCCTTTCCGCAGCCTTAACGTACTAAAACGTATTAGCATCTGATGGCCCTTTCACGCTTCCGTAAAACAACATTTATTACACGAAACTTATTTTGAAAATATTTCTGAAATGTCTAAGTCTGCAGCTCTCAAATACGGTTATATCTAACATCTGAGGCATATACTGACACTCCCAGACAACATCAAAAATGACATTTTGAGCGATTTGATGAAGTTCCAAAATTATCAATGTACCCTTGGTCCGTTACAGACCCCTGTGGAATTTCTGTTTATCCGGAGCTCAAATATTTTTTCATAGATTAAAAGCTGACATGCTGTACTAAAGCCCAGGTAATTTCAATTCGTAATAAAGTGCTGAAAATTTGATCCCCAATAGCTAAAATAAAGAAAAAGAAGAAGTCCACGCGCATACATTTAGACGGGGTGACCCCTGCGCGTGACCCCTGACTATCTACGAATCAAAATGCGGCTTTCGTTTTCAAGTTTAGCATTTCTACTTTCATTTTATTTACTTCCGGGAATAGCTGAAGGACGAGTGACGTCATTTTGTGTGTTGTCAAAAACATACATATGCCTGGCGAGATTGCATAAATATGTGCTGGCCGTCCTAAGGATATTTAGATAATAATTCCTATTATCTGATGAAAGGAAATATTTACGTTAGCATTTCTGTTAAATCTATTAGATACCATTTCTTGCATTCACAACGGAATAAAAGTACAAATGAACTTTAAGTTTCTTTCCTGTAAAAGTATAACGATAAAAGCCTTTAAAACGTAAATAAATATAGTTATCATGCAAAGCTCTGACAAAACATGAAAAAATTACAAAGCAGAAATCGATTAATAGCGCTTTTAGAAATAGCTGGCTTATAGCTTGATGCTTAAATAGCTTGCTGAACGCTGAGGCGTTGTAGACAAACCAACTCAAATCATTCATTAACAAGTTGACCAGAAGTCTGCATAAAATTTTCACAAGTACATTTCAGTGTTTATCGCAGTAAGTTTTAACCAAGCTTGCTATTTGTATGTAAAATAAAGCAGCATATATTTCTAAAAGAATCAAATAAATATTTTGCAAACTGGTACGCACTACGTTCCTTCGAGTAACTTAACTCAGGTAAGTGCACAACTACAAATAGTTTCATTAAAATGTATATTTTTGAACATTTTTTTATGCGAAATTGTCATTAAAAGTGCGACTTTTCCAAAAGATTTCAATGTGAAATTTTATTGGAGGAACAACGATTTCATATCGGTTGAATTAAAAAAATCCAACATGCAATGGTACCAGCTTATAATCATTGATGATCTGTTAGAATTCAAATGTTATAACCGCAAACAGTGGTTTGCTTTTGAACAGAATAATCGTCGTTCAGATGGATATTATTATATCACTCCGGTGGCTTGTGATATAATTACTTTGCAATTGAACTCCAAACCATATTTTTATTCAACAACAATTCATTGTTTGCGATATGTTATTTTTTTATTTCATTTTTCTTTAAGGAATAAATTCCCATTCCCGGTAGTTGATACTTTGCAAAAATGAAATTCTTAAAAGAGAAAGTCTCGTTCACCACTTTATACAAAACTCGTGAACTCGCTCGTGACTTCTTCTGTTCAATGGATATAATAAGAGTGTAAATTATGCAGGTCACTTAACACGACAAATTTGAAAATGCTTCTGACTCTATTTGTTTAGCCTGTTCAGCGACAGTATTGGAATGGCAGACCAACATAGCCTTTGGTTGAACAGAACTCAACGTTTGCACATTCGACAAGTATAACACAAATTAGACATCTGCGGATGTGTTCATACAGCGGTGTACGCGGAACTTTCAATGGTACATGGAGTGTAATGCCATGAACAGCGGCGAATGGTCCCAATTTGAAATGGAATAACCCTTAACGAGTAAATAATGAGCAGAAAAGAGAAAACTGAAATTTAAAGAGGGGATCAGAGGTTGGGAGAATGCATATCTCAGAACCTGCCAAAAGATACAAGTAAAAAGTAGGCACTACATTTAGTGTAGCTATAACGTGATAAAAGGGACATACATGAGGCTTAGAAAATGGTTGTATTTCATGTATCCATTGAAATAAAAAATGTCAACCAAGTAAACATTCAGTCTGTTTTATGGTTTCCTGAAATGTTGGCAAAACATTTTTTATCTGATATCGACGCATTATACGACTGTAATATTATCTACTTTTATTGACTTTCCTCTTCCAACCACACAAGACATTTTTCATATCTTAATCAGATAACAAATGCATCATTTGCAAACATTAAGATGTCTTTCAATATTCGTTTAAAACAGTATTTATTTTCTATTTTAAACGGCATGTCTTACTGGACATTGTATACCATTTATGTCTGAAGATGAATTGTTCGATATTTATCAACAGAGATTGATATGTCTAGAGGACATACTTTATTGCCATTTCACGAGTCAGCAACCTTTAGTTTATTGCTCTGCTGATGGCTGTCATTTAAATAGCAAATAAGAGAATATCATTTACGCAGTTCCTAAGATACTGTATATAAAGATATTCGCATCAGTTTCAAAAATTAAAAGGCAACTTTCTATCATGACTTTGATCTGATGACCGGTCGGTCTATAAATGTTAGTGATTTTTTGTGTAATATGTAATTTTGTTACATTTTTAGATCATGGAACCTATTTAATGTTTCTGAACAATAGAGTTCCACTTACACCGGTGTTAAAGGGGCGTGAGGGGTGATGCATACTTCACTGCCTCGTGAACAGACTATATCAAACCGAATTATTATTTTAACTATATATTTTGTATTTCATTAAATCTTACCACAGATCGCCCCAACATTTACAGAATTATGACACAAACCTTAGAACTATTTCTAAAACTGGTCTTGCACACTCAATATTATATGGAGAAGTAATTCATAAATTACAGAAAAATAAACATAATGCCTAATCAAATATTTGTAAAATCTGTAAGCATACAGCGTACATCGTTGCAGACACCTTGTTCTATTTAGTAATACACTGTCTTGTCCAACTAGTAGGAAATTGAGTACTTGTGAGAACGCTTTTAAATCTTTTGGTGCCCCTATTTTCAAAAGGATACTACGAAGGCCTTGTTATTAAACGTTATTATGTTATAGAGAGCGATGCAGATTTTAACAGTCAATTATCCTTTATAAATTGAGAAATTCCCCTAGAAATATCATAAGTATGGCGTCAATATTTAGCCAATTACACAGTTTACCTAATCTGACACTTAACTGAATAACTTCATCTACAATGAAGCGTAAATAAAACTATAGACATAATAATAATGTCAAACAATTTGTGACATTTTCTCTGCTTTCCTCCCTTTTTTTATCTGCTTTTAAGGGTGATAGATAGGCGTTATACAAGTTTCAAAGGAAATTATACAATAAATAAAAGAACTTCAAGACTGTCTTATAGCATCTCGACCAACTATGTATTTGTCAGCGCGTAGCTAGGTGATCAATATTCCTTACTTGTAGACAAATTTTATGCAAATGACCGCTTACAGAAATTTGATTTTTTGAGAGAAATGACCGTCTTTTAAAGAATTTGTCGGGAAACATCTGTAAAGTTCCGTTGTATTATAGATGATCTCATTTATTTTTATACTATAAATTATACATTTTTCCAGGTATTAATGTTTTTTCAAGATATATTCACTAGTACACGCGGGACTTTAAATTTTAAGTCCGATTGATTAATATTAACTATAAAGTACTTAGCGGAAATCAAATACACACATTTTCACGCTTTTGAAACTATAATGATACATAACAGCTGAGCATACGATTAAGCTGTTGTATTTAAGGCTTAAATACTTCTTTACTGACAAATTATATGTTATGGAAACACATACGAATTAGTTATTTTTACTGATTTTACTATTCGAAACTGGACATTTATATTGCGATTCTCGACTCGGATATGTTTTTGTCTTGTTTTGGCATCTTAAGACTGTTTAGAAACAAAGGCGCATGTCCTAATGTTCATAATATGACCAAACTTTTAACCTTAAAGAAATATCATTTAAGCGAAAATCTGATCAGTGCACATACCCATTCATCGGCGCCTGCGTTTAGGTCTGTGTCCGAGTCTCAACTTGGTTTATGTATATATGCTGGTGTCTCAGTAACCACTTGTTGGAGTTTATTGAAACTTAACATACCTGTTCATTGTGGCGAACGATCAACATGAAACCATTTATATGTTCTAACAAACAGGAAGTATTTTGGATTCATTAGACGACAAGAAAGTTGCTTTGACAGTTTTATCATTTTTGTGCAGTATGTGCTCAAAAGTGTTTTATTTGTGGTTGCAATCAAAAACAGCATTTCCCTCATTATTCTTTGAGAATGCCTTACTGAGATGCGCTTATTATGTAGCTGCTGTTTGCGATAAATTCATGTATGCATTGTTTTCACGGCGTAATAAGTCTTGTGGAACCATAATACTCCATCGAACACATTAATCTTCTTGATTGAAGTGAAACAGCAAACACTGAAACATTTACTGTAATTGACTTATAAAAAATGAAATAGAAATGAAATGGGTTTCCTAGAAAACTGGGGTAATTATTAGTGTCTGGTCAGATATTAAAGGCAGTAGGCAACAGTGATAAATTTAGGTTACTAATAAATCTAAGAATGCTTGCGTGCACAAGCTTTATATATTACTTCAGTTGCACAGTTCTAGGAAGAGGTATACGCTAAACTATGAATGTGTGTATGCTTATCCAGAAGTTAATGTTTATTATTTGAGAGAGTGTTAACGACAAGCATAGTTTGTTTTTCCATTTTTTTTCTAATATTTAGACAAACTGTCATTTGGTACATTTAGTGAAAATACACTGAAATAATGAATAAGTAAACGCAATAAAGATATTAAACATTTGAACATCGTTCTAGCGTCAGCGACTTTCTTACGTAACTTGGCAGCTCAAAATGAATAGCTGGCATAGAAGTGAACGATACTTATAGTCATTTATATTGGTCAAAATTATAAAACGCCATTTAGAATAGAAGGCGGAACCAAGAACATTGGCCTCTTGCATTGATGATATAACATTTTGACGTTATTACTCGTTGACGACATAACTCGTGTGACGTACAAAACTTATGACCAAAACACTGGAAAACTGTCCAACCGCTGTAAATGTTTACATTGTCTCAATGAAGCATAGATTAGAAACCGCACTATATCCGTTAGGAAATATATTTCGTCATTCCGGCCTCTTATGAATACCATTTCTAGACGATGCTGTAACACGTGAAGTTTCAAAACCTTGTGTTCACGAGAAAGCAGAAATGGTTTAACATGTAAAACAATAGATATTTATTGGCTCAAACATATTACAATGTTTATCACCATACTGAAATAATAAAATACTGCAAAAGTATGTAATTTCATAGTTGTGGGCATATTTACACTAATTTCAACAAATTAGGTTTCGTTTACATTAATATTACAGAATTTAATTAGACAAAATTATATTATAAAAGGCAAACAAACAAATTGATACTTAAGGCATTTAACTTTTGGGCACGAAACTTAGTGGTTAGAAAGAAACCCGGCCATTTCGTTCGATTTGAATTGGTGGATTTCAAGTTTTCAGAGAACAGTTTCAAGTTTTGATATACAAAATAAATATGAATTCTACTTGTTCGCTAGGACGGTCTGAATACTAATGGACATTTTGCGTAAAACATGTTCATTTGGTTGGTAATAATAAATGATTGCAATTATCATAACTGAAATAATTTTCGTTATAGACGGTAAATAGGTATCTAAAGAAGTCAAAGGTACAAAAAAATGCATCTTACAGGTCACATGTATTGATTATCAAGGTTTCAGCTACATTCCTCGGAATATAAGATAGATCTGATATAGGAATGATGTTAACGTTAAACGACATCAATGACACAAGGTCAAAAGCTAACAAATGGTATGGCGATAAAAATCATAAGCAGTATCATAGTATCAATAATGAAATCATGTTATAATTTAAAAGCAGTATGTTCAATGGTTGAGTAATGACACCAGGCAAAACTGATTATGAAAAATGCACAAAATTAATATATTTTAGTCTTTAACAGCAGATGTATATGGACGATAATACAGACTTTCAGAATACATTCATTGTTGAGACACAGTACCCGTGTGATACACAGGAAGTCACTTTCAGAAGCCTTTACCAAAGATTTGTTACGTATTTGTCGATAGCCTTAGAGAGAAATCCTGGATAGTATGTCCTTTAGATCTAGAATGTTCAGAAATAGTATAATTAGCTATAATTCAATTGCGATTGTTTGACCCATCGCTACGTTTACACCAACGTAGCTGTTGACAATGGTGACAAACTTTAATTTGTCTCAACTTTGATTTGTACAATATACATAGGCTTGAAATAACTATATTATAAAAATACAGCGCATAGTGACACGCAAGAATACTGAAGTGAGAAGTGTAAAAGTATTACCTAATAAATATTAATACTAATTCGATATGTTTTGCTGTCTACTTTACACACAATAAACAAGATATGCCAGCTTCGCTCGACTGTATTTTTGTAAAGGTTATTGCAATTTTGATGATGCAGTTGCAATATTTTATAGCTAAAATAAAAGTTTGGTGGCACTATGTAATTTGGACAAAAAATACGGGGTGAAATGTTTGAAATCTTAAAATCTAGTCTAAACAGCCAATAAACAATAAAGAACTCGCACTTATTTCTACATTATACCAGGTTAACTAATACATATAAGTGAATCGATTAGTGGGCAAATATAGGGTCTGCTATGTTTACTCAAAATTCAACTTGCTAAAATTGAATCGGTTTAGGAGTCCTTATTGACCTTCTGATAAAATAGAGTCCAATTACAGCTTTTATTCACTACGCCTCGTTACTGCAAAACATAATTTCATTAGGTGGTCAATAATTGATCTACAGCCTTTGATGATACGCTTGCTATACACACAGACTGGCTCTGAACTGGAGCTGAACTCTTTTTCTATTTTGTACTTACTAGTAGCTAACAGTGATGATGACGTTAATCGTACAGAAATAAAATACGGTTATTATAACCTTGCACGCAGCATAAGTTATCTACATATCAAGTATCATTGCAATATCTTATTTTAACTAGTGGTTTAAGTACATGATATACGACAATTTTTAGAAACATTCACCAGGACATTGGTTCGAAGGACATGAGAAACCAAGACAGTCATTATCATGCAACTGAATAAGTTTATTATTGCCACCCAGTTGCTCTGAAAACAGAATCAGCTGACGTAAAATCCTATATTTACCAAAATGACTTTTGATCCGCGGCCATCATTTTACAACTAGATTTTTTTCTGCAGAGGACACTTCCAGTAAAAGGTGGTTGAACATTACCCAGAAGTCCTGGGAAATGTTTTTCTAAGAATTCCCATCAAAATACAACAAGGGCTGGGCAATAGGCCAGGGCTATATATCAGCGTACAATTTTACATCCATTCCACAAAAGCGTGTTTCTAGTCACATACTGTTTATTTCCAGGAAGAAGACTTTAAAAGGAAATGTGAAAATAACGTGTGGACTGACGGACGGTCGGACGACGGATGCCACACCATCATAATAGCTAAACCTGACTCTTCTTTCGACCAAGGTGTGCTGTAAATATTACACGTGTTATTGTTTTAAATATTTATAAACCAACTAGTTGAAGATGGACACATAGATCTGTATTATTTACCATGGTATAATGAGAATTAGACTTAGACAGTCGCATTGTTACCATTGATACGGCATTATTTTAGTATTTTGTACAAGTACTACCGACTGTAAAATAAGGCATTAAAGGGACTGGACTTGAGGTTTTGGCTATAATGATCTTTCTTCGAAATTGAAAATTGGTCATATCATAATCATTAGAACATGAGTTTTGTTTCTAAGCTATCTTAAAAACGCAAATAAAGAAAAACGAAACATGTCCTAATCGGGATTTTACCCTGGGCTACCGCGGCAATAAAAACACTCCTACTTCCGTGACCAATACATCATGGAGGAATTCGTATTTAACGACCGTTACATATAAAGCTTTAATGGTAAGGCAGTTTACCTCCGGTATTCTGCTTAAACGCTTTACAATTTTGAACAGAAGAATTAGTAGAAACAACTAATTACCATGCGTTTCCATAACAAATAATCAGTCAGTAACTAGATTCAAATCCATCTTTAGAAATGTAGCAAAAATATCCCGATATCTACACATTATCCTTTTTTCTTGTTGCCTTGCGATCTGTATGTCAGTGCCTTTAAACCGAAAACGAACGTTTAGCTGCACTCCTTCGGCTCAGTCTGTCAATGAATGCTAACGTAAGATCAAGTTTACTTACTGTTACATTCGAACAGAAAGCAATTTAATTTGATACATCTGGGTCAATTTGATTTGTATATACTATTTTACATTTTTATATGTAAATGTTCCTCAGTCCAAATAGTTTACTATAAAGTCAAACCGATGAATAAATAATAAAAACAGGGGGAAAAGTCCAGCATGAAACGATTTACAACTTGAAACATTGACATTCTTTTATCAATGACATAGTTTATCAGATCGTCCCAGCGTATTTCGTTGCAGGAAAGTCGTTTTAATCCAATCATTAATAGACATCACACTGTCAATGAAAAGATATAGCATAAATAAAATCTGTAAAAAAAGATCCTTTTTAAAGAACCTGTAGAAACTCGTACATCTAGACTACCGAAATTTGAAATAAAATACAGCAAAGTTATTTTCGGGTAAGATGCTTGAATAACAGTAATGAACCTGTATGATCATATAACTAACATTAATCCTTGAAAAATTCTGAAATCAATATAACATACCACTGTAATATTTTACATGCCATTCCGGAACGACAGCAGAAATGCTCACTATAAATGTACTTATGATTAAATCTACGAAAGTCGTTTCAACTTAAATATTATGTTTGTCTTTTACTGAAGAATAAATTTATTAAACATCATTTAACACATATTTAGATATCACAACTACAATAATCGTTTTAGTTTTCAATGTTTAAATTGAGAACAAACTATCTATATCGTATTGATTTAACTGACTTTTCATCTTTTTGATAATATTATTGTTTGCTTTACTTCCTTACACCGAACAGCCGTTAATGACCAATTTAACATTAGTATTCAAATATCAAACCAAGAATTGAAGCAAACTATGAATTTAATGTCATGACAAATTGGTAAAGTTTTTATAAATTGTCACTTCACTGCATGAATTATTACATAATTGACACAAATAATTATTTTTATATGTTATATATGTCCAAACTTTATACGGAAATATGTTTTCTGCATTTTTTTTCTGATCCAGTAGTTATGACTTTACTTCAATTTCATTTGTAATTATTGTTAGAAGTATTCAGCAAATTGTTGTGCTGATTACAGATCAAGCTTGTTGTAGTAATCACTGAAGTGATTTCATTGATCTGGAGTTATCAAGAATCCAGTGAAGTAAGAATAATAACCACGATAAAAATAGTTAGGAACGCCATAAACATATACGACATCATTCCGGTTCAGATGGAAGTTAGCAGCACCAGTCAACATGTATGCTCCAACTTCATTGCTGTCATCGTCCTTAGGGTCTAACAACATGATAAGCTTATTGCTGCCATTGATTCTTAAAGATGCATATACATAGTTAATATCTTCAAAGTATTTTGTTAAAGTCACAACAAAATGGTACACTCCAGGAGCGTTACATACAAATACCCCTGTGGTGGTGTTATATGCGTTTCCAAAATTGGTGTAGGTGTTCTTGAACCGAAGGGTTGTGTAGCTTGACGAATTACTGTATATATTCATTATATTGTACGCTGTGAACGCCACTATGTGCTCTGTAGAAAATAAAGATATTCAAAGAATTATATTTATATTTGTTTCAAAGACAGATCTTAGAAATACCCGTGTTGGTTGTTATGATTTAAGATTTACATTTTACTGCGAGTAATTAGTAAGAAAATTAATAAAATATGCAACGTGATTCAGATGAATGAATCAAATAACACAACTTTTTCCGCTTTTGTCTCTAGCCTATGTTTTTACTTTACAAAACTAGCACTGCCCTTAATAAAAGATATGCAGTTAAAAGGGAAATAAACCGTAATACGTCTTTCTGAATAATATTATAAATACAACATTCTTATTGCCGTTAGTTTGTTAAGAATAGAAAATGTGACTACTAGTTCTTATGTAGTCTTTACTAACTGTACCACTTAAAAAAGCTCTTGCAATTCGGTTTTATAATTACAACATATGTTATACTAACCAGGACACGTTTTCCTGTTACATGTGCTAACGTCAGTATAATCTCCTACGCATGATCGGACAGTCAGTGAAGGCGCTGGATTGTTACAGGACCTTGATCGAGTACGTATCCCGCCGCCGCAGCTCTCAGTGCATGATCCCCAGTTTTCCCAAAGAGACCAACCGCCATCTAGTAAAATACAAAAACAAGTCATAAACGGATTTTGCGTTAAGCATATACCTTAACCTGGCATGTTGCTTATGAAATGTTTACTCGGTCGCTTAACTCACCCGTGAACTAGTTTTGCCGAAGGAAATGCCATTTTTGTTTTACATAGTTCGATTGCGGTTTCGACATTATCATTTCTAAATGTTAACTAATATCATTTCTAAATGTTAACTAATATCATTTCTAAATGTTAACTAATACATTTTATTCATGCTATATGTCAGTTTCGTATATTTACGTTATTTTGATATACTCATGTCACTGTGACAATTCAGCATTTTCTACGTCATAATTCACAATGTTGTTTAAAAAATATATATCTCATTTTGTGATTTGTCGATGAATAAAATCATTGTTTGGAGTTCAGATGCGAAGAAATTATATCACGAGTGATATAATAGCACGCATCTGAACGACGATATATGTATAGATGATCTTTAAAGATGAATAAATATGCCTAAAATGTTTGACATATTCAATTATTCTAATCACATTTATTGATAAACATTAAAGTAACAAAGCCGGAATCATCCATCTAATTCAGGACAGATGCTGTATTGATTCAATTTGTACAAATATGTATTGCAGAGATTGAGCAGGTAGTGCAGAATGTAAACAGCATGTGATTTTGATCCGTTAACATCTTTAGTCATCTCAAAGTTTTCTTAATATACACGCCTTATTGAAAGGAAACTGGGCCTTGTTGCTATTATTATATATAATATAAAGTTTGTAAATGATTGGCTGGTGGAACTGACTTAACATATCCGTGTTTCTTCTAGTTACAAAGCGTTTACTCTTTACAAGAGCGCATATATCATTGTAAAGTAAATGATCTTAATTCAAGTAAGAGGTATATGAATCTTACTTTTCAATGGCTTCATGTAAATTCAAGCCATTTCAAGATCTATTATGTAACTTATTCTTTTGCCAACATTTGTGTTAAAATATTTAATCTTTACTGACAAATGACAATATATATTTAGACGTGCAGAACTTAGAGAGTAATATGCAAATACATATCTGTCATTAACGTTAACTTAAGCAGTATCCCTTGAAGAAAAATATATATATTTGTCAAATATTTAAACATGTTATTCGCAAGGTACCTTAAATGTGTTATCGTTCTACCAATGCATTAATACTTGTTTAAATATGAAGGTTATTATCCGCCTTGGTCAAGAAAATGGGAATTTTGTCCGGAGGATTTTGACGCACAAGAATGTGTATAAAGTATAAAGGGGGTAATAGGAGATCACTCTTTTGATAACAAATGTAAAGACATTCATAGTGTAGGAAAATAAACTAAACTTTCCAACAGCAAAGCAACGAGCAATTAGCATTACCCCATTTAATGTCCACTCCTCCTTATGGCCTTTATAATAGTGGAAGCTTAAGGATAGACAATTCATCAAACACAAAAAAGATAACAAAACAATAGAGCAGTTCGAAAACTTGGAGAAACGTCAGAAGAGGCTTTAGACTTTATTGAATCGTTTAGTGTGCAACCCTAGCCATTAGTGTGTGAGGCATTTTCTCGTGATGAATGCAAAGTGAATGTGATGAAATAAAAGTGTCCAGAAAACATATGAAAATATGCCCTAAATGTAAACATAATTCTAAATGTTTGCGGTGGTAAAATGATTATGGATAATGAAATCTATCTATCTATCTATCTAAAACATTATCATGAAATTGTTACGAAGGTCCCGTCAATATCATAAACTCACCATCTTTTTTCTTGCTGCCAGTTTGACGTTAAACGTACTCCTGGGATGCTTCCGGGGTGGTGTCTCAGTTTTGTGTCAGAAATAAATATTTATCTGCAAAATGTTTTAACTTTGCGCGGGACATTGCCACAGCATTTAAAGCTAAAAGCGTCAGTAAAATCGTTCTCAGTTGTTGATGAAAGTACATACTGGCTAATGTAAATTGATTCTATCACTGGCTGTAGGTGCGGACTGGTATGTCCGGCTCTGGGGTAACGCAACAGAGCCTCGTTACCGCCTAAACAGCTACTCTCAAGCCGGATATTCCCATCTACACCTACAACAGTGAAAGAAATTTAATGGATGGTGCAAATACTAAAGACCAATTCACAAAGATCTTTGGTGGTGCAACAGACAATCTCTCATTATCAATCAAGGCGATTCAAGATTGTGTGTTGTATCTTTCGCACGTTTACCGAAAGGTCTTCCGTTTTGTCTGCAAAGAGAACGCGCGAGCATACAATTCAAATATTGAAATATTTCTTCGAACTAAACTTGCTTATATATAGAATGGGGACAGAACAGTTTGAAATGGCGCAAGTATTTAGCCAGTTCCGTAATATCTCTTAAGTTAAACTGTCTTTGGGACAAAAGAAGCGTGAAGGGTACCATCCGGAAAGCATTATGCCGTATTTGCATGCCCTCCTATATCATGTACCCTATTTCTTCCGTGAACATGGAAGTTTGTATAATTCAGAGGTCATGGTGTTGTAAAAACTAATGACAAAATAAAAAAAAAATATGCAACAGGCAATGTCAAATAAACATGATGCAACAAAAGACGCATTGTTGATGATTAGGACATTTAAAAATCTCAATCGGAAAAAGAGAAAGTATTAAAAACAGATAAACGGTTTCTGTGTCGTGAACAATCGAGAAAACATGCTGAAAAAATTAAAATCCAGAATGGCATTAAAGAAGCAGACTGACCAGAAAACGGCTGTTCTATTTGTAATACTAATGAACTGTCAGTAAATGATATCAAACAGATGTTGCATGAATTATGAATTACAAAAAGACTTAGATAAAAGGTAAAGAGCTCTGCATGAGTTACTGAAATGTTACAGTCAAGAAAAACATAAAATATGTATGTAGTTGAAAACACCGATATTTTCTTGTCAGTCTCAATTTATTTATGATTGTCATGTACTTTTGAGCTTTTGATGAGGAAATACTTTCATTTGTTAAGATATGGTGTTTTTAAAACAATTTAAATATGTTAGAAATGTAAGCGATTGCAGTTATAAAGTATACTACTTCTTACGTAACAAAAGCTGTCGGAGGACAGCAACGCTCGACTTTTCAACAGCCTTGTCAATAGAATGAATACAAAAGTCGAAAAAGGGGGATAATTTTGTAAAAAAAAAGGAAAGTGTGTGATGTTTCAATCCTTTTCCATAAGTGGATACTGAAATACCAGCTTACATACAAAAACTTAACCAAAAGCTGCAAAATTGAAAAAGGGGCATAATTTTGAATAAATGCAAAGTAGAGTTATGGGACCTACAGTGCATGTCAGATAATGACAGTGAACAAGTGTGTGAAGTTTCAATCCATTCCCATTAGTGGATACTGAGATACCAGTTTACATACAAAAATTAACGAAAAACTGCTAAGTCAAAGAGGCATAATTTTGAAAAAATGCGAAGTAGAGTTAACCGACCTACACTGTGCATGTCAGATCATGACAGTGAACAAGTGTGTGAAGTTTCAATCCATTCCCATCAGTGGGTACTGAGATACCAGCTTACATACAAAACCTTAACCAAGAATTTCTAAGTCGAAAAAGGGACATTATTTTGTAAAAGAGTAAAACAGAGTTATGGAACCTGTGCAATATAGGTCAGTTTATCACAGTGAATAAGTGTGTGAAGTTTCAATCCATTCCCACAAGCGGTTACTGAGATACCAGCATACATACAAAACCTTAACCAAGAATTTCTAAGTCGAAAAAGGGGCATAATTTTGTAAAAAAAGCAAAATAGAGTTATGGAGCCTGTGCAATGTAGGTCAGTTTATCACAGTGAATAAGTGTGTGAAGTTTCAACCCATTTCCACAAGTGGTTACTGAGATACCAGCTTACATACAAAACCTTAACCAAATCGGGACGCCGACGCCTACGCCGACGCAGACGCCGATGCCGACGCATGGGTGAGTCCAATAGTTTCTTTGAATAGTCGAGCTAAAATGGGCTGGAATATCAATTATACAGAAAATGCATGTTCTAAGGTTGATACATTATTACAATTATAGGTATACATTTACAGTATTCAGTTTCCAGTACGTAACTAGGCTTAACTATCACATGCAGTATAATGAACCATGCCTCGAGGTTATATCAGTATATCTTAACTGGATGTGTTGCTTTTAAATATTCTGTACACGACATTAAATCATGGACCTTAATAGTTGCAATTTTATACTTTATGTTATATATAGTGGTATGCTTACACTTACATGTAGCTCCTATCAGGTTCTGACAAATATTAAATTTAAATTTCTAAAGCTGCATTAATTTCGAAAGATCAAGCGAATGAAGTTTTTCCATGCAATGCAAAATTTCCCGTGCTGGAAAGTGACTAACATTATCTTAACTTTAGTATAAACTAATGCTCTGATATCTGTTCGTGATGTATAAAATATTGTGCTATATATTAAATATGTTATAACACACTGTGTAGATTAAATGGGAACTATTTGTGCCGTGTAATATTAAAACTCTTAATCGATTAGGATAAGACAAAGGTCCTGTTGACTTTTGATTTCCACTAATATTAAAAGTAACTGACCTTCAAGCTTAGGTCTGAATTTTCTGCATGACACGTTGTCTCTTTATGGCAAACGTTTGAGCCAAGTAATATCAAAATCCCTTAAGGGATGACATAGTTACGGACCGTGGACGAAATTGCCGTCTGACGAAATGAGGGACTATTAGACAAAAGTGAAATCCTGTAGTCGCCGAAACTGGTTTCCAACCAGTAGGGGATAAATAAATAATACGAATCTTGCATTGTTTTTATTTATGTTCAGTTACTGTCGCTTGCTAAACTATTTTAAATAACACTATTGTGCCCCAACGATAACTTGGCATTTACAAACATGACTATGAATATATCAAAATGGAACATAGGGCATTCAACATTTTTCTTACAATTCGAAACTCAACATCGACATTTATGTTTTTCAATTTTGCATAAAAAATTTAGATTCCTTTATGTGCTTTGTGACAGAGAAATATCTAAATCCGATATGCCAGATTTGGAAGGTTTAGCATTATATCAAAGATTATATTAATTAAATGCATGCACTGAAGCGGATAATGAGCATAATATTATGCTATATAAAAACATATATGCAAATACAAACCATCAAAGAAAGAAACGAAAATATGGGAACTAAAGCGAAAACGAAAAGAGGAAAAAAAATCCTCACTAGGATTCGAATTCACATGATGGTTCGCTTATATCCAATTGTTATCCGTATTCTACCCAACTGAGCTATGTTGCCGTACACTTGGTGGATAGTTAATCAAAATGAAACAAATACTAATATTTACTTGTCAAAATTAGCCCTGATTGAATGTAAGGGAGAGACATTTTACGGCCGCCGCACGGCACAAACAACGCTACTGTGGTACCAAAATAGAAAAAGTGAAAACTCCACAGGTCGCTCTACAAGACAAAAATGAAAATGTTGTAGGCTCGGTTTGATTGAGCCTGTTCACGGGCGGAAGTGGAAATGCATGCTACAGATACAAATTTCGATTATGTCGAATTAAAACGCTCGATTTCTTGAAATTCGAGGTACCGAATGGCAAATGTACCTTAAATTAATGGAGTTTGTATGCATTGTATGTTTAATGTTTAAAATACGGTAATATGCGTAGACACATGTAAAGTTTACCACAGGATTGGAAACTTGAAAGTGACGATATCTATAAATGTAAGTACCGCTATATCGTAAAATGTTTGTGAGGTTCAGCCAATTAAATATGTGTTGCCTTTTCAGATTTCAGATCACCTACCTGTACATGACTCTTTGTAACACGTTCTCACTTCTACGAGACTTCCGTCACAATATTTCCCAGTTGGTGATGGTAATGGATTTGAACATGTCCGAGCTCGACTTTGCACACCTCCTCCGCAGCTTGCACTGCACGAAACCCAACTTCCCCAACTTGTCCATCCGCCATCTTGTCAAAGACATTGGAAAATATGTTCAGGTTATAGTAAGTTAATATATTTTTGGGGTCTAATGGCAAAACTAACGAACTGCTGTGCACAATTAACACAATCAAACAAAAATATGACATAGATTCTGTTGATAACTTACATATATGAAATAAATAAATGCGACAAAATGATTTTGAACTCTTCATATATGTAACATGGTAGCAATGGTAAAATAAAAGTAATAGTAGGTATTTCCTGATATCAACGTAACCAATATCACCATTTTACCATATGTCTTAGTCACAAGACCGTGTATTTCTCATCATGTTCAATAAATTCTTTCGTATGAATATACAAGACAAATCTTGAACGCAAGGGTAAGGGTAATGAAATACTGAAAATGCTGATCAAAATGATTCACGGTTATTTCTACAAAAAATAGAATAGTTGAAACCCAAATTAATTTATATCTAGATATATTCCATCATTATCTATCATTTTTATGGGGTTTATATGCTACACTTTACGATTGTTTGGTTCTGAATTCGATAATAACTGTGCAATGATACATGTGCAATATATTGCATTGTACATGTATAATGCATGTCTAAATAAGACGTTAATACATTATGTACCTGTCGTCCCACAACCTAGGGCATTACAGATTTGAGAAACGGTAGGATAACGGACAGTGTAGGTATTTATAAAATATGTGCACACTCTTTCGTACAATGTGTGTGGAGGTCACAACGATTTAATACGTGCTCTACAAGATTTCAGATCACTTACTTGTACATGACTCTGTGTTACACGTTCTCACTTCTACGGGACTTCCGTAACAATATTTCCCAGTTAGTGATGGTAATGGATTTGAACATGTCCGAGCTCGACTTTGCACACCTCCTCCGCAGCTTGCACTGCACGAAACCCAACTTCCCCAGCCTGTCCATCCGTCATCTAGTGAAACAAAATTATCATTTTCTTTTGAAAAAATTCAGGTTATTTTAAATGAAGACATAGTTTGAGTTTTGACGCAAATGTGGTGAACCTATATATACGACGTTCAAGTACACTTTGAAGTCGAGTCACATACAAATAGACATGGTAATAGAAAGTTATGATAGACGGATTGCAAGACATATCGACATCTACAAATTTTAATATATTACTCAAGCACGAATATATTTATAATATTTCAAAGAAAGGTGCGTAGGTGTAAGGGTTTTCTTTCTTTCAACACAAATTGAACTCTTTTTGACCTCATAAGCAGAAATATCTAACGCACATAATTGTTTGGATGTTTGTAATTGGGTTTATTTTATTTTGGCACTCAACAATGTTCCATAATGTTATACAATCCTACAAGAGCTGGAAATGGATCAATTTGACAGTAAAATGGTATCCGACTTTGTTACGCTAACAGTATTTTTTCACTAAAACATAATCCAGATTTTGGAACAATTTTCATTTGCCAGGTTTGAACAAATTGTTCTAACATGTTCTGTAGGGTATGTACTTACTAAATGGCACTGTTAGTGAGATATAACTAACACATTAAATTATCTTTCAAGTTGATATCTATGCAGAGTTCAACAATGTTCCCAGTCAATTCAACCTCCCGGCTTCAAACAAATTAATTAACATTTCGTGTTAATTTTATTATGTTTTTGATCACCTGTCATTCGTGTATTCGTACACAAAATAGGCACTGGACACCAGGAACGGTGTCTGTATGATAATTTTCATATTAGATAAATAGGCCCTATCTTCAGTGAGATTTAAAACAATTCAAATGTTTGGAAATATATTACCTGTATATCTAGATAAAATCTGGAATGAGCAAGACACTATGAGTGTCACTTAATTGAACAGGGCATAGGGGTCTAAAACGGTATTCCGACACATTTGATTAATTAATTAATTAAAATGCTTGACGACATTGAATTAGGAATGCGCATCTATGATTTTAATATCTGCACTCCGTGAGTTGCAGACAAGATGAAACTTGGCTACACAGCCAAATGCTAAGTAGTTATTTATGACTTAAATACATTCATTCTGATGGAGATCTTTTTCTTAATATCTTGCTTGGTGGTACTCATATTCCTGTAAATAAAGCTTGCATCTATCTCGGAATTTCTTTTGTCAAATATGTAAACATGGCCCGTGCTGTTGAGGAGGCGAGGGATCGTTTTAAACAGTCTTCACCAAGATGGCTTTATTACACAAGCATTTTAATTAATAACCCTAAAGCTTTATATGAAAGTGAAATGAGGCGCTGCACCAAACAAACCACTCCTATTTCTCTGGAATGAGTATATAGACTCAGTTTTAAACTAAGTGCATTGAAGATGCAGATCAACGCATCTACTGATGTCGCATGTCGCACTGCTTTTTTTTTTGATCGAAACAGAGATCGCTACGCGTAAATTAAAACTTTGTAGTAAGCATACGTTTTTGTTCTGCATAGACTATGCAGCTAAGGTAACATAAGGCATTTTTTCCAGATATATATAGGCACCTCTTAAAATGTGAGAGCTGGAACTTTTCTTTCAAAGACATATTTGAGGACTGTACTAAAAACATTTACATTGTGCAAGAAAATAAAAGACCTGATCAGTATATGTCTAGGATAAAATCCGATATGACATTTTATGGGAACAAATCCTATTAAATGTATATGCAATTTATTCCTTAAACAACAATGTTAAACATCTTCATAATCATGGGTAAGATGATGTCACATTCGTATTAAGCAGTACTCTAAATGTTTTCTTGTACTTCAGAACCGCACTAAACATATTTTACTTTATCTTGCCCCAATAACGAGGAACTCCGTTACAGTGTTTTGTGTAATAGCAGCGGTATTACTATGTAAGTTTTTTTCAATTACACATAGCTCTAAACGCATTTTCATGACTTCAGTACAAAATTCATTTTTAAAGTAAATATCGTTGCATAGTCTGACTGTGTTAAAACTTTCTACATGTATAATGAATGTACCATACATATTACCGCTGCAAATACGATCTTGTAATTAATTTCAACGAAGACATTCAAATTGCAGACAAACGGAAGTAAATTTGAAATACCACAATGTGCCACTTATTACCCAAACTATGCAGATTTATTGTAAATAAACATCTCAAACGTTTCCTTTTATTGTGTTACTATGTATTTTCTTTGTAAAATATATATTGCTAGAACAGTGTCTGTAAACACTGGCTCCCTCTTTTTGTTAGAGGTGAGTTGAAAAAAAGAGTTAATAACACTTCCTTTATTTGCTCGTTTAGTCCTCGTGTGTTTGCTTTGTATGCGAATGTGTGTGTGTGTGTGTGTGTGTGTGTGTGTGGTTTGTGGTGTGCACGTCTGCGTGCTATGGGTTTCGTTTTGGGGAGTCTGCGTTTTTGGAACATGGCATTCCCTGTTTGATATTTGTCCTTGTTTTTTTTTCAAAGAGGGGCTATAAAAAGACCGGAACTATACGAGAAGTGTAAACAAATTAAGACGGTGATTGATTTGTTACCTTCTGTAACAAATTTCAGACTTTATTTCAAACATTGGACAATGTAGTTCCACTCAGAAATAGTTATACTTGTTATGATGCGGATTGGTATGCAGTTCGAAAGCATTTCTTGATGTAAAGACTTTTGGAAATTGGGAAATAAGGCCGATTCAAACCGAAATGTGACATCTGTATATATCTTTCGCCCTAATTTACATTATTAGATATTTCAAAATCATCGTAATATCTTGTTAACAAAATATATTCTTACTGCTAAACATATGTGACGGGTTTCATCCGTTTATGTGCATTTTTGAACAAAGGGATGAGCCCCTGCTGCAGAGGCGGCGCTAAGAACCAGAGTTGAAGCCATCGCAATTTGATTTCAGAATGTTAATGTGAGAATTGCCCATTCGACATGAGTTACGGCCAACGAATTTTGAAAATGAAACTGAGTAGTGTAACCTATGTGGCAATCAATATGATAACAAACTTGAAAGCACTCTTATTTTCAATATTGATTTTGTTGTTTGTCTAGTTAGGCTTTAAACTAAATGTGCTAAAAGTTTTGTTGTGTTGATGGACTTGTAAATAGCCTAGTTTTCAAAAGGAGTTACATATACTATGACTAAAAGTTATTATCCACATGTTCTAAAGATAACAATCAAATTGAAATATCATATGTACAAGATATTTATTCCTCATTAAAATCGAAAGGATACAGTTTTCTCTTTGTCCGTTTGTCTGTCGTTCTGTTACCATGGTTATATATACAAAAGTCCTATTGAGTTTATATTAAAATTTTAAGTTACCGTTTGTATATGCTCATAGCTGCTATCATGTAATAACTCATTAAAATCAGCGTACATGATTTCGTATTCACTGCAAAAGACATCAGGGAAATTCATGAGCTATAACAAAATTTCAGATTTTATTTTGTATTAATTCATGGGCTATACCTGCTTAGTTAAAACGTAAATTGCGATTAAATACACTGAATGCATCCTTCAGGTAATACTACCAATATGAGCTTATACGTTCATAATATGACGCATATTATTCGCATAAAGGAACAAGCCTTAGGGATGATTTTAACCTTTAGCCTGTTGGCAGCCAGTGATTCTGCCTAAACGACCAGTGAAGACCACACGTACAGGCTGATCTTTGTCTGAACTGTTTGCTGTTCAGTCAGTAAATTATTTTTTCAGTGAACATCCCTTTGAATCGTAAGTGGTACTATCCAAACTGAATGACAGAACAGTCCATTTTAGAAGTTTAGAAGGGTGAAGGCTGGTAGCAATGAGAGAGATATCAGTAAAATATTCATTTCATTTCAAGGCCGGCCTATAACGATTTCTAAATATTACCTCAATATGATTTTTGTATAAAAGGTATAGCTATAGAACGACAGGCAAATGGACACGGACAGATATTAAAACTATATTTACCATTTACGACGTCTTCAAGGTTGATGAAAGCCAGCTGGTACTGGCTTCTGTACCCTACTTGCGATTAAATAGGCTTGTGATTTACTTCCTGATGTTACTAAATTTTATCTAATTTGTAACGTTCATTACCCGCAGTTTGTCTATCTTATTTTAAAAATGTTTACAGATTCACTAATGACTACGTCTTCTGGAAGTCGACTCCAGTCCTCAATACAGCGATGACGAAAGGCATTCTGTCTTACTGTCTTAAGGCACCTCACTTTCATTATCTGATAAATATGACCACGTATAATGTTATCATTAAAGGTAAAAAATTTGTTCTCGAAAATGTTTTCATATTCATGGACTATTTTATACAGTTGAATAAGATCAAAACGACGACGTCTATAATAGAGGGTTGGTAAGTTAAAATGCTTGAGTCTCTTTACATGTTAGATATTTGAATTCATGAACATTCTCTATACTTCTTCGTTGTACGTGTTCTAGTATTTTAGTTGAAGGATTTAAAACTGTAGATGATCCCTAGAATATAGAACGGATTAATGTTTTGTAAAGACATAGAAAGAACGGTTTATCCTCGTATGTAAAAGTACGTTTTATCATTAAAAAAATGTTGGTTCGCCTTGTTTGTCTTGGTCGTTATGTGATAATCAAATTTCAGGTGTTGTTGGAAAAGAAACCCCAAATCACGCTCACCATTGTCCCTTAGATCTTGTCAGTGGATATATTTTTCCACAACATGACGTTTTCAATGACTGTTATCTTTAGAATATATGGAAAACTTATTCTTAGCCGTAATTTTTAGCAATCATTTTTCATATTTTAGGTTACTGTCCATAAGACTTAGTAAAATTTAGCGTGACTAATTTCACATCAAAGTGAAAAATAAAAATAAAAGAGAAATTACATAAAACTTGTTATCATACCGGTTGCCATAGAGAGAATACTAATAAGTTTAATTCCAAAATTCACTGACCATGAAATTTATTGTTGGATGGGAAATCCCACTTACATCAAAAATATCATATACAACTAATGTCCTAGGGTTTCAGCGCCATTAGACATTTTATGATAGAGTAAAGACTTGTTAACATGTTTCAATAAAGGAAATCGGATAATTTGTTGGCAACTTAAAAACGTTATATATAAACACCCAAAAGTCAAAAGGGAATGGGCTCTGCATCTGGTTCTTAGCTCCTCCTTTGCAGGGCTAGCTCCTTCTCTTATTCAAAAATGCACATATACGGATGAAACCTGCCAAAAAAATCACGTATGTTATACAGTTATTATTAAGACATTCTTTTCAAAAAGATTGGTATGGTATTTTTTAAATCTTTTTGTGTAAATTAAGACCAAGTATATAAACACATGTTCACTTCCGGTTTGAACCGGTCCTGTCTTCTAGTTTTCAAAAGCCTCAATCAAGAAATGTTTTCGCTCTGCTAATCGACCTGCATACTTACAGAGTATGATTTTTTAAAAAGTATTTTTTAACTACTTTGCCCGTTGTTTTTAAATAATATCTTACATTTGTTTCAGAAAATAAATCATGAACTCATCCTCTTTCTGTGTTTACATGTACATTTTTTAAAGTTCCGGTCATTAGCGCCGCCTCGGAATTATCATTGGCTAATTTTTCTACACAAAAGGGAGCCAGTGTTAACAGGCCGTGTAGAACAAGTTTGATTGTTTATGTTTTGTGTTTCTGTACTTTTCTTTGCTATGTTTTGATCTTCCTGATTGAAAGTATATATGATCTCAAGGGGTTTAAGTCGTAAATTTAAAACAGTTATTAATAAGCAATATGTCAAAGACAAGGTGCGAATTTTAATAACGTTTAAAGTTTGTTGCTAAATAAAATCGACACGCAAACATGCAAGCATACGAACAGAAACGTCCTGGTGCCAAATCATAATGTTTTATCAAAGCATTTTCTTAATTAGGACTAATTGAATTCAAATAAGGTCAACTCCTAATTAGGATTTTTTTGATAAGTAATAACCAGGACTTCATAGCTCATAATTAGGATTTCATTAACCCCTAATTTAAACTAACTAAGTCCTTAAAAATCCCGATGAGGACTTTATGTCTCATAATTCAAACTAAATAAATCCTATTAAGGTTTTTAATGTACTCTAATTAGGATTCTATAAGTGCCAACATTTGACAAAAACTTGGAAAGGACATTACTACAAATTAAGTTTAATGAAGATCCTTCAAGCAGTTCGTGAGAGGAATTCGTTCCAAAGGTCTTCTATCATTAGTTCCAGCGGCCCCTACAAATGTGGTAGAGGACCTTCTAATGAACTAGATAAATATAATTGAATATAAAACCATCTTTTATTTAGGAGTTGTAAAGCATAATTCGGAATAAAAGTCCTAACTTGAAGCTATAAAATCCTAACTAGGAAACTATGAAACTTTACGTCCTAATTAGGAGTTGTAAAGTCCTAATTAGGAGTAACGAAAAACTAAATTAGGAATTATAAATACTAATTAGAAGTTATAAACGTCCAAATCAAGAGTTAAAAGTAAGTCCTGATATTATGGGTTAATATGTCCTAATAAGGCGTTATTAGTCTCACTTGGAGCTATAAAGTCCTAACTAGAAAATATAACGTCCTAATTAAGAGTTATTAAGTCCTAATAAGCAGTTACTAATAACCTAGTCAGGAGATATAAAGTCCTAATCAGGAATCATTAAGAACTTGAGTTATATAGTCCTAGTTAGCCTTTTCAAACTCTTTAACTTGGAGAGGTTTTTTTATAGAACATTATAACTTGGCAGTCTTCCATACAGAACATAGACTGTTCGTTGAACATAAAGATTTCGATATATGGCATACATATTTTGTATTCATGTTTGTGTCAACTATAACCCATAAGACAGAATTTGATAAACTAAACACTTTCTCAGGTTTTCTACAGGAAGTTTTCTAAATACATATACATTTAAATTCATTTCATGACATGTTCCTATTAAAACGGGCCTCGTGAGGTTTCTTCCAATGTTTTGTGAAACAGCACCATTTACTGAACAGAAATGATAATAAACGATAAAATCGCAAAAAAAATACAAACACCACAATGTTCCTCAGCGTTATTTATTATTGCACTATTTACATGACAGCAAGTTTTTAAGTAGAGGAGATGTGTGGGAGATTTGACCCAATTACCTTTTAAAAGACATTTTCCAGGATAAACTATCACACGCCAGTTAATGCAAACATCAAGAAAAGGTGTTTCAATGCGTTGCAGGCAGTAAAACACTCATTAAGGGTCAAATTGTTCAAAAGCTGTTAACTTAGCTGTTACATAGGAAAGTACTGAATTGAATTAAAGAGAACTAATTTAGCTTGGTCATATATGTATACATGTCACTTTCTCTCTTCTTTTCCTTTTTTTTTTTTTTTGGTTGTTTGGTGCACATCAATTTTAAGGCATATCCTTTTAAAACTATGCAAAATGACCTTTGCAGATATGAAGCTCTTCTCTATTTACATTATGTTCCGCTGGTGTCTGGGTTTCAGACAAGTGCCATGACTCTTGCAAACTTTGACCTTGATCGAGTTTATTAATTCTAACAGGGAGATAAATCCAGATTTTCAGTAAATGTTTTCTTAGGCATAGATATTTTAATTGAAACTTTTGATAATTGGAGCCTGTTTTATAAGTACCGGTTACACAATACATGTAATATGATTTGAATGTGGCTTATTTACGCATATATTCATAAAACGTTTCGTCATGATAGTGAACCTGAAAATATGATCTGAAGCTTTTCAAAAGATATTGATCTTCCCGCTCAAGTTAAAATACCACGATCCAGCTGAATTAACATGGTTCAGAGAATTAACTTCTCATCTCCCGATTGAGGTTTATCACATCAGTTGGATAACTTTACTCCAATCGCGGTAATAAGTGTGCAAGAACAACAGAAAAAGAAAAGTTTCAGTATCTCTACAAAAGTACTACCATTTACATGACATGTTCTATAGTTATTGATATATAGCTATTCATCTTAGCTTATATACATATCGTCAGTGCAGCATCGGTGTATACGGCAATTTATATTAAGCAGCGAGGAAAAACAGCAAAACTTACAGTTTCACACTGATAAAATGCAGTCAAAAATCTATGTTATGAAAGGATGTGTTTGAACTATTTATTAGACAAACATTGTTCTTTCGATTTGATCTACTTGTTGCAAAACTAGCAAGACTAGCAAACAAATTATATTTCCAATCATCTATTTATTAATATTTCGTTTTACCACGATGTTTCTAACGATATTGATTACAATCAATTTTCAACAATGAATAATTTTCTCAATTTCAGTTCCTATGTTTAATCGAACGTAGTTAGGCCCCTGAACACATATGGCTGACCACAGAAAGAGACTAAAATTTCTTATAAATTACAAATGTGCACGGGTTTCATGCAATACAAATGTCACCACTTAATTGCTAACAAACATACTTACAGGTGCGCAGTTACATGAAAAGTGAAATGTTAGTAGTACCCGACAATTTTCAGCACATGGTGTTGTTCCTTATTTTATTTATGGTGTCACCCCGGTATTGAAGTACTTCCGGGTCGTTGTATCCTAGAAAGTAGTTCTTTGAAATTTTGAAGTTCCCAATTTAACGCTATCCCTACTTTGACATGTTATATTCCAAATGTATTTATTGATACTGTGTACATGTTTTGTCATTTCTGATGTCTTTAACAGTTGTTTTGTGTGTGTTTTTCAGGCGGAAGGATTAAAAAACTACACCAGACTGGTGGCCATGACAGATGTCAGTGGGAAATTTAAACATGGACAAGATACTTTGATGTGTAGCAAAAACGTTCATCGTTCATGATGGTGTTTTTCTGTGATATATTGACTGGGATAGTATTACTGTTCAGAAATACAGAGCTGTCAATGCTGCAATTTTGTTGTGAAATTCACATTCCATGTCCAAAAGTGCTTGTTTTACTTTACAGCAAAGAAGGAGAAATTGTACTGAGCCGACACCTTATTTGTTTTTAATGATAACACATAACGTTTTAGAAACCCGAAACCAAACTTGACTGTTTAAAACAGATGAGCTTGTAGGTAAGTCAGTTATCATTCTCGGAATACGTCTCCTCGAACAGTAACTATTACATAAAGGTATTGTACAAATAGAAATAACCATTCCAACCTAAGGCTTTACATGATAGGTACGGTATAGAAAATATATAAACTGTCACCTTTGTCAATCTGACCTTGCATAATGATATCAAAATAACTTACCTTGGTCTTTTGGTACAACAAAAAAGATTATC
Organism: Mercenaria mercenaria; assembly: GCF_021730395.1. Taxonomy (NCBI): domain Eukaryota; kingdom Metazoa; phylum Mollusca; class Bivalvia; order Venerida; family Veneridae; genus Mercenaria; species Mercenaria mercenaria. Next base: position 67,404,409 of record NC_069376.1, on the reverse strand, counting down.
AAGACAATGACTGTAACGCATAACACACTACCGACGACCACAATAATACACATATAAATCTTAATACGTTTGAGTGTATCTTCTTCTTTTAATGGCGTTTTTCTTTCTAATCTTAACTGCTCATATAGTCCTTCACCATTCTCTGTTTGTTCAGGTTTTGAACTTGCAGTACTTTCGCGAGGTGCAGAGGTTATTTTCATATTCTCATAGAAACTCGTCTCACAATCACTACTAGGTTTTGTATTACTGTTATCGAATTCCATCTTGTATGAGATCAACAATAATGAACAAGCATCAGACTTGAGCAAATATTAAACTTTATATTAATTTCTTTTCACTTTCTCATCCAGTGCTCAAATATAATATATAACCAACATTTCTGTCTATCGTATTACACCCATGTGTATATGTATTTTATTTATTTCTTTACTTATTGATTTAAAAGGGCAATGCGGACGTAGATTTAGGGCAACCTTATCAGTAAAATTGATTTAAATTGGTTTGTAGCATAGAAAGCAAAGAGTCTTAGTGTCACTTAAAGTTTGCTGTTGTGGTCGTTAATACAATCTACAATATGAGCCTGTGGAAGCAGAGAGCGTAATCAATCACAACAATTGCAGACTCGGTTTGGCCTAGTCTGTTCAAATAAGGAAATGAAATGTGCAATACTCCAACGTTCCTAGCATTGGCTTAGATTGGACTCTATTTTCCAGCATCGTTGAATGGACTCCAAAATTCCAAAGGATCAGAAAATATAACAATACTGACAGATATAGTACAAAAACGGACAGGAAGATTATATCAGAAGTGAGAGCTTCATACTTTCATAATTGAATTTATCACCAATAATGTGGAATCATAAAAAGTCATTGCAATCATTTAACATAAAGAGTTTGGAAGTGTCATAGAATTTATTATTCATCTGTAATGCCACAGAATTTCCTAATTCTAGTGAGAGGTTTATCTAATAAAGGTAATAGGGGACTAGCGGATGCTCCCCGTGATTAGGCCTATCCAATACAAGTTACTTACCATTGAAACCAGATAGTCTTCCGATAAATTGCGTTGTCTATGCATTGATGTTTTACAAAACAGTGCAAATTCTTATTCTTCCACTAGTTTTCGGCACAAAATCCATAAGGTAATACAAAATGGAAAAAAACCATATATATAAGTTATGCTATTTACCTAACAAGGGAAGTGGATATTTCCTGAAAACCAGGTTCTACAAACATATTCTATTTTTGCTTACATTGATTTTGACCTAACAGGAAATACCCATGAAAATTAGTCAGCGGGCAGGGAAGGCGTCTGACGCGTCCCTCATATGTTAAGGAATGAATGTGAACAATAAATTTGATATTTATCTTCAATCGTACATTACATAATATAATGTAAGATTAATTCTATATATTTTCATAACACCATGGAAAACCACATGACTGTTAAGTTGACATACATTACGGAATTAATCTAAAATACTCCTACTGGTTTTATTTTTTAGGATTATATGTATGAAATCATCCCTGGGATTATTCCTATTCATAATGTTATGTGATTAATACCGTAAATTATCTTTAAGACATTTACACCTAAACATTGCCAAGCCCCATTCGCTATATTTAACATAAATGTAATATGTAAGGGGAAAATAGTCGGATTATATACTGAACAAAAAATAAACTTCCAATTTCACAAAAAAAAAAACAAAAAAAGAAAAAAACATGTCGAATGGCTAATATCTGTTCGGGCGAATGATTATGTGTTAAATAAGCAAAATAAATAACTGGATTGTACGCATTACGCAAAAAAAGGGTTAAACTCGATTTCCTTGCATACACGGACCAGTATAAAATAAAACCTTTCAGTCTGATTTTATAGACTTTGTTGTCAAATATAAAAAAGACATTGAAATAATTGAAATTTATTTAGTTTGCTTTCTCCTTGATATACCTAGAATTCCATCAAATATGTGAACGACACATGAAATTTCTAGGGTTGTTGGCAGTTCTAGCCGTGCTATTCGAAACCTTAGGCAACGTTTTCAAGCTAAAGGACGTACGAAAGATTTACCACGTAGTGGACATCCGTGCGTCACGACGCCTTTGACAAGACCGCTATATCATGAACACCAACCTACGCAATCGTTTCCAAACTGCCACTGTCACTGCTGCAAACACCTCTGGTACACACAGCAACCGAATATCTGACCAAACTGTACGCAATAATCTACGCAAGGGTGGCCTACGTGGACGTCGTCCTTACATTAGCTGTGTTATGACGCGACGTCACCGCGTAAATCGTGTTGATTGGGCACGTACAAACCATCGCTGGTTAAGGCAACAATGGAATAGCGTTCTCTTCTCCGACGAGTCGAGATTTTCCATTCATCAAAGTGATGACAGGGTTCGAGTATACCGTAGACGTAATGACCGTTATGCCGACTGATGTGTACTTTAACGAGATCGGTTTGGGTGTTGAAGTTCCGTTTTGTTATGGGCAGGCATTGCGCATGGTTATCGCACACCTCTCGTCATGATCGATGGTAATTTGAATGCCCGCTTCTATCAAGATGAGATTTGTCCAATGCTACCAAGATAAGATTCGTGCGAAGCACGTCATCAAACTGTTTAAGAATAATGCAGAAAATACACTGTTTCATCAGGATAATGCCACAAGCCATACATTAAGAGATACTGTGAATTTCCTAGGACGAATAACATTGCATTTATTTATGAGTGGCCCGCCAAATGGTAGCCCAGATCGGAATCCCATCGAACACCTAGCGGATAATTTGGACCAGTGTGTAAGACGTCGCCTTCTTCCGTCGTCGAACGTCAATGAACTAACACAAGCCTTAATTCAGGAGTGGAACAACATTCCAAAGGTCGAAACCAAAACATTTGTCAGTTCTATGTGCAAACGATGCCAGGCAGTCCTCAGTGCTCAAGGTGGCCACATCCAGTATTAATGTATAATTTTAGTGTACGACCTATAACACATTTAATCAGCCATTTCATCAGTTTTCCGTAAACGTAGAGCGATAAAAAGTTTTTCACACAAATGCACATTGAAATACTTTTGTAAAACATATAAAAACGATTTAATCCTTGTTTTCATATTTACGTATATCTGCATTTAAACACAACAGAAGTCACTTATTTTGTTCAATGTATACAGAGAAACGAATATGTTCAATACTTCATTTTTATATTACTGAAGGTGTAGTTTTCATCAAGAAGGGGGTTTTCTTCGGGGGCTAACTATGCTTCAGCCAATGGAATAAGGTATGTGTTAAAAAAATATACGAAATGAATAATATATTGCGACTCAAAAAATAGTACCCGCTTGTGGTTTTTGAGCCCCCCTCCCACCCCCACCCCCCATGAGTGGTGGGGGCATATAGATTTGGTCTTGTCTGTGCGTGCGTGCGTCCGTCCGAAGTTCGCGACGCGCCTAGCTCAAAAAGTATTTGATATAAATTGATGAAACCTTGCTTGAGTCTTTATCATGATATAAACTTATGCACTTCCTATTTTTCGTCTGACTCCGTCCCTTTTTTCAGAGTTATGCCCCTGAAATAGTCAAAAATGCACATTTTCACCTTGTGACGCGCCTAGCTCAAAAAGTATTTCATATAAATTGATTAACCTTTGCATGAGTCTTTATCGTGATATGAACTTGCACACCTCCTATTTTTTGTCTGACTCACCCCCTAATTTCTAGAGTTATAGCCCCTGAAATAGTCAAAAATGCACATTTTTGCCTTGTGACACGCCTAGCTTAAATAATACTTCATATAAATTGATCAAACCTTGCATGATTCTTTATCATGATATGGACTTGCACACCTTTTATTTTTCGTCTGGCTCCGCCCCCTATTTTTAAAGTTATTTTCCCTGAACTAATTCAAGATATTATTAGAAAATCTAGTTTGTGGCCACCTAAAATTAGACGTAATTTCTGGACAAAGAATTTAAAATACTTCGACAGAATTGTTACATGTGCTTTCGTTTACGTTAATGGATTAAATCCGGAGATATATTTGGCGTGGGCCTATCTTCTACAGCTTAGCAGATACAGGTCTGCATACAATCACATTAAAGCTTTATGTAGGCTATTTGAGTCTGGTAACTACATGAGAAGCCTCTATGCGTGGAATGTTACCAGTGGACGATACGATTACCTCAACAGAACAGTTAGAAGATACAAACACGCCTCTGAAATAAATTAAACGTTCGGAACTTTAAGTTATTAACATTAGCATTCATGCTGTCAGACATTTAGTATTTTTTTCATTCAGTGAACGGTCATCTTTAGACCAAATAAAAGAAAATCATCAAAGCCGTTATGCAACATAGAGTTGTAAATAAAATAAAATGATCTGAGACATAAAAAATAAATCTATATGTTTGTTGTATTTGATGAAAAACGTATCATAACGCAACCAATGCGAAAGTAAATGTTTATAATTTGCGACAGTGTCTACTTTGAAAATTTGGATAAACTATCATTTGATGCTGAATGATGAAATTGTTCAGAAGTAATGAATAAAGAATCGCCGGAACGGTATTATGCTGTGTTGACGTCATCGATGTTATTACATTACGTGGCAGTTGCCGCGCAATTTTAATAGCTGTCCTGAAAATGCATGATCTTTTATTAACCGTGCTAAATTCAGGTACCAAGGAATGTTCTTACCTGCTTAAGTGTTATTTCTTTTTGCCATATGAATAATGACCAAAACATTGCAGGCCTTAAGTAATTTGATCATTTAATGGACAGAAATGATCATGGCACGTCCATTTCATAATTAAAATCATTTTTGAATAATAAAAAATGTTTCATATGAAACGCAACGGAAATAGTTTCATATCGTAGGAATTCAGACTTTCTCTTTTAAGTTGCAATAGTGGGAAAATACTGAGACAACTGCTAACATAGAGCAGAAAATAAAATATGTTATAAAAAAGTAAGATATGAAGTATTTATCTACTATGCCTTTTTTTCCTAATATATCATTAATTGCATTATTAATTGTTAATTACATTATCACGTATAACAGCAATTTATTTGCACCCAACAACAAAGTGATAGATACATGTTTTTAGTTCCAAAAGAAGATGGGAAGTAACTTCCAGTCATTCACAACAGACTCTTTCATTTAAATTCACTCCCTGATCTGTAGACTAATGAAATAGACATATAAGTGGCTGATAAATCCCCAGGTGAGGTAAATGCAAAGATTCTCATCCAATAAGAAAAGTCACATTCCTCAGCCTTTAGATATAAAACGTCCGGATGTAGCTTGATAATAAGGCATCCACATCTGTACCAAATCCCCATTCCGTCCTATGCTTACAGCCAAAATGTTTTGTCGTGCTGAAGACTTCATAAGTTTTCCGTATGGTTTTGACAACATATACTATGTTCAATTCATTAAATTGTAACGTCAAACTCAATCATTTCGTTGCAATTGTTTGACACTTCGCCACGTTTATCGAACGTAGCTGTTAAATTAAAAGGAAATGAGCAAATACGTACTTAGCATTATGACAGAAATAATATAAAAACCTCTAATTTGCCTCAACTTTGATTTGTACAATATAGATACTCTTGACATAACTATATTATAAAAATACAGCATATAGTGACACGCAAGAATACTGAAGTGAAAAGTGGAAAAATATTACATGAAACATTTCGCTTTATTTCAACAATAAATTGATGTCTGTTGTTGCTCCCTAAAAGTCTATCTTTACACGCAATAGACAAAATATGCCAGCACCGCTCGACTGTGTTTTTGTAAAGGTCATTGCAATTTTGATGATGCATTGACAAGGTTTTGAAGTGAAAAAATCTATTTTTGAATACAAGTGTGGTGGCACTATGCAATCTGAACGAAAAATATGAGCTGAAACGTTTATCATTTTATTTCAGTTACAGCGATTTTTACATTAATTCAGCAAGCATAATGCAAACGTAGACATCCATATATGCTCGCTATAGACCAACTTTGGTCAGAATATGTTGCCCCAAACTTAGTTTATTCGCCAGCTAACTTTTTTTTTCCAGCAACACCGACATTACTATCAATAGTCTTCCACACAGCCCACTTTAAAACTCTTTTTAGTTTAAATAGGATACAGTGTTAACATAGGACATTTATAATGTTTATACTTTTTATAATTGATGTGATGATCAGTTGGGTAAGTTTCACCATCTGTTTAATTGTAGATATTTTTAAGTAGAAGATGTAAATATATAAATTCCTATACTATAGAGAGCTAGATTCATTTAAATATGACTTTATAAATCTTGTCTTATTTTGTAAAGAAATTGTTTCGACTTGTCAGTAGTCTTTTAACATAACATACGTTCTTCTTGTACTAATAGACAGTTATTATCTGATGTACATGTAATTTTGTATTAAATCACTAATATTTAGCTAACCCTCGTCAAAATTGCAAATTTCATTCTAAGTTAGAACTGCTAAACCAGTAAACATTCACATTCCACCATAGCCATGTTTATTTATAGTGATCATTGCTTTCTATATGTTAAGTTAGTTTGATTTTATCTGTTCAATGCTCTTGAAATAAATCCTGAAAGTTTGAAATCTAGTCTAAACATCCAATAAATTGGCCGACCATTTGAAATTGTTCTCTCGCTTATACCAGGTTAACAAATACCTACAGGTGAATCCATTAGTAGACCATTTAGTGGGCAAATATAGGGTCTGATATCGATACTCATAGTTTTAACTTAAATTTTGAATTGGTTTTGAGACCTTACTAACTTTTTTAATAACTCTGAATCCTGTTACTGCTTTCATGTCACTGCGCTTTGGTAACTGCCAAACATAATTTCGTTAGGCGGTTAATAATTGATCATTTTTGGATACGCTTGCTATAAATACAGATTGGCTCTGAACTAAAGCTGAACTGTTCTTCTATTTTCCATTTACTAGTAACTAACAATGATGATGACGTTAATCGGACAGGAATAATACAATAATATTAACCTTTTACTCAGCATTAGTTACCTATTAAGTGTCATTACACTATCTTATTTTAACTAGTGTTTTAAGTAGATAATAATCGATAATTTTTAGAAAAAGTCACCTATAAGACATTAAAGGTACAAGACCACAGGTTTTGGCTAATAATGATCTTATTTGGTCAGATTATGAACATTATTATGCTAAATCATGAAACACATGTCCGTGTCGGGATTTTAACCCGCGGCAATAAAAAATTTCTACCTCTTTGATCAATACACCATGGAGGATTTCGTAGGTATCGACCGTTGTTAAGTATAAATCTTTATAATTAAGGTAGTTAACCTCCGTTTCTCCGCTATAAACGCTTTTTAATTTTGAACAGAATCAATCGAAGAAACTACTGAATCGCATAAATCCATAACAAATAACCTGTCAGTAACTAAGTTCAAAAATCGCCTTAAGAAATGTAGAAATAATATCCTGATGTTCACTTAGTAATAAACACAGGGAGTCATGATCGTGCATTTAGTACAATTCACATACAATTCATTTCTGTTATTCAGGCAATAAAATTTTGATCGTAACAACAATAAGTTTGCTTTATTTTGTAACATTTTTTTTTCATTTACCCTGACTTTTGTCACTGTTTTTGTTATTTATTCATCAATTTGACTTTATAGTAAACTATTTGGACAGAGGAACATTTTCATACGAGAATGTAGAATAGCATATATAAATCAAATTGACCCAAAAATATAAAATCAAATTGTTTCTTGCTCGAATGAGCCAGTGAGTAAATTAAAATTTGATCTTTGCTCCGCTAGCATACACTGACAGACTGAGCCGTAAGAGTATAGCTAAACGTTCTTTTTCAGTTTAACAAGACTGACATCTGGATCGTACGGCAACAAGAAAAAGGGGGAAAATGATGAAAGGTACTGGGCCCCAGGTTTTGGCAAATAATGATCTTTCTTCAAAATTGAAGTTTGGTCAGATTATGAAAATTACAATATGATTTTTTTTTCTAAGCTATGTTAAAATATACGAAATCAAGAAACAACATGTCCGTGTCGGGATTTTAAATCGGCCTACCTCCTTGATCAAGGTCACACTGCAATAAATATTATTCCTTATATATTCTATATAAACTGACATTTTTTAAGGAGCTACCAAAGATAGCTAGACTCATTTCAGAAAACAAATCCTTACCTCATTTTAAAGAATTAAAATAATACTGATATAAAATGAAGAGAAAAGTAGGGGTCATGTGTCTTCTAAGGGAAATTTCTCATGTCACATTTGCTTACTGTAGAATCATATCAAAATCATACTGCTGTGACCTGGAAGTGCTGCTCACCAAATACAACCTCTTCTCCCATTTTTTTTCTACCAAAATGTCGAAATTACATCTACAGTGAAATTTAAACAGAAAACAGCTTTAATTTAGACCTCTGTGGTCATGCCAAGTGAAACATTTGTATTCAAAAACCTAGATAGATAGATAAATTTATTTCGGCAAAGGAATTACACCATTACGCGACTAGTCTAAGACCAGATGGCTCCCACGCTGGTTCCTTTAATATAATTAGGCCTATAAGAAAAAAACTAGTTTTTTTTGTAATAGTATCAATTTCATTTTATATAGTACCAGTAACATAACTGCATGAAAAATACCACGTTTCAGCTTAATTGAATCAGTTTTCATTGTTTTATGGCATTTTCAATAACGCATGACTCTGCGACAAATTTCCTCCAAAATTGATGTCGCCGCAGAAAATTTTCACCAGTTCTTCTAGCCTGAACATTTATTTGCCCTATTATATATATTTTACTATAATTTGCAAGCATATTACACACTAACACTTTGAAATATACCAAATGTCCCCTCTGAAAACTACAAATGGGCAAAATGTAGTATGCAAGTGTGCATTTAAAAAAATACACCCATAACAGTGAAAATGTGATTAGTTGGTTTGTTTCAATTTTGTAGCAACATTTCAATGAATTGCTCATTTTTTTTACCAAACTCTGACCAAACTAGCCCATTAATATTAATATCTGGACAAATCTGAATATTTGCCAACATTTTCGTATAGGACACTCTAAAATTGAGTTCCACTTTACCAAATACAACCTCCTCTCCCATTTTTCTCTACCAAAATGTCAAAAATATATCCACAATGAAATTTGAATAGAAAAAAGCTTTAATTTAGACCTCTGTGACCATGCCAAGTGAAAAATTAGTGTTCAAAAACCTATCCGCCATTACGCGTTTTAGTATGAGTAATACTTCCAGGTCACAGCAGTGTGATTTTGATGTGATTTTACATAAGCATATTAATCCTTGAAAAATTCTTTAATGAATTTAAGATACCACTACTTTAAATGACATAAATAAAGAAGAACATCAGTTCCGGAACGACAGCAGAATTCTTCACTATAAGTGTACTTATGATTAAGTGTATCCTGAAATATTATGTATTGTCTTTAGCTGAAGCATAAATGTATGTAAAATATAGATAAATATAATTCATTACACATATTAAAATATGACAATAACAATAATCGTTTCATTTTTCATTTTTTAATTCAATAACAAACTAACTATATCGTATTGATATAACTGAGTTTTTATCTTTTTGATAACTATTTGCTTTACCTTTTGACACCGAGCAGCCGTGAATAACAAATTTGAAATGAGTATTTTTAAAATATCAGAACCAAGATATTAAGTAAACTATGAATTCAATTTCATTACAAACTGGTAAAGTTTTCTTAAATTTTCACTTCACTGCAGTCCAAATTTAATATGAAATTTTAGTTGTAATTATTGCAAAAAGGTTTCAACAAATCGTTGGACTGATTACATTTTGATTTGGCCTATTGTACAGGGTGTTTCATAATATATGTTACCATTACAAGATAATATAAAAAGTACATGTAACACATAAGGCAGTCATGTTAAATAGTATTCTAAAGGAGACAGAATGAAGTTTTACGTTATGTAAAAAATAGCGGAAAACGTTGACGTCATGACGTCATAAACGACGTCATTAAAACATCTCATATTTTCAAGATGGCGTTGCCCATAGAAAAGTGCACAGAAGTAGTTAAGTTGTATTATGGGAGTCACAGTCATTAGATCAATGCAAAAATGATATCATGAGGATGAGAAACTTAGCAAGATGCAAGTGCACATAATAATTAAAAGGTTTGAACAGTCAGGGTCAGTTATTGACAGCAACAATAGGTAACACCGGCCGACTGAAAGCAGTTAGGACTTCAGAGAGGACGCCATCTTGAACACATGTTGTAAAACTGAACCTATTTTTTGAAGGGACATTGAAGTGAGCATTTTAAGTAAACCTAATGATGATATGTATCAAACAAAACTTTATTATATCTCCTATCGCTTAGTGACTTTCATTTAAAAGTACATTCCATATTTTGAAAAATTTAAAACAGCGAAATGGTAACAGATATTATGAAACACCCTGTAGTAATTAATGCACTGATTTTACTGATCTGGGGTTATCAAGAATCCAGTGAAATAAGAATAATAACCACAATAAAAACAGTTAGGAACTACATAAACATATACGACATCATTGCGGTTCAGATGGTAGGTACCAGCACCAGTCAACATGTATGCTCCAACTTTATTGCTGTCATCGTCATCAGGGTCAAAGAACATGGTAAGCTTAAAGCTACCATTGATACTTAAATATGCAAATGTAGAGCCAGTATCTTGATAGACCGTTGTTAAAGTCACAACAAAATGGTACACTCCAGAAACGTTACATACAAATTCCCCTGTGGTGGCGTTATATGCGTTTCCAAAGTTGGTGTAGGTGTTCTGGAACAAGATGGTTGTAGAGTTTGACGAAATTTGTATTGTCTGTATCATATGTGTTTGTAAAATAAGATAATTTATGCAGGAAGACTATAATGTCTGCGTTTTAGAGATTAATATTTGATAATTAGTAAAATAAAGAAATAGTTATAACGTATTCAGAGATTAACCTTATAAAATTCTTGTCATTATATTAAGAAAATAGTTTACTCGATTTGTAAAAGATAGTATGAAAGTGATCAGATGAATATCATAAAAATTTTCACATTAAAGAGAATAACGTATCGTCTTCTGAATATATCAATTAAATTAGATTCTATTGTCGTTGGTTTGTTAGGAATAGAAAATGTGACTATTAGTCTTTACTAACTGAACCACTTAAATAAGTTTTTGCAATTCGGTTTTATAACTACAACACATGTTATACTAACCAGGGCACGTTGTTCTGTTACAGGTACTAACATCAATATCACCTCCTACACATGGTCGGCCAATCAGTGAAGGCGCTGGATTGGTACAGGATCTTGATCGCGTACGTATCCCGCCGCCGCAGCTCTCAGTGCATGATCCCCAGTTTTCACCGCCATCTAGTAAAATTAAAAAAAAAAAAAAAGCAACAAGCCATACACGGATTTTGCGTGAAGAATAAAAAACGCATCACTTTCTTTGTTGCATAGAAAGTATTTTTAAATGCAGTATACAATTCAGCACTTTCTTATTTTTCATCACAAATAAAATTGTCTGCGAAGTAAAATTATATTAGAACGCGTTATATCAAATAAAACGTTCAAATACAAATTACCAAAAATGAATGTATCACTTACTTTAACGTTTAAATGTAGTCATGATACCGCTTTTTTACGCGGCATTAAATATCGTCTGCATATGACAATACAACAACAACTTCGCTCTCCGAAGTTAACTATTCTTTACAGTTAGTGAAAATAAACCATATGTGGGTTCACAAATCTTTTATTTAAAAAATGAAACATATATCATTCAAAAATATATTCATGGAGAGAAAAAGTTTGCTTGCAATTAAGGATTAAAATGATCTGAAAAGTTGTTTCAGATAAACACATATTTCACATTTTATACAGAAAATAGAAGGGAAACATGACGAAGTAATGGCATTAAAAATCGTACCGTCGGTCAATCAGAAATGAAATAAGATTTATATAAAAAAAACTAGCATGTTATTAAACAAACGTTGAAGATGGATTAACTGTGTGCACCTAAGGATCCATGGCTTTTTTAAAGTATTTTTGTTATTAAGTAAATTTTGTTTATGCCGTTCTAGCTTCTATATAAAATATCAGACTGTTATCGATTACTGGCCGGAGAAATATTCTTCGGAAGTTGTGCACGCATCAGTTCGTCCTACGTACAAATTCATCTAAAACATATACGCCGCAGAGCAGTTCAAAAACTTTGTGAAACGTCAGAAGAGGCATTATTATTTATTCTAATATGCTTGTCTCTGTTAAAACACTCTTCGTTAGAATGACGTCACCTTAACGTGCGGTGACGTCAAAGGTTTTGCTGCCACAAAGAAAGAGTGCTTCTTTATTCTATCTACTGTTTTAGATTAAGTGCATATTAGAATCGAAGTAATTAATAGCAAAACCGTATTTTAACACTATTTATATACTCGGACCGTAATAAGTCGTACAAATAATTTCACTCGGGCGCGTGAAATTATTACGTCCGACGTGTAACCGCCCATCATGCATAAATAGTGTTAAACACTCTTTTGCTATAAATTATTAACAAGTAATTGTTACCACAGTAGTGATATGAAAGAACTGTTGAAGTAATGAGAACGCTATTCTTGCATACCAGACTAGGGTTTCTTGTAATTTTACCTGTGCTGGAAAACTTCATATCCATCTACCCCTCCCCAGCCACCCGCGGGTTGTAATATGACTCTCGTGCTTTATATGAGCTATATAGAACTTCATCTATGTAGAATATTTAGAACATAAATATATGTAAGAAGTATATTTTTCAATTCAAAAAAACTTATTATATGAAATATACATAACGTTCCGCTGCATATGTTAAAACAAAATCGGATATAAACGTCATTATTTGTATTTGAAAAGTCATGACGTCTTTCCTGCCTTTGGACGTTGATTTCCCAGCAGCTGTCAAAAAAATATTGTTAATTGAATAGGGGGAAAAGTGTCTATAAACTAATCATAATATCGTGGTTGTTTACGCGGTAACTTAGTAAAGCATCGTTACCGACTAAACAGCTACCCTCAAACCGGATATTCCAATCTACACCTACAACCATTGAAAGAAATGTAATTGATGATGCACATTTTAAGACCAATCCGCAAAGATCTCTGGTGGGGTAACAAACAATCATTATCAATCAAGGCGATTCAGGACACTGTTTGTAACTCTTGCACGTGAATATTGAAATCTGATGAAATGGAGTACACTCTCTGGAAATGGCAAGGAGTAGCTTTTGATTTTTTTTTACCAGATAGTCTTCTGTTTTGTCTGCACGAAGGACGCGCGAGCATACAATTCAACTGTGGAGATATTTCTTTGAACTATACTTGCTTATAAATGGAAAGGGCATTAAAAAGTTTGAAATGGAGCAAGAATTAAGCCAGTATGAATGTAATTGAAAACAATGATATGTTCATGTCAAGCTCAATATTCTTCATGAGTGAGAAGTATATTCTTCTAAAATTAGAAATTAATAGATTTTGGTATGCGGTGAAAATATAATTTTATTGCTAAATATCATATATATAGTATTTATATATGAGTGTCAGTAAACTGAACAGGGCATAGAGCTCTGAAACATTATTCCGACACACCAGATTCGAGGTTCCGTCCGTTCTCATATTGTTTAGCCCTGTTAACTTATGAAACTGTTCGGTTAACATATTCTTGTAGAGTAAGCGTTCTTAATTGTTCTTACTTTTTTTAAAGAAGTTAATTAATCATCGATCAGATGTATATACTTGAGATATCTGCTTATCTTACATTGGCGCATCATTTTCTCATATATAACCCAAAACTAAAAATAACCATTCTTCTAACATTGAAGCATTATTTCGAAATTTGGTAGGAAATACAAGTAAATTTTAGAATTTTACACAATTTATATCAGGCACAATTCTTAACAAGCTGAATGGTGTCTCATCTTGACAATTAAAAGTTTCCGTCTAGTGTCAATTCTTCCGGAAGCATCGCTTTCAACTTATTCACTAGGGGACAAATCTTAATCTGTTTCCACACTTCAACTTCTACTTCCCTGTAGTGTCTTATCAAAGGATATACTGGAATGGCGTCTTCTATATTTTGAAACTAAAAGCGTTGTTTCCAGAGGTTATGACACATTCACTGAATAGACAAATTGCACAAAAATAGTCTGAATATTTCTAAACTTGGCGTGGAAGGTTATTTAAAGTAGACTAAGTGCAAATACGCAAAAACATATAACAATAAAATCTATAAGAAGATCCTATTGGCTCTTGATGTTGAAAAATTCAGCCCGTTTGATAAACTTTACACACTCCGTTTTAGTCCAGTAGAAGGGAATTTTGGTCTTTTGGTCTATACCCTATCAACTATGACTGTCCAGATGTTAATCGTTTGCTTGGAAAGAAAAGGCACCAAAATTGCGGATACTATTCTGTCAAACATTCAAGCGACGGAAATTGCACCACTTTCACCAACCTTAACAGAACACATTAAAGACCTGTTGCTAACCGAAATGAACTCTTTTACTCATACATTAAATGTCTCTTTTACACATTCTAGCATCAAATTGCTGTTTTGTGTCGTTTTCATCGGGTATTTTACATGGAGAGTAAATGTATGCTAACAGAGAAATTATGGCGGTCTCGTGCTATAAACATAAAATGTTCACAAAATCACGTTCCGTTGCAAAACGTAAACGTATTACAGCCCGATACAAATAATGCCATTGGAAATAACGTTAACGTGATAACACAACGCTGAAATTTCCGCGTATCTCATTGACATTTTACATATAGAGGTAATCATTCCAACGTAAGCTTTTACATGATAAATAGGGTAAAGAACATAAAAAACTTTCTTTTATATCGATCCAACCTTGAAAAAAATGATACTAACCTTTTGGTACAGCAACAACTATTATCAAGGCAATGACTGTAATGCATAACACACTACCCAAGGCCAAAATAATATACATCAAAAGTTTAATACGTTTGAGTGTATCTTCTTCTTTTAAAGGCATATTCCTTTCTATGCTTAACTTCTCATAGTGTCCTTCGTCATTCTCTGTTTGTTCAGGTTTTGAACTTGCAGTATTTTCGAGAGGTGCAGCGGTTGTTTTCGTATCCTCATATAAAATTGTCTCACAATCACTACTGCGTTTCACATTAATGGCATCGAATTCCATCTTGTAGGAGATTAACATTCATGAACAGCCATCAGACTTTACGTAAATGTTACACTTTGCATTAAAATATCTTCACCTTCTAATGCAGTGCTCAGTTGTGCATATAAACTATAACCAACGTTTCTGCCTTCCGTATTACACCACGTGTATGTGTATTGTATTTATCTCTTAATTTATTTATTAAAAAGGGCAAAGCAAAAATAGGTTTAGGGCAACGTTATCAGTTAGAAGGATTTTAATTGTTTTGTAGCATAGAAAGAAGAATCCAAGTGTCATTAAAAGTTTTCTGTTGTCGTAGTTAATACAATCTGCAAGATGAGCGTTTGGAAGCATAAAGCATAGTCATATATCAGTTACAAACTTGGTTTGATCGAATCTGTTCATGAGAGGTAATGGAATTGCCAACACTCTCGCGTTCCTATCATTGGCTTAAAGTGAACAGCACTAAAAAGAGACTATTATATCAGAAGTGAAAGCTACGTATTTTCATAACTTAATTTATCACCAATAACATGGAATCATAGATCGCCATTGCAGTTATTTAACGAAAAGAGTTCGGAAGTGTCATACATTGTAGATGTATTTATTATTTAGAATGTTCTAATTCTAGTGAGAGGTTAATTAAATAAACGTATCAGGGGACTAGCGGATGTTCCTCCTGATGATTCTTTACGAGTTACTTATCATTGAAACCGGATAGTCTTTCGATAAATTTTTACAAAACTGTGCAAATGCTTGTGCTAGGAAACAGTTTTCGGCACAAAATCCATAGAGTAAAATAAATTGAAACAGAAACGTGTATATAGGTAGATATTGAATATAAATCATAGATATAATTATGTTATTTACTAAACAAGGGAAGTGGATATTTCCTGAAAACCAGGTTCTTCAAACATGTTCTATTTTTGGTTACATTGCCTTTGCCCTAACAGGAAATACCCGGGTGGGGAAGAATTGTATTGCAACCCGATAATGAACGAGTTTCCTGGAACCATGGAAATTAGCCAGCGGGCAGGGAATGCGTCTGGCGCGTCACTCATAAATTACGGAATGAATGTGAACAATAAATTTGTTATTTTATCTTCAATCGTACGTTACATAACATAATGTAAAATTCATTCTATATATATTTTAACACAAAGGAAAAACTACATGTAAAGGTTGACATACATTACGAAATGAATCTGAAAAATACTTCCAGTGGTGTTATTATTTATTATTATATGTATGAAATCATCCCTGGGGACTATTCCTACCCATAATGTTATGTGATTCATTCCCTTAATTATCTTTAAGATACTTACACCCAAACATTGCCAAGGCCCATTTGCTGTCGCATTGTATGTACCATGAGAAAACCCTCTTCCTGGGGAGTGCTCCCCTTTCAGTAGTATAAAAATAATGAAATAGATTATTTGTCGTCTATATATGTATTCCTGATTTTTGTCCTTTCTAAAATTTAAAAAAAAAAGTCCCAGGGGATGATTAATATTACATAATTGCCATTGAAAAATATTACCCGGGAAACTATTTCCTATAGGTATTTAACATAAATGTAGTACGTAAGGGGAATATAGCCGGATTTTATACTGAACAAAATCTTCCGATTCCTATAGATACATTTGTATTGTTTTGATATTATAAAAAGAAATCAAAATGTCAAACGGATAATATATGTTTGGGGGAACGATTATGTGTAAGATAAAACCAATTAAAATTGGATTATACGCATTACACAAAACAATAAACGTTGAACCCGTTTTCTTTGTGCATGCACGGACCAGTATAATCTGTGTTTACAAAATCAAACTTTTCAGTCAGATTTTATAAACGTTGTTGTCAAAAAGAAAAAACCGTTGAAATTATTTATTTTTTCAGTTTTCTAAATTTATGTGAACGTGTCACTGGCATGCTTAATGCTGATATGTCGACGAATGCGGTTGCTAGGTTTGTTGGCAATTCTAGCCGTGCTATTCGAAACCCGAGGCAACGCTTTCAAGCGAAAGGGCGTACGGAAGATTAACCACGTAGTGGACGTCTGCGCGCCACGACGCCTTGTCAATACCGCTATATCATAAACACCCACCAAAGCAATCGTTTCCAAACTGCCACTGCTGCTAACACACCTGGTACACATAACAACCGAATATGTGACCAAACTGTATGCAATCACACTGTTTCAACAGGATGATGCCACAAGCCATACAGCTATAGATTCTGTGAATTTCATTAAGACAAATAGCATTGCATTTATTAATAACGGCCCACCAAAGGGCCTGGTCTGGATCCCATCGGACACCTGTGGAATAATTTGGAGCAGCGTGTTAGAGGTCGCCCTATTATACCGTCGAAAACAATGAATTAATACAAGCCTAAAGTCATGAGCTGAACAACTTTCCACACGTGTCAGTTCTATGCGCCAACGATGCCAGTAAATCCTCGATGTTCAAAGGCGGCCATGTGTGATATTGGTGTACGACCCCTACAACATTTAATCGACCATTTTATCAGTTTTCTATAAACGTAGAGCAATAAAAATTTTCAACACAAATTCACTCTTGCAATACATATAAAATGTTTAACCCTTGTTTTCACAATTATTTACGTATAACTGCACTTAATCATAGCAGAAATTACTTAGTCCCCTAGTGAATCCATTAGTAGATCATTTAGTGGGTAAATATAGGGTCTGATATGGTTACTCATAGTTTTAACTTCTTGAATTTTGAATCGGTTTTTGGCTGTAAATATTACATGTTTTATTGTTTCAAATATTTGTAAACCAACCATATGAATCTGTATTATTTACCTTTGTACATAATGAGAATTAGTCCAAGATTATGTCCACTAGACCACAATTTTGGCTAATACGAATCTTAAATGGTCAGATTATGAACATTATTATGCGAAATCAAGAAATAACATGTCCGTGTCGGGACTTTAACCGTGGCTACCGCGGCAATAAAAACTTTCCTACCTCTATGATCAATACACCATTGAGGATTTCGTAGTTAACGACCGTTGTTAAGTATAAAGCTTTATACTTAAGGCAGTTTACCTCTGGTACTCCGCTATAAACGCTTTTTAATTTTGAACAGAACTAATAGTAGAAAAACCTAAATGGCATAAATCCATAACATATAATCTGTCAGTAACTAAGTTCAAAAACCTCTTTAAGAAATGTAGCAATGATATCCTGATGTTTATTTTTTCCCCTTTTTCTTGTTGCCGTACGATCTAGATCTAAATGCTTTTAAACCGAAAACGAACGTTTAGCTATACTCTTACGGCTCAGTCTGTTAAAAAAGATCAAAGTTTACTCACTGTCACATTCGAGTCGAGCAAGAAACAATTTGATTTTATAAGTCTGGGTCAGTTTGATTTATATATGCTATTTTACATTCTCGTATGTAAATGTTCCTCACACCAAACAGTTTACTATAAAGTCAAATTAATGAATAAATAACAAAAACAGAGACAAAAGTCCATGTCAATGAAACAATATATTGTAAAAAGACATGCATCTTTGAAATAAAATAAAGCAAAATTATATTTGTTAAGATCTAAATTGTATTGCCTGAATAACAGAAATGAATTGTATGCTAATTTTACTAACTGCATGATCATGGCTCCCTATGTTTTATTACTTAATGTTGAAAGGTACTTGACCCCAGGCTTTGGTAATAATGATCTTTCTTCACATTTGAAGTTTGGTCAGATTATGAGCATTAGAATATGGATTTTTATTTGTAAGCTATGTTAAAATATGCGAAATCAAGAAAAAACATGCTCGTGTCGGGATTTTAAACCGGCCTACAGCGGCAATAAAATCTTTCCTACTTCTGTGATCAATACACCATGGATGATGTCTTAGTTAAAGACCGGCTTTATAATTAAGGTAGTTTACCTCCGGTACCGCTATTTATTTTTTATTCAAACAGAAACAATAGTAGAAACAACTAATTCGCATACGTTTCCATAACGAAGTTCAAAACCAACTTAAGAAATGTAGCAAACATAACACTGATATCTACAATTTTTCCCTTTTTCTTGTTGCCGTACGATCCAGATGTCAGTCTTGTTAAACTGAAGAAGAACGTTTATCTATACTCTTACGGCTCAGTCTGTCAGTGTATGCTAACGGAGCAAAGATCAAAATTTTAATTTATTCACTGTCGCTCTCGAGCAACAAACTTTGATTTTTTGGGTCTAGGTCAATTTGATTTATATATACTATTTTACATTCTCGTATGTAAATGTTCCTCGTGCAAACAGTTTACTTTAAAGTCAAATCGATGAATAAATAACAAGAAACAGAAACATGTTCTGTCCATGCTAATGAAAAGATATATTGTAAAAACACATGTATCTTTGAAATAAAATAAAGCAAAAATCAAAATGTTATTGCCTGAATAACAGAGATGAATTTGTATGCGAATGACTCCCTGTGTTTTATTACTAAATATTGTATTTTAGTCCTTGAAAATGTCTGTAATCAATTTAACACATCACTACGTAAATGACATAAATGTAGAAGAACATCAATTCCGGAACGACACCAACATTCTTCACTATAAATGTACTTATGATTAAAATAGAAAAAGTGGAAACTCCACAAGTCGCTCAACACAACAAAAACGAAAATGTTGCAGGCTCGGTTTGATTGAGCCTGTTCATGGACGGTAGTGGAAATGCATGCTACCGTCCACGCCCTCTAGCCCTGGGTTGAGCAGAACTGAACATTTACACATGCTAAAAGTACAAAAAACAATTTAGAGACATCCGCAGATGTGTTCATACGGCTGTGCACATGGAACCTTCAATGCTACGCTAGTGTGTAATTCCATGAAAAGCGGCGTATGGTCCCCAGTTAAAATAATGGGTTTGCCCTAAACGAGAAAACAATGAGCAGAACTAAACAAACTGGAATTTAGAAAGGGGATCTGAGGTTATGGAGCCTGCATATCACAGGAACTGCTAAAAGACAAAATTTAAAAAGCAGGCACCACATCCAAGGGGTGATTAAACAATACCCAAAGCTATGAAAGCGGGAGTATTGGAACCACCCAGGCCAAAATGTTCATGCTGAGAAACTAAACAGTACCAGTAACACGACATAAAAGTCGTACTGAACAATCTGAGAAGATCGAACTATAACAGCCCTGATTCAATATACGGGGTATCCTGAAATTTTATTTATTGTCTTTAGCTGTAGCATAAACGTATGTAAAGTATAGATAAATATAATTCAACAAATCTTTAAATAACACAACTACAATCATTTTATTTTTCAATGTTAAGATCAAAAACAAACTTTTTTTCTTTTTCAAATTTATTCATAAAACAGCATAGTTATTAACAAAGCAAAAAATATAGCGTCAAATCACGTCCACAATATAACATATAATGTGTAAGATTAGTAATAAAGAAGACGGTTATCTTCTTTAAACAAAATAATAAGCATTACATATTACATTAAATATTTCTTTGGCAATAGTATTCAACAGCAGTTAGAAATTTATTAAGGAATAGCAATTTATATTTTTTTATTTCTTGACAAATATTTAACCGCAATTAATATATCAGTGTGTAATATTTCGATCATATTGATAAATTTCTTTCTCCGTTCGCTAAAAACAAATATGTCTTGTAAATACAGTATGTAATTATACTGAGCAAAAAAATAATATCCTGGTATTCTTTATAATCAATTTTGTAACCAATTACTATGTTATTCATATTTTTCAATGATTTATTTAAACCACATTTACTAAGTACTTTATGAACAATTTTCCAGACATCTGATAAATAAATGCACTCAATGAAGAAATGACGACTATCTTCAATACAATTACATTGATGGCAGTTTGGGCTATCTATCATTTTCCAAGTAAAAAAATTTAAGTTTCTAGCAACAATACGATGAATTAATTTATATTTTAGCTGTTTGATTTCAGGAATAATTTTGTTTAAAAAATAGTAAAATGCATTCCAGTTTATTTGTAACCAAGTTGTATTTCCCAATACCTGAATATACGGTGATTCAATTTTCTTACTAAGAAGTACCATGCATATATCCTTGTTGGTAACTTCAGTAAATGGTTTCCTTTTTACAGCAGGAAAGGTTAAATTTGTTCTAACTTTAGTCAGATAAGAGTCTTTTGATTTTAAAGTGATTTTCCATTCCTTGGGAATTGTGTTTTTCAAAATGTTTATTTCTGATATCCAGTTATTTTTTACCTTGAGACTATTGAGTATTCGATTTATATGAAGTTCACCTTTCTCTGACAATAAATCATCAACAAAAATATATTAGAATCTATCCACTTTTTGAATGTAATACATTTTCCTTTATGCTTAATAAAGCTGTTACCCCATATTAACTGTTGCCTTTTTTATCAAAAGTTTCTAGTTTACTATTGTCGCGGAGAGAACTCTATCCATATTTGTAGCACATTTTTATAAAAGGCAGGTAGAGATAAAAGTTCTGCCTGTGGAAATGATTTAATAGAATCTAAATTCATCATAAATACTAAGAAATTCCTTCCATATTGATTTAGGAAAAAAACAGGGATAACCTTCCAATTCGCTTTTTCAGCAGAGATTAAATTTTTTACCCACTTAATTTTCATTGTTTTAGAAAAAGAATCAATATCTACCATATCAAGGCCTCCATCACTTTTATGGCTAATTATAATTGAACGTTTAATTTTATGATTTTTGCCATTCCAGAGAAACCTAAAAAATATAGCGTTAATCTGGTTAATGATATCTTTTGGTACTTCTAAATTTTGCAATAAATATGTGAACTTTGGTAAAGCTAGAGATTTCAATACAAGAATTTTCCCATAAAATGTTAAATTTCTTTTCCTCCAGTTTGAGATTTTGGCATTGTAGAATTTTTTCATTCCAGTTGAGGTCATACATTCTTCTTTTTTTTGTTACCAAAATACATTCATAAAGCTTTCACGTAATTATTTGTAATATATATATCGTAAATATTTGTGCATATATTATTCTTCTGTTTTCCTATCCATAGGCCTTCTGTTTTTCTTTTATTTAATTTCAAACCTGAATATTTGCCAAATTCTTCAACCTCGGTGACTTCAATAGGAATTTCATTGTGATATTTGAAAAAAGGGCTGTATCATCCGCTAGTTGTGTTAATTTTATTTGTTTTGATACATCAGTTTTTACAGTTATTCCATTAATGTCTTTGTTTGATCTTATTTTTATTGCAAGTTTTTCGACTACAATGATAAAAAGAAGAGCTGATAATGGACAGCCTTGTCTTATGCCTTGTGTTATAGAAAAAAAGTCCGAAATCCATCCATTGTTGGTAACACATGCAGATATATTAGTATAAAATATTTTAACCCATCTTAAAAAAAATCATGAAAGCCAAAGTTTTAAACATAAAAACCCAATCAACCGTGTCAAAAGTTTTTCTGAAATCTAGGAATAGAATTGTTCCATCAATATCTAACTTATCAGTATAGTCTATTATATCTTGGATTTGTCTTATATTTAAGCCAATGTATCTATTTTTAATATAGCCTTGTTGATCTAAACTCACTATTTTCGGGATTACAATTTGTAAACGTTTGGCTAAAACTCTTGCCGCAAGTTTAAGATCTACATTTAAAAGAGATAAAGGCCTCCAGTTTTCAATATTATCTGGGTCACCTTTTTTATAGATCAATTAAAATACACTTTGCTTCTGAGATATTGATAATTCTCCATTTCTGTGACTATAATTCAAAGAATTTATCACTAAATATCCTATAAGATACCAAAATTAAATATATAAAATTCATAAAATTCAACGGTTAAACCGTCTAAACCTGGAGTTTTATTAAGTTTTATTTCATTAATATCTTGAGTGCATTCATCATAAGTAAGTACTTCTTCACAAACAATTCACTTTCATCTGAATTACGAGTATATAGATTTTTTTTATAAAACTCAACCCCTTCCTTTAAGATTTCATCTTTATCAGTAATTCTGTTGTTATTTATAAGAAGTGAATTTATAACCTTTCTAGTTTGGCATGCTTTTTCTAAACTAAAAAAAATATTTAGATTTTTTTCACCTTGTTCTAAAATATTAACTCTCGAACGAATTTGTGCTCCTCGTGCTTTAAAGTTATAAATTTCTTCTATTTTTTGTTCAGTTTGAAAACTTCTGCGTTTATTAATATCATTCGATTTCTGCTGTATCAAGATACTTAATTCTTCTTCTAATTTAGAAAGACGAGTTTTTCGGTCATGTGCTACTTTTCTAGAAATAAGATTGTTTGCTCTTTGATTTCTAATTTACATAGTTCCCATTTGGTTTGTTCATTCTTAATATCAGACTTCATGAAATTTGAAATAATTTTTGAAATATAGGATATATAGTTATCATTTTCAAGTAAAGAATTTCCAGAAACCGGACAGGTTACAGGATACGGACAGCTACGTCAAATAGGCCACATCAGGAAATATCTAAATACAGATGCTACAAAATCGCTAGTAAATTCACTCGTCACTTCACGCCTTGATTATTGCAATGCGCTCTTGTATGGTGTTCCGAAGGCCTTGCTGAATAGACTTCAAAATCTTCAGAACACTGCAGCTCAAATCATAACGAGAATATCGCGTTATGATCACATTACACCGGTATTAAAAGAACTGCATTGGATACCAGTTACTCACAGAGTGGACTTTAAGATTCTAATTCACACATACAAGAATTACATAACCAATCACCGATCTATGTTAAAGACTTGCTAGAACTCTATCAGCCAGCAAGAAATTTGAGATCCAAGAACAATTAAAAAAAACTAGTTGTTCCAAAAAGCAAAACTGTGAGGTACGGTGATCGTAGATTTTCATCAACTGCACCGAAGTTATGAAATGCTCTTCCGGCTACCATTAGAGACGCTAAAAGCTTGGATTCTTTCAAAAGATCATTAAAAACACACTTTTTCTTTAAGGTCTATTGAAACTAGCTTTGCACCGGAAAACAAGCTGTATATGATTTTGCAATAGAAACTATTTACTGTTCTTTATTATTCTTTATAATGTCTAGTACAATTTAAATGTAGAGTAAAATCTGATTCAGGCTAAATACCTTTTATTGTTGATATATTTTTATGTTGTATTGTGTGTCCATATCATTCTGTAGTTTGTACAGCGCTTTTGAACGTTTATGTTATGGATGAAAAGAGCGCTATAAAAATCTGGTAAATAATAATAATAATAAAAACCGGGCCCACGGGTGCTCGGTATCCTGAGTTCTAAGGAAATAGCAAGATGGTCAGTATACTGGATTTGTGCGGGTTTAATATCAGCTGAGAGAACAAGTGGTATAATATGTTCATCTATTAACCAGAGATCAATCCTACTTTTTTCGATTCCGTTTTTACGCCGCCAGGTCAACTGTTTTTGTGGTCCATTTATTTGTCTCCAAATTTCTACTAAATTGTGTATTTTAGTAAGTTTCATCAAGGTTGACACCGGAAATTTAGTCTTTATTTCTTGCGTATTGCAAATTCTATCTTGCTTTGAAAAAATATCGTTAAAGTCTCCTGCTATAAGTTTCAGCCCTTGACAATTTTCTGTTATAAGGTCGATTAGTTTATTGAAATAAACATTTCTATTCTCATGATCATTAGGGGCATAAATGTCAATTAGAGTATAAGCATTATCATTCATTTCAATGTTAAGGATGACATATCTTCCGTCGGCATCGTAAAATTCATCAATTAATTTATAGTTTACTCTTTTTAAAATAAAGACCGAGCAACCTCGACTGTTTGAAGTTCAAAATGAATGAAAACAATCCCAGTCTGAAAATTATAATATAACACTTGCTCCATTTCTTTTACAAAATGTGTTTCTTGAAAGAAAACGAACTGTACCTTTTGTTGATTAAGCCATTCCTTTACCCTATATCTTTTATTTCTATCTTTTAAACCCTGTACATTCAACGACGCAAAATGGTTATGAGAAAAGTTACAGTTTGATTTTGTCATAATTAAAGATTCAGTAATTAATGTATTTTACAAATTACTATTTAAAATAAAATCTGTAAAACATAATAAAGGGCTTATGCACTTATTACTGATTCAAAAAAACAAAAAAAACAAAAACGAAGCGCATCTATAACGTAAAGGGCCATTACTGATTACATTATCGATCAAACTTAAAATTTAGAGTGTCTTGAAATAATGTTCATATTTCTTTTAGTGCTTTTTTTCAAAGATAAAAGACTTATTGTTGCGTATGCAAAACAAAAAACAACAATGTTTTCCTTCATGGACAAAAGGAGCAATAAAATAATGTTCAATCAGCAATACATACTACAGTAGGAAGTAATTTATAGGTTGACTCTTACAAAACAAACACAAGACAATAATAAACCAAAAATGGTCATGTATGTACGAAAAAACATTTGCATAATTCCTTAATGCGTATGAGAGTATTCTTATAACAAACTATTACTTCAAAAAAGGTAAAGAGTTTACGTACATATTACTAATTCATAAGTACTTGTACTTAAAGTTATCCGCGTATCTCTTGAAGTAAGCGCTATTGCTGATTACACTTAACAAATATTATGCGTTTCTACCTATTACACCGTGTATCGAGAAAATACATGTACATTATCGATCAAACTTAAATTTGTAGTGTATTGAATAATCGTCATCTTTGTTGTTGTTGTTGTTGTTTTTTTCCAAGATAGAATACTAATTGTTGCCTGTGAAAAAACAACAACCATGTTTTCAATATATGTATAACTACTAACCAAAAATAGTATAAAGTTTACGTACGTATTACTAATTCATAAGTACGCGTGTACCTTAAAGTAAGCGCCATTATCGATTACAGTTAGCAAGTACAATATATAAAAGTTATCTACTAATTTTGCATTAAAAATGCATTTTCAATTAAAATATAACCTCGAGGTTAAGTAACGGATTATTCTTACGATTTACTGTATATAAAATAATTTTGTTGTGTCTATCTTCATCATGTTTAAAACAATAAAATAATGTTTCAGTCAGCAAAGTACATACTGCATTAAACAAATATGTAAATAGGTTTACTCTTACGAAACGAAACAAAAGACAAAACTCAACAAATTTGTTCAAGTATGTACATAAAAACACCTGTAAAATTCCCTTTTCACAGTAAAGAAGAGTTAAGGGTGTGCCTATTAATTTACATGTCATTTTTCACAAAACATGTGTCTATTCATTTAGCTGGTATACATTTCTAGTGGTTCTGCTATAACCATTTTATTTTTCAATCAAATAAACCTGTTGTCGTACAAAATCACAATCAAACTCATTGTCCGTGAAGTGTAACACAATCAGTCATAAGTCAGCAGTGATACAATTGAAAGAGGATTAACGTCTCTTTTTTCCTCGCTTCGTATTCACTCATTGATTATCGTGTAATTCTTTGGGTGGCGTCGATGGTGTCCGCTCGCTAACGATTAGCTGTTTGCCTCGGTTTGGAATTCCGTTACTCACACTATTTGCAAACTTGTGCAGTGTTTGTTGAATCCACGTGCCTTTAGATGAATTGTCACTGGTCGCGTTAACGGTTGACTCAACAAAACTAGCCTTTGGTGTAGAGTGAGTAGGCTGCGCACATTTTGTCGTAGTGTCTATGTCCACCTCATCTGAGTCGGAAAACGGACTTCTAGTAGTTTCGTCTGCGTCCCCGTTGACGTCTGATTCGGTTTCATCTCTGGAGAAGCGATCACATTAGCTCTGCTTATGTCCAGAACGTTTACACTTTGCACAAACCCAGTCATTGGGGCAGCTAGAAAACACATGGCCGGCCGTAAAACATTTGGTACATTCCTTTGGCCTGTCATTGCCTTTTTTCTGCCCGAGGTGTATTACGCGACCCGTTAAGTGTCCGAACTGCATAATGCTAGGTAGGGGCTCCTGAAGGAAAGAAGCCTTTCTGAATTCCAGTTTGTTTAGTTCTGCTCATTGTTTTCTCG
Source organism: Mercenaria mercenaria (assembly GCF_021730395.1). Lineage (NCBI taxonomy): Eukaryota > Metazoa > Mollusca > Bivalvia > Venerida > Veneridae > Mercenaria > Mercenaria mercenaria. The sequence continues at coordinate 67,377,139 of NC_069376.1, read as the reverse complement.
TTTAGGACAAACCCATTATTTTAACTGGGGACCATACGCCGCATTTCATGGAATTACACACTAGTGTAGCATTGAAGGTTCCATGTGCACCGCCGTACGAACAGATCTGCGGATGTCTCTAAATTGTTTTTTGTACTTTTAACATGTGTAAATGTTGAGTTCTGCTCAACCCGGGGCTAGAGGGCGTGGACGGTAGCATGCATTTCCACTACCGTCCATGAACAGGCTCAATCAAACCGAGCCTGCAACATTTTCGTTTTTGTTGTGTTGAGCGACCTGTGGAGTTTCCACTTTTTCTATCTATTAGCTAGAAGTATCCTGTCTCCTGTTGCGCAATTTGTCAATTTTCCGTTCACAAGGAGCATTTCACGATAATTAGATATTATTTCAACGTTTTTAGGATCAAAACTCTTGTGATGGTTCCATCATCGACAGAGAGTGGAATGTTCTGCACCCGAATCCTAATTGCATTTTCACCGTTTAATCTATCTGGGTTGTTTGACAATACTGGTATAATCTTTCCCCTTAAAGGAACCCCCTGGGCTAACAAGGTTACTTTATCATCAAGATTGTCTAAATATATCCGCCACATACCCCGTATGTGCTGGAGCCCTTTTATATTAGATGGATCAATTCTTTGGCTAATCGCACAGTACAAACTCACTGGCGCCAGATCAGAAAGAAAATACCTCTGTACATGTTATATCCTACCCCTAGGTATTCTATAAGAACCATGGTCATGAACGGGAAAATATACTAACCCATTTCAATCGCGTATTTCATACCTAAAACACGCAGTTCAGTAAATGTGTACTACTGATATTAAACAAGCGATAATTGATCTTCCATCGTGCACCAGTCACATTGTCTCAATATTCCAAATTGCAGAGATGCTCCATATATTTTATGCTTTAGTCAACGTTACAGAAAAATCTTGCGTGAACTCCCCTAATGAACATCCGGTCTAGAGGTCACGGCAGTGTGCACATGTTAAGCGAAATGTAAACAAACAAAAACAGAATGCAATACATTCACAGTTTTACGATAAGACTCGAAATGATGAATGAAATTCATCTTGTATATGATTTTGAATTTGAAATCATACATTGGTATACATCTATTCTGTTTATTTAATTCATTTTGCACATTTATGCTGCATATAAACATTTTAGCGTACACGTGTAGTAAAATGACGACTGACATACATTTTCACATCAGCAAATCAGAGTGTGTCTGTAATCTAGACCGGAACTTCACCAGGGAAGTTCAAGCAAGTTTTTTGTGTACCTTTGAAAAAACTGTAAACTACACGTTGTTTTTCTAAGACAAGAAGTATTGAAAAAATGAGACCGGTACACAACGGAATATTTACCACTTGTTTAATATCAATAGTACACATTTACTGAACTGCGTGTTTTAGGTATGTGTTCCTTTGTTTGTTCGTTTCGTCTTATGTGTTGGCTTTGTGTGCGTGTGTGTTGTTCGTTTTGTCCTTATGTGTTGGCTTTTGGTGTGTATGTGTGTGTTTGTGTGTGTGTGTGTGTGTGTATGTGTATGTGGTGCGCGCGTCTGCGTGCTGGGGGTTTCGTTTTGAGGAGGCTGCGTTTTTGGTGCGTGGCGTTCCCTGCTTGATATTTTTCTTTGTTTCTTTAGTATATTTTCCCGTTCACGACCATGGTTCTTATAGAATACCTAGGGGTAGGGTATAACATGTACAGAGGCATTTTCTTTCTGATCTGGTGCCAGTGTACAAACTCACATGTGTAATCCATTCCTCCCGTGTGGGCTTTCTATTTCCAAAAACAGATCTTTCCGACAGAAACACGAGCGGAATGTTATTTGTGTCACTGATATTTTGTTGGCCACTGTCCGCCATGTTTGATTGACCGCTTTCACCAACCTCGTGGTTATCCTCTTTAGCACTGTTTAAATCCATTTTAGATCGCAAATCAATCTATTACAGCTCCAATCACTTTTTAGTCAAAAATTTCCTTTTTCACAACCGTTATTTTTATCGAAAACACTAATTATATAGACCGTAAGTAAACAACAGCCATAGCATTTAAATCGCTTACGTCATTACAAAACTAACTTAATCGTATTGATATAACTGACTTTTCATCTTTTTGAAGTATTTGTTTAACCCTTTGACACCGAATAGCAGTGAATGACCAGTGTGAATTTAGTATGATCTGGAATATTTTCACTAATGTTAGAGCCTTTCTCAGCGGGGAATGATATTATTTATATTGTGTTGTTTAACTTGTTGAAAATAGGGTAAGTGCGAGGTTGGCATGCCCTAAACGCGTTTAACCCCCCAGTTTCCTTTATATAGGTTATTGACCATTCCAAGGCGATGCCCCATTTTCAACTTGTTTTCTGTCCGTCTTGTATTTTCTGTTGTCTTGTTTGTTTTTAGCGTTTCTTTCCTCTTTCTCCTCACTCTCCCTATCCCCACCCATTCTCTCCCTTGCATTTGCGCTCCCTTGCTTTTTGGCGTCCATTCCCCCATTTACTTTGAGTAAGTAATCGTGCACACCTTAATTTTGGCTATCGGAATCCTAAGGCGGTGCACGATTGTTTTTTCCCTGTTTATGTGTATGCATGTGTGTGCTTGTGCGAGTATGTCTTGGGCAGTGCCCTACGGTGTTGTCATATCTTACTTGTCTTGTTTATCTATGTAAGTTAGTTATATGTGATTGTGTGTGTGTGTTTGTCTTTTGTACGTGAGTGTCTGTGCTGCTGTAGTTTACGTTGTAGGGAAATTGTGATTAAGGAACGTAGCATTTCCTATTCAATATTCATCTTGTTCCACTTTCACTTTCACTCCTCGACCCCTTTTACCCCCTACCCTTACTACCCATTTTTTCTGTAATTTGCACAAAATTGATATGTTCTTGTTGGATTTTTGAAACAACACGTCTATAATATTTTTCCATTACAGCTTCTTTTTGATGTGGACTACTTTGCAAATGCGTGGCTCTGAGGCTATGTTTGTGGTGCTTTGTGCTTTCAGGAAATCTACCCTTACCTATTATCAATTTTTTTCAAATTTTAGAATCAAGAGATGAAGCAAACTACGATTTTAATTCAATTTTCTTTAATTTTCCCTTTCTTTTCAATGCATAGATTATTTATTTTATATAATTGGCACACATAATTATATAAGTTCAAATTTTATATGAAAATAAAATACTTTTATGTCTGATTCAGTAGTTAAGACTTTCCTTCAATTTCGTTTCTAATTATTACTTAAAGGATTCAGTAAATCGTTTTGTTGATTACAGATCGATCAAGCTTGTTGTAGTGATTATGAACTGATTTTATTGATCTGGGATTATCAAGAATCCAGTGAAGTAAGAATAAGAACCATAATAAAAATAGTTAGGAATGCCATAAACATATACGACATCATTCCGGTCTAGATGGTAGGTACCAGCACCAGTCAACATGTATGCTCCAACTTCATTGCTGTTATCGTCTTCAGGATTTATGTGCAGGTAAAGCTTAGTGCTGCCATTGATTCTTAAATAGGCATTTATAAAGCCAATATCTTGAAAATACTTTGTTAAAGTCACAACAAAATGGTACACTCCAGGCACGTTACATACAAATTTCCCTGTGGTGGTGTTATATGCATTTCCAAAGTTAGTGTAGGTGTTCCGGAACAAGAGGGCTGTGAAGACTGACGAATTACGGTATATATTGTACGCTGTGAATGCCACTATGTGCTCTGTAGATAATAGAAATGTTAAAGGAATTATATTTATATTCGTTTCCGAGAGAGATATTAGAAATGCCCGTGTCGATTATTATTATTTAAGAATTACATTTTTACTGCGAATGATTCGTAAGAAAAATAATTAATTATGCAACGTGATTTAGATGAATGAATCAAATATCATAACTTTTTACCACTTTTGTCTCTAGCTTATGTTTTTATTACAAAACTAGCACTGCCCTTAACTAATAGAAGTTATGCAGTTAAAAGTGAAATGAACCGTAAAACGTCTTTCTGAATAATATTATAAATACAACATTCTTATTGCCGTTAGTTTGTTACGAATAGAAAAGTTGACCACAAGTTCTTATGTAGTCTTTACTAACTGTACCGCTTAAATAAGCTCTTGCAATTCTGTTATATAATTACATGTTATACTTACGAGGACACGTTGTCCTGTTACATGTGCTAACATCAGTATAATCTCCTACACATGATCGACCAGTCAATGAAGGCGTTGGACTGGTACAGGATCTTGATCGTGTACGTACACCAACACCGCAGCTCTCAGTGCATAATCCCCAGTTTTCCCAAAGAGACCAACCGCCATCTAGTAAAATACAAAAACAAGTCATAAATGGATTTTGTGTTAAGCATATACCTTAACCTGGCATGGTGCATATAAAATACTTGTGAAAACGTTTTTCCATAACCGGCCGCTTCGCTTAACTCACTCGTGAACGGGTTTTGCCGAAGGAAATGCCAATTTGGTTTTACATACGTAGTTCGATGGTTACTATTTACGAGTTAAAAATCCCGAACGTTCTCGCCATTATCATGTCTAAATGTTAATTAATAATATTGTTCATTTTTGCAGAACCTACCGAAATGCTATATGACAGTTTCGTATATTTACGTTATTTTAATGACCGAGTCCACAATCTAGCATTTTCTATATTTACGTTAGCAACGTCATTATGCACAATGTTGTTTAAGAAATAATAATATATTTCATTTTGTGATTTGTCGATTAATAAAACATTGTTTGGAGTTCAGATAAGAAGCAATTATATCGCAGCCCGAGTGATATAATAATGAGCATCTGAACAACGATATATGTATAGATGATCTTTAAAGATGAATTGATATGCCTAAAATGTTTCACATATTCAATTATTCTAATCACATTTATTGATATATATCAAATTAAAATAGACGGAATCACCCTTTTATTTTAGGACAGATCCTGTATTGATTCAATTTGTACAAATATGTATTGCAGAGATTGCGCAGGTAATGTAGAATGTAAACATCATGTGATTTTGAGTCGTAAACATCTTTAGTCATCCCAAACTTTTCTTACTATATTATATGCCTTATGAAAAAGAAATAGGACCTTGTTGGACAGGTAACGAGCCATATTCGTGTTTCTTCTAGATACAAAGCGTTTACTCATTACGAGAGCGCATACATCATTGTAAAATAACTGCTCTAAATCGAAGCAATTTTTAGGAGGTATATAAATCTTACTTTTTAATGGCTTCATGTAAATTCAAGCCACTTCAAGATCTAGTATGTAACGTTTTCTCCTGCCAACATCTGTGTTCAAATATTTAATCTTAACTGAGAAATGACATTATGCCTTCGGTTTTTCAGACGTGCAGAACTATATTAAAGAGTAATATGCAAAAACATATATTTTATATAGAAGTTAGAACGTCAAAAACACAATTTATTTAATACAATGTATTCATTCTAAAAACAGGGTCACAGTTATCATCCAAATACGATTGTAAACAACAGTAACCCGTAACGAAAATGAGTAAAATGGGTTGAGCGCATCTCTGCTGTTCCCACTTCTGTTATCTATGGCTGAAACAATGATACGCACTTGACTTGACTTGACTTGCATTTATTTCACGTCGACGCTAGCGAATAAGTACAAACACATTTTCAGAAAGAAGCCGCAAACCTGAAACGGGAGTAACTGCTTAATTTGAGGTGAAATGTTAATTCAGGACCTTCCGTGCAAGTAAATCCTACAAGTTTTGAACAAAGGTTGTTTTTCTTTTCCATGTCTGCTTTTTGACAATAAATAGATCAGACGTCGTCAACTTTGAGCAAACCCCCAAAATGTTTGTATGGACGCCGCCATCTTGGAATGGACGTCACGTCTTTTTACAACGCAAGTCTACGAGAAAAAGCATAACATCTTACTTTTTAACTTCATTTTACATTTTTTCAAAAAAGTGAAAAGGTGCCTGAAGATATTAACCTTCTGGTATTACACTGTAACGATGCCATTTTTGACAATTTTACATACAGTGTAAATAAAATATCGGATGTCAAAAATTAGGTTGGACAGACTTTAGTATGATGCAAGTGAACCTACTCCAACCTGCCTCGTTCTGAACAACCTACAATTTCATCCGCCAAATCCGTAACGGATTGTTTGAGATGAATATTCCGGTCATAGCTTTCGTTGATTCAAAAGGTATCCAAGTGGTAGTAGAAACCTCTAGATGTTTGAATATACAGTTGAAACTCGATATCTCGAACTAGCTCATCTCGACATTTCGGCTATCTCAAACACATTTTCAAGTCCAGGCCAGAAAACAAGTGCAAAATTATTATTTTAAGTCGCATTTTGATTATTTTGAAGTAAAACGCTCGATTTCTTGGAATACAAATGTATCTTAAATTATATTGTAGGTCTATAAGGCATGTATGTTTAATGTATAAAATACGGTAATACGCCTAGATACATGTAAAGTATACCACAGGATTGGAAACCTGAACGTGACGATATCTATAAAAATATGTTCCACTATTTCGCACAATGTTTGTGGGGTCTAGCCAATTAGTATGTGTTGCCTTATCAGATTTCAGATAACTACCTGTACATGACTCCCTGTTACATGTTTTCACTTCTACGGGACTTCCGTGACAATATTTCCCAGACAGTGATGGTAATGGATTTGAACATGTCCGAGCTCGACTTTGCACTCCTCCACCGCAGCTTTCACTACACGAAACCCAATTTCCCCAACTTGTCCATCCACCATCTACATCTTGTCAAACAAACAAATAGCATCATTTACATCGGATAAATTGTAACGTTTATAGTAAGTTAACATATATTTTGTGTCTAAAGGCAAAACTAATGAACCTCTGTGTACGATTAACAGAACTGAAATCACATACGAATAGTCACTGTCATAGAAAGATATAATAGACAGGATGCAATGCATCGCAATATCCAACTCTCAAAAACCAACACATTTATAATACTTAAAACAAAGCTTCATTAATATGTGCTTTATTAAAGAAAAAACAATCAACGGAAATCTAACTCTGCTTACACTGCATTAGCAGAAATACCAACCGGAAATAATTAATTGGATGTTTGCGTTTGGGTTTATTTCACTTGGTATTCAACAGTGTTTCGTATTGCTATGGTATAATGTGTTAAAATAGAACAATATTACAGTGAACTAGATTTATTGTGTGACAAGAACATGCTTGGTGTACTCTTTGTCGTGTTCGGTGTGTTGAACTGTTGCGCAAGCGGGAAATGTTTTTAACAAAAATACAAAATAGATCTTGTTGATAACTGACATATAGTAAATAACTTAATTTGACAAAAAATAATGTTGATTTGAAACAAAAAACTTGAAATTTCGTACAGGTAACGTGGTAGTAATTCGCCGGATGTGCCTTCGTAATCCGTTCGAAACTAGTCTGTATTTATATTACATGCCTCCTTATGTAAGTTGCCTCTCCATAGTATGTGCTACTGACCGGGCTGTGCTTGAATACAGATTTATTTGACTAAGATTAAACTCCAGTAAAATCTTTGAGAATATTCCTTATGTCATGCAAACAATTTTTAATGGCGTGCCGGCCGGTACTCGTAGTTAAATGTTTACCCGAGGTCCAAAAAAACTTAGTATTGACTTTTAACCGGCAAGATGTTCAAAAACTATACAAAAACTATGGTGCCACCTTCCGCCTTGTAAATGCCATTTTCATGCCAGCGTTGAAACATCTATGGATTATTTTCAGCAACATTATATGATTTCAAGCTTGCGTCAGGAGTGCTTGGTAAAATAATAGGAGTTATTATCCTAACATCTACCTACCAAATATCAGCGTTGTTACAACAAGTCATAAGATCGTATATTTCGCATCATTTTCAACTCATTCATATGAATAAATAAGACAAATCTTCAACGCACGGGCAATGAAAAAGACAAGAAATGCTGATTAAATATGATATATTTTTTCTACATAAAATATAATAGCTGATTAAATATGATATATTTTTTCTACATAAAATATAATATAAGAAACCAAAATTAATTTTTATCTACGTATTTTCCAACTCCATTTATTGGTTTATATGCTACAACTTACCGGCCGTTTGATAATAACTGTGCAATGATTTGTTGCAATATGCACTGTATAATGTATGTCTATAATAAGACGTTAGTACCTGTCGTCCCTTAATCTAGGGTACAGGTTTACTACATGATTGGATAACGTACAGCGGCGGTATCCATAATATATGTGTCTGCTATATTTCGCACAATGTTTGTGGGGGTCACGACAATTTAATAAGAGTTGCTCTATCTGATTTCAGACCACTTACCTGTACATGACTCTCTGTTACACACCTTCACTTCTACAGGACTTCCAACACAATATTTCCCAGTCAATGATGGTAATGGATTTGAACATGTCCGAACTCGACTTTGCACACCTCCGCCGCAGCTTTCACTACACGAAACCAAACTTCCCCAACTTGTCCATCCACCATCTACATATTGTCAAACAAACAAAAAATAGCATCACTTACATCGGATAATATGTTATGGTTATACTAAGTTAACACATATTTTGAGTCTGAAGCCTTTGTGTACGATTCACAGAATCAAATCCACTTACGAAAAGACACTGTAATAGAAAGATATAATGGACAGAGTGCAAGATATCTCGAAAACGAACTCATTTATAATATTTAAAACAAAGTGCTAAATATTGTATCATAAGAAGAAACACTAACGGAAATGTAACTCTGTCTATACTTCATTAGCAGAAAAACCAACAGGAAATAATTGAATGGATGTTTGTATTTAGGTTTATTTCACTATTCCGTATTGCTTAACAATGGTATAATGTAGTTAAAATAGAACAGTATTAAACTGAACTAGATTAATTATGTGACAATAACATGTTTGAGTTACAAGTTGTGTCATTCTCGGTGTGTTGAATTCTTCGCGAGTGGGACATGCTGTTAACAAAAATACAATATAGCTTTTGTTGATAACTGACAAAAAGGAAATACTAGTAACCTAATTCGACAAAATAATGTTGAGTTTAAAAAAAACTTGAAATTTCGTATAGGTAATGTCGTTGTAATTCGCCGGATATGCATCCATTCGAAACTTGTCAGTATTTATATTGCATGCCTCCTTATATAATTTGCCTGTCCATAGTATGTTTTATTCATCGGGCTGTACTTTAATACAAATACAGATTTATTTGACTAAAGATAAAGCTCAAGTAAAATCTTTGAAAATATTCCTTATGTCATGCAAACAATTTTTAATGGCATGCCGGCCAACAGTCAAAACTGTTTACCCGAGGTCCAAAAAGACTTAGTTTTGACTTTAAACCAGCAAGCTGTTCAATAACTATACAAAAGCAGTAGTGCTACTTTTTCCCTTGTAAATGCCATTTTCATGCTAGCGATGAAACATCTATGGATGATGTTAAGCAACGTCATATGATTTCAAGCTTGTGTCAGAACTATTTGGTAAAAAAAAAGTAAAAGTATTTCCTAACATCTACTTACCCAATATCAGCGTTTGTACAACATATCTAAATCGTAAGATTGTACATTTCGCATCATTTTCAACTCTTCAACGCAAGGGCAATGTAAGACAAGAAATGTTGATTTAATATGACATATGTTTGTTAACCAGGTTTTCGTAGTTATTAGATTTAGGGGTATGTCGTCGGGCGGGCGGGCGTCAAACTTGGTTTCCGCAAAATTACTTTAGTTTGGAACAAGCTATAGACACCAAACTTGGCCTGTAGATAGATGGTAAGGAGACAAAGATTGGGATTGCATTTGGAGTCATTTCGATTAAAGTTAAGGTCGCTGTTGCTAAAAATTGGTTTCCGCATGCTAACTTTAGTTTGCATTGAAATTAATCTTGGCCTACCGGTAGCTAATAGAAAATTCAAGGTTTGGATTGTATATGGGGTCATTTGGTACAGGTTCAAGGTCAGGATAACTTATTTAATCTTCATACTTAAAAAATTCCACGGTGGCGCAGTGGTCTGGGTTGGTGGGCCAAAAGCTACTTTTTAGTCAGTGGTACGGAAGGGGCGTTGGTTCAAATCCTACTGAGATCCATTTTTTCCCCTTTTTTGTGATAAAGAGGTCATTTTAATGTAATTTGGTCAAGGTCAAGGTCACAATCACTAAAAATAGGTTTTTTTCTCTCTAAAACTAGATTTTTTTCTCTGTGTGATCATCAAAAAAGGTGGTTTCTGCTTTATAATTTTTGTTTGGACTTACTTACTGCCACCAAACTTTGTGTACAGCAAGCTTATCTAAAACATTACCTTTGAATATTTAGGGTCACTGTTACTAATAATAGAAAAATGGGTTCCACTCAATATCGTTAGTTTGGGTACACTTATTGTCAGTATACTTGGTGTGTAGATAGCTTTTATCAAACATAAAAGATTGTAAATGCATTTGTGATCACTTGGATTATGTAGCTAAAAATAGAAAAATGGTGTCATATTTGAAATAAAACATAGATTTTTTTGCTGTGGAATGGAAGAGTGTCGGTTTAAATCTCACTGAGATCCAATCGTTTTTTTTTCGTGGTTTTTTTTTTCGTTTTTTTGTTTTGTTTTGGTAACAAAAAGGTCATTTTAAAACCATTGGGTAACTAAAAATAGAAAAATATGTTCATAGTTATAATAAAAAATATAATGGCCCCTTTTGGACTTAGAAAATATCACATTTCTTGGTTAAGTTTTGCGTTTAGGTCAACTTTTCTACTTAACTGTCAAAACTATTGCTTTAAAAGTTGGAACAGTTATTTGCCATTAAAAGCTGACTCAGAAAATACCGTAAATCTACATTACTTTTTGCGAGAATTATAGCCCCTTTTGGAATTAGAAAATCAGATTTCTTTAGGTCAGCTTTCCTCCTATCCTATCAAAGCTATTGCTTTAAAACTTGCAACACTTGTTTACCATCAAAAGCTGACTCTGAAATTACCATAAAACACACGGGTAGGACAAGATTTCTATTATACAGAGATAAAAAAATCAGATGAGCATTTGAGTTACTGTGACTATCATACAATTTTGCAATGCACTTCATTTTGCAAAACCAACTTACTTACACACAACATTAATATTTTGACTATCCATTACTTTCACCAAATTACCAAATCCGAAAATGTTCACCATGTTTTAAAAATGTTCTGACATTTCATTTATAAAAGCTGTACAATCATTTTTTAAAGGTATAGAAGCAGATCAAGCAGACATTATAGCCTCGCCAGCTCTCTAGACAAAACGGCATTTGCAAAACCTTTGAATTTACAGGTCTGTAACTAACTGATTGATATAACAGAATGTATCAGATTAGAAAAAGCGAATAATTATTTATATCATATGTCAGAAAAGGGATCAAGTGAAAATGAAACACAATAAATGTAGATGTTCTTGCTGAATTGCATAAAATAATACATAAATAATCTGTAAAATAGTCCTGAACATAAACAGAAATGTTTAGCAAAAACGTTAAAAATGAAAACTTTCATTTTGACATTTTACCTGAAATCTTCTCCAGATTCTCAAATAACTCGACTTATTTAACAAACAGAAATAAATATTTTTTTTGTATGTTTTTATTAATTACATATCGTTCCATTATTTAAGTACAAATCTAAAAACATCACTGACGTCGAAACCGAATTATAACAAGAATGATGTAAAGGCTTTATGACACATGCTACCTGAAAACGTTTCTTAGAATGCTTGATTTTATAAGATATGAATTGAAAAATAGGAGCATGCCCCAAACACTCCCAATAAAATATGCGTGCCTTAATGCTGACGATGGAAACTAATTCCATTTGAAATGGATTGAAACTGTAAGAGGAATGAAGTACATAATGAATATATATTGTTGTAATATGGTTTAGTTAAAATTAGGCATAATTAAAAAAATACTTGAACAATAATGTCCTGATAATATGCGCATGTCCAGATCATGCTGACGACATCTACACAGTTTTAATTGAATGGTGTAGAATCTGTTAGAGGAGTTGAGTTTACATGGTACCTATGTAGTTGTATTAGGGCTAATTTGAATCCAGAAAAAATGTATCATAACTCAAAATTAATAAAACATGAAAGTTCTAACAATATGGATATGTCCACTTCATGCTGACATACACAGTTTTATTTGAGTAAATAGAGTTATATATACAAAATTGAGTGAAGGACAGACTGTTAAATACTATATGCCTTCCGATTGGCCATCAAAATGACATATAACGATTTGGCATTGAATGAGAGTTTTAACCCTAATGTCCGTGAAGATTTCAAAACATAATTTATTCTTTGCTGTTTTATTTTTTTTCTGAAATCCGTGATGACAATAAATAGCAATTATAATAAATAACATTTTTCGGTTTTTATTTCCTTTTTTTTTTGTGTTAAACATATAGGCAGTCTAGGATGCCGTTTTGTAATTCTCCATGTACATGTATATACTTGAGAAATTTCTGTTATTAAACTAATACAGTTTACTTTCTGCTGCTTTGAAGTATAACTTTGGTCAAACTTTAATGAAAATACTTGAAAGAACTTGAACACGTTTACAAATATTCTTGACGATTTTGTTTTGTTGTTATTTTCTGCTTGTTTTAGCCGAAATATATTATATTAGATAAAGTGCAAGAAATAAGATGTAATATTGTATTCTTAAGAACACATTTTTGCGAAAATGTCAGCCATCTTGGATGCCATATGGAATATCTCCATAGTAACCAACAAGAGAGAGTTATACTATGTAGAAAATACTTGACATACATTATTGTTGCCTAGTATGACGATAGATAACAGATTAGTCAAAATACAAAGTAAATAATGAAAATGATATATACTCAACATACATTTTCTTAAATAAAATACGGGTTTGACCTTAAATTTTACCTTGACCTTGAACCATCCAATACCCTTTTTTGACAGAAATTTTAAACTGTCTAAACCATAGTATGATATTTGAAAATAAAGTTAATGTTTAGTACATTTTGGAAAGGAAAGATCCATTTTAATTAATATTGGTCCTATCTGACAAAACCGGTGACCATCTTGGACGCGATCTTGGATTTCTCAGCCCGCACTAACTTGAGTTAAATAGTTTTGTCAGAATCATAAACTTCAGATATTTGCCAACATTTTGGTATATGGCATCCTTTGTTATACTTGTGTGACCACCTACCCCTTGAAATAGGCCTGTTCTTTTGCTATTAATAGTCACCCTACTAGAATAGGTCTGCATGAAATTTATCGACTTGTGGGAAGATTTTTAAATCTCTATAAACACCATGCAGACATATTCCACGATAATTAACTATTACATAAAAATATTGTACATATAAAAGTAATCATTCCAGCTTAAGGCTTTACATAATAAATAGGGTAAAGAACATATAAAAATTTCATCAATCGTATCTTGAAAATATTGATATCAAAACAACTAACCTTGGTGTTTTGGTACAGCAACAACGATTATCAAAGCAATGACTGTAACGCATAACACACTACCCAAGGCAAAATTAATATACATAAACAATTTAATGCGTTGGAGTGTATCTTCTTTTAATTGCGTTTTCTTTTTTAATCTTAACTGCTCATACAGTCCTTCCTCATTCACTGTTTGTTCAGGTTTTGAACTTGCAGAACTTTGAAGAGGTGCAGAGGTTATTTTCATATTCTCATAGAAAGTCGTCTCACAATCACTACTAGGTTTCGTATTAATGTCATTGAATTCCATTTTGTAATAGATTAACAATAATGAACAGCCGTTAAACTTTACGTAAATATTAAAGTTTACATCAAAAATTCTTCATTTTATCATCAAGTGCTCAAGTCCGCAGTGTTATATAACCAACTTTCTGTCTTTTTACACCTACGTTTATGTGTATTTTATTATCTCTTAACTGATTGATTAAAAGGCAATGCGGAATGTTTAGGGCAACGTTATCAGTACATAGTCTAAGTGGCACTTGAGGTTTGCTGTTGTGGTATGTTTTTGAAAGGATAGAATATAATAAATCGCAACAACTGCAGACTCGGTTTGATCGAATCTGTTCATGAGGGGTAAATTATGAATGAAATGTTAACACCTTCGCGTTCCGAGTACCGGCTTCAACTGAACTCCATAGTCTTGATTACGCTATTCGAGCTACTAACCATGAAGCTGAATAGTCTTTCGAAAATCGCGTTATGTATGGGAGTAAGTCCGTGTACATGCCAGTGCAATTTTCGGCAGAAAATGCACAAAAAATAAAGAATGGAACAAAGCAGTGTAAGCTAAGGTATCGATAGAATATTGATTATATCTATCGGTAATGTTATTTACGAAACCAGACACACGGACCTTTGCTGAAAATCAGGTTTTTCAAACATGTTCTGTTTTTGGTAACGTTCATTTTGACCTAACAGTGATCTCGATCATGCCAAAAGCAATCCCCTAATATATCTTTCCTTTTAAGCTACTTACATGCAACCTTCAATTACAATATCTTTCCCCTAACTAGAGCTACTGAGAGAAAATTGTTTCTTCTTTCTATTTTTAGCAACGGTGACCCCAACCTTAAACCAGAAACAACATTTTCCAGCAAAAACAGTATTTTTAAAATCTATTTTAGAACATGTGACCTTGATCCTATGGTATCTAAATGGTTCTTTCTATTTTATTACCAAAAAAGACAAAGTTAAGCTCTGACCGGGCTTAGAACCACTTTTCACCCCTCTCACTCGAAAATCACAACATTACAAAAGGAACAACAGCCTAACGCTTTAGACCACTGTGCCACTTTGATCCCACTTACCCTATTTGTAATTCAAACCTTGATTTTACTAGTAATTTTGTTTCTGTTTTCAGTAACAGTGACCTTGACATTACTTCCACTGACCCCAAATACATTCCCAGCCTTGGTCTTTCTATAAGGTACTAACAAGCCAAATAATTGTCTCAGCCCAAACTATTGGCATTAAACGGAAACCAAATTTTGCTGACGATTCGAACCCCACTCCCGCCATCCCTATACCCCCTTAGTAACCGTGACCTTGCTTTTGACACAGTGACATTTAAATACTAGTAGGTCTCATTATTAACCCCCACCTCCCAGAAGCGTGGTTTTAACGTTGACAGAACATAACAACTAATCCATGGTGTCAATGACAAAATATCGCATCCTAACTGGAGTAATTGGGCGGACTTTTGGTTTATTACTATACTTAAAGTGAAGTGCCAAGTGTCAAAACTCTTATGTTTCTCAGACTATCAGACTTAAATTTACCGCATTAATAACTATAAATAATAATTTCTAATATTCTATACATGTCTCATAGACGGAAGGTCGGACGGACAAACAGAAGCATTTGAAACTCCGTTAATGTACATGAACATGTTCTTTTGCTTTGTTTGGAAGTGAACCGTAAGTATATTTGTATATTGTGTTAAGTGAATGTGATCCTGACCTAAATATTTGATAAGTTTTACTACTTGTTTACGTTACGGTACAGTCCGGTTATATCTGTTCTTCTATGCACGGGTTTATTGCGTTTGAAAATGTAAACAATCAAAACAATAACATAAAATTAAGTCAATATACAACGTCTACGATGCAAACAGTGAAACATCGTTGGCCGAGCAGTAAAGGTATTCGTGGGAATCGATAATATTTACTTTTAATACTGTAAAGTGCTTTATGTAAAGTTGATGAATCATAACAGAGAAGTAAGATATTTACTTTGACATCTGCAAGAAATTGTGTGTTATTCATTTTAACGCGTTCTTCAAATACATGTTTATGCAATATCAAATATACAAATCTGATGTTTTCCTCATTGCATCGCATGTAAAAGTAGAAAACCCTAGAGGTATACATTATATCAAACGAAACTAACGGAATAACCATTCTCGCATACCAGACTTCTACCTTGATCCAGTAGTTGAATTGCTGTCACATTTCGCCTATATTTTTAGTTTGGTTAAAATCCAGCCAGTCAGCGACGTTTCACGACAAATCTTCTAGAAGCAACCACAATCGACCATGAAAAACGTGACCGCGTTCTTTCCAATATCGACGCCAAATTATTTCGTGTGGTAAATTTCTAAACATCCGATTAGAGGAATCGCAGTCATGCATTACCGACGTTAACTATTAAACGTTACTTATTGTTGATAACCGAAATGCACCCGTTTCCTGATACAGGGTATGTCTGTTAGACGTACCAAAGACGTAAAAAAATAACGGAAATGTCCAAATCTCCCGTATCTCTAAATAAAATCTGAAAAGTTGATCCCCCGGAAGCACCGAGAACAAGGCCAAAAGTGAAAATAGCAGACTCGGTTTAATAGAGTATGTTCATGAGCAACAGGAAATGCAACACTGCTCATATATCTGTCAAATGGAAGACATAGAAAAAACGGATAGTCGTGAAACCCGTGACATTTAAGAAAATAGTGGCATTAGGTGGACATTGCTATTTGTTAAATCTGTAGTCACTTATTACAGTCTGAATTAAATTGTATTGCCCAGAAGTACCACAATGTGAAATTCTAGCCTACTTTAGTTTTCAATTACGGCAAATAACACAGAAATCTTTTCAAACCCGTAACACTTTGCTCACAAATCCCGTACCAATTATTTCGTCTATACGACATCCTAAGCGTACCAGTAAAACAGTTCTTATATATGTTAGTTTTGTTTAGGGTCATACAAATTATAATGGGTGCAAAATATAAGAATTAAAATAAAACTGAACAATTCTATACAGTATATCAGTTTAAAAAAATTCTTCGTCCAAACTATATACAAAAGATACCGTCAATGCACTATATATACATCATTTATTATTTTGAAACCAACCTTGAAGTGGCAAACATACGTTTGTTATGTTTAATGTAGTAATGTTAATCAATTTGGGTGCTGCCTCAATAACTGATTAAACATAGTAGACAATAGCTACATTTATTGTATGGTCTTAATATAACTTGGAATGTTTGCGTAGAGATGATTCTATGTTCATACTGGCAGGTAAAGAGGCTATTCTATTCATGAAAATAGGATTAAGCAATATTTTGTATATTCGTTATCCTTATAAATTTCATTAATATTAAAAGTGGTTGTGCTCGTGACCAAAGATGCACAATCTAAGACCGATCTGTTAGTGTCGGCTATGGATTTTACTATTTAATAGTTCAACAAATCACCTGACTGAAGAATACCGGCGATTGAAGTAAATATCTAAAGATAAAATATTTTAGTGAAAGATGGCCTTGGATATCTTTACGTATGTACCTCTGTATGTACGACATTATTTTTTAAAAGATGGACAAAATAAGTCATCTTAGTCTGAAGACAATTTTTGAGCTATTTTAAGCTATTGAAAGTTTTTTTGCAAGACACAATTTGCGGCTGACGATTAATCCTTAAGAACACCTATCAAATAATATGTCTGAACTGTAGCATGTTATTTTACATGTCCATCACCTAAGTTTTAGACCAGTTAAATATTCATCAAGAATATATATATATATTACGTGGGCCTTGATATATATTACTTGGGCCTTGATATATTTCTTGACGTCTTAAGTACACCCAATGATCTTAAAAACGCACAATCCGTATCTTGCAATTATTTCATCCTTGCAGTATGCATTCAAATATTTTTATACCTACTTTTTATTATTCATTAAATCTAACGCGGGTTCTTTTCTTATGCTTGTAACGTCGCCACCGTCGCCTTTGCACGTGTAGATCGAGCATTATTCATGTATACAAAATTCACAGCTTGCATTTACAAAAGCTAAATGTTATCAAATGTTGAGGTAACTTACACAAAAAGAGTCGTATAGTAGTAGTAGTAGTAGTTGTTGTTGTAGTAGTAGCAGTAGCAGTATTAGTAGAAGTAGTAACAATAATAATGTTAATAATAATAATAATAACTTTATTTAAAGAAGGTAATACATAAAGACATATAACAATTTTAGAACAAATTACAAATGTTAAGTTTCAATACGGCCTTCTGTAAAATAAGACAATAGAGAGATCGGCTGATACTAAGTGATTCCATCCTTCCAGGGGACTTTCGTTGACTACCCGAGTTAAACAAGAAACTTTTATCTCCTAAGCTTAATAAGTTGCATTTCTAATGAATTTCGGCTACATATATATTTGATAAATTAAATGTTAAATTTTGACAAACTCATTACAATGGTTCTTATATTCGTATTATTCCTTAGGCAAATAATGTTGTTAAATTTTCTGATCCTTATGAATCATTGAGTGCACACAATATCTAGGTAATAGAATGCAGCTTAAGCCGGTGTTAGGGGTTTTGCATATTTCATTTTCTCTCATGAACAGACTCAACCAAACCGAGTTTGCTACTATTTTGCTTGGTTGCATTCTTTGATCTTCTTATTGAATTTACTTTTAGCTATCACAACAGCAATCTTTAAGTACCGTTATCATCTCCTTTCTTGGATTCATCGTTGTTATATTTTCTTGTCCTTTTGGATCACAAAGAGCATTCAATATCTAGGTAATAGATGTCCGCTTAAACCAGTGCTAGCGGACGTGGGGGTGTTGCACATCTCATTTCCTCTCATGAACAGATTCAGTCAAACCTGGCCTGCTTTTGTTTTGATTGGTTGCATTCTATGCTTTGAATGGATCTCCATATTGAATTTATTATAAAATGTATACATATGCTAAAATACTTTTTTGTTAGGCAAGCAGGGTAGGCTATAAAAACATATCTTCAGTTAAAATCTAACATGTTTTAAAGTATGCAGTGAATACAACTTTCGATGAAACCCATTACCTGGTTAAAATCTGATTAGCCACCTTTAACAAAGCTGACTTCGTCCATGTAAAAAACATTTACTTACTATAGTAGTCGCAACTTGACCGCGATGGTTGACCTTAGGCTGATTATTCATATCGGTTATTTCATTATAGAAATCAAAGGTGCTTAGGGTAGCCGTGTATATTTGTATGGAATAAGTTTGTATACAGTGCAGTATTAAAGTATATACTAATAAACTTTGATAATGTGGCAGTTGACCTCAATACAATTGACACTGTTTATTCTTCAGTTCAGGTAAATCCAATATTTGCTTTACAATGGATCTATGACGGATTATCTTCGAACACCCCTGAAATTACTGGACTCAACTGCCACATTATCAAAGCTTATTAGTATATTGTAATACTTACATTTGATCAATTAAAACTTTCAAACACACTAATTTATATTTACACAAAATTATATTTCCTTTTTCTCGTGCAGCTCGTGTTTTACGTACACTCCTTTTCAATAATAGGTTGTGCCTCATTATGTATTATAATGCAAAGGTCAACCATCGGGGTCAAGTTGCGTCCACTATACATATCAACTGAGTGAAAATTAATGATACATCACACTCCATATAAGTAACGATTTGAATAGATAGATAGATAATTTATTGAACAAAAGGTCATAGACCCGTGAGTTCACATTGTATATAAACACTGCATAGTATATTATGTTCAATGGTGGTACAATCATATAAAGCATATTAAAATTACAGAAGTTGATAATCACTATAAATTTTCATTAACAATGTACATGATGAGGCAAAGTAAGATATAGCCTAAATGTGCCTAAACAAAATATGTCACGATACACAATTTAAAGCAAAATATACTTTCTAATATAATATTAATAAGCATGCATATAAATTTCACATACAATGTGAAATGTTCGTCTCTATTCTGGTAGGCCACAGTTTCTGTAATGAATAATTAAAGTAGATATCAATCTTAAAGAAAGCAAACATATGTCGTTTCATGATTTTCAAGTACAGTGTAACATATTACGCTGACTTGACCTAAAACTTTCTATAATTTATGAAAGGTTATTAAGGTAAACGGTTAACGGAAATGTGTACGTATGAATATATAAATGCCAAATTGTGGTAGTTTTTAATGTAAAAATCATTATGTAGCATAATGCTCTATGTAAAAGTGTTAGTTATAATATACTATCGGGAAAAAGAAACTGTGCATGGGTATAATACGCTATAACTTAGATAACTTAGGAGGTATATAAGAAATCGCAAAATAAAATTTCAACAGGGTTTTATCTGACCTTTATTTAACACCAGCTCAGTTGATATGGTTATTGCATCAGCAAATGACCGAGAGGGATACACATCTTACCTGTGTAAAGTTTCAAGCTTTAATTTATAAAATTTAGCGATACATGAACATTTTACACATGCACAGTTTCTTTTTTCCGCTAGTATATATAGGCCTACGGAGTTCAAATGCCTTGTATACAAATATTGACAGATTTGGATCTGGTAGTTTTCAGATGTTAAAAACTCTATAAATTTTGGTACGTTTGGACGTTTCCAATAACATTTCTTAATATGATTTTGTCTAAGATCTTTATATGTCTGGCATTATAACAAGAAGCTGAACTCATCTTCAATAACATTGCATATAATACACTTTCTTTCATTTCTCGGTGTTTTGTTTGGTTTATGCCATCTTCCTGTTTCTATAGATAATCGATGTGCTGATAGACAAAGTCTTGTTAAT
This sequence comes from Mercenaria mercenaria, assembly GCF_021730395.1. Classification (NCBI taxonomy): domain Eukaryota; kingdom Metazoa; phylum Mollusca; class Bivalvia; order Venerida; family Veneridae; genus Mercenaria; species Mercenaria mercenaria. Next base: position 67,356,490 of record NC_069376.1, on the reverse strand, counting down.
GCAATTCTGAATTTAGTAGATTTTATTCTATCAAGGTAGCATTTAAATTCGAAATCTGAAAAGAGTTTATAAGTTGATGCTCTTGTTGAACTGTCCAAAGACTTAACTCCAAAGTTGCACAAAATTGTCGTTTAATCGTTGTCTTAGATGGGATAAAAATATACCTTCGTTCCCTACACCTTGATTGAGCCAAACATGGTAAAACCTAATCTGTCTAATACTGTCTGAACTGATTTCGCCCAACAATTTTTATTCGGTCTAAGTTCCATATCATGTATCATCATATTATAAATATTTCTAATGTGTTTAGTGTTGTTTGACCTTCGTATTTTGAACCAAAATTTGATTATCTGGAATATTCTTTGATTTATTAGTGGCGCTCTTCCTAGTTCGCCATAGATAAAAGAATATAGAAGTAGTTTTATTTTAAGTTAATTAAAGGTCAGAGGTTGGACTTGGTACCCGTAAGAGTCAATGAGACGTAATCTGATTGGCCAAAAAAGGTAATTTACAATGATTATAAAATTTGTGTCAAAATCTAGGGATACAATGTTTTCTGTGAAATCTGGAATATTTTTTCAAGTGTCCGGCTGAATGCATGACGTCTTAATTTTTTCTTTAGAATTGTAGATGTCTGTGAGCATTTTGCCTCTACATGCCATTCGACAAGGGGGTAGGTTTGTGTGAAGATAAATTGGAAGAAATGGATCGGATAAACCTATATAAAATTGCTATTTTTATGTGTCTGAAATGCTGTCTTACTGTAAAACAATAACATTTTAATCGTCATCTCTCAATTTTAAGGTATGTGACAGGGTCATTTCTTATAATGGGAGCCTATGGTAAAAACAATAGCAGTGCCTGACCTAAAGGCAGTTAAACTATTTTTGATAGGAAGATCATCTACAATTTGCATTCACAGTCACAAACATACTCTGTATATTTGCTATATTTTCGCTCCTATACGATTTATATATTCATAAATAGATAGGTAAAAGACACGCTTATCTAAATCGTCGTCCAAACAAACCGCACTGTTTCCTGATATATCTGTTTCGCTGGAGTCTTATGTTTATCCTTTTTCATAGATATGTTAACATTTTTAAAACTGAACTTAAGATAAAAATTGAGCTCTAATAAAACTATAGACAAAATAACAATGTTGCTCCTGCTTTCCTCCCTCTGATGTGATTTAGGTTACACACCTTCAATACCAGTCTAAAAACATCTCGGCCAATCATGTAGGTGTGAGTGCGTTGCCAGGCTATTAATATTCCTAGTTTTCACTTCTAGACAATTGTTTGCAAATGACTGTTCGTAGAAATTTGATTTTACGAGGGAATGCCTCTTTTAATCGTGGTCGTCTTTTAAAGTGATTGTTCGGAAACATCTGTAAAATTCTTTTTTATTATTTTTATTCGCATAGCAATGAAATATACATTTTCCCTGGTGTTAATGTCTGTCCCTTCATTGGTACATGCGGGACTTTAAATCTCCATCCTAATTGATCAGTATTTACTATGAAGTACTAGTTGGAACTTGCAAAGCCTTTTAACCCTTAATTATATATACGCCTGTGAAACTACAATAATAAAAGTAAGCCATAACTTCGTAAGACCCATTGACAGGAAATACAGCACTTTGTTAAACAGGCAGTAGATTTTGAGATATGATTTCCAGCCGAGTCGACACCTTTTTAGCTTGTCTATTAGAGGAACATTTTCACTGGCGTCCACACCGGCGCCGAAGTCGGAGTCTCGATTTTGTTTCTTTATGTAAACTGGTATCTAAGTTACCACTTGTGGTTTTTGATTGGAACTTCACACACTTATTCATTGTGACAATCTCATATGATATGTACATGTTCCATAACTTTTGTTTGCAATTTTGAAACGTTATGCCCCTTTTTGGCCGTTTTGTAAAGGTTTTGCATGTAAGCTGGTTTCTCAGTATCAACGTTAATAATGTTGCGAGAACAGTTAAGTTTTTAAAATGTCACTGTTCATCTTAGGGAACCATACCATTTCTAACTTCATGTTTGCATCTTTTGTGTTATCTTTTTCTTTGTATTATTTACTTTGTAATGTCAAATATTTCTTGTAATGTCCTAAGTTGACATATATCGACAATTTGACAACCAACCTCAAACACATGGAAAAGGAGAATTACATTTGCAACACTGCCTTGCTAGCAATTAATTGACATTTATTCAGGATCTGCTGTATCATACACCGCATTGTGTGTTGTGTTTGTTTTATACAGTTTAGTATTTCCGATGATTAGTTGTCTACAAAAGATACCAATTTAATGACTTTTAAATACACTGTCTTATATACCTTTCTTAAACTAAACAGAATCAATATTTGACCAAGATGGTTTTAAATAATAAAGAAATGACTGCGATGAAATACTTTTATTTTGTTTAAGACTAGTCCATTATTGCAATCGGTGACCATATACCACGTTTTATGGAATTTCACACTAGTATATCATTGAACGTTCTATGTACAATATCGTATGAACACATCTGCAGATGTCTCTAAATTGTAATTCGGTACTTGTTTTATGCATAAATGTTAAGTTCTGCTCAATCTTGGGCTAGAAGGCGTGGACGTCAGCATGCATTTTCACAGCCGTCCATGAATGGGCTAAATGGAACAGGGCCTGCAGTATTTTTAGTCCCCTACTGGTTGAAAACCAGTTTCGGGGACTATAGGAATGCACTTTTCCGTCATTCCGTCCGTCCGTCCGCAATTTCGTGTCCGGTCCATAACTCTGTCATCCATGAAGGGATTTTAATATTACTTGGCACAAATGTTCCCCATGATGAGATGATGTGTCATGCGCAAATCCAGGACCCCTAGCTCAAAGGTCAAGGTCACAATTTGAGGTCAAAGGTCAACAGGGCTTTTTTCCTGTCCGGTCCACAACTCTCCCATCCTTGAAGGGATTTTAGTATTACTTGGCACAAATGTTTCCCATGATGAGATGATGTGTCATGCGCAAATTCCGGACCCCTAGCTCAAAGGTCAAGGTCACAATTGGAGGTCAAAGGTCAACAAGGCTTTTTTCCTGTCCGGTCCATAACTCTCCCATCTATGAAGGGATTTTAATATTACTTGGCAGAAATTACCTCATAATAAGACGATGTGTCGTGCACAACTTTCATACCCCTAGCTCAAAGGTCAAGGTCACACTAAGCAGTCAAATGTTAACATAGCATGAACAGGGTCTGTTTCGTGTCCGGTCCATAACTCTGACATTCATTAAGGGATTTTAATATTACTTAGCACAAGTGTTCCCCATGATGAGACGACGTGTCATGCGCAAATCCCGGACCCCTAGCTCAAAGGTCAAGGTCACAATTAGGGGTCAAAGGTCAACAGAGTTTTTTTCCTGTCCCGTCCATAACTGTGCCATCCATGAAGGGATTTTAATAGGGAATCGATCCTACCGATTTTCGTCGCGAAGCGACGAAAATCGGGATCGAATCCCACTACGGTAACATACGAGGGTATCCAAACAACACATACTATCCAAATAAAAAAATATGGAGTTCCGGTTTAGACCATGGGCGTGCGACGACCCCGATGAAATTCGGGATATCACGGTCTTCGTTAATGTTAATAAGCGTCCGTCAGATCAGTAGGCGAAACGCAATATCCGCACAATAAGATGTCTGCGACCCGAAAGAATATTCAAAGTAAGCTGTTAATTTTGTTGCGTCAGAAGCTAATCAACCGGTAACGTGACTACACTGATATAATTTGTGATACAAACATGCTTTATTCAATACTGAGTAGCATTTTTAAACGGCGACATTTTGAATATTTTTATATTTAGAGTGAGAGTGGATACTGTTACACTGGCGCCGACATTTTGAAAATTTGAGAAAACAAAAACATTCTCCAACGAGTTCTTCAGCTCGGGGAATGAGAGAATAGATTCACCTTTGTGTCGCTTTTCAGATCGTATTTTAATTCCTTTCCGGTACTTAAGTTCTTTGAACTTCTCTGTTTCTCACTACAGTAAGCATACAGTATTGAATTTTTTAAAATTAAGAAATCCGTGATTTTATTTGCAGGCATGACTGATAAATGGAATTATTTTTACTTTTATATAGAATATGGCGGCACTCCAGTACAGCATGTGCATGGTTGGACCAGTTGACATTTTTAGAACGTGAGTACTAACTTTCCATTGTATAATAAAATGTAAACAAAAACCCCACTCATAAAATCATAGAAATTCCTTATTGCTCAGCCTTAGATAATATAGGGAATCGGGTCGGCTTATAGAAAAAAATTATAGATTTTAAACAGGCTAGTAACTTGCCCGATTAGGCTTTCGACATAAAACTAACATTTTTAAAAAAATAGTAAAGATATTCCTTTCAAATTTGGTTATATGACACAAATTAAATAAAAATACTTGATGCCTTCAGTTTGGAGAATTATTTCCCTTTTCAGATTTTTAAGACGCATAATTTTGAATTCCAAAAAAAATTATGTGTTAATGCATTACATTATGCTATTTGCGTTTGTTTCGTATATTCCACACTCATTTGACACCCGTGCAAGTTGAGCTTATGATTCTGCCGATAAGCTGTGCTCAGCCTAAATAAAGGGAATCGGATCGGCTTATAGAAAAAAATAGATTTTAAACAGGCTGGAAACATTGCTCGATCGGGCTTTCGACATAAAAACTAACATTTTTTAAAAAAAAAAATAAGATACTTCTTTCAACTTGGTTCATATGAACACAAATTAAAATAAAATAATTTGGGGTTGCTTCAGTTTTGGTAGAATTATTTTCCCCTTTCAGATTTTTATGACGCAAAATTTTTGAAGTCCAAAAAATTGTGTTATGCAATTACATTAATCATTTCATTATGCTATTGGCGTTTGTTTCGTATATACCACACTCATTTGACACCGTGCAATTGTCAACAGTCAAGATAGCGTTGATAAGCGCAGCTTGGCGCAGACATGCAGTTCAAGCTCATCTTTCTTTGGAATATGTAATACTGTTTACATGTGGTACTGATACATCCCATTTTAAATAAAATCCGTATTGATATGGCCACATTTTAAGATTAAGTCATATCTGATCCCTAACAAATTCGTAATTACAAAAATACACCCCTTTTTCTGGGCTCTAAAGCATGCTCGATTAGTTGGTCGAATTTTGGGAAGGGAAATGAATTCAAACTATTCCATAAATGCAAGATTTTTAAGAGTTAGTCAGAACCATAATCATGCAGAAGATATAAATTATAATTATTTTCACAAATCACAGGGCTCAAATTTTGGGGAACCCGCAAAATGCCAAGTCAGTTTCATGGAATGCGAGTTAAGATAAAATTTCACACAATTTATTTTGCAAATACAAATAATAGTCAAAATTGTTGCGGTTTTGGTTAATGTTTGTAGATTCGCTTTCTTTTGAGGAAAAACAGAAAACACAACATCTTTTTTGGTTAGCCATTTTTTGTTGAATGGATTATGATTATATTAAAAGAAATGTAGATGTCTGTCTTATAATTAAATCTAGAACGCAGGCTATCTTCCCTAATTCTTACATGTATACAGTTGAATCGGTATTTATAATATTTAGTACGAAAATTTGCCTTGCCGTAGTTTCAGCCAGTAGTTAAGTTACGCCATCATGATGCATCCGAATTACTTTGGGGGGTCATTTGAGTTATAACGCACAAAATTGTATGCCAAGGAAAACGTGCAAACAATATTGATGTTCTAGCATGTTTTTTTTTAGGATATTCTAACATTTTTAATTGAAAGTCAAAATTTGCAAGTAGATTTCAGTTTTTGCAACAAGAAAAAAAAGCTACGTGCTAAAATTTGTAGTACGTTGCGGGTTAAAAAAGTTAAATTTGAGCTCTGCAAATGCAAACTGAACCCGCTCACTTACTTGTTGTTCCGATGCTTCATTCCTGTTCTTCTAAGGAATCCCAGTCGATCATGTCTCAAACAATATGATAAAGTATTTTGAGGGTATGAGCTAGACCAGTTGTTTTATGGTTCAAAATTCAGCTTTAAGTTCAGGCATGTGAAAAAATAATTTGGTGGTCAGGCTTGGAAAATTTTCTATTGGTTTTGCCAGATGGGTTAAGTTGAAATCTGAATTTTGTACACTGCACACATACTCAAATTGTTTAAAGTTATATTTATACTTTTAAATGAATCATGACCGTCACATACCAATAAACAATGTAGCATTTTGTCGGCTCCTTTGTTCATACTAAACTGAGGAAAGGCAGAAACAGATTCTTCTAGCTGCTTTAAAAGTCTGTTTTTGCCTTTTAATGATATCGGCAAAGTGAAGGTCATAGCCCACCAAGTCAAAGGTACCTGGAATTCACTGGGTTAAAGTAATGTTTTGCTTTTGGCTGGTCAGTCGTGTAAACAAACCTATACTCATACAGGGGACTTTTCTTTTTCAGAACGAAATTTTTAAACCACATTATTTTATGTTTTTTTCGGTGGTTTATCGAATTTTAAAACGGTGAATTATATCCTGATAAACTCACTGGCCACTCAATGAAAATTATAAAATTGATACCCGGATTAACGTCAAAATTTTTACCGAGCGTACGGGAAAGCCGGAAACAATATGATGATGACGTCGTTAAAATGACGTCATCTTTGCGATGCTTCCTGATAAATTTCCCGCAGATTCGACTTTTTTATTGAAATAAACACAATAAAGTAGAGGTTTAGACATAAAATAAAAGAAATAATTGTTGGTATCAATGTAATATCACGGTATTTCATTGTGAACCCCAAAAAGTTGTTTTTTCACTCGTGGCTGCGCCACTCGTGAAATATCACTTTTGGTGCCCACTCGGTGAAATTATAACGTGATATTACACCGAAACCAACATTTATCCTCTATTTACTTTGTTATTGTACTTTTTTTGACAAAATTTGCTACTTTTTTTATTTCATTAAAAAGTTTTATTCAAAAATTTTTTCCCCGCCATGCCAATAATATAATTAGGGTCATTTATTTGCATGAAAAAACTGCAAAAAGATGTTAGCCCTTAAAACCTTTGAAATTTCAAAACTGCTAGTTGTCCTGTTTTTTAATTTGCTCACTTTTTCACTATTTTCGGCATCTTGGTTCATTATACAGAGTATTGTTGTACTGCTCCAAAGGGGCTTGTTGACAGACTGAAACCACTTGCTTGCAGCTCATAAGGTATTTCTATTTTCTGTTTCTTTATTATATAGTTGCAGCTGTGGGCAGCAGTTTCAATCATTCAAAAAGCATGATAATTACTTTTTATACAATTAGTATTTGTGTGAACAGATTTTTGCGATTGAGTCAGTGCACAGAATCAAATAACCAAGGAACTTTAGGCGTAAAAAAATTATCGGGTTTCCTGTATCCCGACTCCCAAAAATTTTTGGCCAGACCCTAAATGTTTTTGAGAACATTTTTTTTTTCAACTTTTGACAAAAAGTTAAAAAACTGCCTTTTTATGCTTTAAACATGGGCCGTGATGTTATAAATCAACTTACTAATGCTCTAGAGGCATAACACCCTATTTGTTTAAATTTTTTGACACAAAAATAATTCCCAAAAAGTCTCCCTAAAAAAAATTTTTAAAAAATCGAAAGAAAAAGTTTTTCGACCTCCCTCCCCAAATTTTTTTTAGCATGTTACCGGAAACAAAGGATTTTTTTTAGGCCTTAGAAAAGACTCCCTTTTCATTTTCTTGATGAAAAAACTTTTTCTGGACAAACCAAAAAAATTAATGGATGTATGCAAATTTAACAATTATTAGCTCGATCACATGTCACAGGGTGACAACAAAGAGTTGATGTTCGTCATGTGTCGACAATTTGTAAAAAAACTTTTCAGAACCCTTGGGCAGTTTACACCAAACTTCACAGAATGATCATGGGGTGGTCCTCTTTCAGAATTACCCAAAGAATTTAAATTTCCCTATAGAACTCACCGAAAAAAAAAACTTTGAAATGATTTCTTGTCAGAAATTGTTAGCCGGCAGGGCTTTTCATCCTTATATGACAGGGGGCCTATATTCAGCCATTCCCAATCCAAAAATATTGCATTTTTTTCCCAGCATCCAAAATGCAAAGGGAAAATTTCCCCAAAAAACACATCAACAAATGGTTTTAATTTTGTTTACAGCTTGTATTAACCGGAGGAAGCAGTTCTCAGATATTGATTTTTAAGTGAGCTTTGGTGATTGCGGCTGCCGCCGTGCGTGGTCCGTAAACTTTTGCTTGTGACCACTCTAGTGGTCACTTTTTCATGGGATCTTTATGAAAGTTGGTTGGGGTCTCTTTTTATCAAATTTTCAATGTTTGATTTGTGTTTTACAGGTTTACTTCTTGAGAGCAGGCAGCACAAAATGGAAGGTCAACAAATCCAGTATACTTGAAAAGCAAGAAAGAAACACCAGAAAATATGAAAGAACAGAAATACAAGGGAACTTGAATAAAAAAAAAAAACTTTTAAGGATAGGAATTCAGGATTTACTTGGAAACTAAAATTTTTTTGAGAGCAGCAGTGATTTTACTAAGCTCTGTTACTTTAAGAGATAATGTTTTATCACATTGGTTTTTTTTATTGTCGAGCCCGCTTGCGGGAAGCGAAGACATAGTTGTCCAAAAGTCTGTTCGGGGTATGTGCGTGCGTGCGTCCGGATTTTTTTGTCCAGACCATAACTTGGACATGCATGGAGCAATCTTGTTTATATTTGGTATGAATGTTAACCTCAGTGGATTGAGTGTCATGCACAAACCCCCGGTTCCTATCTCAAAGGCCAAGGTCACCTTACAGGTCCAAAAGGGCAAATTCAAAAAAAGACTTTGTTGGAGCATTTCTTCATCCCTAGGGGATTTTGATGTAACTTGGCACAAATTTTTCATCATCATGAGATGTAGTGTGATGCGCAAGAACCAGGTTTCCCCAGGTCTAGGGTCAAGGTCACACTTAGAGGTCAAATGATACAAGAATGACAAAATTTGTCCGGAGTTTTTTCTTCTTCATGCATGGAGGGATTTTGATGTAACTTGGCACAAAAAGTTCACCACCATGAGATGGAGTGTCATGCGGAAGAACCAGTTCCCTAGAATCTAAGATTCAAGGCCACAACTTAGAGGAAAAAGTCAGATACAAAAATGACTTTGTCTGGAGTATTTCTTTTTGATGCATAGAGGGATTTTGACGTAACTTGGCACAAATTTTTCATCATCATGCGACGGAGGGTCATGCATAAGATCCTAGAATTACTTCCCTTTGTTGTTACTATAAATAGCTTACATTTTTTAACTTTTTTTACTGGTATAGGGAAAAATCAAGACCCCTTTTCTGTAGGTACAACATGCATGTTACATCCAATTTTCAGGTGTATTTTGACTATCTCTGGTGGTGCGGATTTTTGTGTGGACTTCAAATTTTTTTATATATTTTTTTTTTTTTAATTTCGTTCCTTTATTGTTACTGGGAAAAAATTTTTTATTGTAACTTTTGCAATCTCTTTTATTTGGCAAAAATGTTTGCTCAATGAGACAAAGGGGTGTCATGTAAACTCCCAGTCCTTTTGACAGCTGGCGGGCTCGACATATTCCCATGGGCGTTAGTTCTCGTAAAACATACTAAAAGTTTCATTAATCTTATTTTTTAGATAATTGTTTTCTGGTTTATTTTGTAAAGAATGTCTGCTACATTGTAATTAACTAGTTACAGTAAGTAATATTTTTCATGAGATTTTAAAGAGAATGTTCTGTTATACCCCCATATAGTAAGCTTGTCTGCCTTTTAGTCAGTAGGTTTTCATGGCTTCAGGGTGTAATCATGAAAAGCTTGACCAAATTTTAAAAATTTTTTTTGGTTTCATAGGCACAGGTCAAGATGACATTGGGGTCAGTAGGTCAAAGGTCAAGATAACTTGCAAACGCTTTGGCTGGGATCATAGCTTTTGTAACACAGGTTTTAACATGATAAAATACAGGTTGTTTTGAATTTGAGGTCAAGATCAAAGGTCAAAGGGCAAAAGTGACCTTGACAGTTGAAAAACCCTTTCCGAATGATAACTTGAGACCCTTTGGGCCCAGGTTTTATAAGTTTGGTTTCACAGGTGTCACATCATGAAATAAAAGGTCAAGTTTTACTTTTAGGTCAGTAGGTCAAGGTCACAAAAAGGCAAAACAGTGAAATGTTTTTCAGATTATAACTTGAGAATGCTGAGCCTAGGATCATGAAAATTGTTAGGGAGGTTGATTATGACCAGCAGGTGACCCCTAATGATGTTGAGGTCATAGGTCACAGGTCAAGGTCACACTGACCCGGTTCTTTAAATAATGCACAGAGGGGCACCTGGGGTCTTCCTCCACCATTAAAACTGGAAAGTGGCCATATGGGCCTATCTTGTGTGGGTTTGTGATGTTAAATTCAACAAAATAATTTGGGTTTTTTTTAAAACAGTTTTTGGACAATAACTTCAGGATGCTTGGGATGAGAAACACAAAAATTTTGTACAAGGTTGGTCTTGACCAGCAGATTACCTGTATTGATTTAGAGTTCCAAAGGTCAGGATGACGGGAAATTTAAACCTTTTCCTTACAACAAGGTGAGCTTTTGTGATCGCCTTTTGTCCGATGTCCGTTCAGTCCGTCGTCAACAATTTGATGTTAACACTTAGAGGTCCCCAATTTTGACCTAATCTTTATGAAACTTGGTCAGAATGTTAACCTTAATAAAATATTGGGAACATTTGATATTGGGTCATCTGGGATCAAAAACTAGGTCACAAAGTCAAATCAAAGGAAAAGATGGTTAACATTGTTTGAGGTCACAGTTAAGACTTATCTTCATGAAACTTGGGGCAGAATGTTTATCTTGATGATTCAAGGGGCCAGTCTGAATTGGGGTTATGTAGGGTCAAAAAAAATAGGTCACTAGGTCAAATCAAAGAAAAAAACTAGTTTACACTCAGAAGGGCCCCATTTATGACCATATCTTAATGAAACTTGGTCAAAATGTTAATCTTAATGATCCCTAGATCAGATTAAAAAACTGGCTTAAGTGGGTTCAAAAAATAGGTCACCAGGTTAATCAAGGGAAAAGCTTGTTAACACTCTAGAGGTCACAATTTTGGCCCAATCTTAATGAAACTTGGTCATCTAGGGTCTAAAACTAGGTCACCAGGCCAAATCAAAGGAAAAGCTTGTTAAACACTGTATTTGGGCCCCATTTATGACATATCTTAATGAACTTGGTCAGAATTTTAATCTTGTGTCTATAGCCAAGTTAATTTTGGGTCAGGGGGGAAATTTAAAAAATAGGTCACTAGGTCAAATCAAAGGAAAAGCTTGTTAACACTCTAGAGGCCACATTTATGACTGCATCTTCATGAACTTAAACAGAATGTTAATCTTGATGATCTTTAAGTCAAGTTTGAATCTGGGTCATGTGGGGTCAAAACTAGGTCATCAAGTCAATCAAAGGAAAAGCTAGTTAACTCTTTAGAGGTACATTTATGATCATATCTTAATGTAACTTGGTCAGAATGTTATCCTGAGATCTTTAGGTCAATATGTCAGGTGAGCGATACAGGGCCATCATGGCTCTCTTGTTTATTTGTTCTTGTTGTAAGAGAAATTGTACATTTAAGGGAATAGATTACAGCAAGTCACATTTTCTTTATTTTGACAATATTACTTTAAAGCCTGACAAAAGTATCCAGTACTGTTATTAAAAGTTGTTATTCACAGTTCAGCTCTATTTTTTGTATGGATAAAACAAAATTAAAGTGATCTGTGATAAATTTTAAATGTGTATTTCAGATAAACCTTAAACATGGGGAACATTTTGTTCAATAAATAAAGTGTAATGCAAGTCTTGTAATGTGTAAAATAAAAGCAAAATTTTGGATTTGTTTTCGAGTAATTTCAGAATTACACTTAACACAAATAGAAAAATATCAAGCCTGCACAAGAAGGCTAATATGTCTCCCTAGACTGAGCTCTTGACCTGCGGTGGTGCAAATAGATTGTTGATGTGTGTCTGTCTGTTAAGTCTTGTTAACAGTGAGTTGCAATCTAGTAACTTCTCAGTTTGTATGATTTTTAGCTCACCTGAGCACAGTGTGAGCTGATGTGATCACCTTAAATCTGTCATTGTGCTTCTCAACAATTTGCCTGTTAACACCCTAGTAGACAGGGTTTTTTTTTAATGTTAAAGGGATGAGTTGAAGTCTGATCGATTCCCGATTGAGGCAGTGCCTTATTTCATATTATTACTTAGCACAAATGTTTCCCATGATGAGACGACCTGTCATGCGCAACACCCAGTACCCTAGCTAAAAGGTCAAGGTCACACTTTGAGATCAAAGGTCAAGAGGATTTTTTTCCTGTCCGGTCTATAACTTTGTCATGCAAAGCAGGATTTAGATATCAGTTGGCACAAATATTCCCCTGGATGAGACAACATGTCATGCGCAAGAACCAGGTCCCTAGGTCTAAGGTCAAGGTCATATTTAGAGGTCAAAGGTCAAATTCAAGAATGACTGTACGGAACATTTCTTCTTCATGCATGGAGGGATTTTGATGTAACTTGGAACGAATGTTCACCACCATGAGGCACCCTTGTTTTTAGAATTACGTCCCTTTGTTGTTACTATAAATAGATTTTATTGTAACTTTTTTATTACTGGCGGTAGAGAAAAATCGAGACCACTTTTCTGTGGTACAGCATGCATGTTACATCCAATTTTTAGGTGTATTTTGACCTATCTCTACCTGGTAAAGAGTTTCTTGTGGACTTATATTATATAGATTTTTTTTTCTTAAAGATTAATTTCCCTTTGTTGTTACTATAAATAACTTCCATGATAACATTTTTATAATCAGCCAAAAAAATTAAATATGAAAACAACTGTGGGTTTTTATATATGCACATTTTAATCCAAGTGTTTTGATATAACATATTGTATATGTAGTACAATATTGTTTATACATCATTGACAGATATCAGTTCATTATGTTATACTGCAGTAGAGAAAATTAGGTGCCTTCCAGTAGGGGACTTTGTATTGCATGGCAATACTTCATTCACTTGTTATATTTGCCGTGCTTGACGACCTTTGTAGTTTCCTATTTTTGTATGTTATTGTTAAAACACACGCTAGCCACTTTGAGGGTTACCGCTCTGCTGTTGAAATGATAGAATAGAAGATATGCTATAACAAACAGCTTTTCATTAAATGTCAAAAATAGTTGCTTTGATATTGAATCATTTATTTCCAGTATGTGCATAATAGTATCTTATTTATTATTATACCTCACTTTTGTCTACAATGATAAAATTCCATTACCCGAGAAAGGGTTATTTAGACTATCAAAAACATTTTCAAACTTTTTAACACGTGATTAAGTGAAAGTGACTGTCAGGTCATGTGACCGCGTTGATATTTTGAATGTCATATAAGAGCAAATAATTGTTTCAATTTTGTAGCCAAATCATGAAATGACTGCCTCCCCTGTACACATATAGTAGTGAAGTGACTATTCAATGTGTACACAGGCGATTCAGATGAAAGATGAAACTGTTGAATTAAATGATTTATAAACATTTTTTAAACTTGTTTAGTACTTAATTTTGTTCGGTATAATAAAATACATATCATATGGCAGCGTGTGTGACACTGATATTGTCAACCCTCGAAACAGAATGTCACCACTCGGCTTTCGCCTCGGGTGACATTCTACCAATGGGTTGACAATACTAATGTCGCACATGCTGCCATATAATATTTATAAATTGTTTCAATTGATAACTTCAGGTCCCTTTTTATATCGTTACATAATAGTATTAAATGTCTTTTGAAATCTAATTATTGAGATTTGTTCATAATGTTGCTGTTGTTTATAGAAGTTCATCAACTTGTAACAGGTCGTATTGTTTCAGTCGTTACTGCCTTAAACAGATACCCTCGAGGCCGGATATTCCAATCTGCACAAAACTAGGATGAAAACATCAACCTCTCTAATGCTGTAAAAAACAAAGACAAATATCAAACAGGGAATGCCACGTACCAAAAACGCAGCCTCCCCAAAATGAAACCCACAGCACGCAGACGTGCACACCACAAACACACACACACACTCGCGCAAACGTGCACACAGGACAAAATGAACAAAAAAAAGGAACACAGTGGGGCACCGTCTTGGAACGGTCAGTGACAGAAACACCACTTGGGAGCTTAAACTGGTTTATGGTGCGCACCCAGCCTCACTCGTACCCCCACCATGTTTCAAAGATACGGGACAGTGTAAACAAGTGAATGAAGTATTGCCATGCAATACAAAGTCCCCAACTTGAAGGCACCTAATTTTCTCTGCTGCAGTACAACATCTGATATCTGTCAATGATGTATAAACAATATTGTACTATATATACAATATAATATAACAAAGCACTTGGATTAAAATTTGCATATATAAAAATGTACAGTTATTTTCATTTGGAATTTTTTTGGCCAATTATAAAAAAGTTATCATAAAAGTTATTTATAGTAACAACAATGTGAAATTAATCCAAAAAAATTCTTTATAATGTAAGTCCACAAGAAACTCTTTACCAGGTAGAGATAGATTAAAATACACCTAAAAATTGGATGTAACATGCATGTTGTACCACAGAAAAGTGGTCTCGATTTTTCCCTACGGCCAGTAATAAAAAAGTTACAATATAATCTATTTATGGTACCAACAAAAGGACGTTCTTCTAAAAAAAGGGTGCCTCATGGTGGTGAACATTTGTGCCAAGTTACATTGAAATCCCTCCATGCATGAAGAAAAAATGCTCCGGACAAAGTCATTCTTGAATTTGACCTTTGACCTCTGAGTATGACCTTGACCTTAGACCTAGGGACCTGGTTCTTGCGCACGACAATTTGCCTCATGGTGGTGAACATTTGTGCCAAGTTACATTTAAATCCCTCCTTGCATAAAGAAGAAATGCTCCGGTCAAAGTCATTCTTGAATTTGACATTTGACCTCTAAGTATGACCTTGACCTTAGACCTAGGGCCCGGGCTTTGCACACAAGATGTTGTCTCATCCAGGGGAATGTTTGTGCCAACTTGATATTTAAATCCTGTTTTGCATGACAAAGTTATAACCCGGACAGGAAAACATCATATTGACCTTTGATCTCAGTGTGACCTTCACCTTTAAGCTAGGGGTCTGGGTGTAGCGCACGACACGTCGTCTCTTCATGGGGAACATTTATGCCAAGTAATATTGTAATCCCTTGATGGATGACAGAGTCCTGGACCGGACAGGAAAAAACCCTATTGATCTTTGGCCTCCAATTGTGACCTTGACCTTTGAGCTAGGGGCCCGGGTTTTGCGCATGACACGTTGTTTGATCATGGGAAACTTGTGTGCCAAGTAATATCAAAATCTCTTCATGGATGGCAGAGTTATGGATCGGACAGGGAAAAAGCCCTATTGACATTTGACCCCCTAATTGTGACCTTGACCTTTGAGCAAGGGGTCAGGGATTTGTGCATAAGACGTAGTCTCATCATGGGAAACATCTGTGCCAAGTGATATTGAAATCCCTTAATAAATGACAGAGTTATGGACCGGACACGAAACAGATCCTGTTCATACCATGTTAACATTTGACTGCTAAGTGTGACCTTGACCTTTGAGCTAGGGAACTGAAAGTTGTGCACGACACATCATCTTATTACGAGGTACAACTGTGCCAAGTGATATTAAAATCCCTTCATGGATGGGAGAGTTATGGACCGGACAGGAAAAAAGCCCTGTTGACCTTTGACCTCCAATTGTGACCTTGACCTTTGAGCTAGTGGTCCAGGTTTTGCGCATGACACGTCGCCTCATCATGGGGAACATTTGTGCCAAGTAATATTAAAATGCCTTCATGGATGAAAGAGTTATTGACCGGACACGAAATTGCAGACGGACGGAATGACAGAATGACGGAATGACGGAAAAGCGCATTCCTATAGTCCCCGAAACTGGTTTTCAATCAGTAGGGGACTAATAAAAGTAATCCCCTCCAGGTGAATCTCTAACACACGTAATGGACACAAAAAGGCATGACATGTAAAACACAAAAATGATCGTGTATAAATATATAAAAAGCAAACCTTAAGAACCAAAAATGTATGTACTCAATGCCTTTTCAGAAGACAGGGCAACAAGAGAAACACCCTTAAGGGCCCGACGAAACAGGCCAGAAGACAGATACCAAAACAGTTCTGTCCTGGTAGGATTTAAAAAACTGCTTATCATAGAGTCCTCCCCCTCTTCCGTCAGACACAATCAAAGAGAGAAGCGCAGTGTCCAACTGTAAACGGGCTGAACACTAAACATGCGGTATGTCTCAAAACAGTTTGGTCGTAACCTCTTTTAATAAAACGTTTTATAATTTTACCAAATACAGTTGGAAAATTACCATGACCCAAGATCTTACGAAGTTTGTAAACCACATCCCCATAAAAAACGTGTTTAGAAATACCTTCTCGCAGAAGTGTCTTTAAATTACTATTGAATTTTAAAACCAAATCAGAATTACGATAGTAAAATTTAGCAAAATATTTACGCAATTTGTAATAACGGTATCCTTGCTGAAGAAGTTGTACTTGTAATATATTGATTACGTTCACTGAAATCTTTGACATGATTACACGCTCTGGTAAACCGAATTAATTGAGAAATATATACTAAGAAATATAGTAGTAAATAATAAATCTGTAAAAGCTTAAGCACATTAGCGTTATACATTTATTCAGGTACAGATATCAGCTTAAGGAGGAAGTTTAAATTTGAATATGAGCAAGCCAACCCAGAAACTTATGTTTTTTATTTGCGACAGTGTTTATTTATTTTGAAAGTTTTGACAATCTTTCATTTGATGTTAAATTGAGAAATTAAAATGAAATAAAGCCTGAATAACCGATGTAACGTTATAATGTTGTTTTGACATCATGGACGGTATTACGATACTTGGCAGTTACCGCGTAATATTTATAGTTTTCCTCTGAAAATGCATCGTCTTTTGTTACCCATTCTAAATGAAGGAGACAAAGAACATCCTTACCTGTTTAGCTGTTGTTGTTGTTGTTTTTGTTTCATGATTTATTATAACCGATACGTTTCAAGACTTTCATGAAAATATTGTGTTGAACATAAGAAAAGCATGCGATCGATGACTGATTTTATGAGCTACATGGTTCAAAGTAATACTATTTAGCATTGCCAGTCTAAAAATGATGTATATTGAATGTGAATTTATTGTCCTTTCCATTGACCAAAACACGTATGGGCGACCTCATGCAGTGCCGACATAACATTTTGACGTCATAACAAGGTGACATCGTACAAAACGTATGACCGAAACACTGGACAAATGTCTCACAGCTGCAAATATTGGATTTTTATCGATTGAGTTGTTGGATTTAATTACAATACAATTGTTGCATTTAAGCGTCTGTCAATATAAGGATTTTGACCTATCTAAAAGGCAATAATTATAGGATTTATACCACTGTTCCGTCATAAAAGAATATTGTAGCCGTCAGAAAGCCCCAGCCATAGCAAGTCATCAACTCCCTGTTGTGCTCCTGAAATTATAAGAAGGCGCTGGAAAAAGTGAAATATCAATCTTTTGTGTTCACGAGTAAATAGAAACGATCTAACATGTAAATCAATAAGTTTTATTAGCTCAAACATTTTTCTAACGCCATTATAAAATAAATGGTGGATATATATATATATATATATATATATATACAAAATATGAGAAATTTATGCCAATACATAGGTATGAATGACATATTTTTACTGCTCGTAATTGTAACACTTTTCAGTTTACATTAAGTAAATAAAAATATGTGAGAAAGATGTATATTCTAACAGGGAATGAAACAATTAAACTGCTACTCTAAAATCGTTTAATTTCGTGGTTTGCACTAAAACGTCTGTTTCATTGGATTTAAATTTGTGGATTAAAAATTTTGAATATATAACGAATAGGATATGATTGAGTGGTTTAGCAAATAAGTCCCCTAGAAATACTAATGATTTCACAGTTTACTGTCTACTTTAATCACTAACAACAGTAACACGCCTTTATATAATACAACATTCACATATGTACAAAGAAGGCATATAAAAATGATACCGCGACCACATCTGCTACATTCTTCACGTTACCCTCAAAACAATTATTGATAATAAAAATTGTTAATATGACTTGTATTATCAAGCATTTCTGCAATTTACAAAAAACAAAAACGGATTTTGTTGAAACCTTTTAAGATATAGTTTTATGTTTTATTTTTACGTTATTGTTTTATGTTATTTTCAAGAATAACATAGCTTTATCGGATACTGTGAAATAGTATCTCTATTGATTTTCGTCCTTTTCAGTGGTTTCATTAGCAATAAATTCGCTATAAAAATAGGTTGATAAAGATATAATATATCGTTTTATTATATACCTATATAAATTCTGTAAAAAATCGGCTTGAATTTCACAACTGAAATGAACAGACAGACAAAAATTCCGTATTGTACCTTTTAAATTCCGTATTGTCCCTTCCGTATTATGTGCTGTCGGACTACTTTCATTAACATGCATGACTTGACACAGGTCTATAAATAGATCGCATAAAATCTGCACTTACTTCCATTTAATATCGATAAACATTGATGATTTCATTCAATAACAAAACAACAAACAAAAAGGTGGAGGTATATAATAAAAGGGTCATTATAACAGTAGCTAGATCTGGGACTTTGTACTCGGCTCTCGTGGATTTTGCAAGGTCGGATCACACTCGGCGCTTGCGCGCCCTGGCAAAAATTCACGAGAGCCGAATACAGCATCCCAGATCGAGCTACTGTTATAATACTATATACTAGTAACCCTATTATGTTTCAGAGAAACATGAAATAATTATTGCAATAGAGTGATATATGTAAAAAAGAAGAGAAGACTACAAAATATGACAAGTAACATTTATTTATTGCCAGCGTTCATCACCCTTCCTCAGGGTAAAACATAAAAATGATACAGGAAATGACGTCAAGGTACAACGCCGAAATCGACGACGACGTAAAAATTTGACAAATAATTTGGCGGAAAAATTGTAAAAGTTGTCATTTTATAATACATTGATACTGTTGTAAAAAGCAATATAAATGCAATTGGTAATTTATGATGCCAGTGAAAATTGATTATTGAACACACACAAATTCAATACATGAGTATATAAAAACAAATGTATATGTCATTGAAAGATGTCTTTTTCCAAAGCCTTTTGAAAAGATTAGATACTTTGTCGATAGGCATAAAATAGAATTTCTGGATGATATGTCACTGAAAGTTAAAATGTTCAGAAAGGTCAGTATGTTGTTTCTGAATAACAATGTGTATCAATATTATGACTGTGATTGATAATTCTTTGTGAACATTGTAAATAATGTGTTTGTCCAACATACTGTGTAAAACATATATTATATGATATTAAGCATATAACATCGGTTTAATTGCATGACATTATTAACAAGATAAATTGGTGTTCATTCATATTTACACTGTGATAACAACGTCAGTTACATTTACATACTATCTTTTTTTGTTTTTCTTATTCCGCTGAGAATGAAATGCAATACATTGTATATTAAAAATGCTTTGCTCTTTCATAGGCGCAATACGTTAATAGTCACGTAATTGTTTATATGCTGATTAAAACTAAATTCCATTATCTTTTAATTATCTTACCAATACAGGGATTGTACACGTTTTTTGTGTATTAACGTCGGCAGAAAACCGAAGGATGTTGGTGACCGAGCATGTTTTAAATATCCATAACAGGGGCAAGCAAATCAACAACCACTGCCAAAGTATGTATTCGATGTTTGTAAACAATCATATTTATTATCCATTATTGGTAAACAGTCGTTAGGTAAAATGTATGTGGGCGAAAGTACGGTTTGACGGACAAAAGATAGACGCCACATATTCCAAAAGCTTTCCTTTCAGACCTTTATGAGCTAAAGTTTTATATGCTATATTTTGTATATATAAATCACTATTAATACAAGACATCTGGGCCTGTACTAATTATCTAAAGATTATGAAATTTAGAGCAAGACCTTGTTTCAATAAACATTGCATATTTTTTCATATAACATATATGTAATATAGACAATGAAGACATTAAATCGGAAACAACATTTAACTGAAATCATATGGTTCATGTCATTAATTCATGTTAACAGCAAAAATCAACTCTACACATTGTTGCATTCGAGACATGGTCAATTTGATTTTATAAGTATCAAATATATAATAAATTGTCTTATAGGAAAAGCATTAATAAACATAACAAAAAAAATCTAAAATTGACTTCCATTTATTAATGAAATAGTTAGAAATCAAATCGTCCAAATGCATTCTTTTCGGGAAAAATATCATTTAAATCCAATGATTAAAAGGTGAATATCTCAAGATGTACATCCCAATATCAAGGATAGGCTATTTAAAACAAACATCAACACTGCTGAAGTTGACAGAAAATACAGCTAAAATGCTTAAAAACAAGTAAGTATTGCCTGAATAGCTGAGTAATGAGTTTTCATGTACATTTTACTAATTACATGATTATTGCTAATTACTGTAACTATATCGCTGAAACATTCTGTTTTTACTTAAGCTCGATTTCTTTTCCATGTATAAGCAATAGTACCAGAAAAACATTTTAAATATGGCAATCACTATGACAATGAAAATTTATTTTATTGATGTTGGCCACCGGCCAATATCAACGACTATTTGCACATGATATATAACAATGACAATGCCTGGAACCAATCAGAAAATTAAGCAAAATACTTACTGTGCACAACATATAAACAACATATAAACAATGATATAAATTTATGTTACCAAATGCTTCCTTTGAAACACTTATATACATCATACAATATGTATATATATCTGTGTGCATCCTGTATGTGCTAATGTATAATCTTCTGAAACATAATGTCCATTTAAAGGAATATATTTTAAAACTGAAGGGGTCATGCACGTAATTGTACATACTATATATTCACAATTCATACGAAAGGTAATATAAATTGATACTGTTCATTCTTTTGTCACAAAATAACGAAACTCTAGAATAATGTTGCGTAAAGTAGAAAAACCAGAAAAAACATCACTTCAGAAATGTTAGCGGTATGCTACACTATTGAATGTACTCGTGCCTACGGCTAGCTTTATGAAATTCGATTTCATTTGAAATATTAGGTGTTTTCGTTTGCTGAAGTATAAAGATATTTTCGTATAAATAATAAATGTTAGAATATGTTTATTTTATTTTTTATTTTGTAATGTGTAAATTATACCTTGTAATCAACAGCAAACTTACTCAATCGAACACATAAACTAACTTTTCATGTTTTTAAAATATGACTTGTTTGTTTATTTTTGAAATCGAGCTACCTTCAGTAATTAGGTTTCCATGAATTTTGCAAGCTGTAAGTGTTTTAAACATACAGTTTATTGTATGTTGTTTTCAGGATGAGAAACAAGTAAGTCGTTTTAAATATATGATCTCTGCTCAGTTTTATCTAGTTTGGTGATTTTTGGAAATGAAATATTAAGCAAATCCTTGTTTTGGAATTGCTAAGTTGCATGATTGCAATTTGTTCACGTTGCAATAAATAATGAACGTAGTTATTGATCTGGGGTTATCAAGAACCCGGTGAAGTAAGAATAATGACCATTATGATAATTGTAAGGAATTCCATAAACATCTACGATATCATTCTGGTCTAGATGGAAGGTGCCAGCACCAGACATCATGTACATACCACGTTCATTGCCTATAGGGTTAAGGTACAGCGGAAGCTTATATCTACCATTGATTCTTAAAAATGCTCTTACATAGCTAATATCTCCAATCTCCTTTGTTAAAGTCATAACAAAATGGTAAACACCAGGAATAAAGCATGTAAATTCTCCTGTGGTGGTGTTATATGCGTTTCCATTGTTGATGTAGGTGTTCTGGAACAGGAGGGTAGTGTCGTTAAAAGAATTCTTGTATATACTGTACGCTGTGAATGCCACATTGTGTTCTGTAGGGAAACAAGTTAATTTAAATTATAATATGAAATTAGGCGCTGCCTATCTTACGGGAAAACCTAGTCATACAGATTCTTTCATTTTTCTGCATAAATTGTTCTTTCTGATATTTTCAGTTTGGCTTTCAGTTTTGACAGTAAGCCTGATAGTTTTGCTCTTGTTATCAAAATTAACAAAGAAAAATGTTTTAAAATGTTTTGTTTAAATGAACGTAGATCTAATCATTTCTTCAAATGTGTCAAAACTAGACAGACAATGGAAAAAAGTGTTCATGAATTAAAGATAATAGTGATATTTGAGTGCACAGAATCTAGTCCCAAAATGGACCCATACTGGTACTGATGATAAACCCGGACAGAAAATGAGGTTTTTTTTTTAACCTGTACCTTTTTTTCTGCAAATTGTTATCAATGGTTGGTATCAAAATAATGCTTAACATTTGCTGAAAACTTTACATAATTTAAATTTATATTTAGTAAGCAAGCTCACACGAAGTGAGGGCCTGAAAGGGGTATGTAAAATGGGGACTATACGAAAGTTGATAAATTCGACCACTTTGTCATTTAAAAAAATTTCCTCATAGTATTATATTGAAACTTTCCCAAAAATGCTGCAACAGTCAATCTGGATCAAACAATGAAAAGTGACCCAATGTCAGGCCTTTAATTGTTGACAGTGAGCATGCGTAAAAAATATCCTCTTCCCCAGTAATTTTGGATAGATATTTTATTATACAGATAAATGTAAGTCATTTGTTTATACAGAATATTACCAATTTTGTTTTTGTTTACACCAGTTGGTGTTGTAAATGGTTGTTATTAGATGGTGTGTTTAATTATATAAATAACCGATTGCAATCGAATAATTCCAAGGTGTTCGACTTTATCATCTGTCCGGGTTTATCATCAGTACCAGTAGGCCACCAGTTACATACGTACTTATATTTAAAACTGTTCAGTATACCCTTTTCGGCACATACCTACACTTGGCGGTATGCGCCTCAACGATCATACCTTTATTGTCAATTTATTTTTCTAATACAAATGTCTGAATCTGGGAATGCACAGTTTCTTTTCAGTTCATTTGTTACAAATAGCTTTTGAAAACGACAAAAATACACATTAAGCCTGTGTAACATCACGCTCAACCTCATGTTATTCCGATACTCTTTTGAAGTATAGATACCGGAACTCAATTAGGACAAATTATGGCCAGCTAATACAGCTATGGTTTAACACTTGTATGTGAGCATGACAAACAACCATTTACATGTAAAATTCTTATTTCAAATTCATTCTAAAACGTTCTTGACCAGAATGTTATCTATAACACAAACATTCTTGGTCGAAATTCAAGAAATCCAATTTAATTTACCTAATTCCTAACAGTTTGGGCCATTTCTGGAACATGATTAAGGTTAATTTCTTAGCGCGATAGGGATCGTAGTTGGGGCCTCTCAAGTTTATAGCCAACATTTCTTCCAAGTGTTACGGTGGTATGTTTAGGACATGCAATTATTTTTTCTAAGATTAAATTATCTCGAGCGCACGACATCCTATTTTGAGCGATCAACATCTTATCTCGTGCGCATGACATCTTATCTTGAGCGATCAACATCTTATCTCGAGCGATCAACATATTATCTTGAGCGATCAACATCTTATCTCGTGCGCACGACATCTTATATTGAGCAATCAACATCTTATCTCGAGCGATAAACATCTTATCTCGTGCGCATGACATCTTATCTTGAGATAAGATGTTGATCGCTCGAGATAAGATGTTGATCGCTCGAGATAAGATGTCGTGCGCACGAGATAAGATGTTGATCGCTCGAGATAAGATGTTGATCGCTCAAGAAAAGATGTCGTGCGCACGAGATAATTTAATCTTAAAAAAAATAATTGCATGTCCTAAACATACCAACGTAACACTTGGAAGAAATGTTGGCTATAAACGTTAAGTGTACAACTCTAGTCAATGAATTGATTTTTGAGAAAGTAATTGCAATGTAGAAAGACTGTGGAAAGGAGGGGAGATAAGCAATATCGACATATGCTTTTCCATGCCTTCAAATTTTTTGTTCAAAATTTACAGGCAGAACATTGGTTAACTATACACATACTCCAATAATTGTTAAAATTGTGATAAATTTCAAAAAAAAAAAATAAAATTGGGCCTAAGCAAAGAAAATAAAAAGAAAATATTTCAAGCAGCTGGCGAGATTCAAACTCGGACCTCGCGCATGGAAAGTATGTACGCCAACCACTGGACCACGGTTAAGTGTTACTAATTGGGTGATAAAATTATGTATATGAATAAATTTTGTTAGGGCAGCGTGTCTAAATTCGTTTTACTTTGACATTTTAGAAATTATCGGCTTTTCTACATTAAAAAAATAAATAAACGATGATTTTGTTATTCAAACACTGCTGTAATGTAGCCTACATTATCATTCAATATTGGAAACAAAAAGCGACCGGTTGAATCATCCATAAACTCGCTACATGAAGAAATCCGAATAAAACCGATTTCCATTAATACCGCGAATTTTCAACTCGACAGAATAATTTGTTTTAATAATGTGGCACCGGATCGTTCATAAGCAATTTTATTTTATCAAATGTCGTCCTGAATATTATTTTTTGCTCAGACTGCACGGCAGCAGTTTCGGGAATTATGGGTAAAAACAACAAAAACGAAACGGTTAAGGTATAGAACATATTCCCAAGTTGAACGGTATATAGGTTTACTTTGACATATACACGTACACGTTATCTATAGACGTAAAAACCTTCTGTTTTCCCCTATTAAAATTCTCTATTTCAGAGAGATCTTAGACATACAAGTCCATGTAAGTATTTGTCAAACCACTGGCGATAAACATTTACCCGATCAGTCCACATGTAAATTACCATTCGATGCGTGAATTTGATGCGCACGATTAGAGGGTCAGGAAAACAAAATGGATGGATGGATGGATGGATTGATGATAATTGACCGTATTTCGCCATGTGTTGCAAATTTTAAACAACTTTTAACGTGCCGTTGTTTTTTTTTTCGGGCGGGGCGTATGTTCTCCGTTACTATTTGATAAACGACATTGTGTCTGAAATCATTAGTCCTCCAGCACTGATTCAAGTGGGGAAGTTGGCAGTTACTTGCGGAGAACAGGTTTGTACTGGTACAGAATCCAGGAACACTGGTAAGGTTAACTGCCCGTCGTTACATGACTGAAATACTGTAAAAAACGGCGTTTAACCCAAAACAAACAAAACACATCAACCTATTTGTAAACAGTTATAAAACACAAAATCAAATTGTCAATATCATTTTTTCTAGGATGCCTCAAGTATACGGTTTTAATGAGACAGAGTTCTAACTCCAGCATTGAAAACTTTTAAGGTCGAATCCTGCGGATCTGTTTTGAATTTTGCTTACTTCATTCAAAAATTACCTTGGGC
This sequence comes from Mercenaria mercenaria, assembly GCF_021730395.1. Classification (NCBI taxonomy): domain Eukaryota; kingdom Metazoa; phylum Mollusca; class Bivalvia; order Venerida; family Veneridae; genus Mercenaria; species Mercenaria mercenaria. The sequence continues at coordinate 67,330,839 of NC_069376.1, read as the reverse complement.
CAGAAGTGAAACCTATCTATTTTTCTTCCGAAATATGTGATCTAAAGAGTGAAGGCAAGATAGAGAACATTCACCGTATGTAACTCAGAATTTTTAAAAATGTCATCTATGAAGGGATTTCAGTATTACCTGGCACAAATGTTTCCCATGATGGGTCGAGATGTCATGGGCAAGACCTGGACCCCTACCTCAAAGGTCAAGGTCACAATTGGAGATCAAATGTCAACAAGGCTTTTTCCTGTCCGGTCTATAACTCTCCCATCCATAAAGGGATTTTAATATTACTTGTACACAAATGTACCTCATAATAAGACAATATGTCATGCACAACTTTCAGACCCCTAGCTCAAAGGTCAATGTCACACTTAGCAGTCAAATGTTAGCATGGCATGAAGAGGGTCTGCTTCGTGTCCGGTCTATATAACTCTGTCAATCATGAAGGGATTTTAATATCACTTGGCACAAATGTTCCCAATGAGGAGACAACGTGTCATGCGCAAGACCCGAATCCCTTGCTCGAAGGTCAGGGTCACAATTCGATGTCAAATGTCAACAGGGCTTTTTTCCTGTCCGGTCCATAACTCTCTCATCCATAAAGGGATTTTAATATTACTTGGCACAAATGCCTCTCATAATAAGACGATGTGTCATGCACAACTTTCAGACCCTTAGCTCAAAGGTCAAGGTAAAATGTTAGCATGGCATGAACAGGGTCTGCTTCGTGTCCGGTCCACAACTCTGTCGAACATTAAGGGATTTTAATATTACTTGGCACAAATGCCTCTCATAATAAGACGATGTGTCATGCACAACTGTCAGACCCTTAGCTCAAAGGTCAAGGTAAAATGTTAGCATGGCATGAACAGGGTCTGCTTCGTGTCCGGTCCACAACTCTGTCGAACATTTAGGGATTTTAATATCACTTGGCACAGATATTCCCCTTGATCAGGCGACGTGTCATGCGCAAAACACGGACCTCTGGCTTAGAGGTCAAGGTCACAATTGAGGGTCAAAGGTCAGCAGGGCTTTTTTCCTGTCCGGTCCATAACTCTGCCATCCATAAAGGGATTTTAGTATTACTTGGCAAAAATATTCCCCATGATGAGACGACCTGTCATGCGCAACACCCAGAACCCTGGCTAAAAGGTCAAGGTCACACTTTGAAATCAAAGGTCAACTGGATTTTTTCCTGTCCGGTTTAAAACTTTGTCATGCAAGACAGGATTTAAATATCAGTTAGCACAAATATTTCTCTGGATAAGACAACATGTCATGCGCAAACACGGGCCTTAGGTCTAAGGTCAATGTCACATTTAGAGGCCAAAGGTCAGATAAAAAAATGACTTTGCCGGGAGCATTTCTTCTTCATGCATGGAGGGATTTTGATGAAACTTGGCACAAATGTTCACCACTATGAGACGAATTGTCATGCGCAAAAAACCTGGTCCGTAGGTCTAAGGTTAAGGTCATACTTAGAGGTCAAAGGCGTTAAATTCAAAAATGACTTTGTCCAGAGCATTTCTTCTCCATGCATGGAGGGATTTTGATGTAACTTGGCACAAATGGTTATTGCCCTGTGGCACCCTTGTCTTAAGAATTACCTCCCTTTGTTTTACTATAAATAGATTATATTGTTACTTTTTTATTACTGGCCGTATGGAAAAATCGAGACCACGTTTCTGTGGTACAAGATGCATGTTACATTGAATTTGTAGATGTATTTTGACCTATCTTTACCGGGTAAAGAGTTTTATGTGGACTTGTAATGTATCTTTTCTAACAGAGTTTTTTCTTTTATTAATTTCCCTTTCTTTTACTATATATAACTTATATGATACCTTTTTTATAATTGGCCAAAATAAATCCATATAGCTGTTGGTTTTAAGTATGCAAATTTTAATCAATTGTTTTGTTATAACATATTGTATGTATAGTACAATATTGTTTATACATCAATGACATATATCAGTTCATTACGTTAAACTGCAGTAAAAACAAATAAGTGCCTTCCGGTAGGGGACTTTGTATTGCATGGCAATACTTCATTCACTTCACTTGTTAAATGATGTTTTTCCACTTTTAACATATTGACCATTGTTACAGGTGAAATATATGGATTGGAAAACAAGCTGATAGCTTGTATAAATTCCTTTCCAAGAGGAAGTTCCACACACTGATTACCACTATTTAAAACAGACATTGCAAGCAAAATTTTACAAGATTATCATTATATATTTATATAGATGTGCCCTACTGCTTTAACTTGCGAAGATCAATGAATCAATGGACGCAACTATTTTCCTATATTTTTCTCAAGCCTATGTTTTGTTTTACAAAAAGTTATGAAGTTCAATTTTTAAAGGATATAAATCGCAATGCTTCTTTCTATGTTGTGATAACTTATCCTTAAAAGTAATGTAGACTGTTCTAACTGGGTCATATAGTTAAGCTTTTGCAATTTGCGTTTGTGATTATAACTAGTATTATACTAACCATGACACGTTGTCCTGTTACATGTACTAACATCTGTATAATATCCTGCACATGATCGACCAGTCAATGAAGGCGTTGGATTAGTGCATGATCTTGATCGTATACGTACTCCAATACCGCAGCTCTCACTGCATGGTCCCCAGTTTTCCCAAAGAGACCAACCACCATCTAGTGAAATACGAAAAAAAAAACACACAAAAATCTTGAATCATAATCATATTTATATGAAAGGATTTTACGCTTTCTTGCACGTGAAAGGTTTCGATAATAACCGCCACTTAAGTTACTCGTGAATGGTTTGCTATAAACGCCCATCTAACTGACTTGTGAAAAGTTTTGAAAATATGTATGTTGGCTGAGATGCCATTTTGGTATTACATAGTTTGATAGAAAAATTCACAACTTAAAAATATCAAAAATAATAGGTAAGAGTAGATTTCTCGGAAGCACAGAGCACCAAAAACACAGTCCCAGAGCCACGCATTTACATAGTAGGCCCACAACAAAAAGAAGCTGTAATGAAAAATATTTCAGACGGGTTGCTTCAAACATCCAACAAGTACATATTAAATCATGCTAAATATTGATGGAGTGGAAGGAAACGGCACGGGGCGAAATGGGGTCGGGGGTGGGGGAGGAATCCGAAGGGGAAAGTTGAACAAGGACGAATATACAAGGGAATGCCATTTTCTTTAAAAACAGTCGCACTAAAACGTGAACCACAATAGCGCAGACACTCATGTACCAAAGATAAACACACAACTACGATCAACTAAATAACATAGAAAAACGAACAGGCAACCCATAAGAAAACAGTAGGGCACCGTTATAGACTCACAAGCCTACAAACGCACCCACACACGTAGGAAAAACAATCAAGTACCGTCTCTGGATTCGGCTGCCAAAACAAAGGGAAGCCACGAAAACTTACTAAAAGTAAAGGGGAGAGTATGCAAAAAGTAGCGTAAATGCATGGGAAAAGAGCGTATTACCGGTATCACCAATATCATTATCATTTCTGAATATAAACTTCATATTTGCAGAGCCTATCGAGATGCTTTATGTTGTGGATATTTGTTTGTGTTCTGTGAAATATATCGTCACTTTTAATTGAGAAAAAATATACAACATATCAGATTGTCTCCCCTATCGGTGACGATATATTTAAATATATCACTGAAAATAAGTACGTGTTTTATTTTATACTGTCTTGTGAAGATAAACAAACTTTCTGTTTATTACATGCTTAAATAGAACTGAAATCATATTTAGACTACCTGTAACAGTTTTCATCCGCAAAATACTTATTGACACTTATGGTCAATGATACCGAATATATCTTAATAGTGCCCTGAAATCAACATGACGCCACTTTGTTTTGAAACAAACACTATATTTAAATTTTCTATTCACGGCCTATAGACCTGTGTCAAATGTTAAATGAGGGCGTATGCATTTTTAAATCCTTGCAATAAGATCGCTGAATGACTTACTTTGTTGACCAATCTGCTGAATGTCAAACAAAAAGAACAACGTAAAAACCCTAAACAATTGAAAAATAACAGAACTGATAGAAATATTTAGAGCTTAGAACATGCAAAGCATAACTAATTATACTGTAAGAATAAAACTGACAGCGAAATAAACATACTCCATACTTCGACGAAAAAACATGCATATTACGTAAGTCTAATTTGATGTCCTATTATGATAACTAACTAAGACAATAACAAGAGGGCCCTGAAGGCCCTGGAATGCTCACCTGACCTATTAACCTAAAGATCAGATCAAGTTTCATTAAGATATGGTTATAAATGTGACCTCTAGAGTGTTAACTAGGTTTTCCTTTGATTTGACCTAGTGGCCTAGTTTCCAGATTCATAAAGATAACATTCTGACCACGTTTTATAAAGATACAGTCATAAATGTTACCTCTAAAGTGTTAACAAGTTAACAAGTTCTTCCTTTGATTTTTTTACCCGGTGACATAGTTTTTTACCCTACATACTCCAGATTCGAACTTGATCTAGAGGCCATCAAGAATAATATTCTGACAAAGTTTCAATGAGATATTGCTATGGATGTGGCCTCAACAGTGTTAACAAGCTTTTTCTCTGATTTAACCTTGTGACCTAGTTTTGACCTCACTATTTCATATTGCAAAGTTACTCCACATATTTTATGCTTTCGCCAACGTTACAGAGAAAACCTCCCTAATGAGCATCCGGTCGAGAGGTCACAGCAATGTGCACATGTTAGGCTGAATGTAAACAAACAAAAACATAATGCAAAGTATTCACAGTTATACTATAAAACGACTGACCAACATTTTCACATCAACCAATCACAACAGTTTTGTGATCTAGACCGGAACTTCAATATGTTTCTCTAAGATAAGATATACTGAAGAGGTGTGACCGGTACACAATGGAAGATAAATTACCACTTGTTTAATATCAATTATACACGTTTACCGAACTGCGCGTTTTGGGTGAAAAATGCGCGATTGAAATGGGTTGGTGCATTTTCCCGTTCATGACCATGGTTCCTATATAATACCTACGGGAAGGGTATGACATGTACAGAGGCATTTTCTTTCTGACTTAGAGTGCAAAATATAGTGTGAGCAACTAGTACATAATGCAGCAAATGTGAGCAGATATATTAAATGGGCTGACAATATACATAGTGTGCAACATGTAAATTAATGTGTTAGCAACTTGATCAGAATGCAACAAATGTTCAAATACCCATTGTTATAGCATTATTATCCAATCTGCTGATGAAGCTGTGCAGGGTGGACTGAAATGTATATGGCACACCAAATACTTACCATGTGAGCAGTAATTTTGCGATACATTTTAATTATTTTAATAGCAGAAAATGCAAAATCTAATTAGTTGTCTGACTTTGAATATAACGTTAACTGGCTAAATGTGAAAATTAAACATCCGGGTGAAAATAAAATGTAGCGCCAAGTGTTACTGTACTTAGGTCCGATGTAAACGTATTAAATGTTATTAATTTACTATTTATTTTGTTTGCCATTACCTTTTAAAAAGTATAATTCTACTACCAAATAATTGTTGACCTAACTTATGTCGCAAAAGTTATGGTGTATTAGAAATAAAATTGTTAGCAACATCATCGCATGTAATTTAATGAGAAAAAAATACAGACATAATTTCTTAAACTAATCAATTCTAAAATGGCAGAATTAAAATTTCTCCTCGTCAATGACTATTGTGTGTAAAATTAATTGGAATGACAAGTCAATCTCAGCTCTATACATGTGCAAAATGTCCGAATCAAATTCATGAATATTATCAGTGTATATATCCTACTTCTATACATTAACGAAATGCGAAAGTCCAAGATGGTAAATTTTGTAGAACAATGACATATAAATATTCTGTGTCGCAATCTGCATAAACAACACTTTTATGTGTTAAACACCTCATATTATGGTATGTTAAATATACGTCCATCCTCTCTCGTTTATGTAGGCGCCATCCCTCTGCGTGTCGCAATCCATGAAAATATCTAAGTTTCCGGAAAGAAACATGTTGCAGATCACGCAAATCGTTTCTCAAGATTTCGTTACACTGTGTAACCTTTTAAGTAGCTACAGACTGTATCTACATGTCTCGTTCGTTTTTGTCTATGGACAACAGCAACGTGCTTAAGCCGGTACCGAGATTGAAGATCAGTTGCTGTAGCAAATAACAGACTGGCTACGTATTCTGCTGATGTGCTAGCGAGATCCGGATTGTCCAAGTCACTGCCGCCAGTCCATAAAATCACATAATCCGGGCGTAAATGCCGAACTTGTCTCATAAACATACGTATCACAAATGGATTGGTCAAGAGTCCATCACTTTAACCGAGACACTGTATAGACTGGTTATGTACAGGCCTCTGCATCAAGTCCAACCGGTGAGTTGGTATCCCGGGATTGCTGCTTTGCAAGAATGTGCAAAAGTGTATCACATGAGTGTGTGCCTCCTAGAATCAAAATATGCAAAATATTCGCAAAAAATTTGTGGTGATTGAGTCATGATGCCTGATCAGTTTTCAGATGACTAACCTGTACATGGCTCTCTATTACAACTTACGTCTTTAATTCTACGGGAGTTTCATCACAATATTTCCCATTCAATGAAGGATTTAAACATGTCCGAGATCGACTATGTACCTACCCGCAACTTTCATTACACGAAACCCATGTTCCCCAAAGTGTCCATTCATCATCTTGTCAAAAAACTAATTACATCAGAAAATATGTTCGGGTTATATAGTACGTTATACGTTATACATATTGTGAGTTTTGTCTTAGCAAATATTGTATACAGACAATAGAAATCTACACTATAAATGGAGCCACTCACGAATAGACACAGTAAAAGAAATTATAATACAATAATTTCGCTATAGCGATGACGCTAACGAAACACTGCTTACATATTTTAGTGCTCAGTAATACACTGTTTAATAATAATGTACTCGAATAAAGATAAGGCACCAGGAACATAAAATAAACACCCAGTATATAAAAATGTAACAGTATTGTGTAAATCGTATAGGTGTTTTACAAAATGTAAGTATCTCAAACATAAACATTATTACGTCAACTCATATTGGTTGTCCCTTTGACGTAGAATAGTATTTATAAATACTAAGTAATGTTCTTAAATATAAGCACGATTTCATTCAATTGGCAGTGCCAAAGTCTTAGACAGGTCAATGGTGTGGTGAAGGCATATTTATTTTATTTATTTTTTCCTTCAAACACACATCGACATTTATTGGAAACACCTTTTATACACTTTAATTTATTACAAAAACACCATCATAATTTATATTCATTTTATTACTCCGAAGCACTATTCATATTTATTCCATTTAAATTATTTTCCAACAATATCAAACATGATTTAATCCAGTCCAGTATAGATGTTACCACTTTTCTATTTCCTGAAAAAGAATTGTTTTCTTTATGACAAATAACTGCTTTTACATGCTGGCTTAAGGACTATGCTATTTTGAAATTATGAATTAGGTTGGTGGGGTACTTGATATTTTTTCTGAGGAAAAAACAAACTTTTTCCAATGTGCCACTACGTTAAAACCATGAAGTGCTGAACTCTTACTTTAGTTAAAGACTTGGGAAAAGTTATCAGTATTCTGGTGTCACAATTTTTGGTGCAAGTATTCTATGTCATCATGCATAACTGCGAGAAACTATAGCATACATAATAAAGCTGAACTATCCTTGTAAATGAGCTGAGAGCTATTTTTCTATTTCCATTTATTACTTTTAAAAAAAAACTACATTACAATTTAACAGGTGTTGGCAAAATCTGTCATTGTGAACATGCCTTTACCCATTAAAGAAGTCCAAACTATAGGTATGGTGTGCGAGAAGGGCCCGAGCGCTTACGTAATGCGCCTTTGCAGGGATTGTACTGCTCAGACAGATATATATATATAACTTTATCATAAGTCCGCAAAGTGCAACAAAAGAAATAGCAGTATTAATTATGTAAAAATATTATTTATTTACAAGGTATGTCTGACAAATGACATCGAGAATTCTTACTGACCTTTTAGAAAGCTGCATTTTCAAGTATCTGATATTTTCCACGTTGGTTAAAAAAAGCATTTTTAAAATAAATAACTTACTACAGAATGTAATAAAAATACCCTTGACCTAGAGAATGCAACAACCTACTAAACTTCAAAGTTTAAGTTTAAAATTAAAGTGAACACGTTTGCTTTAATTTAAGGTGAATGATAAACTAGAACTCTATGAGAAAATTCGAAAAGATCATTTCGGATATGTTAGACAGTGAGAAAGCAAACATATCGTACGTATTATTTAGCATGGATGATTTGCACTGTGAATACATACTGTTTACACTTAACATATAATTCCACGAATACATACTCATATACATATAAATGGAGGGTATTTGTCATGGGACTCGATCAGATAAGGCCGGTTCTTGAGCCGCGAGCTGAATGAATGGGTACCGACTTCTATCCGCATGGCACTTGGCATAGTGGTAGGAGTTGGGAGGAAATTGGAAAGCACAAGAATGGTGTCTCATAAGCCAAAAGGGCTGGCCCTTTCAATAGAGGTGGCACTATAATAAACAAGACATTTACCTTTTATACACTAGGAATATGTTTGTTTTGCATGTAAGATCAAAGCATTAACCCCTCGTGAAAATATAATGCATGTGGCGTTCACTGTTGATATATAATTGTAATAATATATTTTCACGTTACAATGAAACAAACAAATACCCTTTTGCATATGCATTTATATAAAAATATAAATAAACGAACAAAAACGGGAACAATGTTTTTTTGTTGTTTGACTGAGAGTACTGTAGGCGTACATTTTTTAGCGCGGCAAAAATTTAGCGCAAACGCAATTTTTGGTAAAATATCTAATTAATGCGTTGACGTGAATTAGCGCTCTCGCGAGGCCTCTAATTTCTAATTTTAGCGCTGTCCGAGATGAGGCTTTCGGAGATTTACGGAGATTCGCGAAGATTTTCGGAAATAAACTTAACCGTCGGCAATTTTTCTGTTATTTGTTTCTGCTGTAATTATACGTCATATTGATTATGAAAATCTTGACGTAAACTTAAAATTGAGTAGATTTAAACCTATCCATGCTGCCTGGCTGTTCGATGCACACAGAAATGTGAAAAAGAATCAGTCATGACATGGTGGCGCCTTACAGGTCTAATGGACGCAATCGAAAAAATCCGTTAGCTAGAAACTTTAAAGCATGTACCAAGTATGACTTTAAGATAGTGTGCCGTAATAATACTTGTATTTTTTCAATGATACTTTCAACGGTGATGTTGCTTTATGTTTACGTACAGTATATAAAGTATAATATTGCCTACGTAACTGTATTGTCTTCTTGTATTAATTATAATAATCTGCATGTTTTATATTCTGTATACTAGTTATAATTACTGAAATAAAACGGGATTGTCGCACATTTTAATCATTGAATCCCCTTTGTCCTAAAGCATTGTGTCTTTAAGTTAACACAAACGTTCACACCTTTCCGTAAACAAGCGACTGCAACAACGGACATGGCCGAAGGTGATACGGAAATCGATAACAACTTAATCAAATGAGAAAAAGCACAAACTACAAGCTTAAATATTTTGTTTTGCTTGGTCGTATATTTAAAATAATAATATAAACAATAAACAGGAATATCATACGAACCTTAAAATATTAGCAAGCAGTGTAACTAATACAAACTCTCATGAGTATTTATTTGCAAATGTTCGAAAAAAAAAAATCATCAAATGAAAATGTACATGAAAATGCTTGGACAAATTAATGCGCGGACATGAATTAGCGCACGTGCGATAGCGCTAAAAGCGCTGTTATTAGACAGAAATACAGATAGAGGAAACCCATTGGATGTTTTTCTTTTTTATTTATTATATACGTGTCCAGGAGTAACTTTTAATATTTTCTATTATATATATATAGTAGAGAGAATTTATACGAATATTATTTATATATATATTCAACATTATATATATATATATATATATATATATATATATATATATATATATATATATATATATATATATATATATATATACAACAAAGGAGGAGCAGAATGCTCCGAAATCTAAATTTAGCTACAGAATAATAATATGCAAATATTATTCAGATAAACAAATACATAGTAAAATTAAAGTCTTTGCCAGATTCGCAAGATTACCTCGATACAAAGGTTACAAATAATCCATTTTTACTTTTTGTTAAAATTATCTACTTTTATTACAAAAACTGTTTACTTGTAGTAAGCAAAATAATCCTTTTCAATACTGATATTTGAAACAACTTCCTTCTCACATCTCTTTGTTTCTTTGGTAAATGTTAACTCATACACTTTTACTTTTTTTTCATAGTAGATATTGTAATTGTTCCTTCGTCACATTTATCGCCTCCAGGATATACTGTCGGTTGTTGTTGTTTAAATCCACCAGATTTTCAGAATCATTTTCATCTGAACTTATGTCGCTGTAACATTCTTTACAGCCCACACGGAATTTATTTTTCTGAACTTTATTCCCACCTGTTTCAGAATCATTCATTTTATCAAATTCAATATCTCCATCTTTCACACTAAAACGTGAAAGAAATCATAATTATGTTCATTTTTACACATAGGTTTACTTTTTATTCGTATGGTTAAAGTGAAATAATGGAAATGAAGCCTGATGTCAAAGATTAGAATTATTTACTGCAATAAGTATCATGCTGTTATCATGCTGGTATCATTGCCAAATTCTCTGTTTTGAAATGCATGCCTTATGATTTTCGTTCTAAGTTTTCCATTAGTTCGTTGCCAATTTTGTCACTTTAACATTGTTTTTAACTTGCTTTTTTCTTTTTATACATATATTAGTTTCTCATTAGTAGAAATATACAGCGGTATCTAGTCACTGGAGCATACCATTTATTTATATTATTGGTAATATGCCAATATTTAGCCTCATTAACAGAGCGCAGGTGGACACTATTCTCTGAAAAAAAAAACCTGATCAAGATTAATTGTATTAGCTACATGTTGTACTGACTAAATATTCTGATGTTGTCTAATTGTTGGAGTGACGAAAACCAGCTGGATGCCTTTCCAAATTCTACACCCAAAGTGTGGTTTCAAACCTTTCAGTGGTAATAGGCGCGTGATTCAAGCGACATAATTCACACGGCCACAGAGGACCTGTACAATCCTTTATCTTTAGCTTACTACTTCTGGAATATGAAACAAAATAATATATATTTCTCAAAAGAAATGTTTAAAGTAGCTGGAAGATAAAGGTGTAACCATCCTACCATTATACTAAATGGTTCATCATGAAATTATTACACAATCAAGGATAATATACGAAACAATGCCAGGTGCACGGTTGGATACTACCACACTGGAACATACATCACTTCGAATTATATACATATAATATTATTGGAAAGTTTATGTATTCGTTCTATATTTCAGTTTCATCTATGCGTATTTGAAGAGTAATATCACTTGACAGCATAATGCTCCAGACAAAGATTCGTATTATCATTGTAACTGACAGCCGCGGTTATCACACAGAGTTTTATGTGACTAGTAAATATTTAGCGGTATAAGTATCTGACTTCTGATAGATATGTTATGAGTTCAAACCGGAACCGTTTTTTTTTTAGCAAAACCACGCTGTCATTATTGCTTTTTTACCGTGTCACTTTTACAGCTTACATACAAAGTAATTTAAGGTAGTTCCGCACGTTCGGACCAAAATTGTTTTAACTCGATTTTTCTAAACCTCAAAATATACTTAAAAAGTTCGGCAAATAAAAAAGATAGGGTCTTATATTTGACTTTTTGCTAGACTGATCTGAAAAATTGGGACCATACACAAGTTTTCATTATTGGCGTCTTTGGGAAAGTTATAATTTTTGTAAAAGTTTCGTATTTAGAAATCTTTCTACTACGAAGAATTTAATAAAACTTCTCACAGTTGTAAATAGACATGTGATCTATATAATTTGGTAAAAATAAATGTATTACACTCTGATTTTGAGACATTAATTAGAATTATTCAACGCATCAAACGTTTCAAAATCATATTTTACCTTTGGTAAGATAGCTATGCAACTGTTATTCATAAAACAATTTATTTCCGTATACCGAGTTCAAGCTTTATTCTACGTTATCTGGATAAATTACGTAACATCATTAGATTCGAACTACCTTAAGCTCGACATGACATTAAAATCTAATGTAGTGTTAATTTGAAACGAGAGTAATAGATAATAAAAAGTTAACTCATCAATCCGACTCCTTTACTGATTATATAATGGAAAAGACAGCTTTATGACTTAGCTGATATTTGAAGGAGATATTTTGAAAAAAAAAATGAAATATTGAAGACAATGCATATAGTAGCCAGTGACACGAGTTCCAGAGAAAAGGTACATATATATTTTTTTGACTTAAGCAGTATTTTATTGTAAAATATTTATATTTTATATTGATAAAACGTAACGAGTGGTCTTCTAAATGTTATGATGGTATCCTCATATTTTTGTTACATTAGATGAAATATTGAAATAGTGTGCAAGATACATCAATAGAAACGTCTGTTTTTAACTTTTAAAACGATATCATATTTAGAAATATTTATAGCTTCATGCTGTATTAATAATGTATTAACAGTACAAGGGTGGTATTGCCACATACCCAGGCCTTTTTGCCCTCTCAAAGCACATTGTATATGGCTTTATAAAAACCGGTACTGTAGTTTGAATATTTTACGATAACATCATAAAACTTAATATAAACAAGTTAACATTTGAAGATTCTACAGCATTATAAAAAGTAGAATATAACCGAACTGCTTGTAACTTTTTCAAAGGAAACTAAAACCTGGCTGTTATAAAGCCATATATTATATACTTTAGAGTGGCAAAAAGGGCAGTGCATTAGGCATCCTTGTACTTCTGTAAGTTATGACATTATACAAAATGGAGCTATCTATATTTTTAAATATGACATCATTTTAAAGGCTATTGACGTATCTTGCACACTATTTCAATCAGACCATCATAACATTTCAAGAAAACGATTATGATAGACTAAATTCACCAAAGATTTGGCACTCATTTTTACCTAACAGCGCATGTAAGGTGCAATGACACACAACTTTCCTTGTACATAACATTGCACATGAAATGTGTATACTTAGCACTGCGTCTGTTGTAGTCATTACGGTATTAATTCGTATATGTCTCAATTAACAATGTGCGGCTCTGATTTAATGCTTTTTGGGTTTGTAGTATTATTTTTCGTTAGGTAGAAAATACTTAGTAATTGATGGTAACTTGTTGCATACAAAATGTACTAGGTAACTGAATTTGAAAAGAAAAAGATACTTTTTCAGATAAATGTCAAAATCAATGTTGCAACATTTTGATAATATTGTTTCCTCAACCTCTACTTCAATATGTTCTACATTGTTAAAATTTAATGCTGTTTACACTGAATGAGTAATGAAATATTGTCTATTTAGACCGTTGTTTATGGATTTCCCAAAGACCTCAGACGCATGTAAATGTCGTTTGTGGTTCAATATGTTTGACGGGTAATGCTTTTCAATCACGAGAAAGGCGAGTATTTCATTAACTCGAAAGAAATTGAATGACCGGCAAGGGGATCGTAGTGACCAGGATATTATGTGGAATATAATTGACTGATGACTGATAGTAGCGTTTGGATAAAATATATTTGGGAAAATACATTAAATCTGAAAGCAACACACAAGGCATTATAAGATATCGGATGAGTTCCCATGATAAAATAATGCAGTACAACGATTTTTTGGAATAACATAAATACACAAGAAATATCTTTAAAAATGATGGTCGGCGAATTGTAATAAGGAAAGAAGTTTATGAATTTCATCTAACATTCATCTTTCATCTAACATTTTTCAAATTGCAAAACTAAACACCGCACTTTAACAATTTAAATGGTTCTCTTTTAATTTTTCGCAAAGGTTTCGTAGGATTGCAATTTTGTTTCGTTTATCCTTAGACGAATAATTACAGCAGTAGTTTAATGAAGATTCATGAAGCGGTTCATGAGAAGAGGTCATTAAACGTGTTTATATTTTTAGCTAAATTGGTCCCTATCCCCATTTGTAACAAAATAACAGGAGACCTTACGATATTGTTACACATCGAGTTTAATAAAAATCCATTACATTTTAGTGGATAATGCGGAGAAAGGCATATCTACTTTTAGCTATAGTGGTCCCTAATAATGCCCAAGTTCCTATATAAATAAATTTGGAAGAGGACCTTATAATGATGCTCCAGATCAAGTATGACAAAGATCCACCAAGCTGTTCATGAGACGCTGTATAAAGGCATTTCTAGTTTTAGCTCTAGCAGCCCCTAAAAGGGGTCAAATGTCCCAGCTGAACAAAGTTGGCTGCGGGTCTAATAAAGATGCTACTAATCAAGTTTGATTAGAATACATGAGAAAAAATCAATTAAAAGATTTTTTTATTTATTATTTTTATTTATTTTTAAAATAGGCCAACTGATCCCGCTTTAAAAATTGCAAATTCGCTATTCATGAATCTTTGGACAATGACGTCACACCTATAAAAAAAAGTGAAGGTCAAGCAAAACATACAATTGTAATTATTTCAATATTTCTGTTTCATAAGCAAAGTTTGACCGTAGTCATATCACATAGATAAACTGTATGCAGCGTACCGTATTGAGATTCAGTCATTAAATAGCATATATATAATAAAACAGATTTCAACTGAGTTCAATATTTGCATACCATACTAAAGAAAAATATTCATATATAATAAATCAGTTAAATAATTTATAACAAATATATCAAAGCAAACAAGTACTCATTTAAATATGCAATCTGAATAAGTCACAAAAGCAAGAAACCTTTTCATATACAGACGACAATTGTAACAAGGAAAATCTTTTAAAAAGAACTTCTCTACATAAAAGACTCTTATCACACCCTTATTCATGTGATACGCAGACCGTATTCAGCTCTTTCTTTAATTTGATATATGTTGGTATTTGAACAGGTTTTTATCATATTTATTAAACTAACTTACCATTTTGAAATATATCAATATTCTTGCTAAATATACTGAGCCAAAGTTAGCTTTAAAACTGTGAACAGCGTCGTTTAGGATAAACGCTTTGTCTACATTTCACTCAGCGTAGCACAATCAACAGAGTGAAAGGAATTGACACTCTCGTCCAATCAGGGAGAGTGTTGCATAAATCTTCCATTTTGATAAATTATCTATAATGCCTTATCAAGTAGTTTGATTTGCAAACTGAAGTCACGTGACATAGGTAACGAAAACGAATTTAGACGGCGTTCGCCGAAAAAAAAAGATATATGATCAGTATGCAAAAGACATTTATTAATGTTGACTATGTGCTAAAGTAAGATTCATTGTGTGAATCACAGAGGACATCATGATATATTACCTTTTAACATCGTTGACACTCATCCTCCAGATTTAACTTAGTTTGACATTCCTTTACGTCATTCTGTGGAGAATTAATGCTAGAATCTCTTTAAAAAATCAACATTGAATAAATGAGAAATATTACTAGGGTTTCCTCTTAAATTTCGAATTAAATGGTAAGCATGTTTGCTTGCTATCTCTCGAGACCATCCCTGGTTATGTAGCAGACTTAAGTCTTTTAATGATTAAAGATACAACACTAGAAACTCACTAATTAAGCAGATATTCATTAAATTGAAAAGAATAATCGGTTCCAGTGTTTGAATCCTGATTTTTCCTCGTAATTGAAATATTTTGTCTACTCATGCAGACTGTTTGTATTTGCGTCCATTATTGCTTTTAATGATAACATTTTAGCGCATATCGGGTGCGGGAGGTCTTGGGTTCAATCCCTGGCCGCGTCAAAGCAAAGACGTGAAAAATGGTATCAGTAGCTCCCTTGCTTGGCGCTCAGCATTAAAAGGGAAACTGGCTTCTCTTCTCTCATACCCTCGTGGCGATGGATTCCATCAGGAATACGGTGTCGAAAGTGATTAAAATAAGCTGTAGAACGTGCTTCACAATCAACCTTAAATAAATTAGTATAAACTAGTGCATATAAATACGCATTCCGTTTGTTTTTCAGAAATAAACACATCACATTTACTGTACGAGGGGTATTCAGTAAAATAATTTCTCATTTCTTCATATATTACCCAGAATCAATGAAACTGATATATATTATAGATTAAGGAAATTTACGTAATATTATCAGTGAACGCAATGTATTAAGTAATCTTAAGGGAAAATCTGTGCATTTTGTATGCAAATTAAAAAACCAGAAAGGTAACTAAGTCAAGTTCCTAGTACAAAAATTAAATATGAATACCATACACTGAACGGCATCCTTGTATATAAAAACTTTGAATGCCTTAATATTTATAAATTAAAACGTAGTGTTTTAAATAAGTGACTTCATATAATAAACATAGAAGACATGTTTTACGTCTCAATAATAACATTAACCGAGTGCTTATAATTATATATTCATAAAACGCCTGGATGTAAATGAAATAATGATAAAAGTGTTTTTCTTTTTTAAACACCTGATATATATGTTTTAAATCGAATTACGTTGCTATTTGTTTTAGATAAGAATATTTACAAAATGAGAGATTTAGAACAGTTTTAACATTGATTGTTTTGTAAGGTTACGTGATATGCTTTGCTTGTCATGAATTCAAGTCCCTCTTAGGACGGATATGTGTCACAATGACCTATAGAATAAAGTGCAATAAGTAACGTACACAATGGTTACTGAAAACAAACAATATACAACTATAATTGAAATATGGTACGCCTTTATGACGAAAAAGAACAAAAAGAGTGTAACATACTGTTTCTCGGCATTTTTTTGCTCATTACTACAAAACAATTTGCATCCTTTTGCTGACAAATTAATAATACTGCCATGTTGTTATCTTGATAACATTATATGTATATTGTACCACGAGGGGGTTCAAATTAGTCTTCATTAGATAGAAAAAAACATATTTATCACGAAAAAATAATGTGGTTGCTATAATATTGCTGTTAATGCTTTATAATGCACTTACATACCACTAATATTACGACGATTATGAAAATAACGAGTGCATGATAAAGGCACAATATTAACAACAACTTACAAAATATTAAGGTAACAGGTATGACATGACATATGGTGGTGAGAACAAACGAACACATAGTCATACAGTGTTGATGAATTAATAAACTATGATTTAAATACGAAGTAGTACTGGATGGTTATGAAGCAAATGTCTTGGTACATATCGTGAATATTGTGGAAATAATATGTTTTTCCTTTAAGAAAAACAAACAAACAGTAGACTAAACGTAATATATTAAATGCATTTTGTATTTCCAAAATGTAATTCCGATTTGTATGGACTGATCCGGAACGCAAAAAAAGGAGAACTTAAGGTCATGCGGCGCCAAAGTCATTTGCATTGTGTCAAATAAGAAATGTTTACGATATTCAGGACAATGTCGTCTTTTATACAGTCGGTTGTTCATTTATGCATAAGACAAACTGACAGTATTGGTAGCTTATGTGTGATCTAATTTATGTTTATATTCTGGAAACCGACCGTTTGGAGACTTTGACGTTCAACTATACAGCGGTTTTCGTCTTATTCGTACCGTCTTACTATAAAATATTGCAATCATATTGAGGCTTCGTAAATGAAAAAAAAACAAAAAAAACACAACAACTTTTATAACCAGAATGCAAGAAGTTTCACCGTCCATGAACAGGCTCAATCAAACCGAGCCTGCAACATTTTCGTGTTTGTCGTGTTGAGCGACCTGTGACGTTTCCACTTTTTTCTATTTCAGTATATAACAAAGTTCATACACATCAGAAGAAGTCAGAGTAAGGAATTGCCATTAATTTCTATCATATATTATCATATACCTATGTAAATTATGGCTTGTATTTCATACGTAAATACAATCAGGCATTCTTGCATAAAAACTACTTTTTTTTACTGGATTCGCCCATGTATTAACGGGATAAAAATCGTGTGCAAACAAGGCAATTCACGTGCTGTTAATACATGATTTTTATTTTTGAAATGCTTTGTCATGGATGTACATGTATTTCTGCGCAATAATTCGATTGTAAAATTATTACGGTTGAAATAGTGTTCCTGTTTACCAAATTTTTAAGTGATAACCAAAAATATGGGTAATTTTATGTTTGTAATAATGACAGATAAAATAATCGGTTAAAAACCTTCATTACATGCTTTTGGAAGTGTTGTTGTTTTCTGGGCCCTGGTTATTGATATTTAAAACATGTTTACCGTTTCCAAGAACAACAGAATGGTAATTAAAAAATGTACCGGCTTGGTAAAGTCATCACATATGAAAACAATGCATTAAGTTGTCGTGTAATGTTTTTTTATGCAAGAATAGCGACAATACACGTTTGTTTTGTGTATTTACGTTATACACAAAAAAAAAACGTGTATTACCCCTACAATGTATTGAAACTCGTGTATAGAGCCTGTGACCGTACTATTTTCTTTAACTTATATTCATGACCTGACAATGTTCTTAATATAGCACATACAAAACACCTTTTTTTCCATGGAAGTATTTTTGCATTTTTTGTTTAAAAAATATACAAAAAGTCAGCGATATATGATAAAAGGTTCATTATAACAGCAGATTGAGTTTGTATATTGTATTCGGCTCTCGTTGGTTATGCATGACCGGATCACACGAGGCTCGTAAGTGTCATATTTGATCTGGCACGGCTGGATCCACTTCAGCAGTTTACAACATCCCATTATTGAGCTACTGTTATAACAACCATATTGTATCTTCAAAATGGCTCCCATTATGTTAAGACGGTAAATCACATTAGGTCTAAACATACAAGTGAATAAATATACAACTCTTTCTTAAATGAAGCACTCCCACAAATACAAACTTTAAGGAATTGTTCAATCGTCAGATACGAAAAGAGCTACGTTTGATGGCTTGTTATAGCTTTTTATCAAATGTTCCCCTTTTCAGGCCAGTAGTGTAAATGACTATGCATTATATGAATCAATTATAGGTCACAAGAAGCCCCTTCCTTGCGCTATTCAAAACATTTACAAGAACTTCACGTTAAACTGACTTCCCCCTGTGTCAGGAATTATCTATAAACTCAGATCTCATTGTCATTCTATCGCGTGTATATTGTATAATATTATGTCATTCAATATTGATGTAAGAAAATTCGTTTATCTCCAATGTATCATCTGTAAATGAAAATATATAGAATTCGTGATACTGCCATGTTTCAATATAAAGACAATACACACGAGAATTTGTTTTCCTTATGAAATGATGTCAGCTGGATATTAAGTCAGTCCAGTTGAAGAATTGTATTGACTTTTCTTTGATACAGCTGAAATGTCTTTTATTGAGAACAAACTGAAGTGTTGAAAGTACAAAGTCACATCACGGTATTGCTTTTTGTGCTTGTATGATGCAGATTTAAAACTGTTTAGTTCTATTTATCAACATATCAGTTTGCCTTACATAAAGATTTTATGTATTCTTCTGCCACAGCAGCAGTTAGACAAATCAAAACTGATTCTGAAGATCACGATGGTATGCTTTCAAATGTGAAATATTATCATCCTCTGAATTGTTAAATAAGCTCTTAAATGCATTCAAGATTTTATTTAAAGTAATAACACATCGTTTACCATATCTTCTTTAAGCTACTCGGAGTCATACATTTGCACAGGGTAAGCTTAGTTGATGCCCCATTGAAAGTAATGTGATCTTAAGTGCATGTGTCAAAACTATATAGAACAGAGTTCGGAAGCGTGTTTAACAATGAAGTTTACATTCAAGTATACTCATCTGTGTGGCTAAACTAAACATAGAAATCGTTATGTTTCTATGTTACCAGGCTACCATTTTAATCCCAAACACAATGTTAATAGAAGATAATAGGTAAGGGTAGATTTCTCAGAAGCAAGGAGCACTAAAACACAGCCTCAGAGCCACGCATTTGCAAAGTAGGCCCACAACTAAAAGGGACTGTAAAGGAAAAATATTACAGACGGGTTGCTTCAAAAATCTAACAAGTACATATAACTTTATGCCAAATATAGATAGAGGGGGAGGAAGTGGTAAGGTATAGAAAGGGGGTTGGGGGAGGAGGTTGAATGGGAAAGTAGAACAAGGATGAATATATAAAGAGAATGTCACGTTCCTTAATCACAGTTACACGTAAATGTAAACCACAATAGAGCAGACATTCATGTACCAAAGATAAACACACAACCACACCCAATTAACTAACATAGAAAAACAGACAAGTGAGATACAAGAACACTGCAGGGCACCGTTTCAGACACAAAAGCACAAAAACACACACCTACAAGCAGAAAAAAAGGGAAAAAACAATCGTGCACCGCCCCAGGACCCCGGCAGCCAAAATAAAAGAGAGCACGAAAACCAACTCATAGTAAAGGGGGAGGGGACGCCAAAACTAAACAACATTAAACAACTATTGCAAAAGATGAGAAGGCAGTGCTAATTGCTCACATACTACTGTGGAATAAATTTCGTTGCGAGAGAATGAAGTTATGAAAAGATTTACCAACTATAAATCAAATTTCCAAAATACCACTGACAGTTTATTACAGAATGGCCTGTATTCATTTGCAGCAATTGTATAATCTTTTGTATATATTTATGTAATTTTGAAAGGTTTGAAATTAATTTACATGCGTTAACAGCAGTAATTTAGTAACACATCGCTGTTTTGGTTTTCTGTGCAAGAGATGTTTTTGTTTTGGGGATAAATGCGTTAAGGACTGCAACGGTTAAAACGGAATAGAAAGTGCTTACTTATATTAACTGAGAAAACGGACAATATCCTCACAAAGTAAAAAAGATTTATAAAGGTCTTACAGCAAATTTACCACAATTTCGGAGTATTGTCTCAAGTCTTTATTGGACAAAAATCGTATGTCTTTTATGTTATTGGTGTGAATATTTTTACTATGGTACTTTTTCATGATTTTAATAAAGTTATCTTAACCCATGTTTAATTAAATCCTTTAAATGTTTTTGGTATAATGAAAAAAAAATTGCATCCCTGAGAGGGTTATAAAAATGTTCACCACTCGAAATAAAAATATAGACATCGGCCTATGCCTCGGTCGGTATTTATATATCTCGGGGTAAACAATTTTCATATCACCTTCTCAGGAATGCAGTATTTGTATAATAATGATGGTCCGCAACAAATAAAAGCCGAAGGGCAATTAGATTACTAATTACGCATTACGAATTTAAATCGCAACATCTAGGATACCGAAAACTAATGTCTGTATTTCGCTTGAAAGTGGTCAATCGGGTTAAGATCTAGTGCCAGCACGTAAGCTTATATGTAGCCAATATGGACTTTGATGGGCAAATGTACCAAGTAAGTCCCATATGTTTCCCATGTTAACATTTGCCAAAATCTAATCTACACAAGAGCCCTCTGTAATATGGCTCTGTTAGCGAAATGACAAGCTGCTTTTGACTATGAAGATATTATAATTATATGTATTTCTGTATTATAATTATATATATGTCTGTTCTTAATACATTTCTATACTCTCAAAGAATTCTCATTCCCAGAAGGGCTCCACGTTTCCATATCTAGTATCATGACTATTCATGTAGCGTAATAAAATTCCATCCATTTTAGTTTTTCATTTTTAAATATATAATAATGGAACGGGAAATGCATGTTAACTAAAGCTTGTTAAACAATCCACTGCATCCCACAAAAATATACATATTTTATAAAATGCTGATCCCGAGAAATTTGAATTTGACCCAATAGCGACCTAGCGATACAAGTGTGTTCTTCATGACTCCGTCATTACTGCAAGAGCCTTTGATATTTCGTAAACAGGTACGTGTTTTATTTACTATCAACAGCTATGTTCATTAGTCTTTAGCTTTCTAAAAAAAAAACACTATTGAACATGTTTGATAAGCAAATTCTTTTAAAATCATTATTAGGAATTCAAATCAACTTTTCAATATTGTTAAAATGTATTTGCAATTTGTTCTTAATTGCTGTATTTTAAATGCAATATTTATAACAATATGACACGTTGAGGTTCATACGCTATTCTATTAAATACAACCATACTCGGTAATAGGAATGTAAAGACAAAGCAACCACACGAGACTAACCCCAAACGAACAGATAAAGGCTTATGTTAAAGATAAATAAGCAATTAGTGACGTGGTATTGTCAAGTAAGTCTTTGCTTTATTTATTCATTTTGTTGGGTTTGACGTCGCATCGACACAATTATAGGTCATATGGGGACTTTCAGCTTTGATGGTGGAGGAAGACGCAAGGTGCCCTTCCGTGCCTTATTTCATCACGAGCGGGTACCTGGGTACAACCACCGACCTTCAGTAAGCCAGCTGGATGGCTTCCTCACATGAAGAATTCAACGCCCCGAGTGAGGCTCGAACCCACATCGATGAGGGGCAAGTGATTTGTAAGTCAGCGACCTTAACCACTCGGCCACGAAGGCCCCCAACTTTGCTTTCGTCGTTGCTGTTAGGGGTGCGTAAAAGATGTTGCAGATTTCATTAGCTCACATGAGCAAACTCTGCTGTTATTTTCATTGGTTTCATTCTATGTTTCCAAATGATCTTCTGATATGTTTACTTGCAGAATTACGTAAACGCTTCTGTAGCTGTAAGCAGATGTGTACTGGTTTAAAATTCTCAAGACAGAATACTAAACGTAACTATTTCCAGCGTACATTTCATCTATCGGAACATGTATACAACAAGAGCTGTCTCCATAGGATGACACATGCCCCCGATGGCACTTTGAATGAATAGTTATAGACGATGTTAGAGTTTAGGACCTTTGACCTACGGACCCGGGTCTTGCACGCGACACGTCGTCTTACTCAGCCACATATTCATGCGTAGTTATTTTAAAATCCATGCATGAATAACAAAGATATGGACCGGACATGCCCATCATTGCACTATCATGAAATATGACCTTTAACGTCTGAGTGTGACCTTGACTTTTGAGCTACGGACCTGGGTCATGCGCGCGACACGTCGTCCTACTGTGGTTCACATTCATGCCCAGTAATTTTAAAATCCCTGCATGAATGACAAAGATATGGACCGGACACGCCCATCAATGCACTATCATGAAATATGACCTTTAACGTCTAAGTGTGACCTTGACCTTTGAGCTATAGACCTGGGTCTTGCGCGCGACACCTCGTCTCATTGTGCCACACATTTATGCGTAGTTACTTGAAAATCCTCCATGGATGACAAAGATATGGACCGGACACGCCCATCAATGTACTATCATGAAAAATGACCTTTAACGTCTAAGTGTGACCTTGACCTTTGAGCTACGGACCTGGGTCTTGCGACACGTCGTCTTACTGTGGTACACATTCATGCCAAGTTATTTGAAAATCCATCCATGGATGACAAAGATATGGACCGGACACGAAAATTGCTGACAGACCGACAGACGGTTCAAAAACTATATGCCTCCCTTCGGGGGCATAAAAATGTACATGTATATTGCTTTATTTTGCAATACATCATATTACAATATTGCGTTTATTTACACTTCGTCAATAAGGTATATCACTGTCCGTCTAAGCACGCAACTACGAAGCTCATTTTTAAAGTTATTTGCATTGAAATGCAATTGTTGAAAAATATGATAGCTTTTGGTAACGTATTTATTAATAACAATTTCCCCAGATATATATGTAAAACGCGTAAATAGAACAGTCAAGAGGTCTAGGCAACTAGCTACAATTTAGATGCTTTAGAACGGCTTTTATCGATTCCTCTTTTTGTAATTTCCTTTTACCGTATTCTCAGAAAGTTAAATGACAACCTCATTAATTTACACTTATACGGCTGTGCAATTATATTTGATACAGATGGATTAGGCATTGATATTTGTTTATCGCCAAAACCAGTTTATTGTTTTACGTTAGGAGAATTGGAAATTGGATGACTATAATCTTTAATGTACCCTCTTGGTCCAAAAAATTGTAACTATTTTCGAGAGTAGTACTTGCATACTGTTTTTCCCTGTCATTTAACATGGTCATACCCCTCCCTAACATCACGACGAATAAATGTATAGATCTATATACACTGGTATAGGGGTACAGTGTGAGGCGCTCTTTAAACATTTTTTGCTTTTTTGCTTCTATTCCGCTTTCTTTTTGTTATATCTCTTCTAATCGCGTTAAAGCCGGTTAATCAGATTTTTGTATTAGAATTATTCAAAACTTTACAATTAATTGTGTTCACTGAATGCTTTACATATGTTAGATTTTCACTGGTGTTATTTTTAAAATCCTGTTTGCATAAGTAGATCTAATATAGATTTGTATTAGCATAAATAATAACTTGATGTTGTTTATGCGTGGGCCGGTGGTAGAGTGGTGACACGCTTGACTGTCAATCCAGAGGTCCGGGTTTCGAATTCCGGTCCAGGCACTGGAAATTTCTGAGATGATCTTGAGTGTCTCCCTCCTAACTTTGAGGCCTGTACTGGTTCTTCCAAGGAAAGACGGCTTCGCTATACACCGGGTACGTTATAGAACCAGACTGTCTTTTCGCAAGGAGCTAGGCTACATTAGCCGGACAAGTCTGTGTCTAAAAAGGATTTCTCTCTAACTGTTCTGGGGGTTTTATCTCCCTCTGTCCCTCCGGTCAGATCGCTTTGTGTCTGTACGAGTAGAGGATGAATTTCGCGCCCTGTGTGGCTGCGTTTGTTATATGTAAAGCGCCTTTGAACGTGGTTATCATGAAAAGGGCGCTATATAAATCTGGTATAATAATAATAATAATTAGCAAAAGTAATTAACTATTACATATTTAGTCGAACTTTTTACACCTTGCTTCCCTAAGCCTATTTTGGTCGTATAAACAAAATATATTGTATATACAGTTAAAAAAGATCATTGTTATTTATATTGTTAAAATATCCTACTATGTATAAAAGGCAAATGTAAAACAGAAATTACATTAAAAGCAAAAGACTGGTCCACTTTTTAAATATTTAAATACTTTAATATTAAAGGGGAAGAGTAATCAAAACAATTTATAAAAGGAATACAACATAAATTTCTTTTAGGGATCTTATTCTGTGTAAATGGTTTTTATGTTCTTTTAAATCACTAACACTACCAGAAAAGTGAAAAATGTCATAAAGTATTATTCCATTGATTATCATCAACAATATGTATATTTCTAAGATTTCTCGCTCGCAAACACTGTGTAAGAGATAAGATTCCATGGCAAGTGAACTCGTGAATGTAAGTACAGTCAAACTCGCTTTATACGAACTCATCCGGACCTAAGAAATATGTTCGTATCAAACGAAATTCGTATTAACGAATGTATGACCAGATAATTTGTCCGAGCAATTTGGGCAGTATCACCGGTATCATCGGTGAATAGATTCCAATATTATGATACATGAAAGTAGTTAATAGTTTTAAACGGATTAAGTTAATTCATTCAGATAACATTGAAATTACTCAAGAAAAGTCATACTTAAACAGGTAAAACTGTATTAATTTAAACTTTAATGTGCGGTCGAGGTGAAGAGCGCCAAATTATATCCACCGCCAACATTAAAGCTTGTACATTATAACAAGCATTCTAAGAGGTATAAAAGTTTGTATATTTTAGAAGACACAGCCTACCTGTATCTACACTAGAACGTCAATAATGTGTATAAAATTATTTACACCTCTTACAAATCTTGACCTGTTAATTGATTAAATTATTTTATATTGACATGATACACAAATGACCGAGTGTTTGTTTGTGAATAGGTGTAAACTACTCCATTGTCCAATTACCAAGAGGCACAAGTTTGACCATATTATTTTCAACACATTTTATAACGGCCCCGACTTCTAAAATTAATTCGTATCAAAAGATGGAAAAGTATAATATTTAAGCTTACTGGGACTTCCAAAATGTGTTCGTATCTACCGATTATTCGTATCAAGCGAGTTCGCTATTACCGAAATAATTTTACAAAGAAAATAGAAGGACTCGGCAGGGGAATTCGGACTTTGTTCGTTTAATCCGAAAATTCGTATCAAGCGAGTTCGTATTAAGTGGACTCGACTGTATACTGGCATTATATCACACTGAATAATGTTCTTTACTAAGAATAATTAGAGCATTATTATCCACGACCTTACCTTCTCGTTCAACAATTCAGTTTCACTTACGAGCATTTCAAACATAATATAATTTGACAACATAATGTACCGAAAAGCTTTGATACATAATTATAACTGACAGCCATGCTTATCACACATGGTTTTGCATGAATAGTGAACATTTTATGTTATAACCTATAGACTTACAACAGAAGTGTTATAAGTGCAAACCTATATCTGTAATAGAAACATCATTCTATCACTGTAAAGCATTTACCGAAACACCGTTACAGCTTACCTACAATGCATATACTTAACGCCGTTTATTTGACATTTTAAAGATAAATAAAGCTTTCACTAAAGACGACTGAAAGTTACAATTGTTTAATTTTGTTAAATCTGGAACAAAATTTTGTATTAGAACGAAAGTCAAATGATTAATAGATCTACAATGCCCAGAATGAAAAACGGGAATGTAATCAATTCTAACAGCTTAAGCAGACTACCAGTCTCTCGGAGCAAACAAGCAGCAAGCAGATTTTTAGAATGCAAAACATAGAAACGTGACAATATACCTTGGAACGGTTTGCTACAATTCGGTTAAAATCAATATAGCGTGTATCACACTATGTACCCGGATAATCTTAACTCTGTTCAGCGACCCTAACTCAGTGCCAACATGGCGGATGTAAAGCCGATACAACTTTGTTTTCTGTGTAATTACGATGTATAAAGGAATGCTTCGGTTGTTATATCTATCTTCATTGATCAAGTGTATATTTATTTCAAAATGTATTATGTTAAATATATCAACCCTTGTGTTTTCAGGTGGAAAAAACAACGAACAAGGCAATTTTTTCAATGAAAAATTTTACAAAAAATCTTTAAAAATAGTTATATGCTTTTGATGACTCTACTGTTTTGTTGTTTGAAAGCAAAAATATACTGCTTTATAGGCCCGTTTACACTATATTGTTAACCCACTACAAGTTGACACAATACATGTTCAAATGTACTGACAGCGAGAAAAGGGATAAAAACCTAACTTCGAGTTGATAAAAACCGAACTCAGTTTACATGAGGAATGGATAAAAACCTTACTTACACGAAATTGCAGGAAGGATAAACACCTAACTGACTATTATTCTATAGAATTGAATGAGTTGACATGTACATGGTCTGATTAGTGTTAACATTACTTTATAAGCAGTATTGTCTTCCAACTTTGTCATTAATTTTACAAGATGTTATATGTATGCCCACTACAGTCAAATACTTTTTCATAATTTTAATATTATGCAAATAGCAATGTTTGCAAACATCTGGATAAACCCTCGAAAGTAATTCAGTATAAAAGTCAAAATTCTTATATAATTATATAAAACATTATTTAATACCACCGATGTCCGAAGTTCTGTAACCCCCAACCCTCTCTCTCTCTCACACACACACACACACGCGCAAACACACACGCGCACACACACACACACACACACACGCACACACACACACACACACACACACACACACACACACACACACACAAACACACACACACACACACAGTCGCTGTTTCAGAAGAATTGTGTTTGTTTCAAATCTTATATATCGTATAGTGTAAGAGATTTTATAGAGGTGGTAATGGAATATTTTTGATATTGTTTAAATGGGATTAGATTTATGATTAATGACTAAATATGATATTTTTCAGACGGTAAGTAGGGAAGAAAAGTGATTGTGTGGTGGTGGTGGTGGGGGAGTGGGGGGGGGGGGGGAGGTGATGCATGGACTGACAGGGCAGGGGTGTGGGTATTCTTATATTTTTCACTTGTCCACGGACACTTAAAAATCCACTTGCCCATAGTCAAATTTCACTTGCTCTGATTTGTAACGAAATTGCAAAAAGACTGGAGAATTCTTTATTTAGGACAATGAAAAGAAAAGCATATCATAGTAACTGTGTGGTTAAAATATTTGTCTTTTAACGTTTATAAAAGTCTGAAATCGCGTAAGCAGGGTTCGGGATCCTTTGATGTCACGCCCGAAACACTGCCCACGCAATGGTGTAAAGCCAGATGAATTCAGAGAAAGACTCCTGAAACGTTCCGACGTGTTTTTAGTCATACTTGCGATCTCTGTGTGCTTTTGATTTTAATATGGCTGACTACTGGCTCCCATATTTCCTTTGACAGTAACTTATTGTCTCAGCAGTTGGAATTCTACTTACAAACTTGTCATAATACTTTTTTAAGTTGTTTACGTTTCTGGTATTTTATCATAGTCACCGAGTTACAGTGTGCGCGAGACCTAGCCAAACAATCACATCATGGATAGTGATGCTTAAAGACAGAGATGAATGTTTTTGTTTTTTTTCTAAAACTGCAGCAATCAAGAGGCTTTCAGCAAGTACTTCACGGATTTCATACATTAAATTATCCACCTCCATACACTTGAAGCAACACACAATCTAAATGATATTTTTTGTTTTCTCATTTTTTACCTGAAAAAGTCTGCTTGTCCGCGGACACACAGAACGAAAAATGCACTTGTCCGCCGGCAAAAAATCACGAGTTGGACAAATTTGACATAGGAATACCACATCCCTGTAGGGGTTGGTAGGTCAAAGAACTTCGAGCATCTATAGTCCATAAATAAAGCATAGACGAATAGCTATGTTTTCGTTTGGTTAGGTGTTTATCCATTCTAAGTTCGTATTTATCCAGCACTGTTTCCTATACCAGTTAGGAATTATCCGCAAATTTAAACCCACCTCATAGTCAATACAATTTTTAAGCTATAAAAATAAATTTCAAACTTTGATACTGTTAAACATTGTCAAAGAGATGTTTATTGAACTAATACTGTTAATAAGTAAGGTCTTACTGCAGTTTCTGGTACTTTAAAACAGTTAGAAACATAAAACATGTTCATTTTGAAGACTTCTTTGAGTCCATTTTAATGAATTCCAGCCATATAATGTGATTTTTCGATTGAAATATTTAGTACACAAAACATGTTATCAATATAGGATATTATGGCTATCAAAAGTTTATAAAAACATGAAAAATGACAAGGAAATTAACTACATACATCGTCTTTCTGTCAGCCATGTTGGCACTGAGGTAGGGTCGCTGAACAGAGTTAGGATTATCCGGGTACATAGTGTGGGTATCGAACATCATCCGTTACATTGAGTATATTTCCAACACTAGCAACACATATAAATAAGTACATACATTTAGTCCGGCCAACTAGCACGAAACAAGTTGTCAGACAAATTCATACGTGTATATGTACATATGCGTGATGGAAAAATGAAAACCAGAGAAACCATATTTCTACTTCAAGTAACTAAACGCAACTGCTCAGACAGACTTTCTCAGATCTTGTAACGAAACGCCACCATGATCACAAAGCGGTGTGACGTTTATTTGAAGAATTTAAGATGTTTACGTTGCAAGGAAATAAACCTAATGATTAGCAACTAAGTGGTGATAAGAGCCTTCAAATAAGAGGGGTAATTCTCTCTTCACATATCTGTCGGCGTGCATTCACGAAGCATGTGTCCAGAAGCTACAAATATTGACCTTCTATACAATAACAGATGAACAGTTGGCTAAGATGCCTTTAGACATATTGTGGAAGGTTGACATTATATCAAGAAATTACACTTTGTTCCGCTGAAAAATTAAAGAAGAAAAACAAAACAAAATACAACACAACAACAACAACAAAAAACACGAGAAAGAACTAGTATTAAAAGCCGAGTGCCATAAATGCAGTTTTCCAAATAAACAACACAAGTGTTGACATGTGTATGGATGAATACATTGGTTGCTTTTATGTAATATTACATGAATAAAAAATAACAGTAACAAATCAGCGACAAACATATACATAATGCAGTGGAACACTATGTTGGAACAGTCGGTGGCTATGAAAATAGTACTTGGTTGTTAAATCAAACAATTCGTTGTGCGCTCCAAACATCACTCTGAAACCACGCCATATTTTAACTGGACAGAAATTGTCTGTGTCAGAACAATCCCTAGCACATGCAAACACAACGAAAGGTGCAATATGTGAAAAACAAAAATACTGGTGTAACACTAAAGAACTAATACGCATGTATCCAATGTTCTGGCAGAAGGCGGAGCAACAAACGGAACACCTTCAAGGGCCTGAAAGAGGCAAGTCTCTACTTCGTTTATGCATTGGGATTAATTAGAAATTGACATTATAAATCCACCAACGCATCACTTAGATTTTTGCATATTTGAACGAAGCACTCCAGAAACTCGGCATACATATAGGTCAGTGTTTAGTGTATGTAAATAAAATGCCTTATA
Organism: Mercenaria mercenaria; assembly: GCF_021730395.1. Lineage (NCBI taxonomy): Eukaryota > Metazoa > Mollusca > Bivalvia > Venerida > Veneridae > Mercenaria > Mercenaria mercenaria. Next base: position 67,300,114 of record NC_069376.1, on the reverse strand, counting down.
TAAAATATTTAAGGCGTATTTTTCACCCGTTTTACGATCTAAAAGCATTTTCAAATAAGTCCCAAAGAACACATAAATGTTTTCATATTAAAACATAACATAACTATATAAAAATATCCTTTGGAAACATTGAACGTTACCAAACAAAGATATGGATGACTTGGTTTGCTTGGGTATGAGAGATAATGAAATATATCCTAGCCCTCCCCATTATTAGGTTAAAGGCATGCCATCAGATTTCGGTCAAGTAATGGATAAACAGCATAAGACATGATTAAATAGTTAATCTGAGATAGAATATTCGAAGACATAGAAAATGTCATAAAAATATTGCAGTTGACTACTTTTGTATCCTCGCTCTCTCATTTAGGCTACACTCGCATACACCTTAGGTTACTATTATGCAAATCCTCGTATAACGGTTAGAAGTAAAAAGAAGCACTTGTAATCAAGTTCGTTCAATTCCAAAATGCAGTTTCAAACAAATGGTGTTGATATCTACCATAAAGTGTCAATAAGTTATTTAGCAAAATGCAATATATTGATTTATTCCTAATTTGTGAGTTTGTTTTCAAAATGTGTGTAGGTATTATAAATTATATAAAAGCACGTTAATATATAATAATGTTTTGCTGTATATTGTAAATATACAATATTAGCAAGTAATTCAAAACTGGACATGCAACACCCTAAAAGTATTTGTTTTGTGTATTCCTGAGTCATTAGAGTACACGCGAAAGTCAGATCGAGTTTGCATTTCTTGGCGCTGTTTCCATTTGCAATGACAGCTAAGATTTTAACATCTCTGAGAGCCTAAAGAGATATTCCAAACGGTAAAGTTCAATTACACAGGAATAATACCCATTACGAATGTATTTTGCGTAATACGCGTATTTTGACTTGTCTGAAACATCATGAAATTAGCTATTTCACAAATAAACAATGACGATAAACTATCTGAAGGACAACTAGCAGACGGTATTTTTTCTTATTATCTACTGATTAAAAGATGAACAATGTTGAAAACGTTTACTAGAGCTAGGTTATAGCCAAGGACGATACAATGTACAATGTACACTCTTTGATAAATGAGAAATCGTCTAGGAAAACTGTTATTTATAAACAATCTATATAGATAAATGTTGCTGTCATTTTGTCTAGATGTATTAATCACCTAATCTGTGGGCCGGTGGTGTAGTGGTAACACGCTTGACTATCAATCCAGAGGTCCGGGGTTCGAATCCCGGTCCAGGCACTGGAAATTTCTGAGATGCTCTTGAGTGTCTCCCACCCCTAACTAGAGGCCAGTACTGGTTCTTCCCAGGAAAGACGGCTTCGCGTGTATCGGTGCTATACACCGGGCACGTTAAAGAACCAGACTGTCTATTCGCAAAGAGCTAGGCTAAGTTAGCCGGACAGGCTGTATCTAAAACGGATTTCTCTCCATTTGTTCTGGGGGCTTTGTCTCACTCTGTTCCTCTGGTCAGATCGCTCTGTGTCTGTATCAGTAGAGGATGAATTTCGCGCCCTGTGTGGCTGCGCTTGCTATATCCTTAGGACGGCCAGCACATATTTATGCAATCTCGCCAGGCATATGTATGTTTTTGACAACACAGAAAATGACGTCACTCGACCTTCAGCTATTTCCGGAAGTAAATAAAATGAAAGTAGAAATGCTTAACTTGAAACGAAAGCCGCATTTTGATTCGTAGATAGTCAGAGGTCACGCGCAGGGGTCACCCGTCTAAATGTATGCGCGTGGACCTTTTTTTTTTTTTTGCTACTGGGGAGCCAATTTTCAGCACTTTATTACGAATTGAAATTACCTGGGCTTTAGTACAGCATGTCAGCTTTTAATCTATGAAAAAATATTTGAGCTCTGGATAAACACAAATCCCACAGGGGTCCGTAACGGATCAAGGGTACATTGATAATTTTGGAACTTCATCAAATCGCTCAAAATGTCATTTTTGATTTGTCTGAGAGTGTCAGTATATGCCTCAGATGTAAGATATGACCGTATTTGAGAGCTGCAGATCTAGACATTTCAGAAATATTTTCAAAATAAGTTTCGTGTAATAAATGTTTCTACGGAAGCGTGAAAGGGCCATCAGACGCTAATACGTTTTAGTACGTTAAGGCTGCGGAAAGGATATGTAAAGCGCCTTTGAACGTGTTTATCATGAAAAGGGCGCTATATAAATCTGGTATAATAATACTAATAATATAATAAACTGACCATACGTTCTTTTACAATAATTAAGTAATTCACGTATGCTAAAGTAATTGGATGATCAACAACTGGATTAATGATTTAGTCTACGTAACGACACATATACATTCTGTCTGTTTTATTACAGTGGTAGAAATATACGATCAGGACTGTAACAAAATTTGATTGTAACATATAATGAAATGTAAGGTACAATCTATTTTTATAAGAAAAATATCTGTTTTTTTTATCTTAGGAAATATGCTTTGTTTTACGGCTATTTTTGTAGTAGTTTCACTGCAAAGTGTGTGATATAACGTTTGAAATATAAGCTTCGAAAGAAGGAAACACATGTGTGTATGTCTGCGCATATGTGAGTGTGCGTACGCGTGTGTGCGTGTGAAAAGTACCTATTTCTTCTTTCATTCAATGTAACGTAATATCATGACGGCAAAAATAATGTTAGTCATTTCGAGACTTCTGAAGTGTGCATGTTGTTTTCAGCCAGGACGTGTGTACCTTAATGCGTTATAATATTCAAAAGAAATACCCTTTTATATCATAATCTTTTAATGTTGCCGTTCACGTTAAATCCATACTAAAGGGACTTTCATGCCGGCTTTGTTACAATCACTTGCCCTTAAATAATGTGGGTTCGAAACCTTGCTTGAAATATAGAATTTATCATGTAAAGAAGCCATGTTGGCTTACTAGAGAGATCGTAAGCTTTACCCAGCATACTCACTCGTGCCTAAAACAATTACGGAGGGACATTTGGGGCCTTTCCCCTTCATCAAAAGCTAAGAAAAGTAGGACGAGTTTCGGCTTTTAGGCGAAATACATGCACAAGACTTTACATTTGTGGTATATGAATTCTATAAATGATGTCACGCATCAGCTTCAGTTAGAAAAAAAAACATTTGCTAAACATCCATACAGTCGTTTGTTGTTGATTCAGCTTCAGTAAAAAGACAAGTCACGAAATGTATTCTTTAATTATAAAATTATATGGGATATCCAGGTCATATATCTTTGAACGTGTTGTATCAATTGTTTTACAAAAGTAATTGCTGGCTAAACTCATTTACTGTCACACAACAACCACGTGTTTAGAAATGTTATACTAACATAATGAAAGTGTAAAATGAAATGCGTGTGCTAACTCCATAAACATATGACTATCTACATAGATATTCAGTAAAACCTTTCTATACAGGTATGTAAATGTATTACGCAGTTTATATACAAATCGACGTATTCGGTAGTTATACAACGCAACCTTTGTTTCCTGTTTCTGTACAATTGATAAAAAGACAGATCAAATTGAGATAATCACTATTGAAAACATGACTTGTTGAAGGTCAAGCGGACACAAACCTCTTTCCTGTGTCTTTTGTGGCTGTTAAACATGCCCCAGTACTTTCACTCAGTGTTGTTATATATTCTGGTGGTTTGGGAGCATGGAGTACATTCAGTTCTTTTTATACAAAAAATCAGTTTATGCCGGTGCTTTGGGCCTTGAGGGAGATAGTATATTTCATTACCTGTCATATTCAGACTCTATCAAACCAAGACCGCTGTTATTTTGCTTGGCTGCATTCATTCCATACGTTCAAAGGATCCCTGATATATCACGACATTAGTGATTGTATGTACTTAAAGACGGTGTGCCAATAGCAGAGGTTTTGTCAAGTAAAATACTGGCTTGCATGATACGTGCTTCTTGTCATTTTGTCGTAGGATTTGCATGCTATATAGTTGTGAATGCATGTGTTTTACATATATTTGGAATAAATTAGTGTTATTCAAATACCTATTGTCAATCTAAAATCATTAACACTGCATAAAATATTATACTTGCTTTTGCATCCTTAAAGGGATTAAGGCTAGTCACTGGAATACCTATGTTCATACAAAGACTTCTATGGAATAAAATCACAGTCAACGTGCTTTCATCAGATCTGGAAAACAGAAACGAATTTTATCCAAACGCTACTATCAGTCATCAGTCAATTATATACCGTATAATGTCTTGGTCACTTGGATCCCCTTGTCGGTCATTCAATATCTTTCGCGTTAATGAAATACTCGTCTTTCTCGTGATTGAAAAGCATTACCCGTCAAACATATTGAACCAAAACGACATTTACATGCGTCTTGAGGTATTTGCGAAATCCATAAACAACCGTCTAAATGGACAAAAAAAAATCATTTCTCATTCAGTGAACACAGCAAACATATTGAAGGTAGAGACTTTTATGCAAAGTTGAGGAAATTATATTGTCATAACATTGAACTATTAATTTTAACATGAAATTTTAAAGGTTTTTTTTCTTTTCCTTTTAAATATTCTATTATCTACTACGTATGTATGCAACATATAAGATTTTCTAATAGTGCACTATTGCACTTTATTTACGTGTTCCTCGCCTTCGTAATACTGGACTATCGTACGTCCGTGATGCTCGTTTTGAAACGTGTTCATTTGCTTAAACGCCTACTTCTACATATAAAAACATATTCAGTGGCGTTGTACAGTAATAAACAGTTAAATGATAATAAAGCAACACATTGTATCTGATATCATTCGTCCTCCACCTCTGATTCAAGTGGGGATGTTGGCAGTTACTTGCGGAGAACAGGTTTGTACTAGTACAGAATCCAGGAACACTTGTTAGGTTAACTGCCCGCCGTTACATAACTGAAAAAAAATCTTTGGTGCTACACTTATTCAGTTGTGTTTGGCAGTCAAACATGTTAAATTCTGTTTTAGACTAATTATTTTTCAATTTATTTTGTTTATCCAATCTCCGATAACAATAGCACTATTTTGGAATTCGTGAATTGCAGCCTCTTCTGCGATTGCCGTTGGTCTGAAACGCGTATTGGCCGTGTGATAAGACAGAGATACAATGTAGATGGTGGCACAATGACGAAAAGAGTTCCCGCATAGGTCAGATAGAGCCAGGGGCCCAAACAACTTCCTTGCGGAACACTACATTTCAACTCATGTTGAGATGACAATGTTTGATTCACCCTCACACAACAGCTACGCGGTCGCAGGTACGAATCGACCCACTCCAATGCTGAACCACGAATGCCATATTGGATATTCAGCAAGTCAGTGAGAATGCCATGGTCGACCGTGTCGAATGCAGCACTAAGGTCTATAGCTATAAGTGCAGTTCCGTCGTTCACAAGCCTGAGTAGAGCAGACTCACATGAGTGGAACTGTCTATAAGCGGATTGGTTTTTTGGGAGGAGGTTATGCTCATTAACATGTTTATATTTTTTACAAAGGAAAGTTGTTTTACTGATCATTGGGACATTCCCAACACACTGTAAAAATAAAGAAATATACATTGAATGGTGACCTATTTTTCAAAGCTGGGAAAACGGAAATGAATACTTGAACGTGCAACACAACAGGGAATATACACAAGGGAAACAATAAAAACTATTTCCAATGTTACGCCATTAAGAATACAAATAGAATAAGTAAAACTGAAGCTATTATCTTGGATTTTTTCTTTCATGTATAAAAACACAGTTGGCATCGTTTACTTAAGAAAGTGATGTCATTGCGTTGTTTTGACATCAAAATAACCATACGGTATAGTTTGCCATGAAGAGGGTTATAATAGTCTGCACATGCATTCATGCTTTCTAAGGATCTTCTTATAGATTGTAGTATCTTAAAATGTAGTAGTAAACCAAAGACACATGTGTAGCATAATGTGTATAAACCTAATTTCAAGGAACAAAGTCAAAAGATATTTTGTCTTGGTATTTATATAGCTTTTTATAAAGGTAAATGAGCCAACGTTTTTTACCACATGATTAGATTTCCATTCTTTTGTACTTGAACGCTACGCTTTCTTTTGTTTCTGTTAAACGGAACAGACCGACAATTTCACATTTGGTACAAAGCGCACCGGAACTGACTCGGAGCTGCTTTTACATTCTATCGTCTGGTTTGTTTCGAGTGCCCTTACATTCAATCAGAGCTGTTATATTTGATATTTTCTGATCGTTCAGCACGACATTTATGTAGTGATACTAGTACTTTTTAGTTTTTCAGCTCGGATATTTCGGCCCAGTAGGTTCCAATACTTCTACGTTCATAGCTTTGGGTATTGTATAATTACCCCTTGGATATGGCGTCTGCTTTTTAATTTTGTCTTTTGGCAGTTTCTGTGATATGCAGGCTCCGTAACCTCAGATCCCCTTTCTAATTACATTTTGTTTAGGTCTGCCCATTGTTTTCTCGTTTATGGCAATTCCATTACATTAATTGGTGACCATATTACACACTAGTGTATCATTTAAGGTTCCATGCGCACCGCAGTATGAACACATCTGCGGTTGTTTTTAAATTGTTTTTGGTAATTGCAACAAGTGTAAATTTTCAGTTCTGCTCATTCCGAGGCTAGATGGCGTGGACGAAAGCATGCATTTCCATTACCGCCATCAAACTGAGCCTGCAACATTTTTATTTTTGCCGTTTTGAGCGACCTGTGGAGTTTCCACTTTGTTTTTTTATCCTTATGTTATAATGCAAATGCATATAAGTGCATTCGTGTATGGTTCATTAAGTTATTTTCAATATTGATTTACACCAAGCTGATTTAATACCTACTGTTTTACTGGATTTGATGTATATTTAATCGTGTTCTAAATTACGTTTGAGCTTTAAAAAATGCTGAAGGTAATAATTCGTTTCATGACTATTTGATGGAAGAGACATTAAATCAGAAAGCAACACACATGTGGTATAAGCAATGCAGTACAAAGATATATGGGAACAACTTAAATATAAAAAGTGATAAATATGATCAGTATACAAAAGACATTTATTAATGTTGAGTATGTGCTAAAATAATATTTATTAGGCGAATCACAGAGGACGTCATGATACATTACCTCTTAACATCGTTGGCACTCGTCCTCCAGATTAAACTTAGTTTGACATTCCTTTACGTCATTCTGTTGAGAATTAATGCTGCTGAAACCTCTTAAAAATCAACGAGAAAGATTCAAAGGTTTTTATCTTAAATTTCGGATAAAGTGATAAGTATGTTTGCTTTGATATGTCACGAGACCATCCCTGTTTATTTAAAGTTAAAGTCTTGTAATGATTTAAGAGACAACCATAGGAAATCACTAATTACCAAATCATGCAGAAAAAGAGGGTAGGCAATAAGTAAGATACTCACAATTCTTCTTATTTCATCCAGAATCAACGAAAATGATATCTATATTACATTATCTGTGAGGTAAAGTTTCTGCAAACAATGTGTGATATTATTTAGCATTATGTATGTAAACTAAAAAACTGGAAAGGTAACTAAGTTAAGTTCCTACAAAAAAAAAAATATAATTACCATGCACTGAATGGCATCTTTGTACATTGAAACCTCTAATGCCTTAATATTCGTAATTTAAAGGCGGTGTTTTAAATAAGTGACTTAGTATAATTAACATAGAAGACAAAGTATACATCTCAATAATAACATTAACCGGGTGCTTATAATTATACGACTCACGAAAGGTCTGATATTATATGTGTGATGTATGACTTATAAATAAATTTATGATCAATTCTTATTTAAACAACCGATATGTAGGTTTAAATCAATTTCCGTTGATGTTTGTTTTAGATTAGGATATTTACAAAGAGAAGCACGTGAGAGATTCAGAACCGTAGGAACATTGCATTAATAAAGTTTTAACATAAATAATTTTTGTAAGGTTACGTGATATGCTGTGCTTGTCATGAATGCAAGTCCTTTTCAGAACGGATGTGTCACAATGACCTACAGAAGGGAGTGTATTAGGTTATGTATATATTGGGTATTGAAAACAAAAAGACAGCTCCAATTGAAATATGTTATGCCATTATGAAGAAAAAAGAACAAAAGTGAGTGTAACTGATACATTTTTCTCGGCATGTTTTGCACATTAACACATTTTTGCTGACAAAGTAATAGTACTGACATGTCAGTATCTTGATAAGATTAAAGGTATATTTTACCGTGAGGAGGTTCACATTATTCTTCAATAGACATGACAAAACATATAAATCATGGTAAGAATAATGTAGTTGCTATAATAACATTACTGTTAATGCTTTATTATGCATTTACATCCCAGTAAACTACGATGAATATGAAAACAATGAGTGCATGATGAAGGCAAAATATTAACCAACAACTTACAAAATATTAACGTAACAGATCTATGTCATGACACATGTTGGTGAGAACAAATGGACACATACATACAGTGTTGATGAATCAATTATACGAAGCAGTACTGACGGGTTCTAAAGTAAATGTCTTGGTACAAATCATGAAAACTGTAGAAAGAATATTGTTTTCCTTTAACAAAAACAAACAGTAGACGTAACGCAATTTACAATCTGCATTTGTACTTTCAAAACGTAATTCTGATTTTTATTGACTAACGTTGAAATCATATATATTGCAATAAAAGTGTAGACGTAAAGTTCATGTGGCGCCAGAGTAATTTGTTTTGTGTCAAATAACAGATGCTTACAGTTTTCAGGACGATGTCATCTATTATACAATCGATTGGTCAGTCTTGCATTAGACAAGCTGCCAGTACTGTCAGCTTATGTGTGAGGTCGGTCTTAAACAGTCTAATTGATGTTTACTGTCTGGAAACGGGCCGTTATTTTTCGTACCGTCTTACCGTTAAATATTGCAAACATAGAATAAAATCTGGAAAGTAGATCCTGCGGAAGCACCGAGAACAAGACAAACAGTGAAAATTGCAGACTCGGTTTGATTGAGTCTGTTCATGAGCAGTAATGGAAACTGCAAGACAGCCCACTCCCCCTGCACCGGCTTAAGCAGAATTCAATCTTCGAATCTAAATGAGTTGAAATCAATGATCCCGAAGGACAAGAAAATATAACAACACTGAGATGAAGTCGGGGCGACTTTTTACGGCTTCCACACAGCAGCCTTGTAAATGAAACAAATATGAGACATTGTACTAGAGATGAATCAATGACACCAATAATAATATTTCCCTGCATTAGCATGTACACCTGTATGGTACCAGTTAATAGGTAATTCCATTCATTGTAATTTCAGATTTCATGGTAAATGCTGAAGAGTTTTTTCTTGTTTTCTTATATAGGATGTGTGATATGGTAGAAATTACATTATTTATCATATGTCTGACGTCGTGGGAGTAAAATAATGTCATTACATTGATTAGGTGATACACTAGTGTAATAAAGCTTTGACGTTGACGTCGTTTATTAATAGTAGACGGTCGAAATTACTTGGTCTATAATAGGTAAAGAAAGAATAAAGTTTGCTGATTCAATAGGGAAAAAAAAGAATATTACATTTGACATTGTGTCTTTCCATGTTGATTTATTAAATTCGTTGAATACAATTTACAAAATGCTCGGAAGAGTCTCACATTTTATTATTTTATTCATCTCGTTTAATAAATTCAGTATGAAAAGACACTCATGTAATATCCTCTATATCTAAATTTCAGTTTAAATTGTGTATCTGAATTTCTTTAATTAGACTTAAAACATTTTCCGATGTCATACAATAATCATTGGCGCTCAGCATGAAGAGGATAGTCCTAGAACTAGTCAGCCCGGTGTTAGTATGATGTGATTGGGTCGGCACCATGTCACGTGTATTCCAATGAGGCAATACTATAAAGTTAGGTATTGCGCTTACTGCTTCAAGTAGCCACCGTTGTTTATATGACTAAAATTGTTGAAAAGATACTAGATGCCCCCGCACCGCTTTACACCCCCCCCCCCCCCCACATACACACACGATATGTGGATATTCACATGTACACGCATACACACGCTCATCACGCACGCAAGCAAGCAATCATGTCCGCATACACGCTCACACAATGAATTGACAGATGTCAATATTCAATGAGATGTTTCTCAATTATAATCGAATTGAAGTATACTGGAATGGATGGAGATAATTATGCCTTGTATTATATCCTTATCTCAATTCTAAAATAGACTTCGATCTTTTATTTATGTATCATGAGTCCATTCAATATGTCTCTGTAATAGTTTTTGCTTAAGTCGGTACTAGATTGCATGAGAGGACTTGCATATTTCACTACCTACCATGAACTCAAACAGTCAAACCGAATCCACATCTTATGAATCCATAAGTTCTTCTTATATATTTTATTAAGCGCACTCATTTGCCTGTCGAGTGTTTTGATTACCTGTTGCAATATCCATGTTGTATGTAATTTAACTTAATTACCGAATGCTATTTGTCTGTAATAGAAAATATTACGCCAAAGTCATGCTCAGGATAATTCATTTAATCTCATCATATTATATGAAAATTCAGTGACTAATGAAACACTCATTAAGAAGTGATGTTTAAATGTGTATACGTGTAATACGACTCAAGTTAGAGATGGATGTTGAAGTTGTAAAAGAAATTGCCGTTGTTAATGCATACGGAACACAATCTTTGTTTTAATATTTTATATTTGATTCTCTCGACGACGCGCGGTTTCAGTTTATTTCCGTTCCATTCAAAAGTAGTTCTTAGTTTGCGATTGATATTTGAAGTGAAATGGTGGGGAGAAATGTAACACGCTGTTCTCTCTATTCAAAGGTCTCTCTATCGTCCCACATTACACGATATGGAACATTGTTCGGACATTCCTATGCCAATTAATTGAAGAATTTACATGCATTGTAATGAACATCAGGTTGCAGGTGAGGTCGATAGTGGAGTCAATGAGATTTTCACATAGCGGACAGTGACAGCGAAGGTCGCTGTCCTACAGATATGCATGATATTATGAAAACATGTTTGCTAAAATCAGTTTTGATTGCTCTTTTTTGTTTGTTAAAGTATAATGCATAAGGCGGAGTTGTCCTACTGCGGTACAGTGTTCCGCTTTAAATTATGTTTCCAAAGTACCACCAACCGTTAATAACATATTGATAATGTTATATTAATTTTTGAAAGCTTTCTTTAAGTTTTTTGACACTTAATTCTAACAGCGTTCGAACCTATTGATACCAGCTAGTGTGTTGAAACAAAAGGTTGAATATTTAATGTGTTGGAGATGTAAACGTAATGGTTATATCGCAATTCTGTAGCTTACGGTTTACATCTGTTCTGTCGAAATAATACTACTACAGATAATTTGTTGTTTTTAAGATGAATTAAATGTCACAAGTTCTTTAGGTCTCTTTATCTTTAGTAATACAATAAAAATGCGAAACGAAACAATATCAGTCTGCAAGAAGGGACAGTATATTGTATAGTTCGCACACATCAGAAGAGGTCAGGGTGAGGATATGTCATTAATTGTTATTATACATCTACTTAAAATATGGCTCGTATTTCATACGAAAATATGAACAGACATTGTACTAAAAATTATGTAAACAGCGTGTGTCCGTGCTACTTCCATAGGCTGAGATTCGTGACTTGACAAAGTTCTGTAATAAGCACATATAACACACCCTTTTTCAAGGGAGTATTTGTATTTGTTGTTAAAGAACAATACACAAAAGCCAGAGGTATATAAAAAGGGATCATTAAAACATTAGCTTGAGTTTGTACATTGTATTTAGCTCTCGTTGATTTTGCCGGGCTGGATCACAGAAGGCACGTAAGTGTCTCGTGTGATCAGGCCCGAGCAGAATGCTACATCCAAGATCAAGCAACTGTTATAATAATGACATTGTATCGGAACGGATCCGTTCCGATTATAGATAGTTAATATCAGATTTTGATCAAGGAATGGTTTTGATCGAAAGTTTAACAAATTATCATTTACGCCTATTTGTGTTCACTGAATGTTTAATACATGTTTGATTTTCGCTGGAAGTATTTTTGAAATTTTATTTCATTATCCTGTTTTCCTAACAAAAAATAGAGTTATTCCTACGTATGTGTAAATCTAATAACAATATTCTTCCTGAGGAATGATATGAATATAAGAACTATTGTATTACAATGTTCAAAGATTAACTTTAACAAATATATATTAGCCGAGATTCGTTGGAAATGTAAGCTAGTAAACATAATATTATCTCGCTTTTCTTAGCTTGGTTGCGAAACCAGGATAAATTGGAAATCAATGAATTAGGAAGCTACACACTATTTTAAAACTTATCTTTAAGATAAGATTATTGAAATTTCAAATGCAAATGTGAAACTAGAAATTGTATTGAAGTCACAATCATGAAACAGTCCACTTTTTGAATACTATCATATTACGTGGAGTAATATTAAAATTTCATGATGAAATAATAAAACATACATTTCTAATAGGGATCTAACTCCATGTAATGGGTCTTTATGATCATTAAACCAATCTCTAAACAATACACTAAAATGAAATATGTCATAAAATATTGCTCAAATGTGAGTGACTATCTTTAAGCTCAACTGACCAAGTTGGTGGCCGGGGCAGAATGGTTTTCTGTCATGTAATTATACTAAGTATGTCAGTTATTTATGTCGACATTTGTTTTCCTATGACATAAAGGCAGCTTCTATTTATCCAAAACATATGTATGACGTTAAAAAGCTTTGAAATACATGCAGCTATCAATACTGTTATCAAATATAAATAACAAAAAATACATAGTGATGAGTATTTACTATTTTCATATCAAAGAAAATTGTGTGATCAAGGAAATGTAACTGTTCCTTGATAGTAGAAACATAAAAAAGACATAGCAATTGGATATTTTCAATTTTGTTATATTTCATTTACATTCAGAATGCTAAACTGCGGTCCAGTATGCTCATTGCTCCCGTTTGATCCGTCAAATCCGATCAATTTGATTATTATTAACAGAATGGAAGTGTCTACAGCATGTTACCACGCTTTGACCATTATGTTTTCAATAAGATAATCATAATTATAACGATAATGATACGTTGTTTATATTAAGAGAAAACTTATTAAGGTTTTTGACATGCATGTAAATACATATTCAACTCTGTCTTCAATTTTTCAATGAGGCACTCTATTATAAAAACAAAAGAATAATTCAAACGTCAGAGAGAAAAAGAGCTACATGAGATGACTGATTTTAGCTTATTATCAAATATTGCCACTTTTGCATTTCAGGCTAGTATTGTAAATGACTACGCACTGAATAAATCGATTACAGGGCATAAAAAAACAAAGATAAATATTATACAGGGAATGCCATGTTCCAAAAACGCAACCTCCCCAAACCAAAACTCGCAGCACGCAGATATACACACTACCAACAAACAGACGCACTTTCCTTTTTCTTTTCAAAGTAGTTGTACGAAACTCAAGTTTGTATTTCATTTAACCTGATTTCCCCCTGTGTAAAGAATTATCGGTAAACCCAGATCTTCTTGTCATTGTAATGCGAGTTTATTGTATATGTCATTCAATAATGATATAGGAGATTTCGATTATCTCAAATGTATTTTCTGTAACTGTAAATATATAGAATTCGAGATAAGATCATTTTTCAATATAAGAAAAATACACACGAGGATTTGTTTTCCTTATGAATGAATGTCAGTTTGATATTTAGCCAATTCGGTTGGAGAAATGTAACGTATATTCTTTGAGATAGCTGGCAGGTCTTTTATTGAGAACAAATTGAAATGTTATAGTAGAAAATTACATCTGTCTTCTTGAATGATTGTTTAGCTCTTTTTGTCTACATTTCACCATATCGGTATTCCATCCCAAAACACAAGGGTTAATATATTTAATATAATACATTTTGAATTACATATACACATGATCAATGGAGACAGCTGTAACAACCGAAACATACCTTTATACATCGAAATTATGTAGAAAACAAAGTTGTGTTGGCTTTACAGCAGCCATGTTGGCACTGAGTCAGGGTCGCAGATCAGAGGTACATAGTGAGATCATTATGCCTTAAACTATGCCTTACTGTGATATATTTATAGGTGTTATTTCTCACCTAAATCCTCAACGCTAATTCTCCATTGGTTTAAATTGAATACTATATTATATTTCAGGTGTTTTAACATCTCATAAGCAAAATTTCAATCTTTGTTTTTTTGCTTGTGATATTATTTTTTTTTTTCATATCTCCCCATGGGTGATATTGTACTTTATGTAGGTCTTTGTTTTATTGGTGTTAATATTGTACTTTTAATGATTATTTCAATAGATTATTATCAACTCATGTGGAACTAGACTATGTTTTCACTACAATAAGATAAACAATGCATTCCTAAGAGGGTGTGGAAAAATGCACATCTCTCAAAATATACATTTAAACATTAGCCCTTACGAGTACGGTCGATATTTGTATATCCCGGGATGAACAGTTTTCATATTACCGTCTTTTAGGAATGCAATATTTGTATAATAATGATTGTCCGTCTCAAATAAATACCGTAGGGTAATTAGATTATTAAGTACCCACCCGTCGCAATATCCAGGACACTCTGTCAGCGAAATGACAATGCAATATATCTATTTAAAACTGAAGTATTTTCACCATTTAAAAATTATAATTATATATGTTTCGGTTTTTAATATTATCTATGCTCTCGAAGAAATCTGATTCCCAGAAGGGTTCCACGTAGTATACATATTTAGTATTGTGACTATTCGGGTAGCGACAGACATGTCTATCCTTTTTACATTTTTCATTTACTGAAATAGTAGTTTTAGAATATTTTAATGAAATGAGAAATCCATGACTACTTCTTACACAATCCACTACTTTTTATAAACATATACACATTCTTAAAAAATGTTGATGGCGAGAAGTTTTCTGAATTTGACGCAAATTGGAATACGAAATAGCCATGAACCTTGCAATACAACTGTGTTCTGAATGTCACCGTTATTTCTGCGAGAGTTCTCAAGCAGGTACGTGTTTTATTTACTATCAACAGCTATTGTCATGAGCTATCGATAAAAACAACATTTTAGTCAACTGAAAAGGTTTGATAATTAAAACTTTTTTAATCATTGTTTTGGAATTCAAATTAACTTTTTGGATATTGTTAAACAAAATGCATATACGTTTAGTTCGTATTTGCTGTATATAAAATGCAAACAATACAACGCGATGAGGTTCATACGCTATTCACTATTTAAGTCAATCCATACTTGTAAATTACAGGCATGTTACCCGTTAGTTAAGAAAAATTTGTATCTGATTAGCTGTATTTTGTAGTACAGTGCTATCAACCTGCAGCAAATTCATTTATGATATTTGATATCTTTTTCGCACCTGTAACGTAACAAAACGTATTAACGTCTGATGGCCCTTTAACTCTTCCGTAGAATCAATATTTATTACTTGAAATTCATTTTGAAACTACTTCTGAAATGTCTAGGTCGGCGGCTCTCAAATACGGAAATATCTAACATCTGAGGCATATTCTGACACTTTTAGACAACATAACAAAGGACCTGTTGAACGATTTTACGAAGTTCCAAACATCTCCATATACCCTTGCTCCGTTACGGACCATTGTGGGAATTGTCTTTTTCCCAAGTTCAAATATTATTTCGTAGATGAATAGCTGACATGTCGTGCTAAAGCCCAGGTATTTTCAAAACGTTAGAAAGTGCCCATTAGCAAAGAAACGAAGTCCATGCGCATACATTTAGACGGGGTGACGCTTGCGCGTGACCCCAGACTATAGACCAATGCAGATGCGACTATCGTTTTCAAATTTAGCCTGTATACTTCCGGTCGACTGACGTCATTTTCTGTATTGTCAAAGACATACGTATGCCTCGCGAGATTGTATAAAAATTTGGATTTCTTTTGGTATATTTTTGTTTATACGTACTAAGAGTCTATAATTTGCATTAAATATATCGTAATTATTTGGAAACATAGAGGATATTTATTTGTTTTTAGTATGGTATCGAAATATATCTTCACCGATAAGGGAGAAAATTCAATATTTTCACGAAGGCGGAGCATGTTGCACCGATATTCTATACTTGCGTGAATAGGTTAATATATATGCTTGTTACTGACAAACTTACGACAGTTTTGTCATAAGTGCACGCATTAAATCTTTCTTTATGGCAACGTTCTTTATAATATCCAGAAAGCATGAAAATACAAACTTATATGTGAGAATGTCACAATTTTTGAAACAATTTCAATTCGCCCATGTTTCAAACAAATATTTTTTCATAAGTTTAACGTTGTAAACATGAGCCCGCCAGAACTTTAGAAACATTTTGAAAGTTGTAAATCAATCTACTATATTCTAGTTTTGTATCATTGTGTTTGAACATGAAACTTTTTTTTAATTCAAAAGTGGACTGCTTTTCAATAAACGATGACACTTGTTTATTAGAAGCATGCTGTGGAAGTCATTAGCCCAAACTGTGCTAATGAAGATCTGGGATTTAAGCTAAGGAAAGAAATATTACACCAACACAAGACATACTGGCCGCCGGTTTAATCTCTACCCTACTCACACATGAATTGTCATTTTACATAATTGTACATCTAAATCCCTGAGATATGACATACGTTTGTGACTATTTCTAGATGCATGATTATACATGTCATGGGCATATGAGTATTATGTACTTGGCTTTTAGTTAGACCTTTTAGTGTTAATAACACGCCATTGTGTGTTTTCTTTCTAATCAGAGATCGTAGGTTCTGTTCGTGTATTTGTGGAGTATATGCACTTTCTTACATGTAAAACGAAAAGACAGAATGTCCTTGGCTTTTAGACTGACCTTTTTATGTTAATAACACGTCATTTGGTGTCTTCACAGAAGTTAAGTTCGTGTATTTGTGTAGTTTATGCTCTCCCTTACATGTCGTAACTATTTCCGGCGTACATTCTATTCATCAAAAGATTTATATACCGCCTTATTCTAGTCAATGACGTATATATGACGTATATCATTGTCCACCACCAAGCCCGCAAATATGAAGCTTTGTTAAAGTAACTATAATTCGCATTGAAATTTAATTGTTGAAAAATATTATAGCTTTCATAACAGTAAAGTATTCATTTATAACAGTTTCTCCAGATTTATTTGTAAACACACATAAATGCAGCAAGCAATTTACGCAACTGGCTACAATTTTGATGTTTTTACAAACGCTTATATTGATTCCTCTTTTGAAATTTCCTGTTACAGTTTTCCAAGAAAGTTAAATGACAACCCCATTAATTTACACTTATACGGCTCTACAACGATATTTGATATAAACGGATATTTGTTTATCACCAAATCAGTTTTAGATTTTACGTTAGGAGGAAGGAAAATTTGATATACAGCAGGGAGCATGTAATACTCCATACAATGATGTACGCTTTTAGTCCAAGAACTGTAACTTAAATTTCGAGAGTAGTATTAACATGATATTTTTTTCCTGTCATTTGATATTGTCATACCCCTCCTTGACATCATAACGAATAAATTTATAAAATTGTATGCACTGGTATAAGGGTACAATGTGAGGTGCTCTTTAAACACATTTACTTCTATATCGCCATGTTTTTCGTAATATCTCTTCTATCCGAGTTAAAGATGGTTAATCAGATTTTGGTCAATAATGTTAGAAATGTTCAAATCTTTAACATTTGAACATTCTAACTAAATGCTTTTTTAATTTTAGATGTTAGATTTTCACTGGAGGTAGTTTTAAAATCCTGTTTGTACAAGTAGAACTAAAATAGATTTGTTTTAGCACATTAACCATAAATTTTTGTGATTAGCAAAAGTAATGTAATAGTACAACTATCGCATTTTATTTGCATTTATTACATATTTAGCCACAATCCAGCAAAAATGCAAGTTTGTAAAATATCTATCTTTACACCTTGCTTCCCTTCGTCGGTCGTTTTTGTAGCACAACATAATACACTAAAAATATATGAATTCTGAAGCGACCTACAGTTTAAAAACTTTTATCTTAATTCATACTGTTGAAATACCGCACTATGTATAAAAGGCAAATGTAGAATAGAAATTACATTGAAATCGAAAGAATGATCAATTTTTTAAACACTGTAGTATTAAAGCGGAGGAGGAGAAAGCACAAAAAAAGAAAGCTATAGGGCCAATTCGTTTTACTTTTGCGGCGTACGCCGTTTCGCTGCGTGCAACAGGCTAGGTGTTCGTTTGGCTTCCCGGCACAGCCCGGGTCTATCCAGCGAACATTAATGTGCGTCAGTCTTGCGAGATAGGCAAAGCGACGAATTATATATATATTCGCGATATAAAATGGGGTAAACATTTGGAAATTTGGGGTTAATACCAGTAAAGGTAGAAACATACCGCAAGAAATATTTTGCTCATTTATTGGGAACAGGTCGCAATAGAAAATCATAAAATAGAAATTTATATATTTTATTTGCAGCTCACATGGCCGGCGTACGCCGAAGCGTTCGTTTATTGATAAATCGGCGAGAAATATTTTGCTTACTTATTTTGAACAGGCCGCAATAGAAAATCATAAAAAAATGGAAATTTATATTTTTTTCTTGCCCATATTTCTAATAGGAATCTCATTCAGTGTAAATGATCTCTATGTTCTTTTAAATCACTAACAGTCTATCAGAGATGTGAAAAAGGGATAAAATTTTATTTAAACATTTTGTTGCATTGAGATTTCTTTTGTTATTCACAATATACATGTATGTTACTACGAATATGCAATATGCACTATTTGGTCTTCTTAAAGATGTGTTTTTTGATGCGTAGGAATCTGTTATATGTATTTATCGCATAGTGCGGCAATTTTCCTTTGATCTTTGCAGCATGTTATACATAGTAACACACATTATTACTACAAAACTGTGCTGATATCTTACAAAACTGTTGCGATATATATCAACACCGAAATCTCTATGGAGTTTCATAAGAAAAAAAGTGTTCCGATATATATCAGCACAGTAAAACTGTTCCGATATATATCGGAACACTTTTTCTCTATTGAGGCCCTATCAAGGGAGTATAATTTTTTCCTTTCAAAGAAAAGATGATTTTAGCTCCAATTTACAGTTCACAGAGAAAGAATTGTCACAAACACCTACATTTATAAAGTAAAAGAATAAATAAACTAGACTATTTCAAAAACTTGATAGTTATTGCCAAATTCAGAAATACATGAAATATATGAAATTCTGAGATTTCTCAAATGTTTCTTTTTCTTTGATTTTTTTTTTTACAAACAAAACAACAAGTTTTACAATATATCTG
Source organism: Mercenaria mercenaria (assembly GCF_021730395.1). NCBI lineage: Eukaryota > Metazoa > Mollusca > Bivalvia > Venerida > Veneridae > Mercenaria > Mercenaria mercenaria. Next base: position 67,280,655 of record NC_069376.1, on the reverse strand, counting down.
GCCAATGAAATGCAAAGATTTAAAACCAATGCAGAAATTTGTTGGGTACTTTTATCTGGGGAACACATTTTCTAAAACAGAAGTTTTAGTGTTTCAGTCAGCGAGGCGCAGAAAGGGAATCAAAATAGTAAAAATAATAATAAACAAATTTAAATGAAAATGATATATAAATTTTAATGATAAACTATGCGATAAAACAGTTATAATATGTAGTGCTCGTGTGTTACCAGGATATATCAGAGCTAGGGATACATCTCGTTATTTTTCTCTTCACATATCTGTCTCGGCCTACCGGCCTCGACGATATGTGCAGAGAAAAATACCCTCGATGTACCCCTAGCTCTGATATATCCTGGTAACACACTCTCACACATACTATAACTATTACATATATTTCTCGCAAACACGGTGTAATAGATAAGGTTCCATAACAGGTGCACAGCTGGGTTACTATACTGGCAAATATATCACCTTGAACTACATCCTTTACTTAGAATAATTAGAGCTATTATCCACGACCGTATTTTCTCGTTCAACATTACATTTTCACTTATGAGCATTTTCAAAACATAATATAATTTGACAACATAATGTACCAGAAAGCTTTGATATATAATCATAACTGACAGCCAGGGTTATCACACATGGTTTTTCGTGAATAGTGAACATTTTATGTTATAACTTATAGACTTACGATACGAGTGTTATGAGTGCGAACCTATATCTATTAGAACAACGTATCTCTATCATTTTAAAGCATTTAACGAGCAACCTTTACAGCTTACCTAAATGAATATAGTTAACGTCCTTTATATGACATTTAAAAGAAAAATAAAGCGTTCAGTGAATACTGTTGTATATGAACGGAAGTAAAATGATTTATACACTGCCTAGACTGCAACGCTTACAAATAAAAACGGATTCTCGGAACATGCAATAAATTCTAATAGCCTAAGTAAACTACCAAACCGTCGAAGCAAACATGCAGCACAAATGTTTTTAGAACTCAAAACATAGAAATGAGACAATATACGCGACAGTACCGCCTTAGGACGGTTTCCTACCAATCAATTAAAATCGAATTACCAGGTACCAACCATCATCCATTACAGTGAGGATAGTTTTGGCACTAACAACAAATATAAATAGGTACATTCCATTTATCCGACCAACTAGCACGAGCACATGTTATTTGAAACACTTACATATATATTATGTATGTTTGCGTTCAACTAACTAAACACAACTACCAAACATCCTCTTACTGACCTTGTGTAAAACGAAGCCGTGATCACTAAATGGTGTGACGTGTATATAAAGACTTTATGCTATTTATGATGCAACCAAATAAACGAGCTTATTCACAACTTTGATGGCGATAAGAGCCTTCAAGTTAAAGCGGTAATTCACCTACAAATCACATTTCTGTTAGCATTCATTCATGTAGTGTTTGTCTCGAAGCCTAAAATATTGATCGTTGACACAAAAACAAATGTACAGTTGGTTAAGACGCCTTAAAACATGTCTTGGTAGGATGATTTTAAATTTATATCATGCAATTACACTATGTCTATGGCACATAAAACCAAAAATGAACAAACAAAATTAGAAACAATAAAATAATAAAAACAAGGCACGGGATGATCCAGTATTAGAAGCCATAGATTTCCTCAAATGAATCACAAGTGTAAGTATGTGTATGGCAAATTGCATTGGTAGCATTTACATAACACCACATAGATAAAACGTAACAGTAACCAATCTGGGACAAACATATACATAAAATAATGCAGTGGAACAACATGTTGGAACAGTAAATGCCTAGGGAAATAGTACTTTGGTGATAAATCGGTTCGTGGTACGCTGCAAACATTACTCTGAAGCCCCGACATGTTTTAACTGGACAGAGGTTGATTCTTTCAGAACAATTCATTACACCCGCAATGAAAACGGAAGGTGTGATACGTGAAAAACAAAAATACTGTTGTAAAACAACTATATAAACCCTAAAGGACTATGAACACATGTATCCAATGTTCTGGTGGAAGGCGGAGCAACAAGAGGAACACATTCAACGACATGAAAGAGGTGAGTCTCTACTATACATACTAGTACAACTATATAAAAAGATACCTTGGAAGCACTGAACACAACCAAACAAAGTTATAACAGACTTGATTTTGACTGAGTATGTTTATGAGAGGTTATAAAATATAGCCCAGCCCTCACGTAACACCATTGATTTCTTAAAGGCATGTTATCAGAATTTAGTCAAGTAATGGATAAACAACATAAGAAATCATTACATGAAGTGTTTATTCATTCAGTTTATCTGAGACAGAATACTCGAAAACTAGAAAATGTCATAAAAATATTGCTTAAACGTAATTGACTACTTATGTGTACTCGCTCTCTCATTTAGGTCACTTGCATACTTTTTCGGTTACTATTGTGCAAATCCACTTATAAGGGTTTGATGTGAAAAGAAGCACACGTAATTAAGTTCACGTTCAAGATGCAGTTTTAAACAAATAGGACTGAGATCTTGATCTGTTACTAATTTGTGAGTTTGTTTTCAAAATGTGTATAGGTATTATATATAACAGTAAATGTCTTTAAAAAGACAAACGGCGTAGAGGTAATAATTTGTGGCGGATGAAAATTCAAAACTAAACAGGATGTACATACAGAAATGATTTTGATAAGATATATGGACATATGACTCATTTGCAAATATTTAAACTAAGTAGCAAATTTAATGACAATTATGTATCCTCTCAGTGATAGAAGGTCAAGATGGTTTGATGTCATGGGCTGATTCTTAAATAATTTCGTGTTGGGTCAGAATCCCCCTCCCATAAGTAACCCACTAGCACAATATGTCGACCAGCATATAACAAGTTGGACTAGAAAAGGCTAAAGCAGTTTAATACCTGTTTAATCAAAATAAAACCCTAGCTTTTAAATCACTAGTGACCCGAGTTTTAAAAAAAAAAGCAAAAGATCAAACATTTGCAGATGGGAGGCCTTCAATAAATGTTGAAATCTTTTTTATCTGGGTAAAGTATTACGTAAAAACTTACATAATATATGATGGAATAGTGATTTTTAAATTTAATTTCACATTGTTGTTGTTTGCAAAACCGCGTACAGTCCGAAACCGGGTACACTGACTCTACAGTTAAACCAGTCACCACTCATTCATCTGTAAGCGAAGTACACAACGGGGGAATACGTTTATTTTTTTATATATTTTGCGATGATAAAACACTAAAAACTTTAAAATTAGAATAAAACATTTTACCTTTAATCTTGGGTAACAAAGCTACTAAATATCCTCCATTTAATATTTGCTTTCTGGTATTCAATGTCATTTAAGCCTTAATAAATTGTTTATCTTTTCACCGCTCAACTCTTCCGTGTCCCGATTACTACAGAATCTAGGTCAAAATCCATGTTATACAGCTTAAACGCCGAAAAAAACGTCAATGCGTAAGTATTTTTTGCTAACGTGTTGGCATGCTTTTTACAATAGAAGTTTATTATTATATTTGCATTTTCAAAAGTGATGATTTAGTAATTCAAACAATATTGTCGACCAACACGTATTGTTATTTATATTTGTCTTGTGTGTTCCAGGGTCAACAAGACTTCATACGAAAGCCAGATCGAGTTTGCATATGTTGACGCTGTTTTCATTTGCTATGATAACTGAGTTATTAACTTCTCTGGGAGAAAGAGGAATTTCGAAACTTGAAGTTATATTTCACAAGGACAATACCAATTACGGTTGTATTTTGCGTTTTTTAGATCAAAAGTGAACAAACACCAGATTTATGTACGGTGTATTGTCTGATTCAAAACATTAAAATACTAAAAAATAAGATTCTCTTGCACAGGCTTGCGAAAATTGTCAGCGCAACAAATGCGGTCATATTTCAGATTACGTAGATTTGGCAAATACAGTATTTATTTATACTTGATTTGTTAGAAACTGTATTAAATATAAGTTATCTTTACGAAAACGCCAATGATGACAAACCGTCTGAAGGACAACTAGCAGGCTATATTTTTCTTTTTCTCTGCTGATTAGAGTAGGACCAATGCATTTCGCATGTTTACAACGTTCACTAGAGTTAGGTTTTAGCCAATGAAGATAATTTACACTTTCAGATAAATGAGGAATCTTCTACGAAAACTGTTTATGAATCATCTGTATAGACAGAATATAAAATATAGACGGATATAAGGATCTTTACTGCGTTTTGTCTGCATATGTTTTAGACTGACAATACGTTCTATTACAATAACAAAGTAATTCACGTATGCTAAAGTAATTGGATGACCCACACGAGACTCCTTTCGACCAAATTGTATTGGGGTAAATAATTGACTGACGTTTGGTAAAGTAGCATTTTCACTGAATTAATGATTTGGTCTACGTAACGATAAATATACATTCTGCCCGTTTCATTGCAGTGGTAGAAATACACGATCGTGATTGTAACAAAATTTGCATTGCGACATGTAATAAAATTTCATGTACAATTGACTTTTATAAGAAGTGTATCTGTTTTCATCTTAAGAATATGGTTTGTTCTACTGCCATTTAGTAAGTAGGCCGGTGGTCTATTGGTAACACGCTTGAATCAATCCAGAGGTCCGGGGTTCGAATCCCGGTCCAAGCACTGGAAATTTCTGAGATGCTGTTGAGTGTCTCCCACCTAACTAGTGGCCTGTACTGGTTCTTCCCAGGAAAGATGGCTTCACGTGTATCGGTGCTTTACACCGGACACGTTAAAGGACCAGACTGTCTATTCGCAAAGAGCTAAGCTAAGTTAGTCGGACACGTCTGTATCTAAAAACGTTCTCTCTGTCTGTTCTGGGCGCTTTATCTCACTCTGTCCCTCGATCAGATTGCTCTGTGTCTGTACTAGTAGAGGATGAATTTCGCGCCCTGTGTGGCTGCGTTTGCTGTATGTAAAGTGCCTTTGAACGTGTTTATCTTGGAAAGGGCGCTGTATAAATCTGGTATAATAATATTATTAATAATAATAGTATTATATCCATGTTCTGCGATATAACGTTTAACACATAAGTTTGAAAGGAGCATATACATATTTAGCCAAGACGTTTGTTCTTTAATGAGTTATATATTAAAAAAACATTTCATACCATAATCTTTTAATGTTCTCGTTCAGGTTAACCCTATACTAAAGGTGCCGAGTTGTTCAAATCACTTGCCCCTAACGACATCGCTCGGGTTGTAGATGCCACCAAGTTTACTGGAGAACGTTGGCTCAATTCAGTGTACTCGCCTATGCCTGAAGAAAAAATAAATGACTAAGTTACACCTGAGGTCTTTCTCCGTCGTCAAAAGTTTGGAAAAGTAGGACGAGGTTCGGCGAAATATATGCAAAGACAATGATGTTTATCATTTGTGGTATAGGAATTCTATAAATGATGTCACGCAAGTAATCAAGGCAGATATAATGAATTTCAGGTTCGGTTAGAAAGACATGGGCTAAACATACGCACAGTTGTCTGTTGTTTATTCAACCTCACTGTTTGCTTTGCTTTGTTTTCGGTGCTTCCGAGGGATCTACTTTTCAGGTTTTATCTACTTTTCAGATTTTATTCAACAAAGAGACGCGTCACGAAAGTACAGTTTGTATTTATGTATGATAAAATCATATGGGATATCTAGGTCACTGACCTTTGAAAGTGTTGTAACAATTATTTACAAAATACAGTTGGTGGCTATACTCATTAACTGTCACGCAACAGCCCCGAGTTTAGAAATGTTATATTAACAGAGGAAAGTATAAAACGAAACTCGTCCGATTAATTTCTATTGGGGAAATATTTGTTTTTCTGTTTAAGTTGGAATTTCGGTTTATATTTAGAATATTCACTGGTACTGTGTGTTGTATTTGCTTTGATTGTATCTAAAATGCATAACATAGTTTTTTTCTAAATTCATTGCATGTTTATTTCCTAGGGTATTTCAGGGGACAAGTTGTTTTGTTTTTTTTATCTATTTTGACACTAGGTCCTATATTCGTAACTGATTGAAAGTTTAAAAAATCTGTTTTGTGTCTGTATCATTAGATTCATGGATTTACTTTTCCATCTTAGAAAGTAATTTGACGTGTTTTACTTACCAATTTGCTCCAAGCTCTTTTTATTGCATGCTAATCTTCGAATGATGAATACGTTTTCACACATTGGTATTCTTCCTAAATGTTGCACCTTTGTATTGTATTTTATTGTACTTTTGTATTTGTTTATTATTTTTTAAATCTAGTATGATTTTATAAGTGTGTAACACATTTGTAGGTCAATCCGGTATATTCCTTTTAGCTTAATCTTTCTTGTCAATACACATTCATAACAATTCATAATTGCATCCGGAGTGATAATTGTGATAACTGCAAAGAAATTGGCTGATTTAGAGTGATTTCAGTAGGACATATTACCTATATAGATAAAAGTCAGATATTCTATTAATGTCTCATCAATCATTGGGTAAAAAGTAATACCTTACATCTAACATAAATGAAGTGTATTAAATGTTTTTAGATTTGTTTCTAAAGTAATACTAGGCCATGTTGGTTTCGAAGTGAGCCCATTTAGAGCTGTATATTTATGATAGTGTAGCGTAATGCATGAAACAATCACACAATTATTGACACTGTCTTATAATATATTGACATTGTCTGCATGGAGTCCATGGCGCAGTGGGTGGTTAGCAGCTTGGACTACAACTCCAGCGGTCCGGGTTCGATTCTCGGTCGCGGCTTATATCCCGATTAGTATTTAGTGCTGGATGATTTACTAGTACTTAAATTGGTACTGTTTCCAGCAGTATCGCCCTAGACTGGATGCTAGGGAGGTAAATATGACACCTGCCGTTGGCTCGGCTGGAAATAAGTTGTTCCATCCATTTCAGGTGTGGACTTTCGTCGACTACCCACGTTAAACAAGACACTTTACCTTTACCTTTGCAAACATGCTGTATTAACTTCTTTGTCGAAAGTCTTAAAGCTTTTAACATTTTCTCTAATAGCTGTGAATAGCAGTTCAATAGCACAAAAATACATACTAGGTGATAAACTGCAGCCTTGTCTGATTCCTCATTTGACACGAAACAGACAAGAAACAAAGACAACATGCATCTTGCTGTGTTTTTATCCATTTTCCAGGATTTAGTGACAATCTATCAGTTTGAAAACTGTTCTATTAAGAAACGACACATCATAGTTAGTACCCATACATAGAAACACACTGTGACTTTAGAATCAAAGGGACTTTTCAAAAGACAACTTTCCGTATCTATTTTAAGTCAGGTCAAGTCAGTACTTTTATTCGGAGTCACAGTTGTGTACATACATGTGAACAGGTACATACACATAAATGATAAAGCCCATACGGGAGTGGTAATATTCATGTTTACTGTTCTGAAGAGGAAGTGATCAGAACAAGAACAAGAATAGAAAAATTAATATTAGAAGATTAAGAATATCAATACAATAATGTCAGATTTCAGTAGTGAAAATAAAAGCAAAATAGAAGTAGAAGTTGAAAAACATAGTTTCAAAAATTATGTGGCGCATTATTTTTGTTGTGTACAATAGACGTATCTAAGTTTTTATATACTCGGTTTTGATTGGATGAGTTTGCAGGACGCGCGAAGATCACGGAATCTACGTGTACAATTTATGAACGGATGTGTTTATCATACATTGTAATAACAAAATAAGTTCAAAAGTACATTTTCCTTTACTGATATAAAAATGGATCAAAATTTAGGAATGCATGTACTTTAACGAAGGTACTTTCTTCTCTTTCCTTCATTGATATAAAAATGATCAAAATTTCGGAATGCATGGACATACACGGATTAGTTATATCTTATTAAATTAATTTTGTACATTTAGTTGTTTTTACCAGAATTAACAAATAATGGACACAGGGTAAGAAATGTATCTATACAAATATAAAATTACTTAAATTCTCGCATTATCTTTTTAACAAATAAGCATAAATTATGAATAACTGTTCCATCTTTTACACGTCATCAACTCTTTATATTTCAGGATATTTGGTCTATGGGAAATCGACGAGGGAAATATTTATTCCTTAGAACTTTAAGGAAATGATAAATTAACAGGTAACGAATTTCATCCCCAATGTCGTTTAGTGGGCACCGTGGTCTCCTGATTTGCAACATAAAATTATCGCCAGCGCCCGGTTTCAACTGGAAATCGATGGTTTCCTGTTCTGAAATGCAAGAGACTTAGTCGAAGCGAGCAAGGCAACGATAACAAATAGCTTTCCACCAGAAGGTTATCTTTAAATAATATATAACCTGTGCCTTTTGAGGATCCATTTAGATAAGTTGACCACTGCTGGTTAAATTGGTCTGTTAGAACCATTTTAACCAAATTATCAATACCTTAATGTTTGATTAAGCCAATAACAGGAGTAGCCAGTATTGTCTAGAATGCTCTAAATACAAGGCGTGTGCAGACTATATCATGTTCTGATAACAAATACAGGCAATTTTAGAAGGCTCGGATAAAATTATGTTATTCCAAAACTTGATCTTTCTTGCTTTAATGATAATGTATCCAGAGGAACAAACGTGCTATTTTATCTTGATGCATCAACCTGAAGCTGAACTGTAATCGAATCAACGCAAAAATGTCCCGGAACAAATGAGCTAAGTGTTTATAATTATCTTTCTGTTATTAAAACATGCATGTGATTAGCAAACTGAAACGTATGTTTTAGATTTGCTTTAGACGCTTTGGAACAGAAGAGTTCATAAAACCAATTAATTTTGGTAAAATATTTTTTTTTGTTTTGTAAATGAGTACGTTTACTTAAGATTAGAAAGATTAGCAACAACATTAAATGAAAAATATCCATGTCAAACAATACAGACAAACGATTGAAAACCAACTCACAGAACGCAAAAAAAGAAAATGCTTTATGAATGTATAATAATTCGCAACGTACCTTTTGTTGGCATTTTTGTAGACTATGGTAAGAATAATTGATCATAATTAAAGAAACTAATGGGTTTAGTGCATACCATAGGGTGCATGTAGTACTTCAAATGTTTTTCTTTGTTTGTTTTTGTTTTTTCTTTAGTTTAGTGCAGTTTTCTAACGTTTTTCAGTTAAGAACCGGCAGGCAGATAACCTAACCAGTGTTCTTGGAGTTTGTACCAGTACTTATCTGTTTTCCATGAGATTAATTGTCAACTTCTCTACATGAATCTAAGGCGGAGGCCGAAATTACTTCAAACACAGTGTATTTCATCAAATCGTAGTAATGCACGATTCCGCGATCCGTAAAAACTGTGATAAGCGAACGGGCTTTCAGAATTGTAATTCCAATTTTTTGCAAGTTTTCGAACGGATATATCTTGGACTGATAAGAGGCATAGAGAATTTATTAATTACAATGCAAAGCGGCGCCAAAATAATTCGCCCGATGTCAAATAAGACTAAAGTCTTGTTTAATGCATTTCTGATTTCGTCTTCATTTATACAATTGGAATGAACTTATGTAGATTAATGACTGTATAATTAATTAATTACAGCTATATTATATGCGAGGTCGATGCCCAATTTATCTGTTTATTCGATCTTGTCTTTATGTTCTGGAAATGGACCGTGCGACGTAGGTTCCAATAAGTCAACTCTGAAGTTGCATTCTTCGTTTTCGTACCAATTTCTTCTGTTATTCTGATGTGATAAAGATTAGTATTAAAGTGTCGATCAGGTTTAAGAAATATATCGAGGCAGATATTTCAATGATTATTGTTTCCAGTTTGACATAAAATATAATTCCATTTTATGCTCTCGCATTCGGTCATGCAAATTCCTTTTTCTTGTGTTTGAAATCTGATACCACACATATTTCATATTGCAGTCATTTTAGTTTAAGTTTAGCATTCGTGATGCGTATGCATTCACAATGTGACGTTACTATGTCAATACATTAAACCAAATTTTACATCCTGTATAAAGGCAGTAGATCTATGCCAATCTCAACAAAAAATTATCAAGATTAACAAGAACACCAGAGATTTACGTGATTCAACATTTTAAACTTCTAGTTAAGAAGTTTCCCACCTGATTAGTAAACAGACTTGTTCAACACTATTGTTTTCACATCTGCAATAAATCTAGTTGTAAAAATTAAAAACTACAAAATCATAAACGACATGATATACATGTACACTTTATGGATTCGGGCTTATTTAATACTGCGAATAAAGCATAGTGGATATGTGCATTTACGATTCTGGTGCAGTTTTATCAAATACGGCATTATACAAGAGGAGACTATGTTTCGTGAGCAGCTATAAAAATCAACACGTTAGGATAGATTTCATGGAAGCACAGAACAACCCGAACATGTATAAGAACAATAACAACCTGTCAAAATGTATCTCGGCAAATGATACTTGTGTCCATGTGTAAGGTATTTAAGTGGTCAAATTTCTTAGCTTGCTTTGATTTCTACACATATGTCCGCAAATGACAGAAACTTGTTTTTGATGAAACGCCTTTTTAACGGTTAGATTTTCACGTTTCGAAAAAAAATGTCAAACAATCCCAAATGAAAAGAGTTGTTTTACACAAAAAGAGAACAGTATATAAAACATGCATGTTACTCTACAAAACGATTGTAGAAATACTGAGGTTTAAAAACGCACCATTGTCAAAGAACTGTTACATATTTTCGTTTTGATGCATTTGCATTAATGTCCCAGTACTAAAATTCAACGTATTAATTATAAGTAGGTTAAACATATTTTTCATAGTTTATATTATTTCTTTACCATTACCGTTTTTATAACATTTTATTATGTACATGTATGTATTCAATTGGATAAGCAAGTCTGAATATTCTTCTTGCCGCTCTAATCTTATAAAGACAGCATACTGTTTAGTCAAACGTGGAATATCTGATTAATTGATTAATGCAAGCATACTTTCAAAAAGCTCATATTCTACTGATAGAAATTATCCTGAAGCTGTTTAATATAACGGCTTGATACACCCTGAAACGAGCAATAACCTGTAAATGTGTCATACTCTTCGCTCATATTTACAAACCAATCTTTCAAAATATTCGTCAAATCTTAAAATACGTTGTAGGGACTGTCTACAAAAAATGAAACATATGTAAAAAAAGTATAAAACGAAACCAATTATGGCATGAAGGGTCTACCGGCAAAAAGTACAAGGATATTAACCTTATCTGAAGAATGTGTCCATAATGTTACTAGTGTCTTCGCATTGAATGTACCATTGTAACTTTACAAGTATCCTTACAGGACAATCTTCACGGTAATTTTACTTAGTTCATTTACCGTATTAGGAAATTATTTACTTTATGCTCTCTTTTTGTGTTATTTTTGGTATTGATTATAATTATGTCATCTACAATAGCACTTTAATATTCACATTTATTGTATGTTGACATTGAATTTGTATTTGTTTTATGATATACTGTTTATTTTACCACAATAAATTCTATCTATCTAATCCCTGTACAGCAACATGCGTAATTTTAAATGAAACTATACTAGCGAATTAGTGTGACATTCTTTGGTGATACTTGTCAACAAACAAACGATTTATTTTTAAAAATAAAAACCCACAGATTTTCAGGAGGTAGATTATACCGAGAAAGGTACTGCTGGAAATGAGAAAAATCCCCGCTAATTATGCATATGTGTGTCAAAGTATTGGGAAATATTTAGAAATATGATAAAATCAAGGGAAACAAATTTAGGACTGTTCGATGCGTGAATGTGTTATTCTGTATAGTACGTAAAAGAGATTTCTAAAGTTCTGTGTTTGTTGTAGTTTTACTTATGTTTGGTGTCTTGTCAAAGCGTATCTAGAATCATTCGACTGAAAAAAATAATTATGCACAACATTTGATACTATATCGTTCACAATATTAAGATTACATTGCTTAAAAAAATATTTACCTTTTAAACAATACATAGTTGTTACTTTTAATGAAACATAGGTGATGATATTAACTATTTTCTTTCAAATTAGAAAAATAGTAAACGCAACACCCGTCGCTCACAAGAAGTGGACTGCGACCTTTAGACCTTGCTCCTAGTCAAGATTGATGAACATCCATTAAGCAGTCCATTATATGTTATTTGAAGGATTCTCTATTTTTTTATTGCGACAGCCCTTAAAAGCTGCCAACAGCAGTTCATAAGAAAAATCGATAAAAGGCTTTTCTATTTTTAACACTGACGGCCCCTAAACCAGTCAAGCGAAACCACATGAACTTGAGCGGGAACCTTAACAAAGATGCTACAGACCAAGTTTGTTGATGATCCATCAAGCCGTTTACGAGAAGACATTTAAATATTTTGATATTTTCAGTATATCAATCATGCAGAACTATTTGCATCAACTTGACAGCTTATTACCTTGCATGGTTTCTACAGACAAAGTTTATTGAAAATCAATCAAGCGATTCATGAGGAAACATTGTTTAAAGGTTTTTTAATCAATTTTACCACTGGCGGCAACTAACATCATTCAAGAGGAGCCATTTGAACAAATTTGAAATGGGACTTTATAAGGATGCTACAGACCAAGTTTGTTCATGATCCATGAAATAATTCTTCAAAAGAAGTAGTTACCGGCTTTTCTACTTTCAGCTCTTTGATCCCCTAAAGTCAATCAAGCGCAAACATTTCAACATAGTTGAGAGAAGTCCGTACAAGATTCTACATATCAAGTGTGGTGATGATCTATCAAGCGGCTCATGGGAAGATGTTGTTAAAGTCTTTTCAATATTTAACTCTGATAGCCCTTAATTCAATTTTATGTAAAATTGTGTACGACGCATACTCATGATAGCTCATCCTCAGCCTTTGCAAAAAACATGTAGTCCTCTTTATACCTTTACTTCTTGAATTCATTTATGTGCCGATGACTTTAAAATAAAGAATACGCGTAGTATTGTGCTGGCTTCTGTCGCTCCGTTTGTTCTGTCATTTTTGGCCCGAGTGTTTTTCATTATGACAGTGTAAGTAAGACCATCATGCAGTTTCCATAGACATATTTCCAGACATATTTTCAACATATGTTCTCTTCAAAGGAAATGGTTAGTCATCAATTAAACGTTTGCTATTTTTGCTGCCTGAATTAATTTGTTATAAAATATTTCTACTTAATACCATGTTAGAAATTTTAATGATCATATATCATTTTCCGCCAATAGCAATGCATGAAGAAAGTACTCTTTTTCATTTTGATCCGAGATCGCTGTTTCTGTTAAAGTATGCATTATATGTAAATGTATAAATTCATGATGCTGTCATGTTAAAATATACCGTAAACTTACACTGGTAAATAGTTTTCCATGGAAATCCTTGTCTAGTTTGGAAGAAGACAAGGTGTAAGGTTTCGTTGAGTCAGTTTATATATGGTATGAGCAATTAATTGTGCTTCTGTTTAACTGCCACATGTGCACATTATTACACGGTCAATATCCAGTATGTATCCATTCATTCGTTCAGTTGAATCTTCATATATAGTGTGCAATGACAGTATACTTTTACATTTGCAACAATTGAAAAAAAATCGTACAATACTAGCTATTAATCAAATTTTCTAAAATACCAGTGACCGGTCATTGCATAATTGCCTACATCAGCAGCTCATTAGCACCAAACTACATATTCATACGTAGTTAGACATTTTCTTGCATGCGTTCACAGCAAAACATGTTTTCGTGATGGTATGTATAACCATTTAAACAAACATCTCAGTATGGCTGATCAATTAAATGCACCAGAAGTAATATACTTTTATAATGATTACCAGCCTCGAGTATGAACCAAACGCCGGATAATTACATTATTAATTAGGCATCCGCCTCTGTATAAACACAGAATTCCATTTCATTTGAATTATGTTTCATTCGATTAAAACTGGGTATTCGAATTTGCTTCCGTTACTTGATGTATCTGTTCAAAACTTACCATTTATCATTTTCTATTTTTTTTTTTTTTTCATTTTCACTGAGTCTAAATATCTGTTATTATTCACTATATATCGTTCACATGCGTTCACAGCAAAACATGTTTTCGTGATGGTATGTATAACCATTTAAACAAACATCTCAGTATGGCTGATCAATTAAATGCACCAGAAGTAATATACTTTTATAATGATTACCAGCCTCGAGTATGAACCAAACGCCGGATAATTACATTATTAATTAGGCATCCGCCTCTGTATAAACACAGAATTCCATTTCATTTGAATTATGTTTCATTCGATTAAAACTGGGTATTCGAATTTGCTTCCGTTACTTGATGTATCTGTTCAAAACTTACCATTTATCATTTTCTATTTTTTTTTTCATTTTCACTGAGTCTAAATATCTGTTATTATTCACTATATATCGATTCCTCACTTATAACTTTCATTTTCACATTTTTTCAGACATTTAAATGACGAGAACATTTATTTAGCTTATAATTAACCGCAATTACATGTGACTGAAATGGATACAAAAATGTATCTGTAGCAGAACATGGAAAGAAATTAAATGAGTGTACAACCCGTAACAAGGTAGTACTTTCAAAAATGGTAAATGAAAGATATGAGAATAATACTTTCTTCTTTCGCATTTCATAAATAGATGACGACTACAATCTTAAACATGGTGGCCCTCTTGTGTAGTGCATTTAAATGAGACGGAATATCTTAATCCAATAACGTGTGCTCCCCGCGTTTTTGTGTCCATCACATTTCAGGTAATTATACCAATACTGCAATGTGAAGGTTAAACTTTAGTTCGGACAAGATGTATTCATTTTGATGTTAGATCACATGATAACCCAAAGGGAAAGTGCTTTACATGTATCTGCCATGAATGCAATTAAACATTCAACTGAATTCAAAATATTTCAAGTTTTCAGAACAGAACATAGGGTTAAATATCTTGTATTTAATATATCAAATCACTTCCTATAACATATCCGAAATACCACTTAAAACCATAATTGCAATTTACATTTTCAAATGTTTTTTTACAATTCTTCATCTAACTTTATTTGAATACAACTGACGTCGCTGATAATCACATTCAAACGAATTTAGTCATTTACCTTGTTTCAGTGATTATCAGTCTTATATCATTCATAACTGGTCAATTATGAATAAAATACATTAATTTATTTTGAAAAACATTAGTAAAAGTTACAGATTATGTAATAGATGGACGCTGCCTAAACATTGTTGGTATCAAGAAACAAAGACATTCATGTTTACAGATTGTGCATTAACATCGTCATTGCTGTCGCCGTGTGTTGAATATGTTTATGAATTCGGTTGAACTTTTTACAAACCCATGTCCTGTAACCTGTGTGTCGCCATAGACTGAAAATTATTCCCTTAAATTATGTAAATTGACCGTAGACATCTAAAATCCTCGCCTTTATCATAACTAAATCTAACTGCAAGTCAAACGTTATGTAGCCAAATGGTTGTAAATATATCTAAATGAATCAGTAGTTCACGCTATTCTTTTAACTAAAAACAAAATAATATTCGCACATTTTTGTCCAAAACAAAATTATAACTTATTGCATGATAATTTCGATATTGTTATATAACGTAGTAATTAGAAGAAAATGGATCGTGGAATTTGTCATAATCTTCTAAAATCATGTTTAAATATGCAACTATATGATAACGAAATACAACGCCGTGGTTTATGCTTTCTACATACAGTTTTTACAGATGTTCGGGACCGTTGATTAATGACGACGGCCGTAAAAAAACTGTATTTCGACCCGGTGATCGTTAATTAACTTCTCATTTCTACCATTGAATATGTGCTAAAGTTATTTTTATTGAGTGAACCACAAAGGACTTCATGATACATTACCTTTTAACGCCATTGACAGTCGTCCTCCAGTTTTAAGTAAGTTTGACATCCCTTTACGTCATTCTGTAGAGATTTAATATAACCTTTCTTATGGTGATTAATCATTGAAAAATGATTGCAGGAAATCACAAATTTTGTTATACATGTAAATCAAAACTTTGCAAAAATGTTTGAAACCTATTCTTGATTGTGCTATTATGTGTATTTATGTATGCTGTTTGCTGTTATCTTAAAAGTGAATTTGAAATGATGCGCTTTAGATGTTTTTAACAATTACAGCTCCGCACATTAAATAATGCCATTTTCAAAGTGACTCGTACAGAAATTGTAGGCGGTTTATCTCTAAAAAATCAATAAAATATTGGTACTAAAAATTGACCAGTTGTACAGGTTTATTCACACGATTCGTGCAAGATAATTTCCTAAAGAATAACATAAACATTTTACACAAGGGTGTCAACCGTTGCAACGCTTTTGAAATGACGGAATAATTCAAAGTTCTTCTTGCCTTTTATTAATATCGAATACATATATACATTCTATGCCAAAACCTGTTGCAGTGGTTAAGGTCGCTGACTTCAAATCACTTGCCCCTCATCGATGTGGGTTCGAGCCTCACTCGAGTCGTTAAATTCTTCATGTGTGGAAGCCATCCAGCTGGCTAACGGAAGGCCGGTAGTTCTACCCAGGTGCCCGCTCGTGATGAAATAATGCACGGAGGGGCACCTGGGGTCTTCCTCCACCATCAAAGCTGGAAAGTCGCCATATGATCTATAATTTTGTCGGTGCGACGTTAAACCCAACAAAATAAAATGAATAAATGTTGCAGTGGTCATGTTGAACTGTGAGCGAGTTGCTTTAATTTGTAGAAGTATATGATTCACTGTTATAAGAACAATACATTTAAAATACAAATTTAATGTATGTAACACTTTTGCGATGGTAATCGTTTGCAGGCACACGGACATTAATAGAGCACATCTCTCCTATACTTCACACGATCGTAAACATGAAATCAATGTATTATCATTACTATTAAAATTTCATATCTCACGTACTTTTCGTATATAAAGGGACAGAAGCGGAAATCAAGGTACTATTTTCAAGGGGGTCAGTTCCTTTCGTCTCCAATCTTGGATTCTTATTGCTGTAAGGTAAGAGTGTCTTGCCTAACAAAGTTCACCCGCGAGAATTTTATACACATGTTTCATGCCAGGGAATATGTCAGGGACAAAATCATAGGAGCAGCGTTACAATAAAGCCAACCCATGTTTAATTTAGTACTATGAATCGACTGGCGTTTTAAACACGATAATACATGTATGTTCAACCTCCAACATCGTAAATCAGTGATGGAGTCTAAAATAGTGCCACGAGTATAGTAATAAGTTGTGTTGAAACATTTTGTCAATTCAAATACGAATGCGTTTATCATTTTTACTTCAGGACGACATTCAGTTATATGTATACCTTCCACATGAACTCATTTGCATTTCAAACATAACATCCTAGTGTTTGTGTGCGAACCTTTAGGATTGGTGTAACTAACGGAATGGGCTGTAAATATGACATGTCTCTCAAAGTGTAGAACAGATATTTGGAATAATTACCTATTTTTTGTTACCAATTGAAAGTGAATCTGAGTACTTGAATAACATGGGATACTGACAATGCCATAACAGATAATTACACATTATTTATGTAACGTTTTTAACGGTAAACAATACAAAAGGTACTATCATCTCCAAATACTTGCTGCTGTACATATGAAGGTTTAACGGCTTAGAAACGACGACATTTCGATATTTGATATCAAGATTTCGGCTTAGGGCGGTTCACACTATTCCTTGCCTTTTAGCAATAATTAGACATGACAAAATGCACTTACCTTCGTTGTTACAAAATTGTTGCAAGTGCGTTATGATACTCTTACTGACACCACAATGAATATGAATATAATAATAAATGAATTACAGTAACGTAAAACATAAGGCAGAACTTGACTCAATTACTATGCAACAAGTTTGTAATGATGCGTGTTGAAGAGAACACATATGCAAAGAATAGACAAAACTTTACATGTATTGTTTCTTGACTATATTTTAATTACATATATATGGTTAGAGTTTTTATTTTATATCTAGACATTTTGACATTCTCCATTATCTTTTACTGCTGGAGATTCTATCAACTACTTCTGTGTAAAGCATCTTGAAAGTTCTAAAATAGTGCGGACAACCTCCCTCGAGTGCTTATTACAATAATAAATCAGGTGGCTTAGCAAACGTACTGATTTAAAAACTTACATACATTTTATTTTTTCTACATACTCTGGTAATGAAACTGGAGGAGCAAGCATGTTATGTCATAGTTATTGTACTCGTATCGATAAGGCCTGCATTTTATTTTATGCGTTTATACGGATATAAACCACGTTGGGATTTTTGGAAAATACATGAATGACACTAGTGATTCTTGGATGATTTGCCAGAAGTCCCATTGTGGTTTATACTCGTATAAATGCATAGAAAATGACATTCCTTCCGTCTATTTTCATCTATTACCGTCGCTTAATACAAAAGGAAAAATGTCGTTTCTTTATAAAAAATATAAGAATATCATAATAAATCTTCGACTACCGAGCCTGCCAATAAATACATGGAACAGCAAGAAAAGGACCATTAACGTTAAATGTTAATTGACCCTACGATACATATACAGTTCCTGATTTTAACTTGAAATATCTCTAAATCAAGTGAAAAGCTTCGTTGTCTTGTCGAATCAGCTTTTGTCCGTGCGAAAACGAGTTTTAACCATTATATAATGTTCTTTATAAAACTTTGATTGCCGATTTTTAAAGATTCTTTTCGAACGAAGTCTTTCTGTTTATGATTTTCTGTGAACGACGTCAGATGTCACGTGCAGTTTCCCATAATAGTATTGCACGAATGTTCTTATCTGAACAAGAACATTATTTTCGTTCTATGCAAGATACAAAGTGGGTGTACATATTTCAGATTATAAAAGGTGATAATGATATATACACATAAATAGCAGACAATAACTTTATGTAATATTTGTATACATGCTGCATCTTGTATAGACAGAATTTTTTTTCTATCTATGCAGCATGAATGCAAATATTACATAATAATTATACACAGTGATTATATAATAAACACAAAAATAGCAGGCAAAAACATATAAACGAAATCCCTATTTATTTTACTCTTTAATCCCAAGCATGTTCTTAGATTAAATGATAATGAAAAATCAGTTACTCCCCGCCAAACGAATTCATTTCATAGATTAGCACCGAAAACAAGTATGTTCATTAAAGCGAATATGCTCAGTGACGTGATAGAAGACAGGGCACAAAGACAAAAACAACACGGTAGTCTGAAAGACAGCTATATCCCCCGCCACTATTATGGATAGTGAAAGGATTAATGGCACTGGTTGAGCATTGGCGTTGTTAAGTATATTTTATAGTCCATGTATGACGACATCAATGAATTTGAGTTTCATGAAAATCTTCAAAGGGCTTAGGAGATACAGAGCGGACACGCAATGGAAGGCTCAAAACTTTGACCTTGAGTTGTGATCTTAACCTTGAGCCGACATGGCTGACACATAAGTTCTGCACATAGTCTTGATAAGCTGATCATTTGACCAAAGTTTCATGAAAGTCATTAAAGGGGTTCAGGAGATACTGGGCGGAAACAAAGTTTCATGAAAATCCTTCAAGGGATTTAAGTTATACGGTTATATGATATGGAGTGGTCACAATTGTTACTAACGGACAGAAGGACGAACGGACGGACGAAGACAATTCCTATAACCCCCACCACTCTTGGTTTAAAAACAAGCGTACGACGAAACAGGACATGGACGAATATCAACAAGTCCGTCTCTTAGGCGATTTAAGAGCTATTTGTCACGGAGTCCAGCATTTGTCTCGGCATCACACACACGATTTGAAAGTGAAAGTGAAGCGTTTTGGTTAGGATAACTGTAAGAAGGTTGATGTCCTCAACTTGACTTTCAACACTGTGCCAAATCTTGTCATCTGTGAATCAATATCCAATAAGATTTTGCAAGAGGTACATCTCAGTTACAACAAATTAAGGTGAGCAAACTTGATAGTATTAAAATTAAAATCGTCTCTTTTTCATATATCCCGTACGTAAAGTTCCATTATCAACTGAGGAATGAAAATTTATTACAGTACCAAATATATATTCATATTTACCACATTTAATTGAAGCAAGTACCAACAAAACTTAATATAACATATATTGTCCAGAGAGCAAGGAGTGTTGTTTTAGTATGTAATGCGTTTATTTGCCTTTTTTAAAAAATAATTTTAAGCAAGTTTGTGTGTTCAAACCTAATTTTATAGTGCTTAAGAATCATCCCTTTTCCTACTTCAATGTGGCAAGCGTTAAAATATTTTAAACAATCAGACTCTAGTTTATAAGGCTTTCGTTGTAAAATGCGCTTTATTCATTGTATGGTCGTTATTGTTGATGCAAGGAAAAAAGATCTGCATACACAGCTTAGAGCATGAGTTATGTTTATTTGCAAGACGCTGCAGTAGAAATTTAATTAGAAAATTTAAAGAGCGGCAATCGTGTAACAGGGATATGATATGAAATGTTACTATATGATGTGAAAACAACTATTGATACAAACATAATTGGCTTCATATAGAAATTGCTTTAATTCAGACATTTAAGTTGTATAATCAGATCTGGAATTTTATCTTAGTATTCAAATTTTCGAAAACAGAATGTAATAAAGATATTCATAACAATTGCATTACCACGGATTATTGCAGCTGTTTGATATACATGTGAAAGTCTTTAACTTTTTTTCCACCATTCTGCAATCAAATAATTATTTGGCTCTAGTCTAAGAACTCGCACATTATAGGTACAAGAGCTAATCCCAGAGGACATGACACATCGGATAATTTGCCTTTTGTTCGAATGCAAATCCTGAGAGTTCGAAAGATCGAGAACAAAGAATCTCTGGAAATGGTGAAAATCAATCTATCAAAGACAAGAATCAGAATATTAAATAGTTTAGAGGACAAAGAAGAAAGTAAGTCCAGAATATATTCTCAACTAATGAAATAAGCCATTAATGTTCAGTTTTAGTCATTGATTGAAACTAATGCGTAGCTATATCATTTCTAGGAATACTTTTGGTACTGCATTGATAATGCTAATTAATAAGATTATGGAGTAAACTTTTTCAATCAAAACTGCGTCTTCAGATCACCTTAAATACATTTTATAACCTAGCATAATGCATACGTTCTTGATTACCTATGCGATTATGAAAAGCCCTATTGAAGAAGTTTACCGTTTAATTATTTAGATTAAATCAAAACTTCCATTGATAACATTCATATATCTGCTAAACGTCCAGCTTAAGACAGCTTATGTACAAACAATTTATTAATCATTTGAATGGTCTCTAAGTTTAAAAAATGTTGAAGTACAATACAAATGTTTCATATCTGTCTGAAAGTACCTCTGCCAATTATATAAAAACTTATATTGTTTCTGGCAAATACTGCTTTTTATCTTCGTAAAATACATTGATCTGTATATTATCTCGTCTCATGCATTCTGATAGGCACATGAATGTACCTTTCCCTTGGTATTAATATTTCTTATTTTATTTTCGCTATTCGTGTAGAACTTAAAATGCTGATGCCGATGGATTGATGAGCACCAGTCTAGTGTGTTAAGTGAGAGTTAATCCCTATCCCCTGCAAATAAAGAAACACTGTTGGGCACCACCTTTGAACGGTACCTGGGGCATGCACTGCTGTGGAGTTTACATATTTAATGCTCCCTCACTTGTGAACCCTGGTATTGTAATTTAAACATGTCAGGACAGTGTAAATGATAGGTGAATTCCTAACATACGTAATGGTACTAAAGACATGATACATAAACTACAAAATGCTCGTGAAAAATATATAACAAGCAAATGTTAAAAAGACATATATGCTGTCTTTACAGTACAAAGGGTATTTCACACTTATTTGTGACAGCATCTTGTTGTTTTACTTTTAATCATCGTTAAAGTTTTTTGTTAGCCTTGTTCACTCTTATTGACTAGAATGTTCAGGTGTGTATAAAAAGATAAAAGGAACGATGTTACAATGTATTTCAATCATGGCTTAAAACATTATCTCCGTGCTTGAACTCAGTTTTGTTATATTTACAAGACCTTTTTGATCATGTTTCTTGGTTGTGTTCTTTGCTTTCAAATGATCTTTTCTCAGATTTTATATACTGCTTTCAGTTATTGTATTCTCTTAAGATATTTTGCTGATCAGCAAAATGTGTTTGCGTTACTGCAGCATATAAAGGAGATAATGTTTCGTCTTTTTGAATTGAATGATCTCATTAATTGGTAATATGTGCATTAAACGCGGATTCCATTTATTTGGATTGTACAATTGATTCCTTGATGCAAAGTACTCCCATACCATTACATGCCTTCAGCTAATTTCCGTTTGTCTAGACATTTCATGTCATTCCAATGTTATTAAAACGTTAAAGGGTAAGGATGCTGGAAAAGTAAACAAGTCTAAACATTGCATGCCGTTCCAATGGTGTTTAGTGAAATACACTGGAAAATGAAACATATTGACAATGTTCTTTCTGTTTATAGGAATAGAACTCTATATCATACAAACTAGTTCCTTTGTGGACGGAAATGCCGCTGTAGTCATTCCAAGACGGATTGGTTGCAGACATACAAAAGATATCAGATTGTTAGTGAGGTGGATAACAGTGACTAGAAGATTTTTTTCGGGTACTCATACAGCGGAGGTCGCTGTTCTATAAGATAGCTATTTACTATTTGAAAATGGGTTGGATAAAAAAGATAATTACCCTCTACGTTTATTGCAATACAAAGTTCCAACTCTCGGGAAGCTTCATATTGTTTTGCATGTCGAACGTAAAACGATTTTAAATAGCCTCTTTGATTGTGTCTGACGGAAGAGGGGGAGGATTCTATGATAAGCAGTTTATAAATTCTACCAGGACTGAACTGTTTTGATATTTGTCTTCTGGCCTGTTTCGTCGGGCCCTTAAGGGTGTTTCTCTTGTTGCTCTGTCTTCTGAAAAGGCATTGAGTACATACGTTTTTGGTTCTTAAGGTTTTTTATATATTTATACACGAGCATTTTTGTGTTTTACATGCCATGCCTTTTTGTTTCCATTATGTGTGTAAGAGATTCACCTGGAGGGGATTACTTTTATTTACACTGTACCGTGTCTTTGGAACATGGTGGGGGTAAGAGCGAGGTTGGGTGCGCACCATAAACCGGTTTAAGCTCCCCAGTGGTGTTTTTGCCACTGACCGTTCCAAGCGGTGCCCCACTGTGTTCCCTTGTTTGTTCGTTTTGTCCTCTTGTGTAGGCTTTGTGTGTGTGCGCGTGTATGTGTGTGTGTTCCTTTGTTTGTTCGTTTTGTCCTCGTGTGTTGGCTTTGTGTGTGTGCACGTGTATGTGTGTGTGTGTGTGTGTGCTGTGGGTTTCGTTTTGAGGAGGCTGCGTTTTTGGTGCGTGGCATTCCCTGTTTGATATTTGTCTTTGTGTTTTTTTGTTTTGTATATTTTTCTGGTAAAATTTTTAACACCATTTGCTTCTAACATTAAATGCGAATGACTGATGATAATCAACTACTGCGTTGAAACAAATAGTCTAATATGTAGACTATATTGTTATTTCACATGCCAAAAACCTTGGATTTATTGCACTGCTGTCGAAATAATACAATTTACTACGTAATTCTGGCAACAAGATGCTTTATCGACTCATTAAATGTCAGACAGTTGCTTTATTAAAAAGTAATTGACAAAAATTTAAAGTGAGAAGACAATAGTTTAAAAGAGAATATATATTTCCCTTTAACGAATTTTATAATGCAACACTTAGTTTTCGGCCTACATTCTAAATGGGCGGGGGGAGAGGGGGAGGGGGCTCCGTAGCCGAGTGATTAAGGTCGCTGACTTCAAATCACTTGCTCATCGCCGAAGTGGGTTCGAGCCTCGCTTCAGGCGTAGAATTCTTCATATGAGGAAGCCATCCAGCTGCCTTTCAGAAGGCCAATAGATCAAATAGAAATAAGCCTCAAAGCTGCCGTACAATTATACTTCATATTGCAACCAATTATTTTTAAAGTTCAAAAATCATAAACGTGTTGAATATTTTAAACATGTGTTTTTAAACCATTGAAATTATTATCAAACGTACATATGTGCAAGTGGTATATGTTTATTTTCGGGTTACAAAATCATCAATACTATTATTTAATAGACGCAATACATTCAGAGAAAAATAACCATTGAATAACTTGCTGCAATAAAGGCGAAGCGTAGCAATAACACATCTTTATAATGGAATGAACCGTTTACCAACTATGAACTAAAATACGAACGATCGCTAACGACAGTACACATAGTTAGCACCAAATCGATCATTTCGTAAATAGATACGTTCGTCGGAATATGAAGGATCATCATTTACACGCGTTCATAGAACAAACTCTCATTCCAATTAAACGGACGTTTCATTTTTGCTAATGAATTGAAGCCAGATAAAGTAAATAAGAAAATCAGACAGTACGGATTTTTAGATAAATAACTAGGTTTCTCTTTCAATACACTGCATTTTCACATGATTAAGGGAGTCAATTAAAATGTATATAAAATATCTTAATAGATAGAGATCCGACTCTACATAATGGGCAATATGTTTCTTAAAAAAAAAAAAACAAGGATAAATATCGAACAGGGAATGCCACGTTCTAAAAGCGCAGCCTCCCTAAACGTTAACCCAGCACGCGGACGAATACACGACCAAAACACACACACACACTCACACAAAGCAAACACACCAACAAACACTCTCACACAAAGCATATACACTAGAACAAAACAAACAAATAAGGGAACGCAGTGTGGAAACGCCTTGGAACGGTCAGTTGCAAAACCACCACTGGGGAGTTTAAACTGGTATATGGTGCGTTTCCCAACCTCACACTTACCTCGACCATGTTCCAAAGACTTAAGACGGTGTAAATAAAAGTAATCCCCGCCAGGTGAATCTCTAACACAAGTAATCGAAACAAACATTAATGGCATGTAAAACACAAAAATGTTCCTATATAATTATATAAAAAGCAAACCTTCAGAACCAAAATCGCATGTTCTCAATGCCTTTTCAGAAGGCAAAGCAACAAGAGAAACACCCTTAAGGACCCGTAGACAGATATCAAAACAGTTCAGTCCTGGTGGGATTTCAAAACTGCTTATCATAGAGTCCTCACCGTCTTCCGTCAGACACAATCAAAGAGGGAATTAAAACTTACATGAAACAGGATCATACATAAACGGAAAATTGTTAAAATGTTGCTGTTATGTGATTGCATTACTACATATTAATTAGAACTTTCATACCTTTTTACATAACTTTAAATAATCTCCTCTTGCGACATAATAGGATTATATTTAGTTAATTATAACAAATATCACCTGCTTTGAGTGCATTCAGGAGTGGACAAATATTTACGCTCTGGACTGTAATTGGTGAAATCCCAAAATCAAAACGGGCAATTTAATTCAATTGTATAACTGACGTCAGATTTGCTGTTGGTCACATTCAAATATCCAAAAAAAATCTGTTTTTATGAGATTAAAGAAATACATGCATATTTAGTATACTAATGCATGAAACTATCATGCAACATTGCTAAGGTATCTGGAGTGGTCGATTTTGAAATTTTAGTCAGTCTCAATGGGCATCCTCTAATCTGCCGCCTTTGTCAGCAGACACTAATGCTTTCAGGTTACTGCAGACGACAAAGAAACAACACAGCTGAGGCTGACAAGTTTCCGGACATTGTTAAAGAAAGAAACATATTTATTGAAAGGCATGGAAATTTAGTGATCGGGTACAGACATCAATTTCGAGGTTACATTAGAAAAATGTACTTTTTTGTTTGTTTAAATAACGTAACGCTTTTGACAGTGGTATTCGTTTTCTTAGTGCAATTGCCTTGTATTTGAATTTTAGCTACACCAATCTGCTATTAGCACATCCGAATATTCACTTTAACAGATTTAATAAATTCTTTTATTATCTGAATAGGTGTCAACTCAAGCAGAAATTGTCTAGAAGCTAACATTTATCACATTGACCGTCTAAGAAGCAGTGAGATTATATAATGTATACTTTCTCAACATGCAATCAGGTTTTGACTGTTTGATGTTTAGGGGCCGACCATTTGATATTCTTAAGGGGAGTTAGGGCTGTGATTTTTTTTAAAGAAAAACAAAATCTTGAGACTTTGGTTTTGCTTAAAAAAATTCTGGCTCCAACATGTTGAAAAAATGATTGACTCCCATATTACTGAAAAAAAAAACAAACAAATTTTGGCTCTAAGTCATATTTAAAAATTATTTCCATTACTCTGAAAGCAATATGTATTGCATTGAAATTGCTTTTTAAATTATTTATAATAAGGTTAGTATACATTTCGTAACATAACATTTTTTATACGCCCGAAGGGACATATTATGTTATATATAACCCCGGTGTCCGCCCGTCCGTCCGTTAGCAATTTCGTGTCCGATCTTGACCCCCTTGAAGGATTTCAAAGAAACTTGACATAAATGTTCACCACATCGAGACGAAGTGCAGAGCGCATGTTCTGGATGGCTCGCTTCAAGATCCAGGTCAAATTAGGGATCAATAGTTATATGTGTTTCATGTCAGGGGTGCAGACAACGGATTGGTTCTAAACAATTGCAAGTATACATTTTTAAAAGCTTAGAATTCAGGGCAGGTGATCACGTGACTTTTGTTTATGATCACATTGTGTCCACCGTAATGGTTGCCCCCATGTACTTGAAAGTTTTTTTTTTATATTTTTCTTCAATTTTACATCATATTTGATTTGATTTTACCTATCATGTTCCAGTCAACTACTTCCCGGTTCCAACGATGTCTTATTTTGCTATGTGAGTGTTGCCGTTTTTCCATTTACCCTGCACAGATTTTCGAAGCGGTGACTTTTCTCTTGAAATAGTGGGGTCACATTGAGTCCCAAATTCCTTAAAACACATTTTATGCATCTTAACAGGTTCTTTATTGGTGGAAATCGACTGAAAATGCACCTCAGCCATGTATTTTGCTTCGCATGCGACTTCTGAATGTTTATGTGTGTTTTCTACAACGTTCCAGGGATTCATGTCTGAATGGTTACATTACGTAATGGTCACATGTTGTCCAATAAATTTAGTAAATTGTGTATATAGCAATTAATTCCAATCTTCAGGGTAAATGGAAAAACGGCAACACTAACATAGCAAAATAATACATCGTTGGAACCGGAAAGTTGTTGGCTGGAACATGACCGGTTAAATATGTTCAAATATGATGACAAATTGAAGAAAAATACAAAATACCTTCTCGTACATGGGGGCAGCCATTAAAGTGGACACAATGTGATCATAAACAAAAGTCACGTGATCACCCTCCCTGGAATTCAGATCTCAGTGCATTTTAAAAGCATTTTCTGCTGGCTACTCAGACTCAGATAGTGTAACAAAGTATTATATATGTGTGTATGTATACCAGGGTGTCGGAGAGTGGAGGAGGTTATTCCAGAGGGAACCCAATCCTTGTATTTTGGTATTTTAAACAATAAATCCTGGATTTTGCTGAGTTCTTACAGAAAATAATTTCTTTTAGAAATGCAATGACACTCGCTTGAATAAGCTTAAGTTTCCTGAATGGAACATATAGAAACAAATACATATACCCAATCGAATGAATAACATGACAGCTCAAATGTGTTCCTTTAGAGAAAATTACAAACCGTGTTTGTATTATAAAAGATATTGACTCCACAGGCGGAACACTCCAGATGTCACAAGCAGAGATAAACTATGTCTAATGCTACTGGTTAAGTTTTATAAAGTACGCTGTCAAAATGCAAAGGGTTATTTCCGTTTCGGTATATGTTTTCTGTAAGCATGAAGGTCTTTGTCCTCCTCAAACATAACCATACATCAAAGAAAAGAAACCTTTGGTTCTGATGTCAGAAGGCTGAAAATTAGTTGAACAATATTTCGACTGTGTTACAGACCAACTGTCTGGAAAACATTGTTTGATAATACAGCGGTTCATTGTACGATTATGTTGTTCGTTATTATGTCTTTCTTGATTAAGTGTTTCTATATAAGGTTTATAAAACAAATTTTATTTACTGTGCAGTTAACAAAGCTAATGCAATGCCTGGTACACCAACAAACCCGTACCATTATCTATAGATTTTCAATAAGACTTGAAAGGGATAGTGTTTAGTACAAGCCTTATGAAAAAGAACGTAAATATGACAAAAATGTATTATGAAAATTGTTTAGGTATTGATGCCTCTTACATCTAAGAAGTATTTACTTACCAATGATGTTGTCCACAGTTAAGTATATTTCCTTTACAAATAACTCCACAGGTCGCCCAACATGATAAAAATGAAACGTTGCAAGTTTGATTTTATTGAATCTAAGACACTTTTAACCACAACACAAACCCTGCTTAAAACAGGGAACTGATTTGAAAAACTGGCGAACCCTCTTGCAATACATCGTTTAATAGTTTAATTGAATATCAGTTATATCAAAATTGAAATTGAGGAAACTAAACAAACAGGTCGCGCAACACGGCAAAAATGAAAATGTTGCAGGCTCGATTTGATTGAGCCTGTTCACGAACGGTAGTGGAACTGCATGCTACCGTCCCGGGTTGAGCAGAACTCAACACATTTACACATGCTACAATTACAAATGTGTTTATACGGCGGTGCACATGGAACCTTCAATGATATACTTGCATGTAATTCCATGAAAAGCGGCATATGATCCCCATTTAAAATAATGGGTTTGCCCTGAACGAGAAAACAATGGGCAGAACTAAAAAAACTGGAATTTAGAAAGGGGATCAGAGGTTATGGATCAATCTTATAAATACCCATTTTACAGATAGATACATAGTTAAATTGAAAGCTGGTGTATCTTATGAATTTATCCTTTATCTCTAATGTCTAGCTAAATCTGTTCGTTATTCTGTGACATTCCTTCCCTGATTGATTGTTTTTCACTACCGCCGAAGTTTCGTCTATGCGTCCATAATGTAATCAAATAAAAGCTCAGGTTTCCACGCACTAACAAGCGAACTCCTTCCAAGCATATTTTCCGAGAGGAATAGGTCAATAATATAGCTACCGCTGCTAAAATAATATATATATTTACTTGACAATGAAAAAGTCTTTGCACAAGGTGGAATAATTATTTTTAAGCAAATAAAACGACTTCACATGCCCTTCCAAAAGTATTTGATTACAAAAAATAAAAACTAGTTTCGTCCATTGGCTCATCAGTGTATAAAAGCACATCGGTGTTTTGTTGCGATTAAATATTTTCTTAACATATCGTAAGTCATATTCTTGCAAAATTGTAATTACGAAGATATTATTTCGATTTACACTTTAAACTACAGTTTTGCTAATGACAACTATAGAATAAAGATCATTACTGTTAACCATTTTTCTGTACGTTTACCGAAATAATGCGTTGAGAAACCATCTCTAACTTAATACCAGTAACTGTTTAATTGTATTGCTAAAGTATATAAACAGAGGATACACAATCGAACCTAAATTGTCTATCTTCATTTCAGGCCTTCATCCTGAATGTACTCTTCAGACAATCATGAATTTAGGTCTCTCTGTTGATCAAAACAGCTAAATAGCATCATTCAACCTGGTCATTAAATGTAAAATTATTTACTAGTTAAGCTCTCCTATAGTCTATTTCTATAATGCAAAATTGTATAAATAAGATAACAGAGTATTGACAAAATGCTTCTCGCCATTTAAACACTAAAAAGAATCATAGCAGCTAATAGCATACGTTTGGATGAAATTGGCTCCAGTTAGTTTAGCTCTAGAATAATTACAGAAATAAAGTGTTACAGTAACTAACAAATATTTAACAAGTTCTCAAACTGTTGTGGTTTATCAATAATTTTGCACAACTTTGACATTCACGAAATGTCACGGCTTCGGCCAGTTTAGTAAGCATTTCTGTAATCCCATCTACGACAGATTAAAAGTCATGATAAATTGGCACTATCATATGCTTTTCTGGTACTGCCCTTTTAACGATGAGCGCCAAGTAAAGAAGCTACTAGTACCATCTTTAACGGTTTTTGTTTATTGGCGCGGCTTGGGAGCGAACCCACGATTTTTCGCACCCGAAGCAGGGGCGCTCTACCACTAGGCTACTGAGGCAGTTATATCACGTTTGACAACATTGGAGCGGAATAAAGTCATCAGACAAATTTGGTATCATACAATTGTAATATAAGCTTTGACTTTGACGTCGTTTTAAAGTATAGGAGACGTATTGACATGGTCTTTGATTAGTATGGTAAGAAGAAATGTTGATGTTTCAGCTAGAAAAGCTTACATGTGATCAAGAGAATATTACATTTGTTTCTTTTCAAACATACTCGACATACTCGACAGAGCCTCGTATTGTATCATGTTTCATTTGTCTAGTGTGAAAAGACACTCTTGGAATTTCTTCTGCATATTTTACAAATTGCAAACATTGTGTCAAAAGTGGCTAACGGTTAAGGTTAGTTATGTTTTAAAATATAAGCATAGCGTCTAAGAACATACTAATTGAATGAAAAAATCACTAAACTAAACATGTACCTGTTTTTGCAAATATTTTAAGTACCAACCATTCGGGGATTAAATCTACAATTCAAAGTAGAAAATGACAAAATATTTCGACTGGGCTTTTTGTTGTAAAATGAAATATTTTCATATTCTTAACTTAAAAGTGCATAGATTATAAATCAACATCTATGCTATTGTGCAATAAACATCTTATTAATCACTTTACACAGGATAGATATTTCTGAAGAACTGAAATTCTCTGTAGCCGATGCTGGCGCGTAAGGGTTAATGAACGTTTTAGTACCTCTTATAAACATTTTTCTTGGTTCAATGCTTCAGAAGAAATTTCTTTTAGATTTTATTACGTTTCAGATTGCGTCCTTTTGTACTTTTTCAGTCTACATGCGAAACTAAGAAAACTAATATCTATCAATTATAATTCAATCAGCATTTACAATCATTCCGGTGATCAATGTATTTACTTATAATAGAAAAAAAATAAGAAATTGATCAGCGGGATTTTCGATTTTAAAATTTGCATTACCATCAATGTTTACAATTACTTAGCATATTGAAGAACTCTTTCAGCACGATCATCTCTTGCGGACAACGATACTGGTAGCTAATGGTGTGGTCATAGGAAGTCTCATCAATTATATTGCTAGTTTGCAAAATGTCTTTAAAGATGCAGTCGTTCTTTGTTAAGCTATGCAGATATGGAACATTATTGCATGACTGCAGCATTTTCCTTTGAAGTTTTGTGTTTTCTAAATTCTGGTATCGCCACGGTTAGCCGTGCTCTAAATTCCGATGCACACAGGTATCGCTCACAGTTTTCTCTTTCTGGGATGTAGAGCAATACACACAAATTAGCAAGTGTTGCTGTGATAAGTTATTGAAAATGATAAGCTATTTGAAATAATTTATTACTGTATTTCTGTAGTTAAGTTCTCTGCATCTTGATTTAAAACTTGATTTTTTAAGTAATGTAAAAATATAACGGCAAAAATGATTATGATATTCTATTCTGTTTAAAAATTCAAATTTTGTTTCTGGCAAAGGTTTACAATATGCTCTATGTGTTAATTCCATTAATACATAACCTTTGTTGATAAAATTAGCCACATGGGAAGTGTTTACCTTCTCTATTTCTCCAGGGTTCATGACCTCATTAGGGCCTCCCGGCAAATTCAAAATTTTAGCACTTAGTTTTGATTATTTTTGAAACTCTACTTCCCAACTTTTTGTTTTAAAAAATAATAACACTGATTAATAAGGAATGTTTCTATGTGTATTTATGCACTTTTTATAACAGTTTTTTCAGTAGTTTATTTAAAATTTTGAAAAAGGGATCTCTGATGTGAAGCATGCATGATTTATATAAAAACCTGCCCGTCGCCACCTTCTTGCTTTTATATGGCAGTTGGGGGTTTATCATGTCATTGAAATGTTTCTAAGGGAGGCTCAAGAGGGGAAATATTTTTAAATATTTTAAATTAAAATATTTAAAAAATGTGTTCAGTTTACTGTTTTCAGTCATGCAATAAATCAGTTAGACAATACATACGCGTGTGTTACCGGTGAGTATCATCATGCTTAGTAGATTCTCAGGGAACGTAATTTGACAGCAAACTCGCCTCTACGAGGCTCGTTTGCTACCCAAATTACGTTCCCTGAGATTCCCCCATGCATGATGATACCAGCCGGTAACACACTTTTATGTATTATCTAACTTATACTTACTGTTTTAAAGTAAACGGAATATTGGATGTAACTTCATTCTGTAATGGTTTTCTGTCAAGCGTAATATTGTCTTTCTGCAGGTATTACATTTGTATGTATGTGATGATGTCTTGGAACTTTTTTATATTCACTTTTACGCAACAAGACAATCTTTTTAATTACTCACTGATGTTAAAATAATGTATAAGAATTTCGATATATACCTAAACCGTTTTTGTCGATTCACCGTAAAATCCAACTTATTCATTTACAAAGATAATTGCTGCATACTATCAAATTGATAGCTTTACTTGTAATTGTAAAGTTAGGTCGCAGATCAGCTTGATTTCCATTTCCTAAATTGACTGTTATACTGACGGTTATATCATTATTTCTTCTCTATTTTTGTATTTTTATGACTGATTTTATGTTCTGGTTAATGAATTGCTGTTTAAATTTGCACTTTTGTAGAGTTTGTCAATTATATAGAAACAAGATGTCGTAAAGGGTACAAACAAGTGTTTTTCAATTTGAAAAACTTAGCAAGTTAACTTACAAGCACGTATAATTTTGATCAAAATAAGGTCGTTCTATTACATAAGGAATAGTGGGAATGTTACTGTACCTTATCTATCTACTAGTATACATTTGTTAGTTTCTCCTGCTTCATCTACGAAATATTATGCACAAACAAGACATAGATGTTAAACTTTATTTTCTTACGCGGGTTTTCATATTTATAATGTGATTATAGGCTAATGAAATATTTTCAGCAAAGGTGTGTGTGTATATATATATAGTCAGTAAAATCCTTGTGCAGGTATAAAATATATAAAAGTTCAATTTCCAAGGAATAACAGCAGTAGACTTCTGAGTTGTTTTTTTTTTTTTTTAATTATTTTAATTTTTCACGTCAAGCGCTTTCAATTTTGATGATATTTTTATATTTGCTTAAATATCACTTTTGTCATAAGGTACTAGTGGGTTATTTGAGTAATTCTTTCTTTTTACAGTATCCAAAATTGATTTTTAAACTATAATTACATGTGACTCTATTATCCAGATGTTATTCCTTAACATATATATCGAGCATAAATGTGTTTTAAAAACACTTATTATCTGCCCTTTTCGAATGGTACAGTATGCTTTAAAGTTTTGTGCGTGTGCACAGGGTATTCTTGAGATGCATTATATATTATTTTCTTGAAGCTTGACGCAACGTCTTTTTACGACGTTTCCCGTATTTTTATTTCAAAATGTAACTGCCTGAAGATATGAACAATTTAAAGCGCTTGTAGTGAAAAATTAAAATTATATATTTTATCTGTTGGAGGTAACGTCGCATCGACACAGTTACAGGTCATATGGTGACTTTCCAGCTTTGATAGTGGAGGAAGACCCCAGGTGCCCCTCCGTGTATTATCTCATCACGAGCGTTGAACCACAGACCTTCCGTAAGCCAGCTGGATGGCTTCCTCACATGAAGAAATCAACGCCCCGAGTGAGGCTCGAACCCATATCGATTAGGGGCAAGTGATTTGTAGTCAGCGACCTTAACTACTCGGACACGGAGGCTAAAGGTGTAAGTATCATTATATTGTTCCGAATACATATTTTAAACAGTCTATATGACGGTCCCCTGGAAGCAAAGGATAAAGCGGACTTGGTTTTATTGAGCCTGTTCATGAGAGGCAATGATATTTCAAATATATCTTATACCCCTGGCACAGGCCTAAGCGGAATTATACCGTAATAGAATTGAATGACCTCCATGGTCTCAGAGGATCAGAAATACAATAACATTGCGTCAATTAGCTTAAGTATATGCTTTTATCTTTACTTACCGTACCTTTAATATAAATTATGTCCATGGAATATGTTTGAAGCATGTTTTATAAGGCTGGATAGGTATTAATCATTAGGAACGAAGCCTAACGAATAGATGACTTATAAACATACGTAAGCAGTTTACTGGACCCTGCATTTTAAAACAAGCTTGGTACTTTGCGACGCGACTGAATGACGTTGTTATCACTTACATTTTGAAGTAGAAACATGTTTTATTTTACCATTGTATTTGAACCACTTAATAAATAATTGACAAATTTAAGAACAGAGGTTGATGATGAATGATTAATGTACTATGTATATGTGCTTGCGATCTCTGTATCCATAGTAACGGTAAATTATATCTTCTCCACTAGTTTGACAGAAAGCACGCTATAACTTCCTGAGAACTAATTTCATTTTCGAACGAAAGCTGAAAAAGAATTGTTGTATAGATTAAAATTAAGTATCCAAACTGTATAATTATATGTAGGTCATGAAGGCTCTGCCATTTGATTTCTATATTGAAATACCATGTTCTACTTGTAGTATAATCTAAAATGTGTCTTAACAAGAAAACTATTCCGTGCCACTGCGTAGGGCTGATTTGCTTCCATCAATATGTATATTCGCGCGATAATGTTTAACAAACCATAAATACGCTAAGAGAAACGGTAACCAGATTGATGTGATTTTGCATTTAGATATGAAGTCAGTGTAAACAGAAGTAAGTCGGAAGAATAGTTTACTTTAGATATCAATACACGGCGTAGTAAAAAAGTTTTAATAAAAGTAGTGTTGATCATCTATAACACAGAACAAAATGTGTTTTCCGGCGACAGACAAATAAAAAAATATCTTCCACTTTCTCTAAATGTGTATTTAATTCGGTTTCTCAGTGGTGTGCATCTTAACAGTAACAGAAGCAAACAAAAGAAACCTAAAGATAAAATGGTTTACGCCAAGAAACAAGGAATTCAGTGTTCTTGAAAAATGTCCTCAAAATAATACGTTTGATGATTAGAATTGATATACTAAATATTTTTTCACGTTTCGGTGTTCACTTGAGTATTCTAACACGACTAAGTTTGTTTTCCTATTAATCAAAAGAGGCAGAAAATTGTGTATTATCATACAACAATTCATTTTTCTGGCGTCACATTTATTACATCATACCGTCAAACGGCATAGCGGCGCGCTGGAAAAGACACCAACAGAAAACAGGCAAAAATGAATGCCGTCAAAAATGTACATAAAAATCCTTGATAACATGTTAGAAACGAAATAATATATCTCAACTGGTGTTTTGCTCTTGAATAAAATCATTGTTTGTCGTTTAGATGCGTATCATTATATCACTCGTTCCTTCGCATCTAAACTCCAAACAATGATTTTATTTAACGACAAGTCACTGTTTCGGATATATTATTTCTTAAGTAATTTCGTGTAACAAAAAGTGTAAAGAAACGCAAAAACCGTTAATAACTCATCTTCACTGTCGATAGGTTTCAACTGATTACATTGCTTCAAAACGTCTTGACGCTTAGAGTTTTACCACCAATTGCTTAATCCCTGATATTTTTCTTTTGCTGTCCTGATCATTCGTGGTAGGAGTAAATCAAAATGTTTCCCACCGCAAAGTGGTGTGGGAGACACTATTTTCGAATAAGGTATACGTCTTTTTTTCACCAAGAGTAAAGTTTGGAAATTGTTGTTTCTTTTGTACAAAAAACAACAACAGAAAACTCATCTAGATATTTACTTTTGGAGTAATGAAGACATACGTGTGTCTTCTATTGGGGACAAAGAAAGCAATTGTAACAACTGATTCGTTAACTTTCTACACCTTAATAAAATCATTTCAATTTATGTTAAGAATTAGACGATTCCATTTGAATAATTTCTCAAAAGAATCATTAAAGCGATAATAATTTTTTTACAAGTTCATTTAGAAATACAAATGTAATAAAATTACATTTGTAATTGCCCTTTCGGAATAACTTAATTGAAGCAGGAAGACATGCGGGTTGAGAAGTTACTGCTATCTTTGTTCTTAAAAGCCTGTTTTGCAGTCTGTATGTAGTACGTTTAGATGCATTGTTATAGTATTATGTCGTAATAAAAGTGGCTTCTGTGTAATTGTGTGTATTTTCTTCTTAAAAAGCAAACTAAGACATTTTTCTGAAAGATATAACATTTATTTATAAAGAAAAAAAAACTGTTTTAATTCGTAGAAACATTGTTTTGGAAACAAGATCATAACATTCATCTAGTATTGTTTCTTTCTGCAAGTAAAGTCTTTTTTCTGAAATTATAAAATCTGGTGTAGTCGTCTCATAAGAAAGTCTATATCGTAACTATAAACTATAGTGAGTTTGGACGAAAGACAAAAAATATATTTTCTACACGGGTTAGATATAATAGAACATTCTTAGATAACAATGTGATATAATAACACTGAGTCCTGGTACGGAACATCTTTTGGACGCATAGAACACAAGCAAGCAGATCAATTGCAGACTCGGTTTAAATGAGTCTGTTCATGAAAGGTAAATGTGCAACAACCCTCATGACACCAAGCTCCTGCTTAACAAGAATTCTATCATTGCAAATTTGAATGTATTGCATGATTCAAAAGTGCCAGACATTTGCTGCGAAATTCAAAAAGTGGATAATAAAGGTATTGTTTGTTAAATACAAAATGTATACCAACTAAAAACGCATTACGGCCAATGAACTGAATTTTATCCTATCAATAAAAGTGCATATATTCTCTATATTACATCTACAGCAGCCATTTCCCGGACATGTTTAAACATCTACGTATACTTTGTAAGCACATTTCTCGTGTGTTTTTAAAATAAAAACAAATCATTCCCCTGTGAGGTCACTCCTTTTATCTGTCTGGATTATATAGTGAAACTGATAAAATTACTTACATACCTGAGTGATGAACATTTGGTTATGTACGTCAGTTATTACAGTTCATGTATCAGTATTTTGAATATGAGCTGTTTGTTCTACATAATGTATTTTTGTACAAAATTACTTCACAAATGATAGGACCACTGCATATTCTAGAGTATTCTATGGAGGGCGATAAGTACCTTTCCACAATTGCACAATCAAATTCTGTGCTTCTAACAGCGCCGGCAATGTTTCCGTCGTTTTTTTTTTGAAGTATGTTTAGAGTAACCCTTTTTTCGCTTGGAATAGTTGATGAAGTGCTGGGTGTTACAGTAGCAGACGTAATGCAAAAGTTAATCAGGTTGTTTTACATTCTTTATCCTTCATATATAGAAAGTGGTTAAAGACTTTTACTGCATCTGTTCCATAATATTTTTACATATTTACAAGCTGCAAAATTTCTTCCATTTTCACAGAACTAAGGGTAGTGTATATTACAACGTTTGATATAAAATATATATTTATCTTTTGGCATTTATTAAAAGAATTAACGGACAAAAATATATAATTAGGGTAGTTCTGTAGAGATTATCATAACAAGATCGATAATTTACCTTTGTCTACTACAAGTTGTACTTAATCCCATATCTACATATATGTACGTCTTTGAGATCTATGTTTTACTTTGTCAATAATACTTTATCTTCGTTTTCGTTTATTTTTCTTGAATCAGTAACAGAATCTTATTGTTTTTGTCACATCACCTTAACATTTATGGATAAACTTCTCGGATCACCTCAGGATGTACATGTAAATAAGGTCCGAAATTAATTAACATGTCTGGAAGCCGGCTGCGTGTTTTATGGTATGTACTACTCCACTAATTAATATGGCAAATGTCTGACCTAAACAAATTGCAAATGTGGTACTGATTAGCTTTGTATCCTGGCAACAGAATTATAGCGATATAATTATTTGATGAGACTCCCCTGGATGACGCACTGAAAAAGCTACGGCATTAACGATACGAAGCAATCAGACAGAAAGAAGCCTCTGAAATAAGGTAAGTAATGATCTTGCAATTTTCAAATCTCCTGCCAATTTTCGAATAGGAAATCTCAGTGCGTTATTTTCCTTTACAAGCAAAGCTATTTAATTAATTTAGGACATCGAATTGCATTATGCAGTACTGATAAATGTGTAGATCGAAAGTGGATTAACAGTTTAAAATGAGAATAAAATATCGGTTTATGTTTAAACTGAGTGTGTGTCCCTTATCTTAATCTTTCAGTGCCGTGTGGCGGCTGTAAATAGTCTCCCCTTACTTCGGTTCAGTATTGTTACATTTTCTGGTCCTTTGGATTATAGAGTTCAATCAAATATGTGTATTAGAGTTCTGCTTAAGCCGATGCTAGGGGCGTAAGGGCTTTCTATTACCTGTCATGAACAGACTCAATCAAACCGGGTCTGCTGTACTTTGCTTCGCTGCATTCTATTCTTCCAAAAGATCTTCTTACAGGTTATATTTACAATCACAACAGCAATCTTTCAGTGCCGTGTGGATGCTGTAAATGTCTCTCCGAACTTTGATTTAGTGTTGTTATATTTTCCGGTCCTTTGGGATCATGGAGTCCATTCAATACATATGTTACAGAGATTTGCTTAAGCCGGTGCTAGGGGGCGTGAAGGGTGTTGCACTTTCCATTACCTCTATTAACAAGACTCAGTCAGACCGGGTCTGCTATTGTTTTGCTTTGTTGCATTCTATGCTTCCAAAGGATCTTTTTACATCTTTTATTACTCATTATGAACATTTTCACTTACAGTAAAGTTTTATTACATACGGTGTATGATTATTTTGCTTAATGCTCTTATGCTGGCTTAAACTAATGGTTTTATTTAAGTTATAATTGCTATTTTTATATTTATGACAATTTTCAAAACAAATTTCATTTTTGAACTAACTGATATTTAGAAAAACATAAATTCGGATAAGGACAGAAATTATAAACTGGTTGTTTGTCAGTACAAAAGATAGAATATCAATTTTGTGTGTTGAGTTTAGCTAAAAGAGTACCTTTTTCATAACAAATACAGCACTAAGATGTCTGACTAGTGACCGTTGTTATACATTTCTATATATGAGGGTGATTATATTTATGTTGTTTGTCAGTCTGTCTGTCCGTCGGACCGTCTGTCTGTCATTAATGTTTGTCCGGACTACTTGTTGGAAAGGGTTGACAGAATTAAAGTTTTGTTTAGCACATGACTTTATGGGAGCCTGCAGATGTTACTTCAGATGTTATGTATACTAGTTTTTGCCATGATCTGGATATGTGCCAACTACATAATGTGTATTGTACCAAATTTAGCATTTCTGCCCTTTTGTTGATAAGTGCCGACCCAAGAAAGCAAAGTGTACCGTTTGGAGTTTTCCTGTGTCTTGATATTTTATGTGCCCTGGTATGTACCGCATGTGCTATATTTTGACCGTTTACTTCAGACTTTTCCTGGGATTAACCTTAGTAACATTTTGTTAAATTGTACACGGCAATACCGGGTATCTTAGACATTTATGGTGCAACAAAAGCCACGTGTATTACATAAGTTTATTTAAACGACATAGACTTTTGTACAGTGCTACAGTTAAAATATTTCCTTATGTTAAAGTTCAGCAAATGATTAGGGTAATAAAATGAAGTATAAAGTTTCAATAAACATCTGTAAGCAAATATGTTTTCAATTTCTTTGTGTAGAGATGGATCTTTGCAAACGTCATATATGTAGCGAAGCAGTTTTCACTGTATTCCAGTCATCAAAGTCTGTAGGTAAGTCATACATGCTTGTATTAATTCACCGTTAACTGATACATTGACTTTCGCCAATTAATTATGATAATCAAGTCCGATACAAGCCTTGAATTCAGTATAAAAACATGTTGAATACACACAGAAACACAGGAATTTAACTTCAGCTGTCTCAGTTTTGATCACGTTTCTTGAATTACTTTTATTGTACGGCATTTTATATATCTTTGTCTTTTGCTTTCTAGTTATTTGGGTCTTCTCTCTGTCCATTTGTCTGCCTTTATGTTTAATTTTGTCAGCCGTTACCATTTTCCATACCAGTCAGGAAGCATGTCTTTATTACTAATGAACTTTATACATATCAATGAAAATATTATTTTTCAAAATTGCTTACTACATTTATATCTTAACCGTATTATAAAACTTTTTTGACATAACGCAGTTTTCAACAACTAATATAAAAACAATTGTTTAGCAACAGTATAGCTTTGCTTCTTTTTAAGCCTTATGCATAGTTTCGAAAGCTCCATCTGCACGCCATATGTTGGCTATCTTCATAAAACAAGGAAAAGATACCTAGCCAACAGACTGGGAAATTGACAGAGATGTTTGGCAAAACTTCGCATATATACTATTCTCAACCAGACCTACCTGTATTTTAATTTATTGAACATACCGATACAATGTATATAAAGACGAATAAAGATGATACTCGTAGGGACATTTATCTTGGGATCCGTAGACATTTAGCAAAAGTAATTCTGCTTTGAACATCGCTCTCAGGTAAAAAAAAAAAAGTTATAAGATTTAAATCACTTTGAAATACGTCTCGGAGGCTGAATTAAATATTCTGACACATTACCATTCGCAAATGGTATTTTGCAAGAAAGCTAAAAGTCATGTAAGCAAGTAAAAAGTACTGCTATGGTTACATGCAACACTGGGTATATGCATTTACTTTCGCCTCTGTGTCTCGTCAGGTAAATGTTATTTCGTTCCAAAAACAATTTTCTGTCCATTGTAGAGGCATAATCACCAGGAGCTGACGAAAAGATGACTTTATCTGCCTAGTAAAATATTTAATGAGTTATAATGTTTTAACAATGGTAATATCGTTAAGTTTTTATATCACAATAATTATTCAATGTTCTTTGCTGGCTGTACACAACAAGTAAATAAATCTCATGAAATAGTTATTGTAGACTATCGAAGACGACGTTCTAATTATACCTGAGCATGGCTTTTAGTGATAGATAGTTAACATAGTTTATATCGCCAGAAGATTTGACTAAACTTTTCTTACATTATGCACATGTACGTGATACATCATTTTCATTTATACCTTCGTGAGGTAGCAACCACTTTGTGCC
Source organism: Mercenaria mercenaria (assembly GCF_021730395.1). Taxonomy (NCBI): domain Eukaryota; kingdom Metazoa; phylum Mollusca; class Bivalvia; order Venerida; family Veneridae; genus Mercenaria; species Mercenaria mercenaria. Next base: position 67,239,276 of record NC_069376.1, on the reverse strand, counting down.
CAAATTTAAGTTCAACTTATCAAACTTACCTAACTTTGCGTTGTATCACCTTGTCCAGTCCATTTTTAGAAGTGAGTCGGATGTGACTTTTATTGTAAAACTCAGCACGCATTTTCTTACTTAGAACTGTACAATCTATTTGAAAGAGAATCGTACATAACTGGAAAAGTTTTCAGTTCAAACAAACGTGATATGAAAATAGTTCTCTGAAGTGAAATAAATCGGGTTGTCAGACTAATGGGAGAAACAGCTTGACACAAGACGAGCAATACATTTTGTTCTGGGCGTCTGAAATAAGATTATTAGCCAGATTGGATTCTCTGAGCTCACTTATCATGATGCTGAGCATAAACAAGTGGAGCGAAAAACTCATCTGATAAAATTACGTGAAGTGATAATGACATCATCCATCTGGACGTATTCCGGAATTACATTTCGTAAATCTGCAAGTTGTATAATCATTTACAAGGGGAAGAGCTACTTCCCTTATAAACTTAAATGTCTTTTTTGTCCGAATGCCTGAAATATAATCAAAATGTTTCACAATATGAAAGTTATTCCTTGACAATACGTAGTGTTGATTCACTACCATCAATGTTCATACGCCAGCTGTAATGTAAAAAAGACCCTTAAGAAAAGAAAGCGTTATACTCTGGTAAACAGAATAGTTTCGCTAAGATATAAGATATAAAAGAACAAGCAGAATATTGTGTGCGTCCATGCGCGTGTGTGTGTCGGCCAGGTATAACACAAAGCGGGTGATTTGTTGTACAAGGACAAACGAAAAAAATTGGTTCCTTCCCCGATTTGCTTCAATGTGTACCAGAATTTATTTTGTAGTGAGTTGTAGAAAATAGTTGATTAACGGAGTAGATCAATGAATGATGATTACTGATTTCCATAACGGCTCTCAAAATTGAAAATTAACTTTCTAAATATAATTTATTGTTTTCTAATTTACTAAAGGAACTCTTTCTAGATATTTACTGCAGAGAGCGTTATATTGTTTTTATTTCATCTGCCATGTTTCAATATCAACATTATTTTTAAAAAAAGAATTTCGAATGTTTCAAATTAAAGTATATTTAAGTTCTGTTGCATTGCACTTTTGATGTGCTTTTATAAACATCTTCGTGTCCCATAAACGTTTCAAAAATTAGCATATGATATTGAATTCCCGATGTAGTATTTGTGCATCAACATATTTATGAATTATTTGTTTATTTTACAGTGTTTAATATATGTATTGACTTGTACATGCCTCAGTTCCTTATACACTGTATATACACTGATGTGGGTTCATTTAAACATGGCTATTTCTACTAAATCTACTCTACTGTATATTGCTTTCATATTATACATATCTTTTCAGAGGTTAACATAAATTAAAGCTTAACTCATTTCATTTGGTATTAACGTCATTCATTTCTAATTCCCTTACGCGACACACGTTCCTATAAATCGGTTGCATGTTTCACAGAATTTGCTCTTCAGCTGCATTGATTGTAAGCTTTGATAATCAAGATATTCTCAGTAACGTGTTTCTTAATTGACCTGATGGATGAAGTCGTCACATTTATTTAGGGTTTACTACAAAAGAAAACCTTTGACGTGATCGCACATCATAAGTAAACTGGCACTCTGGGCACGATTGTCTTTAGTTAAATTTTAATTATACCAAAACTTCTAAAAACATTCTTAACAATTACCCATGCCATGTTGTGGTAATACTTCAATCATGATGTTACCTCGGTGTTTCTACTATTTGTGTTCTTTCCTAAGTAAATCTTTGTACAAAAAATCCATTGCTTTTAATAACATTTAAAATTCGAGAACCAATACGCCGAGAGTCCATGTAAAATCAAAGTCATTATGTATACTGTATATATTTTTGATCTCAAGCAATTCTATTGAACTCCACTAAAAGGTAAACCAGGTTGTATATAATCTGACAATCAAATCAAATATTGACGGAAATGTTTATTTAACTTAACACAATGCCCAGGAAACAATACATGTACCTTTTCATACTAATAAAGCATATTGCTTGTTTCTTTTTTAGTTAAAAAAATTTCATAGACACAGCATACACTAAGTGGAAACTAAGGAACGTCATTGACATCAAATAAACGGAATCTAAGTGCTCTCTACGGATTGAGGTTACCATGAAGTAGGGAAAAAAGAAACAACATACCATATTAAGACCAAATACAGAGTTGATTAACACTTTAAAAATCGATGTCAGTGATTATTTTTTGCCTCCTTCAGTAATCGCTTACTTCATGATAACTGCAAGATATTTTAGTAATTGAATTAAATTGAGGTTTATATGCTATATCAAGATATAAATGCTTTGTAATGTCTGCATTTTGACACTCCCATTCATCTAATGGTACACCATCACGGAATTAAACAACCTATATTTAGTGATCGCTAGGTCATAGAGTTGGTTCACATTGACGTACCTATTAATTAAAGGTAGTCTTTCGGCTTTGTCATAGAATGTACATAGCTCATTGTTAAATGCAGCCATGGATATGATGTTGTTAAAAGATTGAGTTATGTTAACATTAGTAACCTAAAACTGTCTTTTCCATAATTAATATTGTCTAAACAGATTATTGTTCTATTTAATATGACAACAATTTAACCAAGGGTTTAATCTTTTACACCAGAAAAGGTCTGAAGTAATAACATGATTGGCTATTAAGCTATCTGTTTGTCGATGTTTTCTTTACTAAAACTACTTATCAATTTTTTTTATAATATTACGCAGTTCAATATAAACTAGTTTACTACCAAATAACAGTGAACCATTTACTTTATAAGAAGCTATGTTATTTACTGACAGATCATTATTAAGATAGTTCTTTGGTACCAATTATAAATAATAAAAGTGTATATATCTGCTCAACTTACACATTTGCCTAACTCGAAATTGTAAGTACTGCGTAATTTTGACGATTAACCTAAACCTGATAAGGACGCAATTAAGTTAGTTGAGATTGAATTGTTTCAACTTGTACGCTTGTCACAAAATGACATAAGGGCCTCATTGTATCTGTAGTTTAAATGCAGGTATTGCATCATCTTTTCGTAAATTTTTGAGCTATTGAGGTAAATGTCTGATTTTACGCATAAAATACCTCTCGTGCTTTCTGTATTTCATAACTTAAATTTCCATGTAAATTTTATTAAATCCGGTTCAGTAATAAGAAAGCTGATATTTTATAAACTTCAGTAATTCATGCTTTTATCCCCAAAACCACTATAACGAGCCTCAAATTGTCAATTTCAATCCGCGCCAAAGTAGTCAGATTTCCCGGCTATATCGTGATTCCCGTGGAAATACAAATAGTCAGAGTACACGCATAAGCCGTGAGTTCCATGAAATTTAGTATTTGGCGGGACATTAACCTGATAGACTGGTCCAGATATGCCTAGCGCACACCACATTTCGACATTAGACGAATCTACGTCAAACTGATTTTTCATGGTAGAAATATATGCTCGATCGAGGTAAGAAGTTTATTTGTTAGATTTTTGTATAATTTTATGTCATTCTACAGAATTTTGTAACATTTACTTTTTGGCATGTGATTTTGGCTAGTGTCGGTATGTCAGGATTATTTATTAAATTTTTAGACTTTTGTAAATTATTTCGAAAGAGGAATCTAAAATGTTTCGTTTACAGAAGTTGTAAGATTTGTACTGAAATTTGTGTAACATGATAATATTGTAAAGTACTCTTTGTACTTAACAATTCGTTGTTAATTATGGAACGTCTTGTAATGTTAAATCTATGTGGCAAGTCTAGTACCATGTATGTAATATGTCATTGTAATTTGAAGTTATTGTGTGCTAGTCTATATACATACAATGTCCGTTTTGTTGTACGGCATTTGATATTATATTGATACCAGCTATTGTATAACGTTTGAATTGCATTGAATTTTGTTAATTTGTAGTTGTAAATAATAGCTGCAATTTATCATTTCTGTATCTATAATTTTTCATCATAAACTTTTCATATCTTTTCCCTACTTTAACTTTAGACTTTTAAGTAATTAATTTTAGAAATAATTAAAGTGATAAGTGACGTATTTTAATCACGTGAGTAGTTTTATGCCCTGACTTTTGTTTTGGTATGGTGCTTACCATATGTTATATATTTTAGCTTCTTCCGCCAGACGACTTTTACCTGGTGATGATGTCACGACCCGGAAATACAATACCCGCGGTTCACTTGTCTTCACTCGCCTGGATGTGATTTTCCCAGCGCAGAGCTTTCGTCCCATGGTTGTGCCGTAAACCGCAAAGACGATGAGTTTTGTGATTCACTGAAGTCAGCTCAGGGATCCAATCACCTACCATCATAGGGAGCCAAAACGGAGTCAACGTATTCACGGTTTAAAGGGACTTTACTTGAAGATATGTTGTATTTTCGTGCTACTTAAAGTTCAGAGTTAACGGAAACATCTATGTCAACGAACAGTCAGTGCTAGAACTTTATACTTGTTTCTAATATGTTACTGAGCTCAGTTTTTTTTCTTTCTGATAATAAGATTTTTTTTTACTTTTCATTCATTAATTATAAATAATCATTTTATGTAAATACATTTGTAAATATTGTAAAGGGTGTTGATTTGTTCTGATAGTTATTGTCCCCGGTACGTCCATCCTGTTACAACGCTATCCAATTTCATTCTGTTTTTTTTTTTTCGACTAGATGGATTTCGATGTTGCTTTCCTCACAAAAATCTGAATAGAAGGCATGCTCCCAAGTCATTTGTGTATATGCCCTTATATAAGAAAGGACAAGTAGATGACATAGATACACGGACAAAGATTTCAAAGGAAAACCATAGTTCTAAGAATGCAGTCAGTGTAATTACTGGTGTGTACATTTTGATAGATAAACAGTTATCATTATATAGACATCTTGAACTTGCTGACAAAAAAACAAAATGGTATGGCGCCTTTTGAACGCTAAGATCTAAACATCAACCGGGAATGTAAATTGGTTATTTGTGCACAAAGCCATTCTTTTAACTTCCATAATTTTCCAAAGCTGCTCATACGAAATTTATGAATCGAATCATGAGCTTGGTGCAAAATCTGTGTTGCGCTTTCTTGATTGATGTCATGAATAATTTAAACGAATTGTTCATCATATTTTCTGAAACAATTCCGCTGACAATTTTCGGTTTTCAAATGCATACCGTTCTTTTTGCAGACGGTCGACGATTAATACGATTGCGAGAGATAAGGTCAGTATGAAATTATTTGATTAATCACAATTTTATTTGTATGCGTCCCCACTATTAGATCCTGTATGGGCCATATTTTCTTGTATTAGCTCTACCTATTCATATTGTCCCTGATTTTCTCAAAAAAGCTCAGTCAAACTAGTTCGTAAGAAATACAGAATTTATCTAACATTGTGTCAAATATTGCAATATTAAATGATTAAAAGTTTAGTAATTACAAAAATACACGAACTTTCGTTGACCAAAATCTGACGTTCCCATAAAAAGCAAGTATTGATATAAGACCTTGTTGCAACAGGGTTTTGATTCGATATCATAAACATAATAGCCAAAGACAAAAGAGGAAAGTATTTTCTTAGTTTCTTACATAACTCTTCTAAAGGGCATATTTATAAAAACATTATGAGTAAGGACCATGATTCCTCAAATATTTTGTTATTATTAACAAAATGTTTATTCGTTCGTGTTTAACAAGAAATTATTGTCTTTATCTCATAATAGCAAATTATTTTCGTCATGAAGAATGTTTTTCTATGAAATTTTGTTCAAATGTCAACTTAAACTTAAATTCTAATCAAAATCTTATGATTAAATGATAAATGTAGTAAGAACTACGTAAAGAAGTAGCTACATTCACGAACTAGTAAATTGTCAGCAAGTTTTATATAATCGATAAAACCTGTGAAAAGATTTTTTGAAAGCACAGTATGCAACCAGGCAATATAATCAGCAGACTCGGTTTGACCGAAGTAATGAAATGTGCAACACCTCTTACGTACAATAGCGCAGGCTTAAGTGGAATTCTACTATAACAGTAAAAATGAATGTATTCTATGATCTTAAATTACCACAAAAAAAAAAAAAAAAAAAAAAAAACTACGTCCTACCGCCACGCGGCACTAAAATACTGCTTTAGTGAAAGATTATAAAATTTGTGAATAGATCCTAAGGAAGCAAGTCATGTCAAGACACAGGTGATATATCATGAATGAATTATATTGACGCTATGAACAATTAATGTATTACTCTATAACATATTCAGACACTGACTTTATAAAGTATCAGGACGAGGGCTGTCAGGTTGCATATATGTGAGATATTTTAATTTATTGAAATGGTTTGACCTGATGTACAATATATCAGAAAAGACATTTTCTACGAGCCAAAACCATTTTGATGTTTGTGATGTTAGATTTAATACATGTAACGCATGGATTTCTTAATGTCGTCTGTAAAGTTTGGCGGGTGGTGTTATGGTATGTCACGATGTACCGCCTGAAATAAACGCCGAATTGACTTCTGAATTATTCGTTGTTATACTTTTTATTGCGTTATATTTACGCTGATGTGAATCTTACACCACCGATTGCAATAAACAAACGCGAAGCTAATAACGACATACCATGATGACTTAATTTGAATATCTGTCTCCAAGGAACTAGTGAACAAATTTATTCTATTATTTCTAGCTGAAACTGTACGCTTGTATTTGTCTTTTTTATTTATTGTAGGAAGACATTAGACACGAAACTATCTTTTTTTGCCTGAAGCAGTTGTGTGCAGTTAACAAATGAACATTTCTTTAAACGCATTTTTGTGTTACATTATTCATATGTTATTGTTAAAGGTGTTACTACATATCCAGCTGTGTTAAAGGTAGTCTTCTTTTCTCCGGAAATGTGCAAGATGATTGTTGTTTTTTTTTTTTTTCATGAAGAAATTGTACCGATCCCTACTGTTGTATTATTTTGATTTGATGATATACCTGTACCTTCCCACTTGTCGGGGAAAAATATAGACTTTGTGCCCTCTGTCCGCCTGTATGTGTGCGCGCGGATGTGCGTGCGTCTGTCTGTCTGCCTTTATTTTCCTAAAACTATACGTTACATTTCAACTAAACTTTGTAGAAAGGTTCCCTACCCAGGCATATCATTGGCGGTTTCCGACGGAGTTATTGCCCATTAATGAAACTTTCATAAGGTTGTCCTGGACTACTTTTTTACTAATAACTGCATTTGAATGAAACTTTGTAGGATTGTTTAATGCCAAGCCTAGTATCGCATATTTGGTTGCTGATATTTAATAGAATCACCTACCTTTGGAAGAGGAAGCTGCATTTCTTTATGTTTACAATGTATCAGCATCATATCTTCAACAAACCTACTCATAGCTACAAAATATATGTATATGTTTAAAATAATGTGTTATGTAATGTCTAGAGTAGATAGAAAAACAATCATTTAAGATATCGTATTTTATGATTACACTTGAGCACTTTAATTTTCTACCAAATCATATATTAAAAATGTGTTTGTACCGACGAGATCCCTTACAAGTTCGAATTCGGGCCAAATCAATTTAGTAAATTGATACTTTTTTGTTCTTGAATTGTCACAGAATGTCATATGTTACTGTGTACAATCTCAAACGCCTTCACTCTTAACGAATTATGATTACACATGAAAGTAAATGTAAAGCTGGAGTACTGCTATGGATCATTGAATACCTTAACACTTGTAAGTGATTTAGGCTTCTGTAAATGTAAATTTAATAGGTATACAATATTAAACGGACTGCAGTAATGTCATATCATAATATAATAGCAAAATTGTTTCTACTGTTATGTGAAAAATGACAAAGCTTTAATACAGTTTTAATACACTTCTTTCAATTTTGGCTAATATTTAGACTTTCTTAAAGAACAATATGTTCTGTAGAATTTCTTCTTTTTGTAAGAGAAATCCTGGGAGTTAATTTGATTAAATTATGGACGCATAGCAGGAACTCTGACGCTGGAGACAAACAATCGATCAGAGAGAGAATGTCACAGAATATTAAACATTTTTCGAGACAAGAAACGATAAAAAAATATATAGTATTGGAAGTCTTGATATAAACAAAATAGATCGTCGTCAATGTCTAGACATAGCGATGAATTGCGCAAAATAAGCAAGAATGTTCACTTAAAAGTCATACAGTACATTCAATCTACATGCTTTAACCGGGTTATGTAGCTTTTTATCAACCCATTATTATTGATTATAGCTATATTTGATTCAAATGGCTGTTAAAGGTTTGCCTGTGTAGAAATTGATCTTTACATTGATCATTCATTCCATATCGGCAATACCGACTTCATTACCAAACCAAGTTTATTATTTCAAAACAGCGTTTACGTCGCAAAGAGTCCCATTCCAACGAATCTGGTTTTGAATAATCGGACGTTCAAGTGATTTTGTTCTAACAGGTGTGTACGATTAATGATAATGTTGCAAATTAAATGAATCCTGTTGAAGATATTGACTTTTACGCTTGCCAGTGCAACGTAATAGTCGTTAAACATGACCTTTTGTGAATAACTGAGTTATTAACTAGACATGTGTTAATTATTAATATTATTTAAAATATCCTGTTTTAAGATATTTTTATAAGGTTGTCCGTTCCTCGGTGCTAATTCCATTATTGATATTTTTTTCGTTCTTTATAATTCGGAGACTTAAAACGACTTAGGTAATTGTAGAAAAACACCTCTCAGGTCACATGGCATTGGATATATCATGTTACACTGCGAACACATGGGAATTTAAATACCAAGGCTGCTATCTTTCTGTTGTCTCACTCGTTTAAAGAATTACTGACTTTGTAACATTTTGTGTGAGAGCTGTTCAAACGTTCCATGTAAATAGAAATTAAGTATTTAAATTTAATTATAAATTCGCTCATGTATGGAAGGAACAGGTGTGATAAATAGCATGCCTGCTAACAAGTAGTGAAAACGAAATTGTAATTATTATAGTAACCACGCTATGATTTAAGAATGAGTGTATAATTTTGAATGATGAAAATGTACTCTCAGAAATTATATGTAAAAAAAAAACAATTAAGTTACCCCTATTGATCTTATCTTTATTACCAGGAGGAAAAACAGATACACTTGGAGATACCTTGTCTCTGAACTGTAAAACACGATATCGTTGTTTTGTATTTTTAACATTACAATTCATTTGACTTGCTAATAGTCTGATTACATAAATGGCAAATGATGAATTTCTCAGTGAATTGTATTTTCACTGGACATTTTTTCAGACAGATAATATATAACAGGAACTGTTGCATTAATCCATCGGAAACTCACCATTTTGCACTAAATTTTCTACCGGTAATTTGATTCTTAATCATACTAGCAATATTTATCTTTGCCAAAATGGTGTAAGTCAGGAGAATTAGTTCTATGCTAATATGCTGCTACATTTGTAACATGTGAAGTTGGTAGCATGCATTTCTGTTACCGTCTATGAAAAGGCTTAATCAAATCGAGCCTGCATCACTTGCATTTTTCTGGTATTTATCAAACTGTTGAGTTTCTACCTTTCCTATTTTATTACATGAGCGCTGTTCGTGTTGTGTGGCGGCTAATACAAGTAAAAGCTCCTCGAACATTACACGGTGCTTTTGTGTTTCTATCCTTTAAAATCGTCCAAAACGGACTTTATATTACATTAGTGGTACTGTTTAGTTTTACATTTCGATTAATTTGACTTGGTTAGTCCGAATTCTACTGCTTTAACAGTCAAGGGTTTAAAATTACTAGAAAGCACTTTGATATATCATGCATATGACAGTCGTAGTTATTACATGTAGATTATGCAAACAGTGAACATGTTCAGATATAATTTACATCCATAACTTATCAAGGGGCACTATTTATCCTATTGACTTGATAACTTCAATTCAAGCAGGTACCTAACTTAAAGTAACAGTGTATACAGATTGGCACATCTGCTATTTATACCGCTGTTAGGAAGCACCAAAGGTAAAACTTCCATGCGAGGATTTGATAAATTTTCCAAATATAATATTTTCAAAAAAAGTGATTTTGCCGGAATTTTAAATATTGGGTAAACATATATTTTGCAATAAAATTGACATAACAAACGTTATCTTAAGAATTTCAAAAACCTCCTACTACCACCATCGCTGACCTTTGCAAAGATGCGCAAAGATGTCTAGATCATTTCAAATACAGCCGTAATTCATGAAAAAACCTTTTGCTGAATATTTGACCATCTGTAGTTACAGTATTAAAATGTGTAAAACAGGGGATGATTTAAATGTTTTACTATTTTGTTGTGAGTAGATATTGTATGGTGTTGACCTATTAAAAACCAATCCTCTGATATATTTTTCATAATTTGCTCTTGCACTAGTATATACAATACTAAAGTGATGTGTTGTGTCGAAAAGGCCGTCATTGCAAGTTACAAAATAGAAAAAGGAAGAACATTCACATGTCGCCCATTACAACAGGTCTTCTTTGATTGAACTTATTCGTGGACGTTAGTGAAATTCATGCTAACGTCCACGCTCTCTGACACCGGCCTGAACAACACTCAACATTTGCATAAAAGTACCAAACACAATTAAGAGTCATCCACATGTGTATATATGTTAATCATATACATACCTACATACACTACTGTAGGGTTATGTTTGAGGTCGCTGCGTTCATAGTAGTACATGACGTCCTGGTTTCGCCACTCAGATACATCGTTTAGTTATAAATTCCGTATATTAAAAATCGATCTTAGGGTTTCAACTAAAGACACAATTGTTGTTCCTTGGGGATGACGTGTTGGAAAAACATTATTAAACAGACAGAACATCAATACGGATAAGTCAAGGTTCAATTCAAGTTCATTCATTAATAAAACGGAGGAAACCGGCGGTAATAAGTATGGCTTTGGTGATCATTTCACAGAAATTATCCTTTTAAAGACTTCCAGAAAATCTAAGTTTGAATCTGTATACAGCAATCATCTTATATAAAACAAAATAAAATTATACATTTAATCTTTCTCTTAAAAACTTTAAGAACTTGCTGTTCTCGATACTTATTCACATAATATATTTACCAAGGTTGCACGGCTAGAGTTAAAATAGATAAAGTTTAAAGTATAATAAGGTAAAGTTTCTTGTTAACGTTGATAGTACCTCCCTGACATAGAGGAAACAACTTATTTCCGGCCGTCTCACGGCAGGCAGCAATCTGATCACCTCGGTCGTTATGCTACACATTTGTATAATACGGAGAATACGGAAATACCCAATGTTTCACGATTGGACAGGCAGGTCACATATTTACCTCCCTAGTATTTTGTCTACACCAGTACTACAGGAAACAGTACCAATTTAAGTCAATTACCCAGCACTTAACACCAGTCGGTATGCATGAATAAGCCGTGGTAGGAAATCAAACCTAGATCGCTAGCGTTGAAGACCAACAGCTTGCCACTGCACCACTGACTCCCTATATGTTTTTGAATGTGTGAATGTGAAATTGTCAAGCTGCAAAAAAAAATGAATAATCTTCGAATGATATTATTTTATGACGCTACTCTTGACAATAATTTTAAAATAGTTGAAAGTAAATTAAATTGCTACATATATCATAAATAACCAGGCTGAAAACTACATAACACCTCCACGTTCTAAAAGCATTGAAACTAATGAATTATAGGGAATCGATCCTACCGATTTTTCGTCGCGAAGCGACGAAAATCGGGATCGATCCCTCTACGGTAACATGCGATATAAACCGAATGAGATATAGTATCGAATTAAAAAATGTGGTCTTCCGGAACGTGCACAGAACGTCCGACTTCGAGAATACGCGTTTTCCTTGTGCGTAATAAGCGTCCAGATAACCTGTCCTAACCGCAACGTCTGGCACATCAGATATGGGCAGTATTGTTTTTTATTTCAAAATCTACCTTTAAATGGATACAAATGCATATTGCTGGGAAAGCTGATGGACTGTAACGATTCCCAATTGAGACACTGCCTTATTTCATATTACGCTTTTACAATATTGTGAAACTTTCTAAATACTATTGTATTTATACTATTTATACAATTATAATGAAATAATAATCTTATTTGACAGACACATAAACTAACATGAATAAACTATAATGTCGATCTATACCTATTAAATAATAAACAGAACAGAACAGAACAGAAGAGAAAGTTTGCTATCATGTTGGATTTAAACATAGTTTATCATCCATAAACAGAGTACATAGTAAATATGCTGAAGAGAAGGTTAAATGTGTTAATTGGCTTATAAGCAAGTAGTACGGTACACCATTTTGCTAATAGTATAGCTTTTGATATCTGCAATTAATGTAACGTATATAGTGCACATGGATATATTATATATTTGTAAAATGTAAGAAGGTGTAACATAGTGCATTTTCATAGAACAACCTAAGCTAGAGCTAACCATAGTCTAAAGTATTCCTTAAACCACTTTATGCATGCAGGCAAAACTAGAAGGGACATCCTTGTCGAGATTCTTTTTGAACCACAACTTCATCATAGGAAGCTGCTTATATATAAAATTTACACAAGCCCTCTTATGAAATTATTGTACCATAATACCTCTTGGTGAACAGGACTCGACTTTCATAATGTTATTGTTTGGGTGGCACTGAATGTGCAGAACTGAATAGCGTTCTAATATTTTCAATGAGCTTTAACAAACATGTTGAACACGCGATAAAAGTAAACACAATAAAGTAGTCCGACCTTGCTTAATTATGACGTTCGTAAAACGCAGTTGTACTTAAAGAGAGCGTTTGTTTTATTTGAGTTTAAGACCTCACTATCTTGGACATCAGACTTCCAGTCATGAACCTACATTCAACATTGTGGTAATGGGGGACAATGCAGCCAAAATTTCCTTTTGATTATATTTTAGAAAAACTCTTTCATTAACACAAGATTAACTGTAATTGAAAAATACAATTTTTAGAACGATAGTTATCAAAATGTTAAGAGAAATAAATGCCAATTTTGATATAACTCAAAATCAATGTGGGTATTTTGTCCGCCTTCATTAGTGGGAATTTTGTCCAGATTTATTTAGCCTCGAAAACAGGATACACTAGTTAACTAGTATATATATTCTGCCTTCATTACTTCTAGAGCTTTATAATAACCTCATTGTCTCCTTTCACTCTGCCATCACTGTGGTCACTGTAGCTGTGAGAATCCAAAACAAACGTGTTCCTCAAACGTCTTCTCATTCTAATAGGGTCTGAACACTTAGTTTTGCTGCACCTCTGTGATTTCAGCAGGTGGAACAAAATGTTTTCCTTTCATACCTTATATTATCCGATGTAAATCAGACGTGAAACCAAATTTTCAGTCCTGACTGGCGCCATATATCCTTTACTACGTTGGTCTGCCATAAAAACCAGATCCAAAACAGATTTGCGACAACACGTTTACACTTTACTATCATCACGTTTTATTCTTTTTTGCGGGGGTGGGGGCGGTTATTTTTGTGCTCTTGAGTGCTACTACGCAACTTGTTACCAACAGTTTTTTTTTAAAATGCACCATAGAATTACTGATAAGAAAATAAAAACGGTTGAAATTTGGAACGTACAAAATGCCAATGTCTTATTCTGAAACTGGTTCTTAGCTCCGTGCCGTGTACTTCGTGTGTGAGGTTTGCAGCTTGTGAAATTTTGCCCTGATATTTGGACAACAAAATGGTCAAAATTCTGTAATTGCAGTTCAGTGTTACTGTATTTTCTAACCCTTTAGATTTACTGAGTGCTTTCACTTTATATGTTTAGCAGAATACTACTGATATATTAAGCCGGTTCTAGAAACGTAAGTGCTCACCTTCCATGAGCAGATTCAATCAAATTGAGAATGTATTATTTTGTTCGGTTGCGTTTTTATGCTTCCGTAGGATCTTTACACAAAATACTTCTGACTTTACTCTGCAAGAGAGATTAATGTGTTCTTTCTATTGTTATTAAAGGCATTAATCTTTCTAATTTCCATTTCGCAACACGTTTCCTATAATTTGTTGCTGATTTCTCAAAATTGTCTCTCCAGCGTTATTGATTGTAAAACTAGATAATTCAGAACATTCTCAGTAGATTCACTCTTAAGAGATCTGATGGATGGAGTTGTCACATTTCCTTTCAAGATTCATACAAAAGAGTGTCGTAGACTATCAGACAAATTGTTAGTTGACTGACAAACTGAATATGAATTCTGAGTGTCAGATCGAAGCAATATGTGTTATCCACATCTTCAATGTCAAAGAAACATTTCATACACACTTTGTTATTTCTCAAATAATGTTAAAACATTAAACTCAAAAAGATATTATACACTGATCAAAAACTTATGGTCCGAAGAAAGAAAAAAGCAACAAATCTAAAACTTAACAACAAGTATTCTTCTTTGAGGAGAGGTGTTAAAGCCAACCTAGGATAAAAAAAGAACTGAAACTAAATTTTGGAAACGATCACGTTTTTAAACGTGACTCACATACTCTGCTCCTTACTTGATTCTTTTACCCCTCACCAAAGTCTTACATCTTTTATACCTGAAACATCGACCAGATTGCCTTCTAGGTTGTTTCTTTCAAATCTGAACAAAAGGCATTAAAGTTGGAGTTGCTGGAAAGCCAAAGAAAAAATAGTAAGTAAATTTTGAAATGAAAAAAAAAAAACGATGCACAATGCTATATTGAAAATTAGATGCATATTCCATAACAGATGGCAAGTTACAAATTTTGCTGGCACATTTCAAGTTGTAAGTTTGATACAAACAAACGAAAATAGTCTGCAACAAACTTCACTGATATGTTGAATAAATTGTGCACTAACATCCACTTTCGGACGTGTAGAAAAGTCACGCTACCAATCCTATATTTTGAAATGCATAGTATTTGGACGTTTAGTATTATCATTTAATTTTCATAATTATTTATAACATACATTTGTATAATTTTAGATTAACAGTGTTTTTTTTTTATAAAGATATATTGAAGTATACAAAACAGCAAGCTTCAGTAATTTCTATTTCAATTCAACTAACATAAAATTGAAAAGATTTCTGCTTTCGATACAAATGTAATGTTCGTATAATGTTGGACGTTTTAAAGATGTTACCTGTATCATTTGATATGCAATTATTTCTCATTTTATGCACAACTTTGTGTCACGAAAGAGAAAGGCAACACTGTTCTAATGTTAATTCTTTTAGCAAGGACTTCTTTTAAATCAATCATTTAAGGAAATGAAAGAAACTTCAAAATCGGCTCATAAATCAGAAAGTTATGAACATTTCAATATTTAATAAAAATGGCAGCAATTTTGTTTCCATTGCAAAATAAACAAAATGGCGGATTTATTAATTTTATAGATACTTATTTAAACAGTATTAAATAAATTTCTTTATGATTTCAGCTATTATCGAAAGAAATTACTATGTTCTATATCTTAAACTCATTATATTTAAAGGGATATTTGCTAAGTAAAGAACTCAGCAGTATGTAAATGATATATGTTCCCTGTTAAATAAACATATACATTTTCACTCATGTATTTCCATGAGTATTTGGCAATTACAGCTGTTCTTCCACAGTATCCATATAAAGAGTTAAATAAACTTATTAAAACTGAAGGAAGGTGATGCCACAGTCATATAAGCCGGCTATATTGGTCATATATATCATACTTCGTCGTATACCCCCATTAGTTGTCTGCATAAGAGGCTAACTGAGTTAAATGACTGCCCGTAGTTAAAGCACTGTTGAAGACGGGACTAATATATTGTCTAAACACTTGGGTACTAGTATTAATACATTGGACCGCGCATGCGTAATGTATTTCTAATAGGTTATTTTATGTATGAAATCAATTTGTTGATATCAAAGACCCGATTTCAAACAGCATCCGTGCAAGCCTTCTAGAGCATACATATTTATGAAAACTGATGGAAAAAATCATGAAATAATCGTACTTATTTTGTGACATGCATAACATTTACGTACAACGTGTTTTGATGTAGGAAAGAAATATGTTTCGATATGTTTTCTACAAATGCAGAATTAATTTATAAAAATGAACAAGAGTCTGCAGGTGCCCTCGTCTACGACTTTGTCCTGATGTCACAAAACTTCCAGTAGGCGCTGAAGTATTCAATCAAAATACAAGGAAAAGGACAACACTAGTATGAGAGTGGATGATAAAACCATGGGCTAGTGTTACACTTTAGAAGCCTATAGGAAACATCTAGGAACTTTTGCAAGGCGATATATTGAAATATTGATATCTATTATAATTAACATTTGTAATCGTATTAAAATACGTGTGTTTGTAATGTAACAGCGGACACACACACAAAAATTTCAATATGTACAAGTAACCATCATACCATCAATTGTTCCTTATTTCTTTTTAACGCAGATATATATCTTAAACTTCTTCAACGAAAGCCTGACAAAGTTTGAAATTTGATGTAATCCGTTCACATGTTGAGAAATCAATAATAAAAAAAACCTTCGCGTTTGCTAAGATGAGACAAACGCAAAAAATGGGGTCACCGGGGTTGACGGAAACTCGCGCGGTTATCACCTTTTTCGTAAATTGAAAGACACTGGACATAATCCACGACACTAAAATAAATAAAACTGTCAACTGATCTTTTGTTTTTTAATGGCACATGAAATTTTACAACGGAAGGAAATCGGTAGCAGGCTAGTTTTATTTCTGGGATTATCAACGTTGAGGAGGTTCCGGTGACAGCAGTCAACAGAGTACTATACTGTATTACGCTGTCCTAAGCAACTGGTCTAATTTGCAAATATGCCAATGTTCTGTGCATTTTAATAATTAGACGAAAATAAAATATCCAGTGAGTCGGCGTTTTTCAAAACGTAATAGTAAGTGATGCTGTGTATATATGGGTTGTATTGTGGAAATATGACCAGGACTGCAACTCCTAATCCCAATATTTTTCGTGGAATAAGACTACGGTAACTTAGTGTTTCTCTACACAAATGACGGTTGTTAATACTTTATAGCCAAATTTATTAGAATAAAAAGAAATGAATTGGAACAGACTTCAGACTTGTGTTTTCACTTGTCAGTTCTGTACTCCTCCATCACATGTGACCGATTTGTGATGGACATTGCATTACACTGCAAATCATATGTTATTCCTGGAACACCTAGTTTCATCAGTATTTAATTGAGGAATGAGATAGCATGTATACATAATTATGATATACGTTTTTGTGTTTTGAACAGATTCAGCATTCAGTGATCATTTGGTTTCATCATAAAAGATAAATTATCAGCAATGCTTCAGAATGTTCCCTAATTTATTATAGAAGTTAAAGGTTTAAAGGCATATAATAGAAAATCACGAAATTATAGTTTAAAGCGTTTCTGAACAATAATTTTAAATCCGAATTAAACAGTAATAGTTTTATGTGCAGCTGTAATGTGTACATATGCATGTTCGGCTGGATATCAGTAACCCATTATCCTACTATCGAGCGAATAAGAACTTTGAAACAGCATGATAGTGATCTCTGGTATACCGCACTACCACGTTTAGCTGAGATTACTAAGAAATTTAAAAAAAAACAATAATGCATGTATTTTCATTCAAACCTTTAAAAGATAAAAACGTTTCATATTAACAAATCATAACATAAACTGTATTAGCTTAAGTATAAAGATATAAAACACAATAAGGACGCAAACGCATGGTAAGCTAAGAGAAATAAACAAAAATGAGCCACGATGTGAATGCAAACGCTTGATCCGGAGTCGAAGGACGCGAGGGATGTTGCACATTTCATCATCTCTCAAAAACAGACTAAGTCAAACTGAGTGTGTTATTATTTTGCTTGGTTAGAGTCTATGCTTTCAAAGGATTTTCTGATAGACTATTATTATTCTAAAATTTGTGAACTGATAATTGTAGACAGTACTCCTAACACTACGTACTTGAACATTTTGTAAGAAGTCACAGCACATTCCGTTAACTCGAATTGTTTGCTTTCATGTTACAAAGAACAGTTAATTTATATATAAGTTTTCAGAGTTAACCGTTGACTTATGTAAAGCGTTTTTGGCAGTTCTTAGTAATCAACTTTAAATTTTTTTTTGATAAGACCATCAATTCGTGTACTTCAACACCAGGTGTTACAAACCTGATTAGATGGGATAAATATTAAATTTGTTTTATGTAATAGAGTACCTGATTAAGCACACTTTGAAATCAAACTGTTCAACTTCGGAGATATACGACAACTAATCACAGTTTTCGGCACGTGATAAAGTTACAGCTGATGTTCAGCATGAAGGTAATCATATGATTGAACGTCTTTTTATGTTTAAATCGCGTTTCATTTTTGTAATTTCAAAGGTTACGTGCTGATACGATTTGCCCATTAAAGGCCTATGAATTTTGAGAAAAGCGCATATATTACTGACAGAAATTCGAAAATGATAGAAATCAAGTCTTGCATCTATGCCACAGAAACAAAATACAGAACATATATTAACACTAGCCGACTGAAAATCCAAACATGGTAAACAAGGTTTTATTATTCTTGTGGAGACTCCCCTTGATGACACTAATACAGTAACGTCATTGACCAGAGGAGGAACAACTCAGCAAGAAAGAAACTTCTCATCAAGTAATGTAATGATGTGGTAGCCATTATATCTCCTGTCAAATGGAATAGTTCATTGATCTAGGTTTTATTTCTACAATTACGCGTAAAACATTGTACTTACTGAGAGCAACGAGCTGCATCTTGTTTGAAATTTAGCTTCTTTTGATGACTGAATAATACACTTTGACAAGCGGACTGAAAACTTACAGATGTTATTAAGATTCCTATTGGTGTTTATTGTGCGAACTGAAAGTAAGTACTCCCATCAATGTTGCCGGATAATTACTTGTCATATTTGATTTCCCTCTATACTCCGATGCTTTGTTCAGAAAATATTTTAAAAAATATTTCGTTTGAAATATCAGTTGTAAGTATTCTTTGCAAAACACACATTTAATCAATATTTCTCGACGATACGATGCATCATGGTTTCTTATGTTAAGGTACAATAGCATAACAAATTGTTAGATTACAAGATTTATTTGAACTATTTGGCATGGACTGTATCTGGATCCATGAATCTAATATAATCTCGGGTCTTCAGCTGTAATATGCCGACAGCAAAAGTATGAATACGAGATGGCTGGCATGTCAAAAAATAGATACAACCATTCGATCAAATTATATGGACCGTCCAAGCAGTTGTACTAAGATTTCTGTTTGCACTTACGAAGGTGTCAATAAGTAAACTTTTCTAAAACCCAAAGCATTACTTGTATTGCTGGGGGGTGCAAATTATATGGACCGTCCAAGCAATTGTACTAAGATTTCTGTTTGCACTTACGAAGGTGTCAATAAGTAAACTTTTCTAAAACCCAAAGCATTACTTGCATTGCTGGGGGGGGGGGGGGGTTCGTTTTTTTGAGGAGGCTGCGCTTTTGGTGCGTGGCACTCCCTGTTTGATATTTTTCTTTGTTTTTGTACATACATCTAAGATACAACGTCTTGCAACAGAACCGAAAGGAACAAAAATGCTCACACGAAAATATCTAAATACTACACGTTTGCACAAACGCATGCAACTGCTTCATAAACAGCGTGCAAATATGTTTTTATCTGGTCATTAATGATCGTTGTTTAAAAACAATTAACTGCATTTCATTTATTCATTGAAACGAAACGAACAGTGTGTATCGTGTTACATAAAATTTTGCCTTAAAATAGATCACATCATTTAAATAAGAAAATTGCAGATGTACAAATCTTCAAATAACTGTGTCCTTGTGACGTTAAACCTAAAACAAACAAAAAATATCTAAACTTTACGTCATGTTTCCAGTATTCATTTTCAGATAAAGTTTCGAACTGTTCAGAAATATTCTTTTATCATGTGATTAATAAAACACAAAACAGTTTACTAAACAACACAAATAAAACTCGAGTTACAGTTCAAATTTATAATTTATGTTACTACCGAATACGTTATTTCATCTTCAGAATATGCACTCAGAAGTATTCATAAAAATGAATGAATGAATGAATGAGTTGGGTTTAACGGCGAATCGATTCATAAAAGGACAAGTAAAACACATAGGGCGGGAATCCGTTTGAGATAGTTTAGTTTTCAGAACACAACGTCCCACAATACAATCTCACAGCGGCTTGTGTAACGATGCATAAACGACGGACCTATACGAATAGAAACACAGACAAAGTAAAACAAAACAAAGAGACCCAGTGGCCAAACCCCCATTGGAAAGCTTAAACCTTTCACTTGCGCAAACATCCTCACTCTATCCACGTATTATTTCAAGTTACAGGAAGTGTAACATTTAGGTAAAATACACACATGCATGAAGACTGAAGGAACACAGCAGAGCACAATCATGAAACGGTCGGAAAAATAACAGCGCTCCTGAGTTAAACCTGCTTGTTGAAACCAAACCTTACTCCAAATCTCCCAACATTTTCGAACAAGACAGTGTTCATATTTTACCCACACCCAGTCAAATCCCTTTTACAATAAAATATCAATAAAACTTTTACAGCCGTAACTGATGGTCGGTGCGCACCCTTAAATTATTAAAGCCCACATTGGTGTTTTTGCCAATGGCTGTTCCATAGTCCCTATATTTATTGGCTTCGTTTTCTGTATGATTTGGTTTGTCTTTTTGCTGCGTGTACGTCGTTTGTTGGTCGTATGCTCTATCGCTATCTGACTTTCCTAGTTATTCAAAGAGAGTAGATATTGGGTCTTGGGACATAAAACCGAACTAGAATTCTTTTATCAAAACAAAAATATTTTCATTATTGTTCGGATATCATTAAGCCGTCCCCAAAATGTTCTTTTTATACGTGAAGACCGCAGTTTCAAAGAATCTGTCTGGAATCAATTACTAACAGACGTTAAGGGACTCTACTTGGTAAGTCAGATCGTCTTGATTTATTTACTCCAGAGGTAATGGTGGCAAATAATCTTTGAATGTACTTTAACTGTGTAGGTAATCAATTTATGTATCTGTTACAGTATTAATTCGCTGTACATGTCTGGAAAAAAGAGAATAATAAAGAAAAAAACGGGCAAACAGGAATACTTCAATTATTGCAGGTTTATTAAGATTTTGCAGATGTTCTAGCAATGTTTCACGTTATTAGAATAATTGTCTTGGTAATCGATATAATATCGTAGTCAAACACAACTTGCGATACACACACCATTATTTTTTTTTAAATTTATGATAAATACGCGTACACAAATTTAAGGAAACAGAATTGATTTAAATGTGTAATAGATGGTTTGTTTATTTTGGGTTTAACACCGATTTTCAACAGTTAATCTAACCAGTGTCCAGTACAAACCTGTCTTCCGCAAGTAACCTTCGCACATGATTCAGAGGTGGACGACGAATGATTTCAGACACCATGTCTATTATCAAATTATCACGGAGAACGTACGGCCCACCCAGGGATCGAACTCGCGACCCCGCGATCTGTAGATCGGCGCTCTCCCTACTGAGCTAAGCGGGCGGACACTTTCTAGATGGGTATATATACTTAGTATCGTAATTCATTTATATTAAAATGTTTATATATTTCCCAATGAATAAGACTAGCAAATGCGGATAGCCATGTTCAAGATTTCAAAGAAAGTAATATGAGCATACACCTGTTCAGCAAAACGACAGTGATTATGAACTGTGAAAATAATTTACAATTTTTAAATAATGCCTTCCACAAGTCATATTTACTCCTCTTTTGTCTTTTGGCCAGCTTTGAAAATCATGTCGCGAGAGTGCCGACTTTGCAATATCTTTATAAACATATACGAGTCTACCACAGCTAATTTGTTGGAAAAGCTGTTTTGTTTTTTCTGTTAAGAGTAGTATCATCTGACTGAGGATCTCGTATAATGAAATCATTTCAAGTTCAAACAAATGTGATATGAAAAGAAATCCCTGAAGTGTAATAAACCGCTTTATCAGAGAAAAACCAGAAATTGTCTTGACACGAGACGAGCAATAAAATTTGTATTTACGAGTCTGAAATGGGATAGTTAACCTGATTGGATTCTCTTAGCTCATTTATTATATTTGTTAAGCACAAATAATGTGTGTAAAAATACTTGAAAATGTAATGGCGTCATCCATTTGGACGTATTTCTGATTTGCATTTTGTAAATAAACAAAGTTTATAATTTTCAATGTAACAAAGACGTATATGCCTTTCATCTCTACATTTATACGTCTTTTTCAATCCGCATTCCTATGACAAAATCCAATATGTGTCACAATACAGAAGCACGTAAAGCCAGAAAGTTTTCATCAATATGTATGTACACAAGATAGTGTTAAACAAACCATCAAAGATAAACAGCATTGAATTTCAAGATGTGGTTACCACACACAGATTTGAAGTATGTGTAACAGAATTAAGTCAGCAGAAAAAAAAAACACTTATTCTTTATATTCACAAATCTCATAGGTTACTAACTGACTTGTGCCAGCCAGGTTTATTTCACCAGACATGGATCAGTTTGCTCCTCCTTCTTTACAATGTATAAGATTTTGCTTATTAGTTATAAAGTATTTCAGCAACAGGCACTCCCGTTCAAGATCCACGAAGAAAAACGTGTTCAATGGTTGCTCACAAAACAAACCATCCCTATCATGTGTTAATTATTTCAATCAGAACTGATAATTTCTTTGCTCTTCCATAACGTATTATAACATAATATTTTACATATTTGTTTTCCTATTTTAGATTCATTGAATGTTTATAGTAATTTTGAAAGGATGAAAAAATGAGTACGACAAAATCAATAGAGCATACCGAATGGTTTGTCATTGCGAAAAATATTATGGATTGATGTTTGTCTTCGCTGTTTTATTTAGTAACAATTTTGAAAGCTTGAGTTCGGCACCGCGCGACATTTACTGCAAAAAAAATGTATAAGTGTCAAATATTTTCTTTACGACAGTGTTTCCCATCAGCTATTTTAAGGAACTGCGCAATATCTGTACATTAAGACAGGCCCGGCAATATAAATGAATACCGTTTAATATCATATCATATGTTAAAGCGCAAGTACTTAACTATACAGATGATACTGCGTATACTGATGATATGAAATCACGCTGTTTTTTCAATCCTGTAAGATTTAATGTTCAGTTATCATTAGTGGTTCACAGCCAAAAAGCTATTACAAAGTAAAAGAATATAAGAAAAGTAAAAAAAAGACATGTCAGTGTCCAGAAAATAAGATATTTATCTTGTGAAGAGATAATTTATTTTGTCTGTTCTGCATAAATTCTGTAGAAATACAACAATTAAGGTATACGCGTGTACATACGACTCGTACCATGGGTGTACTGATGTGCTAGATTTGTCAGCATGAGTTATTCTGGTCGTTCATAACAGAACAAGCTAATGGATTGAGAGACAGATTTCTTGGAAAAATTTTTGTTTGATTGTTTTGGCACCGACACAATTATAGGTCATATGGCGACTTTCCAGCTTTTATGCTGGAGGGAAACGCTCAGGTGCCCCTTCGTGCACTATTCCATCACGGGCGGTCACCTGAGTAGAACAACCGACCTTCCGTAAGCCAGCGTGATGGCTTCCTCACATGGAGAATTTTATTTCCCGAGTAAGGCTCGAGCCTTCATCGGTGAGGGGCAAGTGATTTGAAGTCAGCGACCTTAACAACTCGGTCAAGGAGCCCCGCCCAACCCACCTCCCTTGAAAAAAAAGAGTGTTTTCAAATTATGCATGGTACCTCATACGAATTCAAGTCATATTGCACAAAAAATGCTGTCCGGAATGGGTACATGACACTGAATAAAATATATAAAAAGTTGCGTGATAATTTGCCATGTACTAACGGCGACGTAATTATAAATCCACAATCCTCTGGATGACTTTCAAATCATGAAATACCATGTGTTATAAATAATCATAAACAAAAGAAAATTGGCTGCTCAGACATACTTCAAAAAGGTATCACTTCATTCAAGTCTGGAAAACGGAAGTACCTCGATTACCTGAGTAGTTAATAGTGGATGCTGGAGATGCTGTGGATGTGCCGTCAGGTGTGGTTAGTAGAGGCAAGGGTTTGTTTTAATACGATATAAAGATAGGTATGTCACTACCTGGTTGACTTAGCTTTATCATTTTAACGGTGCAGTGCATGCATTGTGCTTTTTCTACTAATGCAGCCTTTGTAAGGGAGTTTTGTACAATAGATTTCTGACTATACCTCACAGAGAGTGCAATGCGTTCTTTCTTTTGTAATTAACGGTATTATTATTTGTTTTGATGTTCCTGTAGTAACACACTTTCCTGCAATCTGTTGCTGATTTCATAAAGTATTCTCTCCGTCTTTATCGATTGTAAACCACAATATTCAAAGCATCCCAGAAGATTCTTTCTTTAGCGTTCTGATGTATGGTGTTGTCACATTTAATTTAAAGATTCATACGAAAGAAAGTCTTAAACTTACAGTCATACCGTTAGCATATTGACACAGCGAATAAAAGTTATCGCACTTCGAGTTAAGGTAAGACTAGACCCAGAACCTTAAACTATTTTTAAATTGAACAATGTCATGTTTCAGTAGTTTTTAATTAATTGGTAACGGCTTCCGATATGTCTCAGAACAGAAGCTCATGACTGGTTGTCTACTAAGAAAAAAGATAAAAAATGAAAAATGCTATTTTCGTATTTAATGTCTCTTTGGCTGCATAAATATGCGGAATTATTTCACTACTTTACCTAAAACGGCTGTGATGTTTAGATTAATCTTCGATGATATTCTTTTGTAGTATTTTATCAATTTAAAAGCAACATTACCTCAGACAGATTTTTTCTGAGTTTGTCATATATGTCTTTTCTTTTTGAAACGCATTATACTTTTTTATTCGGATACTCAAACTGTTTGCATATATAGAATCTAAAGTTCCGTAATTGACAACAGAGACTGTCAGCTTGACAACTGTACATATTCAGTTGCGAGGTTTATCTGGATGATATTCTTAATATGGATAATCCGTTTTTTGGTCAATTGGTGGGTACTATTTATCCTAGGGAGCTTCAGTTAATTAAAACAAACAATTCGGATATTGATGCTTCGTTTTTAGATTTACATCTCTCTATTTATGACAATATTATACATACCAAAATTTATGACAAGAGGGATGATTTTAACTTTAGTATTGTAAATTTTCCCAATTTGGATGGGGGATGTACCTCAGGCTACATCTTATGGGGTATATATTTGAACGTAATCTATATATTACAAGTAAACTTCTTTAGCAAGGCTACCGTTATTACAAATTGCGTAAATATTTTGCTAAATTTTACTATCGTTATTAGTTAGATTTAGTTTTAAAATTCAATAGTAATTTAAAGACACCTCTGCGAGAAGGTATTTCTAAACCCGTTTTTTATGGGGATGTGGTTTACAAACTTCGTAAGATCTTGGGTCATGGTAATTTTCCAAATGAATTTGGTAAAATCATAAAACGTTTTATTTAAAGAGGTTACGACCCAACTGTTTTGAGACATACCGCATGTTTAGTGTTCAACCCGTTTACAGTTGGACACTACGCTTCCTTCTTTGATTGTGTCTGACGGAAGAGGGGGAGGACTCCATGATAAGCAGTTTTTAAATCCTACCAGGACTGAACTGTTTTGATATCTGTCTTCTGGCCTGTTTCGTCGGGCCCTTAAGGGTGTTTCTCTTGTTGCTCTGTCTTCTGAAAAGGCACTGAGTACATACGTTTTAGGTTCTAAAGGTTTGCTTTTTATATTTTTATACACGAGCATTTTTGTGTTTTACATGCCATGCCTTTTTGTTTCCATTACGTATGTTAGAGATTCACCTGGAGGGGATTACTTTTATTTACACTGTCCCGTGTCTTTGGAACATGGTGGGGGTAAGAGTGAGGTTGGGTGCGCACCATAAACCGGTTTAAGCTCCCAAGTGGTGTTTTTGCCACTGACCGTTCCAAGGGTGTGCCCCACTGTGTTCCTTTGTTTGTTCGTTTTGTCCTCTTGTGTAGGCTTTGTGTGTGTGCGCGTGTATGTGTGTGTTCCTTTTTTTTTTCTTTTTTGTCCTCGTGTGTTGGCTTTGTGTGTGTGCGCGTGTATGTGTGTGTGTGTTTGTGGTATGCACGTCTGCGTGCTGTAGGTTTCGTTTTGGGGAGGCTGCGGTTTTGGTACGTGGCATTCCCTGTTTGATATTTGTCTTTGTTTTTTTACAGAAGACCTAATGCCTAACGACTAGTGTTAATAGTAAGTTAGACTCGTTAATTTATAGAATATTTAAAAGATCCTTTGGAAGCACAGCATACAACCAAGCAAATAAAATAGCAGACTAAGTTTGTTTGAGTCTGTTTGTCACGGGTTGCTTCGGTAGAGCTATATATGCTGCTATTTGTGCCGACCTTTGTCTATACGTGGCAACTTATTTGTTGTATGGGTAGAGGGTTCTACCTTCCAGACTCTACTGGCAAGAGGACTGCAAAGACAATAGATATATCGTAGATATATATATTTAATTGTCAGAACAACAATGTATAAATGTTTACTACTTGTTGTAGCGATGGCGAGTGCAATGATCAAAGTATTACATCACATATAAACGGAAAGAGCATATCATATAAAACAGTACAATACACATTCATAATGAAATGAGAACGTTTCCTTTTACAACAGTTATGATTTAAATTACAATGTAGACAATTAAAGCATATTATACGTTTAGAGTACAAACAATAACTAAAATATTAAACTAACCTGCAAAGACAATAGATATATCGTAGATAATTTTTATATACATTTAATTGTCAGAACAACAATGTATAAATGTTTACTACTTGTTGTAGCGATGGCGAGTGCAATGATCCATCGCTTTATTTTATAAAACATTGTTGTAATGTTACGGGTGACGGGTTAGTATTATGTTAGTGAACGTATAACGGGATAATGTATAGGACATAAGCGATCAAAATATAGGAGATAGGGCCAGGAGTTTGATTGTACTTAGTAATACGCTGGACATGTAGTAATATTTAAGTTATTTCCCCTTAATAGTAAGGTTTAGGGAAAAGGGATGAATACAAAAGAAAACAACAGGCTGAATAAATATCATGTTTTATAATTGTTTTATTAATACAATGGATGGTAAATATCTGACCCTACGACATATTCATGCCAGGTAAATTCAATGATAAGTGCACCACCACTCACGCCTCCTAGAACCGGCTTAAGCGGAATTCTATTACAAAGATATTGAATGGACTCCATGATCCCCAAGGTCCAGAAAATATAACAGCACTGAATCCAAGTACGTGGATACTTTTAACGGCCGCAACAAGGTACTTAAAGATTGCTGTTGTGATAGATCCCTTTTTAAAGCCATACATGTTATTGGCTGTCTTTTATCCGTTCCTTTTCAGGATCAACATCTTACATTGCATTGTTGAAAATCGTTTTTGATAATATATGAAAGGTATTAATGAATGTTATCTTGAGAATTTGTCTCCTTTTTGAAAAGCTATGACTGCTAAAAAAGTGTTGTCAGCACTTTAAGATGCAACACTTCTATCTGCAAGACTTATTATTATAATATTATTATCATTATTATTACTTGTATATTTACATAAAGTTGGAGTAAGATTTCTCAGGTCCAGACATTAGTGATATTTGATAACTTCTGAAACTACAATAACAAATTACTGTCTAAATAAGATTTAAGATTTTAATCTAAAGACTTTTCAAGACGTGGACTGTTCTCTTTTCAGCGAACTATTCACGGACTTTCCTCCGAGGAGCCTTTACGGGAGATCATCAATTAAGATGTGTTCGTTACTGATTTAAAGTTTCTGAACAAACTATTATGATTTGAAATGAGTTAAAAAGTAAAAATAAACGATGAAACATATTGCATTGTAATTTTTATACCAACCTGATCAAATCAATATCAATCGGATTTAACTTGCAATGTCCAAGCAATCTCTTTTGGATAAGTACATAAATGTTTTAAATGAAAACAGTGTATTTATGGAACAACAAGAAAAAAGGCATAAAACTCACTCCAGACACTAAGTTGAATTTACTGTTACTAGCATGGAACAAACTGAACTTCCTGGGGAAATGCTAACTCTACTTTGTTACAAGATATAATGAATAGCGAACTCAACATAAAACGCTGTTTTCCGACATTAAGGCAAGCTACGGTAGGTAAAATAAACATACAATATCTAAATAAATACCTGTATAAAATGACTCTCTATTATAAATACTGCAGAAATACCACCCCTGTAGATACCCTCCCGTAGTTGATACATATTTATGCCTTTTACGTAATAAGTTAACGTGTCTTGCGTAAGACCCATACCCTATCTCCAAGGTCAAGGTTACATTTAAAGGTCAAAGGTTAACAGGGTCTGTTTCGTGTCCGGTCCATCACTCATCAAGAGATTTCAAAATCACTTGGCACAAATGTTTCCCATAATAAGACGATGTGTCATAGGTCAAGGTCACACATATTATTCAATGACAATAGGTATATTTGCTCTGGTCAATAACTTTACTTTGCGTGGATGGATAGTCAGGTTACTTAACACATGCAGTCACCATAACAAATTTATTTGTTGCAGGTGAAAGTCGGACCTCAAACCCAGGGTCAAGGTGAACTTTTGAGATGAAAAACATTGTTGGTATTTTTTTTCAGAACTGTAACTTTCTGATGCATGGGAGCATATTTAAATAACTTAGCAAAATTTTTCACCATTACAAGAAATCATATTATATGCAAAGGTCACGGTTACAGGCTCCCGAGTAATTTTTCTTTTGTTTTTGTTTGTACATGAAATGACTGGCCGTGTAGATGGTAAAGTACAATAGATGTGTTTTAACATCAGTTTCCCCACTACTTTGAATATAATAAACTATGTGTGACAGGAAAGGCCGTACCGGCGACAGTAACCATCAGAACAAATCAACACCCTTTACAATATTTACAAATTTATTTACATAAGATGATTATTTACAATGAATAGATGATATGAAGAAAAAAACTGATTATAAGAAAAAAAAATAAAAGTTCAGTATCACCAGATACAAAGTTCGTATAGTTCCATTCTAATGTGACGTGGTACAGTTCTTTAATTTAATTGCGAACTTTAAGTACCACAAACAATAGATGACAACATATCTTCTCATCCAGTCCCTTTAAACCGTGAATACGTTGATTCCGTGTTGGCTCCCTATGGTGGTAGGTGATTGCATCCCTGAGCTGACTTCAGAGGATAACAAAAATGAGCGTCTTTGCGGTTTACGGCACAACAAGGGGACGTAAGCTCTGCGTTGGGAATATCACATCCAGGCGATTGAAGACAAGTGAACCTCGGGCATTGTACTTCCGGGTTATGACATCACCAGGAAAATCGTCTGGCGGAAGAAGCTAAAATATATAACATATGGTAAGCACCATAGCGAAACAAATAAGTCAGGGCATAAAACTGCTCCTTTGGGTACACTATACCTCCGTAGGCTCCCATAAATAATACGTGCTACTTATACAAAACATATGTGCTACTAAGTTCAGACGTCACATGATTAAAATACGTCACTTATTACTTCCATTATTACAAAGATTACATACTTAAAAGACTAAAGTTAAAGTATGAAAAAGATATGAAAAGTATATGATGAAACATTATAGATACGGACATGATAAACTGCAGCTATTATTTACAACTACAAATTAAAAAAATTCAATGTAAATCAAACGTTATACAATTATTTGTATCAATATATTGTCTAATGTCATACAACAAACGGACTGTGTGTATATGCAATAGACTGGCACACAATTTCATATTACAATAATATATTACATACATGGTACTAGACTTGCCATATAGATTTATACATAACAATACAATGCAGTAATGGCGTTCCATAATTAACAAAATGTTTGACATAAGTTTTTGAAACAGTGCTTTACAATTATCACGATACAAATTTCAGTATAAATCTAACATCTTATATAAACGAAACATTTTTAGATTCCTCTTTCTAAATAATTTACAAAAGTCTGAAAAATTTAATAAATCATCCTGACATACCGAAACTAGCCGAAAATCATATGCCGAAAAGTAAATGTTACAGAATTCTGTAGAATGAACAAAAATTTACCAAATAAAAATCGTAATGCAAAAATCATCCAAAAATCTAACAAATAAATTTCTTACCTCGATCGAGCATAAATTTCTAGCAAGAAAATAATTCAGACATAGATTCGTCTATAATGTCGGAAGGTGGTGTGCGCAAGGCATATCTAGTCCAGTCTATTTGAAGGGTAATGTCCCGCCAAATACTAAATTTCATGGGATTCACGGCCTATGCGTGAACTCTTACTATTTCTATTTTCACGGGATTCACGATATAGCCGGGGAATCTAACTACTTTGGCGCGGATTGAAATTGACAATTTGAGGCCCATTATAGTGGTTTTGGGGATAAAAACATAAATTACTGAAGTTTATAAAATATCAACTTTCTTATTACTGAACCGAATTTACTGAAATTTACATGGAAATTTAAGTTATGAAATACAGAAAAACATGAGAGGTATTTTATGCGTGAAATCTGACATTTACCTCAATAACTCAAAAATTTACAAAAAGATGATGCAATACCTGCATTTACACTACAGATAAAATAAGGCCCGTATGTCAATTTGTGACACTATGTTCAGGGTATTAATAAATATAAAAAGCAATTAACAATTGTAGATTTCCAGAATGCAAACCTAGACAAAAGTTAAAACATTATGGTATGTGTAGGTAAATACAGCCTCATTATGATTGCAATACAATAGGTTGATATGTAGTACTGTGCTTTGCCTAACACTGGTATTAACTTTTTTGCCGGTGTGTATTTTAAAAAACAAGTTTCATAAATACCATAAAAATGAAATGCATTTCATTTGTGTAATAATTACTTCCCTTCATTATGATATAATATTTCATTATCTTTATGTTTTGCCAATTTAAAAATAAAATCACATTAAATCTTTATAAAACAAACATTAACAATTGAAAGCATTCACCAATTATAGTTTTCTAGACATTTCTAAACTACATAACTTCTTCATGAATTATTTGATATATAGTTATGATTTATATACATTGTTGGTATGTCCTCTCCGACCCGCTGGTGAGTGCACGTCTTGAGAAGGCACAGGGCATTGACGGAACTGGGTCATAATTATATTGGCCTTTTCTGTCCTTGTTCTCAATGTCTCTGAAAAGGGACCATTTGTTGAAAGAAGTTATCTTCTCGGTGACGGTCAGGTGGCATGGAGTTAAAATGGCCTAAAGAAAAGCCCCCGAGCCTTATAATCCCTACGTTCAATGTGGGGTGCGGGAGTGGAGGGGCACATAACCTGTACAACGATGATGGACCACATGCGACCCGCAACAGCCTGCACGTTGCGGCTCCAACCGCCCTTGTAAGGGTGACCTTGCTTGCCTTTTTTTTTGTATTGTCAGCAACCATGTCTCTCGGGGCACTGCCGTTTATGTCGCATTAGCCGTGAACAGTGTCCCACATTCAGATTCAATGTTATTTAATGGTTTGGCTTATACTCTATGAAAATTGCAGAGAGGTTAATATTCTTCTAAAACGCTCTTTAACGCTATGTCTGGTGACATGCCATGTGTCCGTACTCTACATAGCGGAATGCTTTACTCTGGCCGGAGGGCTGAATAGACCCTGATTAAACACAAATACTGACTCAATCACTCATCTTTAGTATGTAGGCCTATCACTTAGAAGAAGATGTTATTTTTGCAAGCAGTTTCTTTGTTGTTTTTTTTTCAATGTGTCTAGGCGTGGGACGTTGGTTATTCTGTTACAAATACATCAGAAGACAAATACATCAGAAGAAATTCAAAATGAACGGGACTATGTATATACAGAACATTTTAACTCACATGTCATCATATTTGGAGATAACATGAAACAGAAACGCCTTTATTGCTTCTTTGAATAACACACTAAGGCAAATAAATCACCTGTTACATTTAAACATCTTTAGGATGGTTGGAAAGATCATTTAAGTTGAAAATATAATTCTATAATAATGTCTCTGTTAAAATACTCTTACGCTAGAATGACGTCACGTTAACGTGCGATGACGTCAAAAGTTTTGTTGCGACCAAGAAATAGCGCTTCTATATTTTATTTACTGTTTTAGATTAAGGGCGTATTAGAATCGAAATAATTTATTGCACAACCGTGTTTTAACACTATTTATACACTCGAATTTATTACGCCCGACTTATAACCGCCAATCGTGCATAAATAGTGTTAAAACACTCTTTTGCTATGAATTATTTCTTAAATAAATGAATGAATGCATGATAAATGAGGTCGCTTTACATCTGATTTAATAAATTTATTTATTAACAAAATGTAGCTATAAGCAGTTGCTTAGTTGTAAATGTGAGTTAAAGCAGCGAGTATAGGTTTGATCATTCACCGTGGTACGTGTAAGCTTGATTCTTTCGAATGTCTTCTTTCAGTAATAGCATCACAACACTTTTCCGTTGCTAGCGGTGTTCACCATCCCTTAAACATTGGTAGTAGAATTTTCTAAAGATCGCAAAATATCTAACGCAACGTGATTCAGTCTACAACAAACCCTTCAAGCACACCACTAAAGTCAGTCTGAAAAAATACCCCTTGCATCTCTGTCACCGAATCGCAATAGCTTACGGGGAAATATTTGATAAAAATTAAACTGAATGTCGAAAGAAATTTAGGAAACAAAGCTATTTGAATTTAATTGATGTGACTATAATGGATGTCAGCCTGAAAAAAAAATCAAATTTCAATTCAATAACCCCACTGACCTGACCTTTTCCCTACTCTTACCTTACCGAGTATAGCTTTTATTTGTATGCATTGTGTACGCATTTCAAGTACATGTTAATGATTGAATTATTTAGTGTAAATTTGCAAATGAGTTTAACATGCTGACGTTTGTTATATTGCAAACTGAAAGTAAGTAATCCCAAGTAAACATTCAAACTTGGAGTGAGTTTTTCTTTGCTTTGAATGTTGCAGTGAGGTAAATGTTCAAAGTAAATTTCATCCTAGAAATAACTGAATATTTATAGTAAAGATTTTCAATCCGGAAAGCAATACATGATACAGACCTAAATCGCGAGTACTACATGTTCTTTTATACTATTGACTCTTAACGTTATACATGGTCTTCTTGCCGAGTATTCAACAATACGATAACAAAGCACACTAACTAACTATAAACGCAACTGGCCAGACACATTATGTAAATAAGGCCCATTGATAGTAGTTATATGCATTAATTGTCTGATGCAAACTGTTTTGTTGTACGTATCATGGGATGTGGTGTTACAAAACTACAAACGATTCCAAAACAAACTAACATTTTACAATATATTAAGCATTTTTATCATGTGTGTGAGAAATGCAGGCTTTGATTATGCATCTAAACTTTAGCATGATTCAGTCATTTTTTTTTTCTGTTACTTTGTTTATGAAATGAAGCTGTGCACAGATAACATGCGTACTAGATGTAATTTATTTTGTAAGTTCTGGTGTTTTTCGTTTCCAATTCAGTCTCAAAAGTTTACATTTCCGCCACCTACAATTAAAATGCCAAAGCTTGATTGTGGTGAATGGCACTGGACATAGTATATGTTTTACGCATGTGCGAAATGCTTCAACATAAACGCTTACTGCAGGCTGTTTCATGAAATATTAACAGGAACTAAATAGCTTGTTGAAATTTGACAGTTCTATATATGTTATAAATATCTAGATAATCGGTTTTATTTTTTTAAATCATCACTTTTATATACTCTTTCTTGGCTTTCTTGATAACTCTAGAATTATCTAGTCTGGTAAAATCTGGTCAGGGCTTGTGGACGATGACTCACATTTATGGCATATAAATATGTTAAAAGTACATTGACATTGTTCTTTCCGTAAACCTGTAAATGTTTTCTACCTTTTCTACCTGGTATTGAGTAAAAGGAAAATTCAAGTGAATGTGACACTGAACATGATAGCATGGTCCATTGTCAAATAAATCTTCAGAATTCAGAAAGTCTACAACACCTTGATAAAAAAAAAAACTTCCTCATTTTGAACCTCGACAATGAGATGAGCTGAAATAACTTGAATATGAACATTTGTTTCCAGACGTACCTATTACAACTGGTAAAATCGTTCATGCCATTGAACTTACAGATTCTACTCATGTTAAACAACATCCATACAAAACACAACAAAGCAGACAATTAATTTAAAAGTGGAAATAAAATATTTGTTGGGCAATAATTTAATTGAGTCTAGCAACAGTAACTGGAGTTCTTCATGTTTTCTTGTCCCAAAACATGACAAACTGTGTAGGCTATGTACAAATATAGGATAAAGGATTTCTTCAAAAGAGTCAGTGAGATAATGTTGACAATAATCAAAAAGTTGAGTTAGTTCCATAGGTCATGTTGAGGGACAGTGTCAGTGAAACTTTGTGCTAAAGCTTATTCTATTCTGGAATTTCTGTGTGTGAGGGGTGTTGAACTTTCCATTTCCTCTCATGAACAGACTCACTCAAACCAAGTTTGCTATTATTCTGCTTGGATGTATTCTTTGCTCCCGAAGTATCGTTTTACAGAGTTTAATCAAGTATTAACCAGTACAAGACAAATTTGTATGCGTTTTACTGTTATGACTGGATATTACAGAAAATGTTGTCAAAATCTTTTTCGAATTGCTGAACCCTTAACAAGTTTACTAAAACTCCATTTTTCATCTGGAATGATAGATGTCAAAAAAAGTTTGAGAAATGGAAGATCATACTTAAGCCTGAACCAGTACTTTTAGCACAAAATTTTGAAAAACCATTTAAGTTAGCAGTAGATGCTAGTGATATTGGTGCTGGATGAGGATTGGTACAAGAAGATAACTCTAGAATTAATCATCATATCTGTTATTTCTCAACAGAGAAGTTGCTCTACTGTTGAAAAAGGGTTTCCAGCTCTTATTTTGGTAATTCAGAACTTTGAAGTATAAATTATTATAGTACCACAATGTTCCCTATTGTTGTCTTCTGTGACCATCATCCTCTCACTTTCATTAACAAACTGAAGTATAAAAATCAGAGATTATTGCAAAGGTGTTTTCATTGCAAGGGTATAACTTTGATATTCAACATGTCTAGTGCAATGATGTTATACCGGATGCTCTATCCAGGATTTGAACCAAATATTCAGCACTTTATAAAACTGCATATTACATGTATTATTATTTCAAATATAAAATATTGAAGCATTTAATCTCTTTGTCATATAATATGTGTGTTTCGTTAATATTATGCAGTGACATTTAAAGAGTTTTCTTACACAAATATTTTTCCCCTTCAGATGGGGAGGTGTTAGGTACATGGTATTCCCGAGAATGCTTCTCTGTATTTTTGAATTGATAACTCATTGTTTACTGTAAAGTATTTCCTAGTTTTCAGAGTTATGTATGCCAATAAGTTATTTATATTCTATGTTTTTCCAGAAGGTACCATCACAAGCTCTGAAAAGCAGGGTGTTCTTCTTCGTTACTCTTGGCTTTTCCAGATTCGTCTTTTTATTCTTGGTGATACATGAAAAGGCTGGAATCTTCAATGATTCTTTATATAGGAAGCTGTCTGCGTGCAAATTTCAACTTGAATTTATACCAATTGGATTTAAATTTGATCAGGACGGGATCTGGACTATTCTTGCATATTATATCGAATCTTGCTGCTCTTTATGATTTTTAATGTATTTAAATGGTTCGATTTCATAATAAACTGTGTTATTATCAATAGTTGCTGGTTTGTTTTTCTGTTATCTAAAGTATTTTAAGTGACAATCAATTGTTACCCTTAGACGTTACAATATAATGTAAAACAATGGACTGTCTGACGAAAATAACGATAAACTCAACCAACTCTGATTTCTGTGCATTTTCGAATTTAATGATTCAATAAGCATGTTCATATTTTTTCCATATTGGCACGGTAACCCTTCTTCGTGGATTCATTAATAAGTATAACACATGTTATATAACTATATATGCGCCGACATTGAAAACAAAAACATTAGAACTGGAAATTACTGATGAACCTTACCAGAAAATTATTTGTTAGATATCATTTTACGCCGTACTTTGTTAGTACAGCATGTATTTCAAACAAAAGACACTCGGGTTGGCTTGTAAATGTAGTGTGGTTTTCCTCTTTTTCTTTATTAATAGTTATCTTAATAATATATGTAAAACAATGATCAAACAAGCCAAGCTAACCATCCAAATATGAACTCATATTGACAGCAGAGCAATACACTTGAGGTGGCTTGTATGTAAAACAACAATTCAAGATGCCGTTCAGGAGGTACAGTTTTACTTTACAAGAGCGGTTTTAATGGGAAAATAACTCTGATAAAACATAGTCATCAGTTTTATCTTTTGAGAATTATATTCGTTTACACTGTCTAACCTAAAGAAAGCCGTTATCCCCTTTCTGAATTCCAGTTTGTTTAGTTTTGCCCCTTGTTTTCTTGTTTAGAGCAAACCCATTATTTTAACTGGGGTCCATACGCCGATTTTCATGTAATTACACGCCAGTATATCATTAACGATTCCATGTGCATCGCTGTATGAACACATCTGTGAATGTCTCTAAAATGTTTATTTTTTGTACTTGTAGCATACGATATCGATAATGTTGAGTTCTGCTCAACCTTGGGCTAGAGGGCGTGAATGTTAGCATCCATTTCCACTAACGCCCATGTACAGGCTCAATCAAACCGAGCCTGCATCATTTTCGTTTTCGTCGTGTTGAGTGACCTGATGATTTTCCACTTTTTTATTTTAAGGAAAGTTAACAATACCTAAATGTCAAGTCAAAGAACCTATCTGAACTTTTGTAATGTGGTTGGCACAGAAACAATAAGATTCGCCTTTAGAGCTTAATTAACTTAATTTAATCCGTCATAACAAGCTACATATCATTAACAGTCATGTGTATATTCTGTGCTAAGGTGTCCTAGAGTACGTTTGCAAACACTAAACAATTTTGCTTAATATAAGTAAAGGCAATAGATAATTACCTGTGATCATACAAATTGTTGTATGACAGGAAGTTATTTATTACTAACCCGTAGATTACAGATATATAGTTTGTTTGTTTGTTTTTATATATTATACAACTCACAAATTTAATATAGTTGAAGGTTAGCAATTTGAAGGTGAGAAAGGTAATCTTACAGGCTGAATCAATGGGTCGTCCAAAACTACAGTTGGTCGTTGTTATAGGTTAGAGTATTGCATTTTTTCATGTATTTTCCACTTTCAGGAAGTCATTAGTGTGAAAGAGAATATTTGAAATTCATCTGCCCAAATGTGAACAGGTTGCTTTAAGGACTATATTAGTTTCGTTAAGATAAGATAAGATAAGATAAATTTATTTTGAGTCGGCAAGACAAATAACAATACAACATAAGCACTCTAGGTGCTTTTGAACCGACTATATGTTAACAAATTAATAAGGAACAAAAGTAAAACAAGCTGTAAAAGAAGGACATGGTTAAAAAACATATGAACATTAAAATTATTATTGTTGCAAATTAACCTAAAAATTACATCTAGCACAAAGACAGAACATTGTAATAACATTGCACAATCCGGGAGATTTAGTATAGACAAAACCATACAAATTAGCACATGAAAAGAAACATAAAAATGACATGGCAGTATTTCATTGCAACCAAAGTTGAGATTGCATTTAGAATCAGTGGATTCAAGGTCAAGATCACTAATACTAAAAATAGAAAACAACACTTTCCGTCAAATAACTTTAGTTCGAACTGATGTACTGAAATTAAACTTGACCTAACTTTTGCATGTAGAAAAGCCAATATTGGAATTGTATAGGTTAAAATTCAAGATCAATTTATGTATGATTAGAATGTGCCTTTTGTAATCAATCTTGAAAGAACTATTTGCGCTTTTAACCAGAGCCTTACCTGTTTTGATCATAGGTTCATTGTCAGTGTAACATTTACAAATTATTTATCACTGTGTTAATCGAAAAGATTATTTTCAGTATATAAATACATTTAGGTTTGACTGTTTGTCACCAAAGTTGTGTATAGTAGACTTTGTGAAGAACTGATTTGATTTGAATTTCGTGTTACTGTTACAAGTAAGGGAAAGTTTCCATTTGAGAAGCTAACGACTGGATATTTCCCTACTTCCTGAACTGGAAACTTGATACTAAATACAGTAACTGTGTCATTTCTAATATAACGTCAATGTCACATGCCACGTGTAAATCTGTTCTTACATCTGCGTTATTCGTCCTTAGAAACCATAGCTAAATAGCTAATTATTACGCTTAAAATAATATGTATTGAATGAGATGTCAGCGCCAGCCTTCAATGGACAAAGCCTGGTTATTTTCTTTTCATAGTTTTGATCAATGTTTTTCTGATATTCAGAAAACGCACCCATATATATTATACTTAAATTGCTGCAAATGCTCATTTCAAAAAGTACCTGTCATTCTAAAACAATACGATGAAGTTTAAAACAGTTTTCATATAAATGTTTTGCTCTTTATTTTGGATAACCTCTAGGCTTATTTCCTCTGACAGAATTATATGCTCGGTAGAATTTCTCATTTTTGTGAGTGGAACCATGCGTGTTCATTTGATTAGGTTATGGACGCATAGAAAGAACTTTGATGATGGAGGAAAGCAGTCGATCAGTGAAGGAATGTCACAGAATGTTAAACAGATTTAACGAGATGCTGGCGACCAAATATCGATAGAAAGTTAGGAAAAGGTAGTCCTAGAAAAAACGTATAAACGAAATGATTCGTCGTCAGTTCACTGCTAGCCTGTGAATAAAATCTGGAAAGTAGATCCCTCGGAAGCACCGAGAACAAAGCAAACAGCGAAAATTGCAGACTCGGTTTTATTGAGTCTGTTCATGAGCAGTAATGGAATATGCAACACTCTGTGAAGCCTTTTTTCATAAGAAATCATACCAAATATCTATGCATTAAAAATTCCACTTAATTTGCGCTAATTGGTGTTAATTGGCATTCACTGAGTTTCTGATATCATCAACTTTTTCAGGTAGTATATGTGCCATAGATTTAAAAAGGTAAATACCAGGCTAAAATTTATGTATAGGTATAGTAATGTCCATGATTTTAATACCCGGAAGACACTTTGTAATTCTCTTGTTCAGTGTTTGTTTGACTACACTTTTTCTGCCTGGTATAATAGTTTGGGCAAAACTTTGATGTCCAAGCTCCAGGTTACTCAGAACAAAGCAGTCAGATTCATACTGAATGTACCTTTTTGGACATATCTTGCTTGTTCAGATTTTCATAAACTTGGGCTGTTAAAAATTGAGGATAGACTATACAAGCGGACGTTTGGGATCGGAATGGACGTTATAGACATAACTTGTTTAGATATATTTTTATTTCTTGCAAAATTGTAAAGGGCTTTCTAGACATTGTTATTTTTAATTCTTGCAAAATCATAAAGGGCTTTCTAGACATTGTTATTTTTAATTTTTGCAAAATCGTAAAGGGCTTTTTAGACATTGCTATCCACTATTTGTATTGAGAAGTAATGTTAAAGAGGTACAGCCCAAAATATTTCAATACACATATCATCAAACATTCCAAATACTCTGTACAAAAGTAGACATAACAATGCAATATTATCGTGTTTAAATTTCAGACATTTTTCCCAGTAAATGCATTATTATCATGTTGTCATTATTGCCATTATTATTTACAACTCCAAAACTCAATTCAGTTGTTTCTAGTTGTGGTCTTTTTGTCTAGAAAAAGCATTAAAAGAAAATCCTATGAGTGAATAATACCGCATTTGCAATGTTTGCAAAATTGAAGTTGAAGTTATACAATGATTAAATGAATGTTTGTGTATAGTTATAGGAACACCGATACTTATGAGTTCGAGAACTGTACACATTGATATATCTTTCTTTTTATCGAAGTAAGTATTCATGATGAAATATTGAAAACCGTAAATAAATAATAACAGTTTCTTTTAAAACATTGACCATTTTGATCCGTTGCCATGGTAACAAGAGGCACAATGAAACCGTCAGATTATACCACCATTCAACTCTGATGGTTAAACGTAAAATGGTCATTTATTACCACATTATTTTTTGAGAATTTACCGCTGTCTATGACACACTAAACATATTTATACCTTCTGTATCTCTAATGAATGAATTATCGCTTGAACGCTGCAAAACACTATTTTGCGTTAAAATTACATCACAGACAAAATTACATTACGTGTCAGTTACGTTGCAAAATTAATAGCTTATATTGTCAAGGAAAAGTGAATCCTTTCTATTTGAGCTAACGTTTTTCATGAATCTTCTGTGATTTTATAGAAAGTATAGCGGGTGCAATGTAAGTATTAACGGCTATTTTCTCTATTTTCAACGTGGGAAGTTTTATTCATAAATCCTGTTGTTGTTTCATTCCATTGATATTTTAGTATTTTTATACAAATCTATACCTATATCTCATTTAATGTAGTACCTTCCTGAACTACATTAATATTACAATTGAAACTAACCACGCCAAGCGATTTATAAAATTATCTTATTAAAAAAGATATAGGTTTTACACTGACCTATTTGAGACATAAAGTTTCAGCTTGTTACTGTTTTCTGTTTTTAATGTGCAGGGACAGATAAATACAAGCATATACGACTTTTTCGTGCTAAAGTTAGACGAGAAGTACTGTTGTAAGTATTAAGTCTTTGATGTTTGTTTAAATAAATGAAAACAAAATAAATATGCAACTCACTCTTTCAAGCTATATGAAAAAGACGAATAACTTTATTGATTAATATTTTAAGAAATTATAACATGAAATGAGAGATATTTTAAACATAAATGTTGCCACGCTTACTAAAATCTTTGAAAAAAGGCGTACTCATTGACACTTTTTTTAACTTACATAGAAAAGATGATACTTACAATAATAAAGTTTTAACTGAGCAGCCTTTTACGGATAACACAAAAACCGAAATATAGTAAAAGATATATAAAGGGCCATGTACTTTAAACCAGGATAAAAATTTAACTTGAATCGACAGAAACAAATAGACACGACTTTTCATCATTTCGCAAACGCAAAGTACTATGAAGTACTACGACTCAATAAATTCAAATCTTTCCTGATGGCAAGGTATTCCTAAGATTCAGCAAACCAGGCTGGTCTTCATTACGAAAACTTTTCATGCATTTCATTCCAACAAGCAAATACGATTAATTAGATAGACATTTTAGTGACAAATGAATTGAATCCAGGTGAAGAAATTGGCTATAACTACGACCATCACTATTTATAGGCCCTAAGTTTTGAACTCTGAAAACAGCCGTTTATTAATGAAGCATATATTTCTGCACCAATTCCGTTTCCAATATCAAAATAATTGGCGCATATATTTTAACAGTTCTATGTATGTCTAGAGAATTCTAAGTTGTAGGTTGTAAATAGTACTAATATCATGAAGTTTGTATGCAAATATCATCATATAAATATCAGTGTATCATCATTTAGAGTTTTAATGACTTAAACGATGAAAATAATAATTGTTTTATAATATGGACGGTTTTAAAAACGGTATAATACGATGTGGACGACAAAAATATTACATTGATCTAGACGATAATCACAACATATTGCACACCCATACATTATAAATTTGTATATAAACAATCGATAAATGATGTATATAGAGGATATTACATGAGTGTCTTTTTATACTGAATTTATTAAACGAGTTGAATAAAATAATAAAATGCGAGGCTCTGCCGAGCATTTTATCAATTTTATTCAATTCGTTTAATAAATTCAATGTTGAAAGTCACAAATGTAATATTCTTTTCATCATATGTCAGCCTTTGCTCTTGAAACACCAAAAAATCTACTTTCTTTTTCTATATAAACAAGACAATTTGACCAACGTTTCCTATGCTAAAATTGACGTCGACGTCAAAGCTTTATTACACTAGTGTATTATCGTTTTTATTTGATGGCTTTATTACACTCCCGCGACGTCAAACATGTGATAAATATTTGATATTTGTTCTTTTTATGTTATATGATAAACGATAAACAAACAGCCTAAGTTTAAATAGTACGCCAAAGGTATCATCATTTTAATGACGTAATTTCACTAAGCTTATTAATGTTATTCCCTTCCTTCTAATGACACAAATCCGACACACGATGTGCATTCGGGCTTGACTTCTTTCTTCTGGATATATGAAGCTGTACTGATGGAAGTGGTAGATGAATATTGCAGCGTGTCAGTTCTATAAACACTTTATGG
Source organism: Mercenaria mercenaria (assembly GCF_021730395.1). Classification (NCBI taxonomy): domain Eukaryota; kingdom Metazoa; phylum Mollusca; class Bivalvia; order Venerida; family Veneridae; genus Mercenaria; species Mercenaria mercenaria. The sequence continues at coordinate 67,196,563 of NC_069376.1, read as the reverse complement.
GTAATCGCTGCATTTATATGACATTCTCGAAAATACTGAGAAATATGACTTGAAACATTTAGTATTCCGTGTTCATGAACCTTCTCTTTATAAAAGTATAAAAGATATGTTCCTGTTCAAACGCTTTTGCAACACAACTCTAACTTGATCATGCTACAGAGCTAATATCGGTTATTCTGTTAAAAGTTTTTGTATTAATCTTTCAACTTTCCCTCTTACTGTTTTCACAACATTGTTCTCAACTTTATTGATTAATGAAACTAAATGTTATAAACATTCTGAGAAGATTCTCTCTTTAGCGATCTGATGGATAGGATTGTCAAATGTTGAAACAAAAAGGAGTGCGTTAAGTATGTTTTCAGTTAAATAGTCAGCAAATTAACACAACGAACGCTATACTTCAAAATAACTTTAAATTACACACAAACAAGAAGTAGTTCTTAAACACATTAGTTATGTTTCAGTTGTGTAGCAGTAGTTCCTTCCATGAGCACATATGAAACCCGCCTGTGAAAAATGTCTCATTCTGAAGGTTTACTAGTAGGTTTGCTAATAAGATATCTTTGTAACCTAAGAGAGCAACATACCTCAAATTACACAGCATATATACATGAGAAGAGGTAGGAGCTATCACAGATAATTGAAGTGCTCATGTTTATAAGCATTTAAAGTTTATTTGTGTCTTACCGAACTTATGTCTTACTTGAAATAATATCAAGATTATCTTGTTTCTTTACTAATGTGGAATAGTAGGCATAGAATTGTAAATAGGAGGAGTACACCTATAAGCACAATATTCACGACAGAGAAACAAATGTTAATAGCAAATCGTATTGGCATATGTGAATGACAAGCTTTAATGCAAACACACGGGTTCAATGCTCCCTAGCAACATTGACATGTGAAGAAATAACAGTACATATTGTTATCAACATTGCTATTCATGCATTCCTCCTACAAGTTATTGATTTTGTAACGTATATCAAAAGGATCATGCAAAGATTATTGGTATATCAAATGAAAATAGAATGTCATTGATTTGCATAAAGAACTCGTGCGCAAATGTTAAGATTTGCAGATTCATGTTTCCAAACTTCTTTCCTACTGAAGTGAACAAAACAGCAAGCCTTATTGATTTTCATATTATTTATATTGGTTTAAAATTCAATGCCCTGTTTAATTTTATAGGAAGATGCAAGTACATGTTCAAATTAATCATAAATGTATCTAGATGTTTAGAAAAGGCTGTAACGTTATGAATTTTGTGAGTGTTTCCTCGCTATTTTCCTGGTACTGGAAGACTGAAAGGCAGAGAAATTCACACATTGTGCAGACTATTGTGTAAATACATACAAGTTCAAACGACTGAATTTGCCTTTTATAACTCTTCGTCGAAACTCCCACTTGTGTGTCGAATTTATTAATGTATCGCGATGATGGGGGTTAAACCATAACTTCCGGTGCTGATGTGCACATGATTTCTTTTTTATTAATGTGAATCGGTCAAAATGCATAATTTGTTTCTGCGCCAAGTAGATAAAACTTTGCCGTCTTATATTTTTTAATTTAACGCAATCATATTATTCTATTCCGTATTTTATTGATGTATCAGTACATATGTATGTTTAATGATGGTTTGAAAACATTTTCTAAATAAAGTGTTTTACCAGTTTTAAAATATCATTTGGAGCTTAGCCAAACGAATGAGAAGTTAAGAAAAATAACGTTTTAAATAATAAAAAAAAAACATTTGCTATTCCGGCAACCCTATGGAAATTATTTTATTATATGAGTATTGTATGTTAGACTGTGGGTAAATCTGTCTCTACTTTGAAAACAAAAGAGAAATTTATACACACAAATTTATACATATGATATCACTTATATTATGCACTAAAGTTTCTAAAGCGTGTTTCACTTTTCCTTGTTTAATGACATATTTCAAGAAAGAGGAAATTTATGGCAAGGATTATTCCGCAGTTACCATCGTTACATTGTTCTAAAGACAATGTTGTTTTGACTATATTTTCATGTTTTTAATAGTATATAGCAGAATCAAGTTTTAGTATGCAAGGAAGAGGATATACCCCTGTGGTATAATTTCACTCGGGCGTTGTCCGAGTGTATTATTGTATACAGGATGAAACCAATTCATTTCTTTTAAACATGGACAAGTGTGACATCATTCTGTTATATCAATTCGATTCTGAAATGTATTTTTTATAAAGATTTATATCAAATAATGATGGTTCTGTCTTTCTGCATATGTATGGCATTGAATAATATATCGTAGTGACACGAGTAATGCTGTGTTGTCATAAAACTATACTTGGTTTATTCATATAAGAAATATAAATGGTTATGGGTTTAAACTGACGAACAAACGACTATTACAGAAAAGGACGAGACAAACTTTGAAATATTTATATTTAAAAATCGTTAAATATGTATTTTTCCGTGATGTACTATTGGTCAAGATTTTTTTTATTGCCGCGGCGGCCCGGGTTCGATTCACCACTTCTTGCAACTTGTTCTTGATTTGGCATTTTTAAGACAGTTTAGTAACAAAATCTAAGTATTCCAATGTTCACATTTAATGACCAAACTTCAGTTTTAAAACAAAGATAATTTTTTAGCCAAAGTCTGGAGCACAGTGCATTGGAGATGCATTTGTATTGTTCAACAAGCTAAGGCACTGGATTTGACTCATAGATTTTAACAGTATCTCATTAATGTACACAAGGCAATAATTAAAATATCGTAAAAGTCTATTAAGTTAAACATCAATACAATTACAGATTTAAGTAATTACAAAAGAGTAGAAAAGAAAACTTAATCACACTTGTACAAATTTGCACAGTTGCAATAAAACAATTTCAAGAAACTGGATTTATAGCTATTATACTGTTGTACTACTTACGAAATAGGTTAAATATAATTCATTATAATTAACATTAGTGTTTAGCACCTAAGATAACCTTAAACTACATAGACAGAAAACTGAAACTATTTGGACTGTGCAACTTCAGAATAATAACTAAAAACATTTTATAAAAGTAAAACTTAAAATAAATAAATAGCAGAAATTTCTACTGATATGATAGAAAATGACGTTTTGCTGGGATTGTACTTCACAGCAATTAATCAACAGGTTCAATCAAATGTGATACGTAAGTGTAATAAATCCGTTTTATTCGAGTAAAGTCAAAACTAGCATGACACGAGATGAGTAATTCATTGCGTATGAAGGAGGCGGAATATGATTGGATTCTTTAGACTAGCATCATCTTTGTAAATAAATGCACAACCACAATTTGGAAATAAAAGTCTGAAAATACCCTTAGAGTATTCATGAAGTCGTCCTTTTTCCGGAATTCGTTTCGTAAACATCCAAGCAGTATAATTTTCTTTTAAATGCAGGCATGCCCGAGTATTTGATGGATACCTTATTTTCTGCCAGAATGCCTGTAACCTAAACTAAAATATGTCAAAATGTGTCAAAATACGGATGTTATTCCGTGCCAAAACGTAGAGCTTATATACGTTCATTAATATGTATGTTCGCACTGCAAGGTTTAATAAGCCATAAAGACACTATGAAGAAAAAAAACAAGTGGCCGTTCAATTTCCCGAACCAGGAACCAGAATGTTGTAATATTTTTGAATGGCTAAAACCTGTAACTATATCAAATCTAAAGTATTCGACTGGATGTTAATTCGGCATACAAATCACCCACTTGTTAATATATATTTTCTTTTCATGATCCTACGTCTATCAATTTAAAACCTCTTGATAATATTTTAATATCTGGAAACAGAATACGCCGCATGCATTGTTGTATAACTCTTGTGATATAAAATTACATAAAACGTAAAGCCAATAGTTTTAGGACTAAGTTTAATAACTAGTACAATAATGATAATTATATACTCTTCGTATAAAGTGTTAATTCATGTTTGTTCTTCTCGAGTACATTTTTGATTATTGTTCCACATAAATCATTTCACTGCGAAGATTTGCTAATTGGTCTAATACAACTTAAACAAAATGAAGAACATACGAAAAACAGCAATAGAAGAATATATATTGACATACACAATCATATTATTCTATTCCGTTTTTTATTGATGTATCAGTACATATGTATGTTTAATGATGGTTTGAAAACATTTTCTAAATAAAGTGCATTACTTTTTAAAAATAGTATTACATTCATTTTGATCATAGCCAAACGACAGAGAAGTTAAGAAATAAAAACACTTTAACAAACACCATTTTGTTCTTCTGTCAACACTATGGAAATTATTTCCATTTGAAAAAAAGACATATAGAACAAATAGAGGTTGGAAAATGAGTATGGATAATGTATGTTAGACTGTGGGTAAATCTCTTCCTACTTCAATACTTTAAAAACAAAAGAGAAATTTATACACCAGTCACTTATATTATGCACTAAAGTTTCTAAAGCGTGTTTCACTTTTCGTTGTTTAATGACATATTTCAAGAAAGAAGAAATTGAAGGCAAGGATTATTCCGCAATTACCATCGTTACATTATTCTAAAGACAATGTTACTTTGACTATGTGTTCATGTTTTTAATAGTATAGGAGTATAGTAGAATCATGTTTTAGTATACATAACAGGATATACCCCTGTCCCGTGGTATGTTTTCACCCGGGTATTTCCCAGTGTATTATTGTATACAAGATGTGACCAATTCGTGGTGTTTTTCTCCTTTTTTTTCTTTTTTTTTAAACATGGACAAGTGTGACATCGTTCTGTTATATCAGTTCAATTCTGAAATGTATTTTATATAAAGTTTTATATTAAACAATTATGATTCTTTCTTTCTGCACCAGCACGGGATCAAAAAATATATCGTAGTGACATAAATAGTGTTGTGTTTTCATAAAAATATACATAAGAAATATTAATCGTTATGAATTTAAACTGACAAACAAATGACTATTACTTAAAAGGACGCGACAAACCTTGAGTCATGGTGCATAAAAATTGTTTTATATGCATAAAACTTGTTTTATTTTGTTTTTATACTGACACTGACTTCTTCTCTGCAAATAACTAGCAATTCCTCACGTGTATCAGAGCCGGGCAAGGAAAAGCTTAAAGGCTCTGGGCTCCAGATCGTGCAACAAAGAAAAGAGAACATTTTTAGGTATCAGGAAATTAATGCCATTTCTATAAAGAAAGCTTTAAAACCTAATTACTGACAGACTATATGTTATGAATAGTTGGTTTTATTGCCTTAAAAATAAATATGTATATTTAACAATGTTTAAATATGTCTTCCTCCGCAATGTATTGGTCAAGATCGCGAGAAAGTTTTATTGCCGTGGCGGCCCGGGTTCGATTCACGACTTCTTGCATCTTTTGTCTTGACCTGGCATTTTAAGACAGTTTAGTAATACAAACTCAAATTACAATATTCAAAATATGACCAAACTTCAATTTTAAAAATATCATTTTAAGCCAAAATCTGGAGCTCAGTGCCTTGAAGATGCTTTTGTATTGTTCAACGAGATTCATCTAGCTAAGCCATTGAATTTGACTCATAAATTTCAATAGTATCTCATTTTTATACACGAGGCAATACTTAAAATATCGTAAAAGTCTAATAAGTTAAACATCAATACAATTACAGATTTAAGTAATTACAAAAGAGAAGGAAAAAAAAACTTTAATCACCCTTGTTAAGATATTTACAGTTGCAATAAAACCATGTCAAGAAACTAGATTTATAGCTATTATACTGCTGTACTTCATAAGTAAATAGGTTTAATATAATTCAGTATTATTAACATTAGTGTTTAGCACCTAAGATAACCTTAAACTACATAGACAGTAATGCCGAAACTATTGGGACTGTGCAACTTTAGCATAGCTAAAAGCAGTTTATAACAGTAAAAACTTATAATAATTAAATGAGCCGCGCCATGAGAAGCCCAACATAGTGCGTTTGCGCCCAGCATGGATCCAGACCAGTCTGCGCGGATCCATGCTGTTCGCTTTCAAAGCCTGTTGCAATTAGAGAAAGCGTTAGCGAACAGCATGGACCCTGATCAGACTGCGCGGATGCAGGCTGGTCTGGATCAATGCTGGTCGCAAACGCACTATGTTGGTTTTCTCATGACGCGGCTCAAATAGTAGAAATTTCTACAGATTTGATAAAAAATGACATTTTACTGGGATTGTACTTCACAGCAATTAATCAATAGGTTCAATCAAATGTGATACGTGAGTGTAATAAATCCGTTTTATTCGAGTAAATCCAAAACTAGTATGACAAGAGATGAGTAATTCATTGCGTATGAAGGAGGCGGAATATGATTGGATTCTTTAGACTAGCATCATCTTTGTAAATAAATGCACAACCACAGATTTGGAAAAAAACATCTGAAAAGACCCTTAAAGTATTCATGAAGTCGTCCTTTTTCCAGAATTACATTTCGTAAACATCCAAGCAGTATGATTTTCTTTTAAAAGCAGGCATGCACGAGTATTTGATGGATATCTTATTTTCTGCCAGAATGCCTGTAACCTAATTTAAAATGTGTCAAAATACGGATGTTATTCCGTGCCAAGACGTAGAGCTTATTTACGTTCATTAATATGTATGTTCGCACTGTAAGGTTTAACAAGCCATACAGACACTACGAAGAAAAAAGCAAGAGCGTGCGTTCAAATTCAAGAGCCAGGAACCAGAATGATGTAATATTTTCTAATGGCTAAAACCTGTAACTATATCAAATCTAAAGGTTTCGACTGGATGTTAATTCAGCAAACACATCACACACTCACTAATATATATTTTCTTTTCATGATCCAACGATTATCAATTTAAAACCTCTTAATAATATTTTAATATCTGGGAACAGAATACGTGGCATGCATTGCTGTATAGCCCTTGTGATATAAAATTACATAAAACGTTAAGCCAATAATTTTAGGATCAAGTTTAATACCTTTTACTTTCGATGTTTCATTGAATAGTTAGAATAACATATCTTTGGACAAGTTAATACCATGTTTCTTTCTTTAAATATGTACTGCGTCAGACAAATAAATTTCATTTTTCGCCAGTGTTTTGTCCTTCTGTTAAAATTTGCTAATAATTTGTGTAAACTTTCGTGATTTAAAAAGATAATATGTATATAATGTTTCAAATTGTGTATTGTTATATCTTTTAGAATTGTATGATCATGATAATTATATACTCTTCGTATAAAGTGTTAATTCATGTTTGTTCTTCTCGAGTATACTTTTGTTTATAGTTCCACACAAATCATTTCACTGCGCAAATTTGCTAACTGGTCTAATGCAACTAAAACAAAATGAAGAACATACGAAAAATAGCAGGCACATTTGATAAATTGCTCAATAAAAAGTCGCAGCACCAATGTTATATACAAATTGACAATTGTATTATCTAAAATGAATATCTGGAAGTTAACAATTAGAATTTAGTTTAGTGTATACAAGGTTTAACAAGTCATTATAAAATGTGCACAAAACCACGTTCTTACAACGCAGCTTCCCCAAAGAGAAACCTACAACACGCGAATTAGAACATGACCAACATACACAGACATACACGCGTACAAATAGAGCAAACACACGAGGACAACTCCAACAAATAAAGGGACACCGCCTTGGAACAACCGCCACTTCGAAGCTTTAACCGGTTTATGGAAGGCAAAGCCATTTGACTGGAACAGACACTGTAATATTCTGTCCACAGGCTGGATATGCAGGGTATTTACTTATTGTGTTGTCGTATTTTGTCGAAGGCAATAATTTGCAAAATTTTGGTTTTGGCGTTACTTTGATACAATTTTAATGGCAAGTGTCGCTACATACACGGTTGTGTTTAATATGTTTTATAATTCAGTTTCTTACTTTTTCCGGGAATGTTTAAAAATTATAACAAAATACACCATTGAAATAAAAGCATCATTACAAACTTTTGTACACTGGACCGTTTTCAAAACGTACATTTACATATCTGACTAATTCCAGTTGGAAGCATTTCTGTTTCTGGATTTAGGACATTAGATTAATTTTAGTTGTATACAAGAGCATAATGAAGAAACGTCAAATTGAGTGAGGATATTCGTCATATGTTATCAATAATCTGAATACAAGTTTCAGAACGGCAGGACATTTTTGAAACTAATGATTTTCTTCTGATACATTAAGCAGATCAGCACATTGACAACATTTGCAAAGTATATATCTGAATTTCATCATCTCATGTTTCGCCACTAACTCATCGCAGATCGAAAACGTTGATTTCTTGCTACATGCATATTGTCTACTGTTCACACACTATTGATTTCAAAATTGAATTTAAGGAGGTCTACCATATATGTCAAACACATCTTGAAACAAAACATTTTACTATACTGTTCACATTACGAATTAGTATAACATCATTATATACGCTAAGTTTCATCATATCGGGTTTAATATTTTACTAGAAGTAAGTTATCGTGTCCATCATAATTTTGGCCTCCGGCCGTCCGTAGGCACTGCCCGACTGTTGTTTTTTTCTGATATTATTTGTTCGTGCGTGCGTGCGTGCAGGCGTGTGTGTGTGTCTTGGGCGGTACCCCACAGTGGTGGTTTTTCGTACTTGTATGTATGTTAGTTGTGTGTTTGTGTTTGTCTTTCGTACGTAAATATCTGTACTGCTGTGGTTTACGTTGTAGGGTTACTGCGGTTAAGGAATGTGACTTTCCCTTTTGAATATTTCCCGTTGCTCCACTTTCCCTCAACATCCGTCCCTTTTATATTCCCCTTACCCTTTCACGCCTCTTTTTATCCGTATTTTGCATATAATTAAAATGTACTTGTTGGATTTTTGAAGTAACCAGTGTACAATATTTCTCCGTTACAGAATCTTTTTGTTGTGGGCCTACTTTGCGATGCATGGCTCTATGGCTGTGTTTGGGGAACCATGTTTCTGGAAAAGCTACCCTTTCCTACCTTTTATCGTTTACAGTGGTGACTATTCAAAAATTCGCATCATGTCGTAACATGCTATTTATCAAACATTTTTATGTATCAGTCTGGAATCTAGCAGCGTGATTTATACTACAGCAAGAATTGGATGCGTATCACTGAAACCAATTTGCAAATGCTTTAATGAGATTTCATGCGTTTATACCATAAAATAACAACGCTATAGCAGGACAAATGATAACAATATCCGGCTGCATATGAACATGCATCTAGCAAACAACACTATTTCAATGTACTTGAGGAGACTCCCCTAGACGACATTCAGAAAACAACAACATCATTAACCAGATGAAGCAAATCAGTGAAATTAAGGGAAGTGATCATGTTTAATCCAACAAATCTCTTGCCAGTTTTTAAATCGGAAATCCCAATGATCCGTGTCTTGTTTTTAGCACAACGAAAATAAACCTGTCATTGTAATAGAGAATATATGAATAATAAATTTAGTTTTCAGGAGGTTCGAAAAAGAAAGATTAAGCAACAAAAATTGAGAGTAAATCTCCCATCCTATGTAAATTTCCAGTATGTCTCTAAAAGCTATTTTTCTGAATTATTGATTGTAAATTGTGCAGTATATAAATATGTTAACAAATAGTCGAACTGCATTTCGTCTTGAAACTGAATATACATGAATTCGCCGTTGCAATATTATGGTAAAGTCGCATTCAGGGCGTTTCTTTAAACTAACCTCTGCTGAACGGATTGTGCAATTATTGTTATAGAAGTATATAATAAAAACACGGAGTCTTGCGGATACATTCAAATGCCACTATGCCGTTTCGAAAGAAATATTATAAACTTAACATTAAATGCTATTTCTTCAAAATTTCCCTAATCAACATGCTTTTCATAACGTTGTCTGATACTTTGTGTTCATATCACTGATATTGGTACTATGACATTAATAACAGTAGGAATCATAATAATTATAAAGGACTTCGGACACTTTCTATATGAATTTGCCTACTCCAAGAGTGAAAAATAAACCACTGAGAAATAAGTATTTAATTACATATACCATCAAAATACATATTTGAGATTATTTCTTAAAATCAAATTTTTCAATATTTGTTTCATAAAATGGTAATTTTTGCTCTAAATAGAATTACGTACCCTGTTATATACATATAAAAGCTATTTTGCTTTAAACAACATTGTTCCCCCCCCCCCCCCCCCCCCCGTGCATCAAAACCATATTTGGCCAGCATATGTAGATATTAATTATACACATTATCTGTGACTATTGTGTTGATGCAAGGGGTGGAGCAGTACTTTTAAACAAAAAATATAACTACAGGGTGTTCCCAAATGTAAAGTAACCAATACTTTTTATATTCATTTTTAATAATTTGATAGTCACATATTTTTACATCTGTTTGTAACTCAAATACTATACAAATGTTTGAAAGGGCACATATAGGCATGTTATACATGTATAGTAGTGAGAGAAGCAAATACTGTGAATTCATTATTATTCGTTGGGTTAAATTTTCATTGGCTTATCCTGGTTGTTTGTTGCAGTAGATCGGCAAATGTGTGCTGTAAAATACTAGCAACACACCAGGTAATCTTCTGCATGCCCTCCTCGCAACACGCACGCCACTAGCGATGAAGATGTAATTTGTTTTCCATTTTGCTTTTATTATTTTTTTTTTGTATTTTTATTATATTTTTCATTTCTTTATTTCTTCATCTTCTTCTGTGCATTTATATTTATTTCTTTTACACATACTAAATGTCACACGCATTCATTACTTCATGTTCTTCCTACTGTGAAAACTGAATTGAAGATTGTTCTTTGCGGCGGGCTAGGCCTAAACACAAAAAAAAAGAGGCAATATGTGCACAGCAGTTAATCTGATCCTGACTATAGTCTATCCAACAGAAATAACGCTTGGCATTGATATGCCTGTCATGCATAGGTCAAGAACATTAGCTTCTTGGCAGGTCATATCGGTGACGGTTTCACACACAGTGTGATGCCACGAAAGTGATGTGTCAAGTCGCTTTCCATGCAGATGGCATATACAAATACGGCTAGACGAAAAAACGAACTAAACGGTCCAGCCGAGTTTCAGGTGGAATTTTTATGCAGAGACCTGCTTCTACTTTAGTCCTACAGATGACACATTTCGAATATGTTTTGCCCACAACTTCAGCCCTGAATAGACAACATTATCTATAGATGGGTTGTTGTCAGACTTATCCCAATTTAACTTTTTCCGATCCAGCTTCCTGAGGCAAGCCTCAGAAAGAACTGTCATTTCGGATACATTTTTATTACATGTTTAAGCGAAATGAGCCGTGCCATGAGAAAAACAACATAGTGGCTTTGCGACCAGCATGGATCCAGACCAGCCTGAGCATCTGCGCAGTCTGGTGAGGATCCATGCTGTTCGTTTTCAAAGCCTATTAAAAATTAGGCAAACTGTTAGTGAACAGCATGGATCCTGACTAGACTGCGCAGATGCGCAGGCTGATCTGGATCCATGCTGGTCGCAATTGCACTATGTTGGTTTTCTCATGGCGCGGCTCAAATATTATCTGTGCCACTGGTACTTATCCCAAGCAAGAACCCACCCTACGGCCTTGATAAGATTACTGCCTTTTCTTAGTATTAATGTTATACAGCACACAAATATCTGCCATCACTTATAACAGAGCTATACAGACATGTACATGTACTTAAATAACTACCTGAACCACTGTAATAAAAATGACCGGTCACTTATACATGTATACCTATTCACACATGTAATGCATCAATAACTTTACATTAGAACAGTGTATAGATAAATCAAGTACAGGTTGTTTGCAAAAATATCGTTCTCTTTTCATTTATTTATAGGATTTTAATCTTAAAATGTTATTTTTACCTTAAATAAACAGATTTTATCACTTTTTTCGACTGGAATTCATATATTTAAAACTTCCGTAAAGTGATGACATTATATTTTTACGGAAATTAAACATTTTATTTTTTCAAGAAAATATACCCTGGCCTAGATAAAATAAGAAAAACATCTTGATAGGAACAGATACAAATCAGTTTCTGCTGTAATAAATTAACTAATACATTGGTTTATCATTGACTCAAAACGATTTGGGTATTGTTCAAATGCTTAATGAGAAATTTGCATTTAAAATGTAGGCTAGAAGCATATGATAGTGTCCGAAGTCCTTTGAAGTGTTAGTGAAGTTAGAGCATTAAGCATCGAAGGTTTTCTAGCTAGGTATATAGAAGGTATATTATGTAAACTAAATTTTGGAACAGTTACACTTCATTTTGCGTCATACTTTTATGTACAGTGTATATCGTCAAGGATAATCACTAGGTTTAGCTTTTTGAACATTTAAAGTGACATATATTTTTACGATAAAGCATATTTACTGACATGTAGTGTTTAACTGATTGACAACTCTATTATGCCGACAGCAGGGCAATAGTCTGAGGTGGCTGTTATGTGAATCAACAATAAATGGAGCTGTTCAGACGTATTACTTGATATGATTAATTGTTATTGTAACGTAACACACCTATAATGTGGGCATCAATCAAATCTTTTCAGAATTGCATTCGTTTAACTTATTAACCTGCACAATGTGGAGGGAAAAAACGTCAGTCTGATTGTGAGAAAGTGTGCCATGGATTTAGGCAAACAACAGTGCAAAAGTATATCTCTGATATTTGTTATTTGATATAGTATAAAACAATGTTTTTAATATTTTTCAAAATATTTTATATATTCCGTCAGGTGTAAATTTACTTGCGCCATATTGTATCCACGGTTCATTGTATATCTACTGATCATTAACGACGGTGTATCTTTTAGTGTCCTAAAGAAATTCTTAAAGTGACTGTCTTTAGAACCTTAAATCACATTGACCATAACCACAACAAAAAAAAAAAAAACAATGAGGATACAACTTACAACTCTTTTCAAAGACTTTGTCGTTCCTGAAATGTTATAATAATTGTATAAACTTTAAGCTGAGTGAAGTTATCATATAAACATTCATTATCAGTCGTAAATAGAAAAGGTTAGAATTGTACGTACCTGTCCTAATTATGACTTTATCAATGGATTCTTTTCGTAACTTGGGACTGAAATAGATGACCCTATTAGCAAATACCGCGGCGGTAATTTTTCATACTCCCAGATGCACTGCAATCAAACTGTGTAAATGACATTTGCTTTGGTATTCACCTCTTTTTAAAAGCAAATTCTTTAATGTTACATAGTAATTCTTTCATATTTAAAAAAAAATATCTGAAGACCCTTTGGTTTACCATTCCTTTTCATTTCCAAACTTGTGGTCCAATGTTAGACTATTTTTTTTAAAAATGATTAAAATGATGAACGAGGGTATGAGGAGTGTTTTCGTTTCCTGTTATAAAGAGTTTGCGCACTCTCCGTCTCCCTTCCTCTGTTTTAACCCTTCTTCAATTTTTATGCATATTCCCCATTTTTACTTACTGTCCCTTTTTTTCTTCTTCCCCTTTTTTTTATCATAATTCATATAAATAAATTATACTTGCTGATAGATATTTAAAGATACTCGTCTGTTGTATATTTCCACTACAATTTCTTTTAGTGGATGGTACCTCTAAATGTTTGGCTCTGGCTTTGAATGTTGTGCGCCATTCTGCCAAAATGTCTACTCTTTACCATTTTATATATGCATTTCCTTTCATGAGCATATTAGGCATTACGTCTGAATAGGAAACAAATAACAAATACTCATTTTTATTTAAACAAAACGGCCAGGAAATGAAACACACATTTCCGTTGAACGTAAAATCGGGAATTACATTTCATTTGACAAGCCTTTATAAAGAAAATATAGACAGAAAATGATGACATATTTCTCAGGGTATTTTTGTCATTATATTCGTTCCTGTTTAATCTTTTCACATCAAAAAAAGAGAAATTACAATAAACCATTTGGAAATGAAACTACAGTACTGTTAGAAAAATGAAAAAATAAGGTGAAATACATGCAAATGAGTATCATTCTATTGCAATGATTACATGTATTTCGGGACTGTGTGTAGGATTTTTTCTTATTTTTGAAATCGTTGAAAGCTGAACTAAAATATAAATTTGTGTATTTATAGGTTTAATAAGAAAGACGTTGATTTAATGTTTGATTTGCTTCAAAACGTTTTAGCTTTTAGCATCACACTCATTCACTGTGTTAATTATTTTTCACTGTTTCGTGTATGTTAATGCTACTTCTGTTCAGCAGCAAGAACGGATATTATAGTAGCATTATATAATTGCTAAGAAAATAAGTTTTCAGAAAACATTTCCCCTTTTCTCATGCTAGACAGCCAATTGCAATACTTGTAAAATTTTGCCTTTTAGAATTCATTTTTGTAACACAAAATAACCAGCTGCCCAATTTACAAATTATTCTCGTCAGTGGCATTGATTGTTAAACAAGATATTCAAAATATTCTCAGAAGATTGTCTCATTATCGATCTGAGAGATGGAGTTGTCACATACAATTTCAAGGTTGGTATAAAAAAATGTCTTAAACATTCAAACAAATTGTTATCAAATTGACACTCTAGATATCTTATTTCAAATTAAGTTTAAGTGCCGCACAAAGCTATTTTTTTTATACAATTATTTGCTTGAATCTAACAATATACATATCGTTTCTACATGTATCACAGTATATCGAAATGTTTTGTAAATTGGTATGTAAGAGGTTATCTGAAATAAAGCTAGTTTCTAACATATTCATGTATGTAAAAGAAATTTTACGTTTAACTTTATTTTAATGAATATCAAACAATTTAATACATACTTACTTGTATATCTAAAATTTACCTCTAGAAATGATAAAGAAGAACGGAAGCCATGCTTGGGATGTGAATAATTTTCTTTCATGTAGACCTCTTGCGCTTTTAGCTTGCAAAAATCTGACATTATACCTGGTTAAGGTATTTGACCGCAAGATTTATACCTCGGTCATGGTTTATGTATGATAATGTATGATTTTTTTATTGCATTGGACGTTTATATAAGAGTTTCTTCAAGTTTAAATATTTGTTCTCCATTTGAACCCAGGAAAATGTTATAAAAGTCAAGATAATGCGATTGACAGCCACACGTTGTAGTGTTCAGGCCAAAGAAAACAAAGAGTACATACGGTTTCATATAGTATTTATTTCCAGTCTACTTTTTCAGTATAGCTACACTTGTGAATAATTAACATTTGTGCATTACAGCTATTTGGTTTTCGTGACCATGCTTACTGCTAGTGACCACTTATAAACTTAAACTACCCGAGTTAAAAAAGCGGTATTATTCCGAAATTAAGCATTAATGGTTCATGGTGAACATGTGCGAAATTTCAAAACGTTTACATAAAAGTGAATCTGCAGAAGATCGTCTTTAAATACTATATAAAATATAAAAAATACAAATTTATTCTGCAAGTTGTAAATATTGTCATTGCCAAGGTTTCATAGTACCAAAAGTTAGATCACTAGTCCATAATTTCTTTAGAATCTTATTTATATAATTATTCAGTTTAATTATCTATTTTATATTGTGTCGCAAGCCAATTGTTTACAAAAACGCAATAAAGGTATTCACAGATGGACTAGCCTAACATCACTTTATAAAATCTGAAATATAGATATGGATGACAAACATCTGTTTCAAGTTAGGAATCAATAGAAGCTTCCACTTAACAATATTTAACATGTTCGAAAAGGCAGAAACGACAATACAGATTCATAAATAGTTATTAATAGTCTCCCCATACTTGGACTCAGCGTTGTATTTTTTTCCTGTTAGATCATAGAGTATTCTCATTTTTACAAAAATGAAATAAAATTGTGCAATTGGGCTTGAGGTGATTTTGTACATTTTATACCATTCATAAACAGCCCCTGTCACACCGAGTCTGCTAGTTGCTTGTTTGCGTTCTGTGCTTGCAGAGGATCTTTTCACAGATTCTATTTATAGGTATGATAATAAGTACATTTTACATCACATCTTTACATTTTGCTAAGGCAGTAAAGACTGAGCAGATATTGTCTAGACTTTTATGTATTTCAAAAATAATGACAGAAATGTAGAAACGCATACCATTAGCACAATCCAGTACTATTTTGGTTTGTACTTTATGACCGCGATTGTCAGCGGTCTCAAGACGTTTTTTAAGTACAAAATTTTTATATCAATACTTGCACATATTTGTGTTTACGCTGTGTTCTTTTGATTATTGTTACAGGTTTACCGGATTCGCCCGGTACGGAGTTATTGTATATACAATGTCTCTCGGTACTTGGACTCTGTGTTGTTATATTTTCTGGTCCTTTGGGATCTTGGAATACATTCATTTTTGCAAAAAGAAAAATAGAATTCTGTTTAAACAGGTGCTAGGGTCGCGATTTGTGTTGCAAATTTCATTACCTCTCATGCTCAGTCTCAATCAAACCGAGTCTGCTATTATGTTGCTTTACTGCGTTCTTTGCTACAAAAAGATCATAACAGATTTTATTGTAATTATATAGAAACACGGGTTTGGCACCGGTAAAGTCCCCAGTGATGGTTTTGCCACTGGTCTTTCCGATGTGGTACCGAGTTATATATGTGATCAGTCGATATGCTTGTTTAAACATTGACAAGCATTGTATGGGTAGACGCGCTCGTTGCCTGCAGCTTTTCCTGATGCATTTTGTCCTTGTATTGTTTTTTATGGTTAAAATACCGCCAGGAACATCCTTTTTATTGGATGAATCACTTCGAAAAGGTTTCCTGAAATGAGAATGGGCTTTTAGAAATACATAGAAAAGGTAGATATGTAGTAAAACATAAATTATTGCATTAATTTTCTATATAGATGTAGTTCTTTGTACGTCATTCTAAACATGAGAGTCTTCTAATTCCCTTGGGTGTAAGATGAAGTTATCCAGCACCGGTAAAACTACCAGAAACCCCAGCCCGGTATGCAAGAAAATGATTTTATTTCAAATTCTATTACAAACTCCACTGTGACATTATTGTTAAATAGGTCAGTACCGCAGTAGATAACATATTTACAGTTTATCCAAATATTTATCCAGATATTCAAACGAAAAAATATCTAATTCAAAAATAATCTTTTCGATTTGACGTAGATGTCTAAATCGCTTTCCTTTTCTCAAGTTAGCTATAAAGTATGAACGAATATCATAAATGTGCCTATTATCTTATGTCAAATTATTGGTGTAAAAGGTTCCCTTGTCCTAAATTCAGCAATATATCTTTCCCTGCAATAGATAGGTTAGAAAATAAATTTGAAAAATCATAAAAGGCAAATAAACAAAATAACCACAGGATCCGTTTCAGTTTGTCTGGATTTGACAATCGATATGAGAAATAACCGTTTATTCATCATGATTATGATATATTTTGAATTAATTAAATGGCCGTGGATCAATAAATAATGTATTCTTTGTAAAGTGCCGTATTATATATGGTTTATATACATAAAACTAGTTTCTTTATAAAAAAAATGTTCAAATATATACAACCAGATCATGCCCTACAAATAGATAGCAAAACATATTGCAGAGTATAATATGACATAAAATACAATGATTGTAATTACTATTGAAACACTTGATATTTTTAGTAAGGTTGAAGGTTCCATGTACACCACCGTATGAACACATCATTCAAATTTTGATGTCTCTAAACAGTTTTGGGGTACAAATGTGCAAATGTAGTGTTCTTCTTTAACCAGGACTAGGGGACGGAGACGGTAGCATCTCTTCCACAAATGTCCTTGAATATGCTCATTCAAACCAGACCAACAATTTTATTTATTGTCGGCAGCCATGCATTTTGTCTATGAAACTAACCATTCAAATTGATCGCTGATTCAATATTCTTGCATAAAACTACTTTATTCACTAGAGCAGCTCATGTATTAACGGGACACAATTCGTGAACAAACAAGGCAATTCGCGTGCTGTAAAAACATTATTTTTATTTTTGAAATGCATCTGGTACCTGCGTCTTGTTTCTTCCATAATAACCCCTCCTTGTAGCATAAAATGTGTAATCGTATCCATCGAATGTTTTGTAGTTACCAACGCCAAATGCACTGCCAACAATGTTCTTACTCGCTTCTCTCCTTGTTTACTCCGTCAGCGTCGATTAAGTTTTTGTAGTTAACCGTGAATGTTTGATAATCGCGTGTAACGTGTGAGATTGTTTGTTTTTAGGAATCATATTTATGGTTTTGGTAAGTATCAATCGGTACACCTTTTTATCTAATTTCTCGAAGAATTTATTTAAAAAAGTTTGAAAGCCTGCCACTACGTTCGTACTCATCCGTACTCAAAATGTCATTATACTCATCATAACTTGAATGTAAAGTTATTATTCTCGAAATTGTGCTCCTGTTTACCAAATTTATAAGTAATAGGAAAATGTATTGGTAATGGCATGTTTGTAATAACGAGAGATAAAAAATCGTTTAGAAACCTTCAGTACGTGCTTTTGGTGTTGTTGTTCATTTCTGGGCCCTAGTTATGGATACTTAAAACATGTCTACCGTTTCCAAGAACAACAGAATGGTAGAAATTGTAAAATCATCAAATATGAAAACAATACATTTAGTCATCGTGTAATGATTGTTTATGCAAGAATAATGACAATACACGTTTGTGTCGTGTATTAACGTCAGTAGAAGCCCTTGGGATATGTTTAGGTCTCGGTCACAAAAATTCCCGCTGGCTTCTGCATATATTAATGCACAAAACGAACGTGCATTATCCCTACATTGACGTATATCACAAGGTAAGTCTACCAAATCAAAACATATTTTTCTACTGTGAAACAAGTTTCCAGGAATTAGAACTGATTTGTGCACGTGTTTCCATACAGACAGGTATGTCAAATTAATTGGCTAGACCTCTAAGTGGCTGATACATATAGATATTAGATTAGATAATTTGCTATAATAATGGCCGGCGCAAATTAAAAATCCTCAACTATGAACTTTGTGGGTAACGGGATCATTAATTAGGCATGCACTTCGTTATTAATTCTGTTTCAATTATTTAGCCGGTGGACGCCAAAGTATATAAGTATATCCAGATAACAGGTGCAGCATCGGTTAAGGAAGAGTATTTATCATGAACATTTATTAAATTACTAAGCAGGGGAAAACACTTCAATCTCTATATTCCTAAAACTGAGCGAGGTCAGTGTTTCAAGTATAGAGGAACATTAAACTCTTATCGTGATTTATAAAAAAAACCCTTTGATCAATTATAAACATTGGCACATTATTAATGTCAAATTATTATAATACTTATTTATATGCGGTCAATTACAGTTACTAGCAACATATAGTGATAAGATAAGTTAACAACACATGCATGATGATTAAGTCATTGAATATCTGTTGTTATAGAAGCAAATAGATAAAAAAAGATGTTCCATTTGCATTCCAGACAACAACTCTAATTGGGAAATAATATGTTTGGAGAAATTGTGTCCCTGAACTATTAAGCAAAGGATAATCTGACATCAGATTCTCATTGTTCGATTACATTTGACTTGCTAATGATGTGTGAACTGTTCATAGAAGTCCGCAATGGCTTCGATTTCCCCGCTTGATTTACTCAAACAGCAAAGATAAATAGTTACGATTTTATACCTAGAATTAATTTTGTAATTTGGCTATATTTTTGAACAAATATCATACATCAAGGTTTTACTGAATTTTCGACGCGGATTTGTAATGTATGCATAATACATGTTTTAGATTAAATTCAAACAGTAAATATCATACAAGTTAAAGCATAGAAAAAGTTCCTTCTAGGGCACATCTATATAAATATAAAATGATCATCTTGTAAAATTTTGGTTGCAATGTCTGTTTTATACTGCCAAAAATGTCAGGTAAGTATTTATGCTAGTCATTTAACATAAATTGCTAAATCCAACAACAAATTAAATCTGTTACCACTTTCAGTACAGTAAATACGGCAATAAGACACTGACCCGGTCAATCCATTACGATTCGATGCTTGAATTTGTTGCGCATAATTAGAGGGTCGCAATGGGTTTTTTTTTACATATTAACCAATCATTTGAAGGAAACGATAATATTTAGTTGTTTACATTTGAATTTGCTGATATATGTCTATCTGGTCGACTGAATGTACATATGTTATGTTCTTCAAGAATGGAGAAAATAAAAGAATCAATCAATCATTCTCGGGTTTAGTAATATCATGTAATCCATGGAAAGAATAGTTAAACGTCAGAGGTTATTTCTGAGGTCACGGAATTTAATTGGCCAGCTTGTAATTACAACAGCTTCGATATCAGTAGCTTAGTCAAGTGTGACTTACCGAATTAAAATATTCCTTCTCAAGAGAAGGAACAATAATGGAAACAGTTACAAAATTACAGGGACGTTGTACGCTAAGTGCTAAATAATTTAACACAAATGCTACATAAAGACATTCCTGTGACGTAGCGTCAATCTTTCTCTGGACTGAGAGCTTTTTCATATGAAACGATTCTGAGATAATCATCGTTTATCAGTCGTCATAAATCTTTGTATTCATTATTTAATGATCGGCACCGGTATTTCCGTCATACACTATCAGTCATGATCATAATCACAGATCTGAAACAATAATGAATTTCTTTTATTGTAGAAACTATACATATTAACACTTATTCTAATATGACTATCAATGCTTTAATCATCACAACGATGTTATGTTGACGTCACGTCAACGTGATATTTAGCGCCATGTACGCATCAAGAAATAGCGCTTTCAAATTTCATGAAATATTTTACTTAATAACATGTTTTAAACGAAATGTCACATTGCATAAATGTTTTGATTAATTCATACACATACTGAATTAGTTATTCGCTTTGCTGAATAATTCGCAATAATTTTCGCTCGAACTGAATTCTGCCGCAAGACGTATTACCTTTTCCGGTCCTAGCGTGTTTTAACAAATACTTACTATTGGCGCCATGCTTTCGCGAAGAAACATTTCCATCATATTTGATATAAATTTTACAATAAAGAACATATTAGAATCGAAATAATTTATAGCAAAACAGTGCTTTATCACTATTTATAGACTCGGGCGGTTATACGTCGTCCGAAATAATTCCACTCGGGTTGCGATATTATATTGACGTCACGTCGACGTGATATTTAGCGCCATGTACGCATGAAAAAATAGCGCTTTCAATTTTGACCAAATATTTCACTTAAAAATTGTTTAAAACAAAATGTCACATAGCAGATAGCATAACTGTCTTATTAAATTAATTTACACTTTCAAGGAGTTGGTGATTAGCTGTGCATAATAATTCGCCATCAATTGCGCCCTAATGGAATTAAAAGCACGAGACGGACAGAAAACAATTTGAAAATAGATGCACCACCCTGGAACGGTCAGCAACCTATAAAAAGGAAACTGTAGGGTTTAAACGCGTTTAGGGCATGTCAACCTCGCACTACCCTATTTTCTACCAGTTAGACAAGACAGTGTAAATACAATCACTCACTCTCCGCCGAGAAAGGCTTTAACATTAGTGACAAAATACCAGATCATATACAGTAAAACATAAAAATAGGGTCAATCTAAAATATAATTACACCAATGTACGCAACGACTTGTCTGAAGGCAGAGCACCAAGAGTCTAACTTTTAAGGGCACGACTAAGCAAGCTGCAAGACAAAATTCCAATCCTTACGTCCGAATCAAAGAGTTTCACACTTTATTAGTCATCGAAAGGTATTTAGGAATTATTCATATGTGTTTGATTTACCCTTTAGAAACTGCATAGTTTAAACATTTTATTTCAGTAATATATGAAACATTTACAGAACATTAATTAAGGAATTGGTCAGAAAGCTATATCAGCTTACGGTTGTCCTCTCCTTCATATAATTTTGTCAGCTTACTTACGGTAAAAATTAACTTTTAACAAGCCGATAATAAAATGAAATACCAGTAGGTATTTTATAGTACAGATAATACAGTTTTGCTTGTATCAAAATGTCACAATAGAAGCACTTTTGTAATACAGAACAGATAGGATTCGTAAAGGTGCAGTTAAATTGATCTCTAATTTCTATGACTTTAGATTTACATGTCTTCACACTGCTCAACAAAAACATTCAGACATGACTATGTATGCAGATTTTAATGTTATACACAACAATGCCAAACAAAAGTACTGACATAGTACAATGCATAATTAAATTGAAAAAAAGAAAATAATTATTTTGGCCGTTTGAAAAAAACTAATGACAAAATTTGACAGCTTGGAGATGACTCGTAACCTTGTTATTTCTGCCTTCCAGTTCAAATTTCTTTAAAATGCCGATCTATATTGTAATGTACATATCCTTCTACCCAGGTGACTACTCGTGCCAGAAATAATGTTGGAAGAGGCAATTGGGGGTCTTCCTCCAATATCAAAAGATGGAAACTCGCAAATTGACCTATGATCGTGTCGGCGCGACGTTTAGCCCAGTAAAAGAGTAAAAACAAAAAAAGTAAAATATAACCAAGTCACTTAAGAATCGCTATAGTTCCAACCACCTAACACTGATATGGACCATTCACAAAATTGCATTTAGCCAATAATATTCTCTTTTTTTTTCAAATATATAATTTGAGGATGTATCTAATGTGCGCATACATTTGTAACAAAAATTTGATATGTGTTTACAAAAATTCTAAAATAGTCCATTGGTGACGAGTATTTAGACACACACACATATATATATATATATATTTCTTTCTTACTCCAGTCCTTTTGTAGAACAAGCTTTTTGCACTGTGTGACAGCAAAATAATTGATTTTACTGTTGCTCGCAAGTTTATTATCTTTTAATTTGTCTGTATGACAGAAAGCAATTTGTAAAGACACAACTAATTAGGAAACACAAAACATCAAGGAAACTGCTGGAATAAAACTAATGAGATCGATAGGCATTTTGTTACATTTTACAAGCCCTAATTTACCTTAAATAAGTAATCAGTTTTAGGAGAACAAACAACAACATAAACATAAATGGACTTCTGCTTGAATAGCGGAATGACAATTGTTTCGTAGTAATAAAGCATTTAACACATTTTCCAAAAGCCAATAGTCTATTTATTGCCATAGCTAAACCCATTTTCTGAGAAATAATGTGATCTTTTTATTGGTATGCTGAAAACACTTTATAGATAAAGAACTGGTGTTTCATTGAAAAATTTCGCTTTTGCAAACTAGAGTTACTTCAAATAGGGTATGCAAATGCACCCTCAGTTGATGTACTGCCGCTCTCTTTCAACAACATGAAAACGTGGCATACGCTAAATGCATGTAGAAACTCCGACCTGCTACAAGCCAGATGAGACGGCACTACAACAGCGAATTTATATATAATTTAACTATAACACAAAGGTAAGTTTTACAAAAATGATTATCATGGTTTTCGATACATGTACAAAATTGTCGCAAGCAAAAACGAAACAATCTGTTTTTCTCTTCTAACAAGTCTTGTTTCGATTGCCAGTTAAACAGTTTTAGTCTAGTCCGATTTTGCAGATATATGCTTATTTAAGAAGTTACGAGCATTTTGTTAGTATTTGGTCCAACATACTTTTTTAACATATTTTGGGTATGCTGAATCCAAAAATATATGTTGGCCATCTGGCAAATGCCTCTGAAAGGGTTAAAAATAGGGGCAAAAATGACCACTGTTTTTACAATTTTTATTTCCATTGATATTATTTTATGATACAAATGTTTATCTTTAGATATGTTTGAAAATATTGTTTCATATTTTAGTATAATTGAGTTAATATTTATCAGTAAACTATTTTACAAGTTAAAAATTTGTACTTCAGGGGCTCAAAAAGGGGAATTTGAAGACATTTTAATTTTTTAGAAATATTCAACGTCATTCATAGAATAGAAAAAAAAATGAGAATAAGTATAAGATTAAAAGATTAAAAGCTTCTGCTGGAATTTTGTCAAAAAGAAAATAATACTTTTGATGAAATGCATTTTTTAGAAAAATCATTTAAGACAAAAATAATGGAGAAATTAAAACTTTTAAAAATTAACATAACATTGTCTTTAATAGAGAAAAAAATAACATGTATAACATTATGTAATCCTTGTAAGATTTTATTGAACAATAAACTTTTTAATACCTAAGCATCATAATAATTGGTGAAAATTAAGTGTGACAGGGATTAAGATTATGGCTAATGTGAACTTAATTTATATAAACAATTACAATAATGATCTGAGTCTGATCATGTTATTGTAAAGTCCTTATCTAAACACTCTGGAATGCTTTACCTGTTAATTAATCCACATTAATTCTGACAAGGACACACTCTTTTGTGGTCATTACGGTTTTAGAGGTGTCAAGAATACTTCATGGAATCACTGCGTTTTGCAGGATAGTTTGCAGGTAGGAAAAATTTATATGTATTTTTTTCTATAAAATTTTAGAAATGCTTTGTTTCATATACATCGTTAAATTTTAATATTTGGTGAAATTGCATTTATTTTAACTTTTAATATTTGTGATACGTTTAGTAAAAAGTATCTGTTAAAGCTAGCTTTATATACAAGCAAGAGCCCTTGATATGGCATTCCATCTATTTCGGAATAATGCAGATACTCGTCCAACCTGGTCATCTTTCAACCAGTCTATCTGTAGAACTGACTCAAATATGACAAAAGTTGGATACATGCCGATTATACAAGCACCAGCCCATGATATCGACACATTAAACACTGTTGTTCAGAAGTGTATGCATATATCAGAAAGGCTGGGGCAGTCACATACAGTTATAACTGTAGACCAGGCTCTTTACTTTAAGCTAATGGATTTGAAATGGGCAGTGCCTGCATACAGGGACAAGCTTATACCTAGAATGGGTGGTTTGCATATATCAATGAACTATCTGAAAGTAATAGGTGACCGTATGAAAGGGTCAGGTTTACATGAAATATGGGTTGAATCCAATGTTCTGGGTCCTATAGCCGCATATCAGGTCTTGGCAGAAAAGCACTACAACAGAGGAATGGTGGCTCACAAGATAACAACACAGGCTCTCTGGACATTGTTTCTTCCACAATTACTGAATTACATTGAAGAAAGAGACATTAACTTGCATGGGAAATTAATGGAAGTGAAGTATTCTGGGAGCGTAGAAAAGCTTGTAGCTGAATTGCAAAATGACAACTTCAGAAGCCACCTTGACGATTTTGTAAAGAATGATCAAAATCCTAACTTCCAGTTTTGGTGGGCATACCTGGAAATGGTTTCAGTGCTTCTGATGTTCACGCGAGCTGTAAGGGATGGTCTTTGGGATCTATACCTATATGCGTTTCGGTGCATGCTCCCTTTATTTCATAGGTATGATCATACGAATTATGCACGTTGGGGAACTGTCTATCTGGCAGATGCACATCAGCTTCCTCAAGAAGTGTTGCAAGAGTTCAGAAATGGCAACTTTGTTGTTAAGAGGTCAAACTCAAAATTCAATCAGGTGAATCCTGATCAAAGTCAAGAATGGCTGAATTCAACTGGGAAGAAAGGTGAAGGAATAATTGGTATATCAAGAACCCCTACAGCTTTGACTAGATGGTCTTTATCGTACAACCTGAAGTCTCATATAAGCCTTCTTACCAAGTGTATGTAAAAAGTCAATGACGAAGACATACTTGTGCATAAGGAAAAATCAAAGAGCAGGCAAGCTGTGGACCAGCAAGCTGAAGAAGCAGTTCTAAATGTATTACAAAGATATAATGTGGCTGATCCACATCTGCAAGGTGAAAGTTTGCTGAATGTAGCAACTAAAGACATAGTAACTGATACCATAGAAAAGTCTCTACTGTCTGCCCTGCAATTTGGCCAGGAAAAACTTGATTGTTTTGTAAGAGAGAGACTACAGTTTGAAAACAGTGATAATGTATCAAAAGTTCAGCTACGTGATACAGTCAAAAAGAATAATCCATCTACATTTGCTTCTTTGTACATCAGTGATAAAGCATCGAAGTCAACAGTTGAAAAGGGCAAAATATTAAGAGCAGATCAAAATACACTACATCGTTTAGTGACAGCATATAAGGCAGGCAGAGATGTTAATATGGAGGAAATACTAAAACATGAACTGTTGCCAGTTCCAGTTTCCATTTCCGAAACCAATGGAACTCTCAAAACGGGCAAACAATCCATATTGCTGGATGAGCTTGTCAAGGATATTGAGATGAGTGACCGAATAAACATACAAGGAAAGTCTGCATATATTGTCGATGGCCAAGCTTTAGTACAAAGTCTGAAAATAGAAGGAGAAACAACATTTGGTCAGTATGCTGATTTATTTGTTGCTGCAGTTTTAAACAAAGGAAAAAAGTATGAAAGAATAGATGTAGTGTTTGACCGATATAGGCATCACTCAATAAAATCAAACACCAGGAAACAACGCACAAGGACATATCAACCAGTGAGGAGAGTAATTGAAAGTAGGGATGTACCGTTACCAAAAGTCTGGAGTAACTTTTTAGCACTTCCTGCAAATAAAATTGACCTGGCTAGATTTTTATCAGAGGAGCTGATCATGCAAGCCCCTACTGAAAAGACATTGGTTGTTGGTGGTGGCTTTCAGGAAGAAGACATTGTTGAAAGCAATGTCAGTGACCTAAATTTGGATGAATTAAAGGCTAAACATGAGGAAGCTGACACAAGAATCATTCTTCATGCTGTTCACTGCAGTAAAACGATCAAGTTTCAACACTGTTGTTGTTTCTGCCAGAGACACTGATGTGTTTTTGCTCTTACTGTGCCATCTGCAGGAAATAAATGCAACAGTATGGATGATGGATGGAACAGCAAAAAAACGAAAATACATTCAAGTCAACACAGTGTTAGATAAATTATCAATAACAGAAGAGTTACGTAGAAATTTACTTGCCTTCCATGCACTCATTGGCTGTGACACAACATCGTATGTGTGTGGAATCTCTAAAAGATCTGCATTTAAGGTCATTATAGGCAATGTAAAACTGATAGAATGTCTCGGATATGGACAACTGTCTGATGAAGTAATGAAAAACTGTGAATATTTTATTTGCAAGATGTGTGGCCAAGATACTGTTAGTACTGACAGTGCTCGAAATGTTATGTTTGGCAGGTCTACAAGTCCTGAACACATGCCCCCAACCAGTGATGCTTGCTCATTTCACATTAAAAGAGCTCATTATCAAGCTCTGGTATGGAACCAAGCAACTGTTCCTAATCCAGATCTGCCTGCACCTACTGACACGGGATGGTAGGTGGCAGATGACACACTTAAGCCAGTTCTTCTTACCTGTGATCCGATTCCTCAAGCATGTATGGAGTTCATTGCTTTCAAGTGTGCATCTGGATGTAGGACTCTCAGATGTAGATGTAAAAAGACTGGGCTTTTATGCACAGATATATGTTAATGCGATAAAAGCATTACCAGCTGTATGAACTCGAGGCAGTAAATTAACATATGAAATGGGACTGTGAACGCATACCTTAAGGTTCAAATATTTCAATCTATATGATTTTGAAATAATTATATGATAAACAGTTAAACTGTAAACTGATTCAAAACATTAAAAAATTAGTGTACTGTATCAAAATAGCTTTGCAAATATAACCAATTTGAGTTGAATAATATAAAAATAATCAAGTTAAAAGTTTTTTTTTAAGCTTTTTTTTCTCGAACAGAGCACACATTTGGATTAAAAAGTATTTATTTTTGAACAAGAGTGTTGTTTCTTTCATTTGTTACTATGTTACACATCACTTTGATAAAGAGACCCACATATTTCTGGATAATTGTAATAATATTACCCATTTCTATTAGAAATATCATAATTTGGCGGCCATTTTGTTTTCCGCCATTTTAACCTAAAAAAATCATTTGTCAGCTGGCCAATATAAATTTTTGAATTCAGCATACCCAAATTATACTAAAAAAGTATATGGGACCAAATACTAACAAAGAAACCCACATATTTCTGGATAATTGTAATAATATTACCCATTTCTATTAGAAATATCATAATTTGGCGGCCATTTTGTTTTCCGCCATTTTGACCTATAAAAAATCATTTGTCAGATGGCCAACATATATTTTTGAATTCAGCATACCCAAATTATACTAAAAAAGTATATGGGACTAAATACTAACAAAATGCCTGTACCTCTCACATTTATTGAAATTTGGACTAGACTATTTTAAAAAATGTCAAGCTATGCATATTCCTATTCTCCGATAAACAACGACTGGCGCGCGGAACAGTAAGTGAGCAATATGTCGTAAATTATGACATGACATTGCGTCATGACGCGATCCATTACTACTAGGATCAGCTAAGTCCAGCATAATATTCTTCAAAATATTTTAATGAAGATAACGAACGAAAACAATCATGGTTTTATTGAGGTTTATTGTGTAATTTACCACGGTTTCACAGGAAATTTGCCCCCGGCTAACGTCAAAGGGGTTTATTTTCTGTGCATTTCAACTCTGAATCGTGTTAGATAAGGCGAACAACCATATGAAGACGGGATAATTTAATTAAATGTAACATGCATTACATGACAATTTGCATTAAATTGTTGCAAATCTTGACGCCAAATCACCAATTATCCTCTTATGTATTTAATTGACCTGGATTGGTACATGTATTAATCCTACGCCTGTAAAGATACTTTCTTAATGGAAGAGATACGGTGAGCTGTTTCATAACGTGTTATTCGCTTTATTACCTGCGGCCTGGATGATTTCACGTGACTTTTTACTGATATGCGATTGGCTTATCGCATTTATGGAACGCCGTTTTTGCAATATAGCTGGCAGTCTATATATATATTTATATATATATATATAGAGAGAGAGAGAGAGAGAGAGAGAAATGTTTGTGACCTGAATTTCTCATTCATTATTTCATATAATTTATTCAACCTTTCAGCAATGATCAATATTGATACGTAGTTGTACATAAGGGATTTCTTTTAAATTGCTCTTACATTCCTGGATTATGGTCCTGTGTTGTCTTGCTCTATATGTCAACGAAGTCCAGGTGAAGGCATGAATCACATTTGTGATAGCTCTAGTAAAGTATTTCAAAAGTCAAGGAATGTGACCAGTTGAGCTAAACGTTATGTTTTACATGAAAGGGAAATATACTAGTAGTTATTTTTGCTCAAAACAATACATTTCAGAATTAAGAAATACATATTTCATAAATCTACTTGTATATCATGTAGAATGCAGTAATATTTCCTACATTAAAGCGTAATGGTATAACAAAACAAAATCAAGCACGTTATTCACTCATAAGTTACTTTTTACCCTGAATCAAACATACATCCATAACAATTTCTGATCCGTATAACTCCTGGGCGCAGGAAATCTTTCGACTTGTACGTATTTGTAAAGGAATAAAAAATACCGAAAGACACAGGGAATTGCCTTCTACATTCTATCTGCACAAAATGATTGATAAGCTTCTGAAACAATTGAATAAATCTGAACTGTTCACCGTTAGAAAATCACATGTGAGACAGACACAAATTACATTCCTATATACCATTGGGGAATTTAAAATTGCTGCTTTGCCTGTATGTCAGTATGCCCAGTGTAATACTATTCAAATAAATTGTTACGACATTTGCAATAATTTTTAAATTGATATCATTATGAACTGAACTTGATTTCTTAGAGTATACTTGAAACATATTAAGAGGTGTCGCCTCGTAAATTATTACAAAATGTTGTGTATCTCGTATTCTTATGCAATATTTGTCGAGATTAATCATTATTAATTGTCGAAGGATGTGGATCAAAAATACCAAAACTTGGAAGTGAACCGCTGAAATCACTGGACACACAATGGCAGGTAAAGGGATTATGACTGCTTGAAATTCTGCGAAATGCGCAGTACTGATGAAATGCCTTCTCCGATAACTAGTATAATTATTTGTAAGTTATCTGGCCAATATTTACAGACCTGCATCATTATGACCGGAATATGCATATATTACACCATATCTGGTTAGGGACGGAGTTTTGACATGTTTGAAGTTTACAAAATGCTGCATTTTGATATCCCGATATTTTTCTGTAACAGTTTTCATTTGCTCGTGTTTCTAATGGACAATTCCAGTTTTTGTCGATCACTTTCATCTACCTCCTACCTCTTTTGTTATTTATTATAGTCTCTTCACTGTACAGTACATCAATATACAACATAGGTTAAAGAAACAATAATACAATGTACAATGTCATTCATATATGAATTATAAGAGACTGAGATAAAATTGATTTCTACTATAAAAAGCCAGACAAAAGTTTTTAAAAAACATATTCATATTTACTTTTACTAGTATTACCACTAATTAAAATTCTATATTAACTATCTAAAATCTAGGAATTAGACATATCACTACTAAGACAGTGCCATTTAAAAGTTTAAAACAGTCTATTTATAATGAAAAGGAGATAAAACAATTGTTTACAGACTGTCCTAAATATCTACATTGGTACATATAAGACATATTGTTATTCTATTCATACCATGGTCAAGTGCTCACAAGCGGTATCACAAACAAAACGCATGTGGTCTATTGTGTAAACTAGGTCAATCGTATTTGACAGTCTGTTTTATGTAAACATTAATGATTGGTCATTCTTTTAATGAACTCATCCATATAAATTGCTTTTAAATGTACGACAGCATTCAGATGGCATAGCATTTGTTTCACATTTACATGTCAGGATATGATGTACGAAGCCAGGAAAAACATACATTTCTAAGATTGATCTCCCTGTAATTAGATGAATATTATAACTGGAACAGCCATTGGTTTAGGTCTGTCAGAAACAGCTGCTTAAAACAAAAACAAAACAAAAAAAACCAAAAAAAACAAAAACAAGCGAACATCATGTCAAGTTTTCGAAGACGTTTAAAATTCTGTTACCACACTAAGTTCAGTTACCCTAGTAATGTCCAAAGAATTAATCGTTACACACGTATTGCGATCTGAATGGTATTTATCTTGAATACGTCTTCTAAACTCGTAGAAATGGCTCGATTTAATGTCAGGTGTTCTAAAGTTTCGTCTGTTGTTAGCAAAATAAAAATATTCTGACTATGTGTGCGTGTTCGGGTTTAACGTCTTTTTCAACAATTTTGCAGTCATATAAACTACGGTGTCTACTTGTAGCAGTGAGCACAATGCCCAACTTTATAGTGCTGCCTCACTGGAATTTACGCCGTAGACACGTGGCATGATACCCCACCAAGTCACATTATACTGACACAGGGCTGACCAGTCCTAGCACTATCCTCTTAATGCTGAGCGTAAAGCGAGGAAGCTACTAGTACCACTTTTTACGTCTTTGGTATGACGCGGCCGGGGATCGAACCCAAGACCTCCCGCACTCGAAGCGGACGCTCTACCACTAGGCTATTGAGGCGGTTAAATATTCTGACTAAATGGAAGTGAATACACTAGCTGATTATCTCTGAAATAAATGTATATTATCTGTGATATGTACAAAACACGTGAATATTCAAAAAGGCAAAAAACTCTGAAATGAATGTATAACGGTTTGGATAATTTACTCTCTTTGGATCTTTGCGTTTTGGACCTACCTTTTTAATTTGTAATATTTGTTTCTAACTCATGTTTTCATAGTTTGCATTGTAAACATAATCGGTTAGCGGTACATGTTAAAATATAGCTTTCGACAAACGAAGCATGGCAATCAATCACTTGTAAGATTTTATATAAATTTATGTGCTTATAAAATGGAGATGTATACTTTCAAAGAAATATTCATTTGTTGATCAATACGATAGTGTATTTAAGGTACTTCCGCAAATTGAAATTAGAAATTCATGTGAAAAATCAGATTACTCGAAACAGCTTTCGAAATGCAAGGACACAAAACATATATGA
The DNA here is from genome assembly GCF_021730395.1 of Mercenaria mercenaria. Taxonomy (NCBI): domain Eukaryota; kingdom Metazoa; phylum Mollusca; class Bivalvia; order Venerida; family Veneridae; genus Mercenaria; species Mercenaria mercenaria. Next base: position 67,164,496 of record NC_069376.1, on the reverse strand, counting down.
TAAAAGTTGAAATGATATATCTGTAGGTAAACTTGCAAGCATGAAAGCTACGCTGAATCCTTTCTCAACAGTGCTTTGGAAGAAAATGAGTGAAAATTTTTGGTGCAAAATTTTGATATCGTATGCAATCTAAACTGCTATAAAATATTTATTTTCAAATCAAAGAAATGCCAAAATAGTGCATACGAGCGTTACTTTTTCAAGAAAATGTCATTAAACTTTCTAATGCGCAAAACACGTGCACAGTTTTTCTAAAATATTTCGCCGCCATGTTTATTTCAAGGAATTAAATATATGATTGTTCTTTTATATCAGATTTCCTTACTGAAATATGTTTGTGTCCTTATTCATGGTTAGAGATATCCATTAAGTATAGTTTTGCACTGTCCGATCCCCTTTATCTGTTACCGATCCTTTTCATTTAAAGAAGAAACGCAATGTGTAATGATTGTTTTTCGCTTTGCACACCTCTCTTGGACAAGAAAGCCGTTTCACTTAAAATTTGTAAGCATCCGCTGGCAAAATATTATCGAAAGATCGGAACTTTTTCTAAAATAAAGTTCAATTTCAATCATTTCAAAAACTGAAAATTTTGCACATTGTGTTGAAGATATAGATAAAACAAAAATCCCAAAAATAAACCATTTTAAAACTTTTCCGGGAACTATACGTTTCAGCCGAACAACGCATTTCAAGATGACACAAAACTGTTTTGTCTTTGTAAACAATGTCAAAGTTCACCTGAGGGTAATTGATGAAAAAGTAAAAATGCTTACTTGTTTCAGTTTTACCGCCTGTAGAAAACAATGAACTTTCAACTTTTAATGCATATATGTTCTATAACTATTCCAATATCAAAAACCGTCCGATCTTTTCCGTGAGAAAGAAAACGAAGCAATTTTAACTATTTGTTTACACTCCAACCATGTGAAATTAATGACATATACTATCACGAAACTCCCGTGCATTTTGAACCTCGTGTTGAATAAACTGAATTTACTTTAAATTATGGTGTCTCAGTTGAGCCAGTTATTTGTTAATTTCAGAGAACTTACATTAAAGAAGTGTTTATGAGATTATGCATGTGTACGAATATTTCAATATTTTAAGACAAAATTTGCACTCGGCAAATAGCATATTATTTTCAGGTGTATACTGGACAATGATCCCAATGTTCGTAATTTTCAGATGAACTCGTGATCCTTGGTTTCGTAGACAGTCTAAGTACCACAGTAATGCAACGTCAGTGTACATTTCTATGCCGGAATTGCAATACACATTTATTATCAGTTTCAATCTATGAAAGTGGGAAAAATATTATTCTTTAACGAAGAACCAAGATACAAAAAGTTACTTTTGAGATATTTCTGATTTTAATCATCAGGTTTTCGCGAGAAAAGTTCAACTGATTGCATTTTGTTTGTTTCGTAGTTATCTACAACTCCTAACATATGTGGCTGTACATTTTTTCTGCGATTTATTCTTACTGTGTTTTAAAAACATCCTGCATAAATTCTCATATTGTATAAAAGATCGATACATCAAAATTGGTTAGTTTACGACGCATGAAACATCTAATAAGGAATCACTATACGCATCTAACTTGTCCCGGACCAGTATGTGGAAATACTATGGCCCAATGTTTCAAGATTGTCTAAAAGTATTTGCATATATCGTGATAAAGCAAATATTTCGATTGTTTATATAATTTATAAATATACAATTACGTATGTTTGACAAATTTCGGTAGTAACCGCAGAAAGTCTCCACCAAATTCTCCGTGAGATAAGCAGCGGGTAAGTACATCAATTCCAGTGTAATAAATTAAACCTTTCTTAAACTTGCACAATCCTTGAAACGAATTTGAGATCGTTGCCAAATCTTTGAGACTTGTCTTACAATTTTAGGCAGTTTGGTACACCATACATAGAAAAAAGCCTTGTCCGCACATTGCACTACTTTTATGTATGCTCAAAATAGCAACATGTACAAATGTATTTTCGTTTTAATACATGCAGTGGTCAGATTTGGAAAAAAAATGTAATATGTTAAGGTCTATTCAGTAAGACAATTCTCCTTTGCATTAATTTAAACTTTGAACTAACTTTTGCAATTCTTGAATTTTTAATAAAGTATTTGGAAAGGATTTATAAATGTAACCAAAAATTTGGAAAAATACAGGTAAAATATCGGCTTTGTTTATTTTCAAAATTAAGTATTACTTTTTATACAGATACTTTTAGTTCAGGTCTTGCAAACTGAGCTGTTTTTGTGCTATGGAACAGCTGCATTTGAAAGTTTTGGTTAACTATATTTTCACACCGCAAATGAAGGTCACTCTAAATTCAAGATGGCGAAAGTACCGTAATCAAACCAACGTTACTACTGTTTGACAGACAGTCTTTTTAAGATTGTTTGAAATGGATACAAGATGATCGGAAGAAGTGTATTAAAATTAAGGATGAGAATTAGGCCTTGAGAAGCAAAACTCAAACAACACCAAATCATAGAAAGAAAGACTTGTTTGACATGAAAATTGAACAGCATGTAAAACATATTTATTACTTTACGAAACAAGTGTCAGTATACTGATATAAACATTGAATTCCGGAAAAGGACTGCCTAAAGGGGCTCCACTTCCGGACAGTTAAACGCCTGTTTGCAAAATATGCTTTAAAGCGTACATTAACAAAGGTACCCCACCCGCTTTTTTTCTAATTGGAAATAATTTTTTATTTGACAAGCTTTTAATTATTCCTTCAATACAAAATAAAATGACGATAAACTAATTCCAGACCTGCCAGCAATGTCCCCAGCATATATTCCAGGTCAAATTTGGCAGTGCATCTAGCATGACTCGAATCCAATGCCTTGAGTCATAGAGAAAAGATGAATTCTAGTTACTTTTGCATTTGGTCCAATAGTTCCTCCAAGATCACAGTTTGGATTTATTTGTTCGAACCTTTGAACAGCCGGTTAAGCTATCGGTTGGTTAACTTTTAAGGCTATATGTCGTCATTTTAGAAGAATTTGAAAACCAAATCTTTGAGTTAAGGACTGCCTTTATAGTGAAATAAAAAATTCCCATCAAGACAAATATTTTGAATCAAGATCTAACCAGCAGATAGGTTAACAGCCGGTTAAAGATTCAAACAACTAGGCTATAATTGCCCAACAGTTGCTAAAGGCTGTATAGTACAGCAGCTGTGTCATAGAATTCTTCATAAAAAGTAATAAAAGTAGTCATACAATAATCTGAAAGTCTTGAGAAAGGTTTGCTGTTACTACCATATTGTCACATTACAAAAGTCTGTATTGATCTTTCGGTTCCGACTCTTTCGATTAATCGAATCGGAGAGAGATCAGAATCGGACCGATTAATCGATTCTGCTTCAGCTGTCCGATTCTCATCACTAATGCTGAGGCTAGATTTAGTGTTATATACATTGACGCACACCTCACTCGTAATGTATAAGCACTAGCCTAATGAAACATCTCCGCTGAGTGATATATGTAAAGAGGATAGCTGCTACAAAGCAAAAATAAAAGAGTTATGAAGCATGCTCATTGCATATTAGATCAGTAAAAGTGTGTGAAGTTTTATTTCTTTCCAACTAGTTGTAACTGAGATATCGGCGTACAATGTACATACAAAAAACGTTACAAATCGAAAACAGGCAGCGAGGTAGAGCTACGGCACATTGCGTTACATTCCACATCATTACAGCGAACAACTGTGTTTCGTCTCAATACAAAATATTATCAAATCAGTGCGATTATGCTTACGGAAGGATGTGTGCAATATCCTTGCGTATTCTTCAAACTCCTTTTGGAACTGCAAAAAACTAATCTGCACTGGCCGTCTGCTTTTATACTGAGGGTGGAGACGACGAACAACGTTTTTAATAGGGCCTATTTCTATTTCCTTTACCTGTCACTGTTCCTTAAACGCAAGTGACAAATGAGGTAGACAAATGAACTTTCAAAGAATTTGTTTTAGATCATATCATCTTAGAGACGGAAGTCTGGCTTGTAGTCAAACCTATGGTTTCGAAAACAAATGGCTTGAATAACGAACCAATTAGGCACTCAAACGTACTTGCAGCCCATGATATAAAAGTTATTTTGACCTATCTATGAGGATGTATAATGCTTCATTTATAAATGTTCCCGGAAATAAATGCTTTATCATATGTTACACATTCTCGCGCATCAGTAACAAAAAATAATTTGTTACAATACTGTTTCTTGAAAAGTTTATAAACATAATTTCCTTTTAGCTTAGATATTTAGTTTTATAACTTTTAGTTTGTTTCTTTCCTTAGCTGTTATTCTTTGTGATATATGCCGTTTTGTATCAACTGGCTGTCACTAGATTTTATGCCATCCATATACAAGGGCACTCTGCTATGCTATGCTATCCAAACCGTTAGCTGTTTCTCGATTACTTGTATGTAAACCGTTACATACTTGATAGACGTGGTTGATTTTATGGTGTATTTTGTTGCAAAAATACTAAATTTTCTGTTAAGAGGTTATGACTACATACGCAAAATTGCTTCTTTTTTGTTCTTAACATTTGTTACTGATGATACAATTGCAAGAATTTTGATAACATAATTTTAAAGTTTTCGTTTACTTCTAGATTGCCATTATCTGCACGTTGTTAATACTTAATGATTTCAACGGGATCCAAGTAAATCCTGGTCCGATAAACAATGAGAACTGTTTGTCGGTCTTTCATAAAAATATTAGAAGTATCAGAAACAAACTTGATTTTGTAAGAGACAACTGGTTAGATTTTGATTTGCTCTGCTTTACCGAAACTCATTTAGATATTTTAGCTGACATAGAAATTTTGAAGTTAGACAACTATAGTGAGCCTTATCGCAAAGATAATACCAGTCATTCAGGAGGCCTTTTATTATATGTCACAGAACATCTTATATCTAGTAGAATTTTTGATCTCGAAATAAATCTACCTGAATCATTGTGGGTTAAAGTTAAATGTCGAAATGAAATATATTTACTTGCTACAGTTTACAGACCGCCTAGTGCTACTGTCGATTTTTGGGAGAGGCTTAATATTTCTGTTTCTATTTCCGACAACTCTCTCTCTCTCTCTCTCTCTCTCTCTCGCTCTCTCTCCATCAATTAATTACAAATTATTTCAATATTAATAACACAATTTCGCATATTTATTTCGTTTTCTCCGTCTAGTTACATTATGTTATTTCTATTGGGAAGGGCCGTTTACTGATGTTGTGAGAACTTGTGGCCCGACCCATTTGCTTATTTTCTTAGCTGTACATGTACATTTTTTGATGTTTGTTATTATAAATGTAAATATTAATAAGCAATAAAATATGATTAAACTATTTCAACGGGAATACTTTGATCATTTAATAACCCGTAAGTTGGAGCTTAGAATAATGAGACAAAAGGGATAATTTTTTATGTAAGATATTATGCTACATGGTAGAAATCAGCAGAACTTACGCGATGCTTTTGCCTTTTTGCTCGAGGGTGGCCATATTTGAAAGATCCAAACACACGGCTACCGGTGTAGTTACCATACATTGGAAATACTTCAGTGGAATTTTCGGTTATAACAGTACCGTCAAAACGTTCAGCTGTCTGCGCAATTGCTGCAGCCTGAGGTAAATATCTTCGGTCATCCTCGGTATTAACTGTTAAAAAACTGTTAAAAACTGTGAACAATGAGATAAATTGTAGCAATTCATGATAACCGAGCGTCATGAGGCTGTATATATGTCAAACCTTCAAAATGGTCAGATGCTACGACAGTACAATATCACATAGATTCACTATGACTAGATGAGTTTCCGTTTTCTTTGCCCTTAAGACACTTTAGCTTGCTTCATTGGATACGTCACAAATAGTTTGAAACGCTTCAACGCTTTGAAAAATGATGTGTGTTTTGTCCGCATCCCGCAGACAGATTAGATACACATTAAATCATACTGGCTATTCATTCATTCTCAGAATCCGCATTTCTACACAGTTTATCAGATTATATGGTAGGTATTACAGAAGTAAAACAGTCAGTTACATTTTTCTTGTTTAAGATTTAAATATACATAAAACAAATATGGAGAAGTGGAACAGACCTAATCCCTCTTTTCAAAAATGGCAACAAATTTCTACCTTAATATTTAAGGTTTCCAAAACTAAAGTAAAAAAGGAGAAAAAAATATGTTAGGTTAATACCTATTCATTCTTAGACGGACAGTCTTTGAGTAATGCATCGCAATCACAATAATGGCCATGTTGCGGATTCCCTTGTCTGCACATGGTATGTCCTGCAGTTGCAAGTCTCTACACAATTGATTCGTCCTCATATGTTATGACTATAATTATAAGCATTGTACAACCGTAATCATTTCATTATATTTGATAGGAAAACAAGGTAACAGATGCAAGCTCCCATTGCAGGTAGGTATACAGAATGTAAATAAAGAAATGAAACTCATACCATTGTAAGCAACTATCGTGCAATAGTTGCACCAGTAAATACTCAACATTTAAGGCGTATGTCCAACGAATAAGTTGTTTATAATTCCTACAGGTATGTAGGAGTAATTAACTAGACATCGTAGTGATTGTTACATTTAGTCCAGGTGGTCATTTGCTATAAAGGCGACATGCCCTAACGAAAAAGCCCTACTATTTGAACTTTGTAAATAACCGGAATTTTAATTAGGCATTTTACTAATTCAGTATCAATTCCGTTTCGTCTTTCAACTTAACAGATGCCTTAATATTTTAATAGCTTACATCAAAGTCTGTAATATTAAGACTAGGTTGTGTCTGAAATCATTTGTACCCGCTTCCGGTTATTGGCCTGAGTTACAGGATTCTGTCATATGTCATTTTGTTACTATTTATATACCGGTATACAAGAAGTGAAACTATTACTGCAAAAGAAATAATAAACGGGACCAAGAATCTATACCTTGAGCTGTATAGTGAAATATACCACCGTGTAGGTTTAAAAGTACAAAAAATCAGAAAATATGCTAAACAACGCATAAGTATCCTTTTCGTTTCGGAACAGTTATTTCTATCAGAAACGGTCTGCTCGTGCATGATAATATATGATTCTAACATGATAGCAACATAATATAACAAAAAGCTTGAGTATAACGTTGTAACTTATATATAAGGTTAACCCATAACGTTTTATGCTAAGAGTAAACACATTCAGCTTTATTCCGTAGAATTAAAAAGCAACATGTATTTAATTTCAAACTAATTTTAAACTAATGGTGACAAAATCATTGCAAAATCAGAGCTTACAAATGGTCAGTGTAACTGATTTACTTAAACCTTGTTCCAGATTTATAATATTATCTTGTTCTTAACTTTTCTAATATAATTTATCACGCGCATGATTTTTGCCTGCTAGCGTAGCAACTAGTATATCTGTTGAACTGAAACAAGAACAAAGACGCAACAGACAATTTCCTAGAACATAGCCTCCAGGCAGAGAGTGGTAACGTCAAAACATTGGAGGGCGCGTCGGTACACACACGCCTTCAGGGTTTCGTTTTGAGGAGGCTTCGCTCTTAATATATGACTGTTTTCATATCTTTTTGCCTTTGTTATTTTGCTGCTTATAACGAAGACCTCTTTTTATTTTTTCCCTTTCAAACTGTTTTACCGAAGTAAGAATATGTTTGTTTTTCAAATATGAAATAAGTCTATCATAGTGAACTAGATTTAATGCTCTATCTCTGTATTTGAAATTGGACAAATAGATTTTTGACAAAAAAAAACTATGTGGAAAATATATTGATTAAAATTAAATCTAAAAGGAAAAGTGTACGTACAGTTGAAAAGATAAAGCTATTAATCAGCAAATACCAGTTTAAAGAAGACTTTAAGAGGTAAATGCAATTATTTCACTCCACGTGTAATTAAATCGTAAACGTTTCCGTAAATCCATTAGAATCGTATGTCATCATTTAAATACAATTTGTATTTATAACACATTCTCTAGAATAAAAGTTATGCTGACGATTTACTGAAAAAGGCATCTCTATGTTGGATGTTTAGGCTTTCTTGGATCAAGAGATCCATATAATGTTATTTTTTATAACAAAAGTCGTCTAAAACTAGGGGGCGTTTGGGGTGTTGCACATTTTCTTGACCATTAATGAACAGTCATAATCAAAATATTTGATTGCATTTTATGCTTCTTAAGAGTCTCATGTAGATTTTATTTTCTTGACATTGAAGTGTTTTCTTCATACTGTGTTAAACGGCCTGACATGTTGTAAAATGTGCAAGGGATATCATATCCATCGTGTCCATTGTCCTGCTGCATTTTGTTTAATTAAGAGAGACGTTTTAGTGAAAACAGAGTATGGACCCCTTCGCCCCGACCCTTTTGAGACACCACATATCAGCTAAGTTACTGATTGCTCTTGAAAGGAATATTAACTACTGCGACGGTAGGCAGTTCTGCCATGATGTGTTTTGTAAACATCTTTCAGCTAACTATAAATACTATATCGCCACTGTGTTTCGCTAGGGGTTTCACAACTTGTATCGGGTATTTTCTTCTTTTTAATTGTGTCATCTATTTAGAAAGCTTGTGGTTACAAAACAAATACATGATTTAACGCATATTGTGTGAAGTATAACGCTTGATGTGTGTGCATTTATTTGATAGGGTTACATGAAATAAAATAAGTTAACATTCAAACATATATGGTATAAAAAAAAAACCAAATTGTGTTATCAGAATAAATCCAGAGACAGCTTGTCAATTGATGAAGTTTTAACTATAAAGTTTATATCAAAGAGGATTGAAAAGATATTTTACCACACTCTATTCTCTAAGCTCCATTTTCGTGTTTGCTGCCAACATTTTATAAATCTGATAAGATGACCTCATCCAAATCCGTATACCCTCGTGCTGTGTACCAACTTATAGCCTTGGGCATTCGCTGCCAATTCCCGTTAATATCCGTATGGAAATTTCGTTCTTCTGCGAATTCCTTATCATCATGCAACATTTGCAACAATACGGATGTTTTACGGTACGGATTCTTAACGCTGATTTCTTTCATAAATTTGTAAAATCACTTTATAATTTTAAAAGATCAAGATGACGCCATGACGCAGAAAAGCTTCAACGACCAGAAGAGTAAACCATAATCATATTTAAATTTCAGATAATTTGAAATGATATTCTGACAAAAAACAACAACATTTTTCTTATCTCGAGTAAGGAAGTTATATCACAAGAGATAGCAGAAAATGATCACTAAAAGGACAATTGATTATGTCTGTTTGTTTGCTTTTTATTTCCCCTAATGCTTATACATCGTGTCAAATTAAAATAGCAATATCCACAGTCACGGTTGGTGTAGTTTAAGAAATTACGAATATATTCTAAAAAACCTTTTTATTCTATATCTATTTTATCTTAGTTTAAATGAAAAATGATTCTCTGAATATTGTATTCCTGCCTTTTCTGTATTTTCCCAGCTTGGTATGAGTGCAAATATATATTATACATAACAATGTTAGATAACCTTTTTATTCTATATTTATTTCACTTCATACGTAATATTCGTAATTCATTTAAAGTTTTTTTTTTCGGGTATCAGTATTAAATAAATTATATGGTGCAACATCCCTACAACAGCCATTTGGCGATTTGGGTGGTTATAATACTTGGCTGAGATATTATGCCCACAAACATTGTCAGCAAGGTTGATGAAGATCCGATGAAAACTGAATTAGAGAGCGGACATGCTTTGGATGCCGACCGCCCGCCCGCTGCCACGGGTGTTCACATAATACGCCGAGATATTATGCCCACAAACATTGTTAGCAAGTTTGGTGAAGATTGGATGAAAACTGTTGGATTTAGAGAGCGGACATGGCTAAATTTGCAGTTTTCCTGTACGGGTTGTCTAGAGGTCCAGTTACCAGACCCCTAGCCACTGCCATTCAAAATTTTCTCAACCTGTGACAAAATAATAGATTTTTCCAATCAATAAGATTTTCTTACAATTATATCTGTATAGATTTAGATCTATGTAATTTCTATTTGGGAATATCCTGATTTCAAGATGATAACCAAACACTGTACATAGAGCGCCTACTTCATCCGATTTACATTCGGAACATTTTCACGCGTTTCGGGCTTTATCGTATGTTTAACATGGGATTGTTGAACCGTCCAAATACAGAAAATACAGGATTTTTTTGTACGCACGTGCATCCAAATACAGAAAATACAGGATTTTTTGTACGCACGTGCGTCCAAATACGTTAATATATTGTATAGTCACGTGTTGCAAATGAACGTTCGCGATTGGATAGATAAAATAGATATAGAATAAACGTTGTTACATAATGATCGAGTATAATTTATTGGAGTTTATAGGTTACAGCAAAATGTCCTTTTTGTATTATATAATTCAATTATATTATTAATAGTTATACAAACTATTCTTTTAAATTCACATTTGAGTCATTTTATTGTTTTATTATATTGTTGGATATTTCATAGAATTTTCTGTAAAACTATGGCACGGGTCTGCAAGTGCACTGATAGAAGGATTTTGCCAAAATCGTTTAAATAAATGACTTAATCCTTAGAGAAAAAAATATTGACAAATTGACATGATGAGTACCATAGTTTGAATCACATCACAACTGAGCTTAAAGCTCCTGTCAGTTTATTACACTCAGCTTCAGAAATATTGACGGTATTGAAAATAACTGTCTTCAGAATTTACACATATTATATGAGCACCAGGAGAGTTACAAATCAGAGAAATTAGGTATTTCAAAAATTGAAACTGCGTCTGACTCAGTGTTTCGCAGCTAGGAATATTATGAAACAGAGAAAGAACTGAATTGTTCGAAAACAGATTTGCAGACCTTTAAATTCAGAATGGTCTCATAAATGAAAACAGTATTGATTTGCACAGGCATGTCTTACATTCAACTAACGGTTATTCGCCAAAACGCATTACTTGTATGATATTATACAGCTGTAAAAGGCCTGTATTCTTGATCAAAATTACAGCCATGATTACTTCAAATTTACACCTGTAGATTTGATAACCCACGTTGAGTTTACAGCTGTAGATTTAAATTTACAGCGGTAAAACAACTGTAAAACAATTTTAATTTTGCAAATGAGATACAACTGTAAAACACTTACAGCGGTTGAAATGAAAAAGTTACAGCTGTAATTATGCCTAAAAGTTACAGCTGTAGAAATTTTACAAATATTGAAAAGAGGGCATTATTTTAAGGGACGAAAGCTGCGAGGTATAAAAAATTTTAGGATGAATTGTAATTTTATTTGAAAGAGTAGCAATTACTTAAATGGCAAAATAAATGATCTAGGAATTTAGGAAAATTGTGAAATATGTTTACCGTATAGAAACTGCAAATTCAAGAGTACCGTATTTTCCGGACAATAGGCCGCTGCACCGTATTGGCCGCAGTTGTAAATTTTATCTATTTCAGAAATGAAATTTAACGTATAGGCCGCTCCGGCATATTGGCCGCGGTCTATACACCAAAATGCGATGAACATGGCCATGTCGTATAAAGAATGTCCTCGATAAATAGTCATTGAAATCGATTGTATTTACAGTTAATCACCCTTTTTAATCCGTCGAATGCAGTGAACTGTTAATGTAATATTTTTGTGAGCTATTTTCAAGGGCCCTTTCGGCAAAATTGTTAGACGAGGAACAACTTCACTGATTCAGAGGACGACAATTTCAACGGTTTTGATGAACGTGATTATGCATATGCAAATAGTGTATGATAAAAACGTTGCAGTGTAATGCATGTTTATTATATACCTATATAAATTCTGTAAAAAATACAGCTTGTTTTTCACGAGGAAATACGAACAGGCTGAAAACAAATCCCGGATTGTACCTCAAAACTCCGGATTATACCCCTCCGTATTGCATGTTGCCGGACTATTTTCATTAATATGCATAACCTGACCCAGATCTATAAATAGCGCACAAAAAAACCCACTCAGTTCTATTTTCAGATCGATAACAACGAATAACCTCGAAGAAAAACTGTTTCATCCATTTTATGTTATTGTGCTGTTAAACAATTATTATGTGTTTAAAACTGGGACAGAAAATAAAATTTGTATATCGAAAAATTTGTTTTGTTCTTCTATTTACAAAAACATAGCCTACATTACATATCAGTTACGGCAATCTGATGTTGTTGTTGTTGTTGTTGTTGTTATTGTTTACATTTGTCTGCTAAAGCCTAAATATTTTCGATACCCTACAGATCGTTTCACCTGATAAAAATATCAAAATGGCTATAAATTTTAGTTTAGAAACTCTAGATTTTCTGCTGGATTCTTTGAACAACTGGATGAAAATGCATTTGAAACAGATGAAGTTTTAGCTTAAATTAACAATGAAAACCAGATGAACATTGACACTGGAGTTGACCCTAACAACAAAAGTGCTCCTATAGACAGTAGTGATCAAGCAAGTAAAAACATTAACTCTGGAACATCAAAACAGCCAGTTTTTATTGCCATGGATGAATCTGACAAGCACAAATTTGTACAGGACATGAGAAATTCCAATACCATCAAGAAAACTGAGACAGCTGTCAGGCAATTTCAAAGGTATATCAAACTATGAAAACCTCTATAGAATAACAGAGAAAATATTTTTTAAAAACAAACCATTAAAGTAAGACAGGCATTTCTTTTTGCGAGACACCACATTCTATATCAATGTTGGTTTGCCGTTGGTGACCTTTTTTCACTAAATTGAAACTAAATAAAATGCAAGTGATTTGTAGCCAGATCAGGGTTCGAACCTGAGACCTTCCCAGAACTCTTTTCAAACTAAGTTAGGGCTGCTCTTCCATCTGAGCTACCTGGCTACTGTATATCTTATTATCTAATTTTGCCCGCAAACAGCAAAAAAAAAAAAAAAAAGATTCTTTTCCAAAATTGAAAGATTAACATTTTTTTTAGTATACTGGATACTGAATTACTGATGATATATTTTGTCTAAATGCCAAAGTCTCCCTTAAGGGACGCAACATATAGGTCTAAAGCAAAACTTTCTTTTCAAAATAAGTAATAAAATTTAAGAATTATACAAATTATTATTTTAAGTTAAATTTATCATGTAGCGGATAAAAACTAGGATTTTTTTTTAAAAAAGTAATAAATTTTGCAGGTGGCTGTCAAGTGATCCTAGATATATCACAGCTGAAATATCGGAGATTCCTGTTGAAGAGTTGGATAACTATATAGGCTCTTTCCTGCTGTCTATCAGGAAAGCAGATGGATCCGAGTACGAGCCAGATACGCTTACCAGTTACCATCGAGGAATTGACCGTTATCTCCGTGACAAAAATTATGCCTATAGTATGGTTCAAGACCGGGAATTTTCAACATCAAGGGCTGTTCTAGCTTCAAAACGTAAACAGCTTAAAATGAGTGGTAAAGGAGGTCGCCCAAATGCTGCCGAGCCACTCACTTCTGATGAACAAGAAGTCTTGAAGGAAAAAAAGTGCATTGGCCTTGAAAGTCCACAACAACTGTTAAACAAAATGTGGTTGAATAATACTGTGGTGTTCGGACTTCGTGGAGGCACAGAAAACCGTAGTCTCTGCTGGGGTGATGTTTCTTTGAAAACTGATGCAAAGGGAACTGAATATCTTGAATTCAATGAGCGTTGCACTAAAACTAGAACTGGTGAATCTAGTCACTCTGATCAGCGAGCATTCAAGCCAAAGCAGTACGCTCATGAAATTCCGGAAAACTGCCCTGTATATGCATACAAAGAGTTCAGGAAAAGACGGCCAATGGACTGTTGTACCCCGGAGTCTCCATTTTATCTAGCTATTAACTATAACCGACGACCAAACTCTGAAATCTGGTATAAAAACCAACCTTTAGGGCAAAATACATTACGTGGTTTGATGAAAAAAATGGCAGAAAAAGCAAACTTACCTGGAAAGAAGACGAATCATTCAGCTCGTAAAACAACCTGCACAAAACTCTTGCATAGTGGGGTCGCTCCGACAACAAAACAGCAGCTAACTGGTCACAAAAATGTTCAGTCTGTGAATAACTATGCAGTTGCCTCAGAAGAAATGCAAAGAAACATGTCAGACATTCTGTCTAGCAACAATCCATACACTACATCTGAGACACCACAAATGCAACTCCAACCTGCAACCTCTTCCATCCAGGAAAATGCTGCACAATCCACATACCAGGCAACGTCACTGTCCAGTCTAACATCCACATGTGAAATTTCCGGCCATCATGGCAATATGTTTCAAAATGCCAATATTCAAAACTGTCAGATTGTTGTGAACAACTATTCAAATTCCCCAAATAAACCTAAGAGAAGGCGCATTCGAATCATAGAGAGTGACAGCGAATAAATAATCCAGTGAAACACTATTTTGGCACTGTTTTGGCAACTGTTTAGACTTTAGTGTTTAATGTTAATTCTAATGTTTTACAAACTGACATAGACTGATAGACACGAATTCACACGTTTCCTGTGTGTAAAAATTGTGTGACGTCACACTACTCAAATTATGTTAATTTAACTGTTAAAAGTTATCATATAAATTACTAAGTAGAAAATATGTTTACTTATAACTGACTTTAAACTGTTTTGAGTTAAAAATTGATCATAATGTGTACCTTTGGATTATTATTCCAATAAAATAGCTGAAAAACGATAATGATTTCCAAAAGGTGGCAATCAATACTTTCACGACTTTAAACGAGTGACAATCAATGATTGCAATGTATAGTATATTCCTGCGCGAGCTGAACAAATAATTATTTTTGCCGAGTGGTATTTAGTCATCTTTTGAATAAAATAACAACAAGTAAAATGTAGGAGGTATATAATAAAAGGGTCATTATAACAGTAGCTTGATCTGGGATGTTGTATTCGGCTCTCGTTTATTTTGTGGGCGGATCACACTCGGCGCATCCGCGCCTCGTGTGATCCGCCCACAAAATCAACTCGAGCCGAATACAACATCCCAGATCGCGCTACTGTTACAATAACCCTATTATATTAATAAAAAAACAACTTTTAAATATAAAACAGTTAATTATACGCATATGCTAGCTCATTATTCTATTTTATTCATATTTGTAAGGTGAAATTATTGCGGGCGTGTAGATTTCACGGTACACCGAACAACGATGTCCAGGAGAAATGAAATCGAATTTCAACAGCTTTCAAAATGCAAGTGAAAAATTAAAACTGTCGTATAGGCCGCATGAAAGGCCAATTTAGAAAAAATAAAATGACGTATAGGCCGTTTCGACGCGTAGGCCGCATCCCTGAAAATTTCACTTTTTTTAACGTATTGGCCTATTGTCCGAAAATTACGGTAGAATACAAAGTAAGAGCTATACATCAGATCTTGTTTATAAATGTTTCTTTGTCACGGAAACATATGACAATCTTATATCTATTTCTTTTAAACTTATCAGCTTCAAATACAGTGTAAACATTTGAACGTACTCAATAACAATTAGACTTCCAATACTTTAGAAGATGTGGTGTATCTGTGAATTTCAGTTATAATATATCCTTCCAAAATGCATAAAAATGTCTGACAATACTCATGTTTCCCTCCGAAGAAGTTACGACATGGCCATTTTACAGCTGTAATTTTCAATTGTATTTTTTGCAGCTGTATTTTTTAGACTTGCGTGTTTTACACCTGTAAAATTTACCTGTATCCATGGCTTGATATCCACTTACATTTTTTTTACAGCTGTTGTTTCAAAATACAGGTCTTTTACAGACATTTTACAACTGTAAAACAGGTCCTATTTTCGTACAGGTTTAGTCATATTAGAGTTTGAGGACTCTCAGTGCATGCACATAATTGATAAAATATCAAAACTGCTTTCGCAAGACTTTATTCTTCATCACGCAGCTTAGATATTGAATAAAGATGATAAAATAATGCATCAGAGGCTCAAGAATATGACATTGTTAACTTTTGTAAATTTTTATTGGAATCTAAGAATCACTTCTAGTAACTCATCTCGTATATTTAAATCTTCAAAAAGTATCCATACTTGGGCAAATCTGCGTAAATTTGATAATGTCAAAAAATGGAAATATTAATATTTCTTTATCATTATTCCATAGTAAAAACCATACTTACTAACTAGTAACTGTGAAATTAACAACTACGTGATCCTCTACCTACACTCAGCCTTTCACTTCGAGAAATATAAATTTGTTGTATCTCAGGTTTAATTCCTATATATCTTTTATTCCACTATATGATAGCAAATATGATACTTTACAAAATGGCGAAAATTTATTATTTCCATTGGGCCAGTTCGATCGAAAGTTTGTTGTGGTATGTTTTATCTTTACTGGTATTAACCAGAAATTTAACAAAGTTTATCCGAATATTGAACGCGAAAAGATAAATGTACTGCATCAACCTATTTTATTAGCTAAACTTTCTAAGTGTATCTTGATGTTTTGAAAAAAAATCCATATTTCCAAAGAAATATTTCAAATGTGCAGAATAAACATAATAACGAATCTCTTATTTCTGTCTTGATATAACGAATAATCAAAGTGGGTAAAACCTTTCTGATATAATCCCGCAAACAAAATCCATTATGTCAAAAGACACGGCAAAATCACGCTATGATGTCATGTATCTATAATATAATTTTATTAAATTTGCATAAAAATCGTGCAGTAGCTTGATAATTTTCTGGATAATGTTACAATGACATAATATATTTCGTTTTTTTTATGACAGCAAGCTGCTGTGATTTTCATTTGTGCAAATTACATTTCATTGTAATCGATGTAAAATGACAGAAAATGTTTTATTTGATGCACACTTTATCAGTTATCTCTTATATTAGAAACATTTCCAACTTAAAAAAGTCCTAGAATTGCTGACATTATCTATGTTATTGCTATTTTAGAATAAGGTATGCATATTTCTTTGTTGTGTAATATAACGTTAGTTAGGGCAACTTTCAGCAATATATATAACAAATGGTAAAATATTTTAAAGTACAACACTCCTATTTAGATTAACGAACATGGCTATCAAACTGCAGTTGTAAACCCAAACCAGACAATCAATTTCACAAAAGACACTTTAAAATCACTATAAAGTACTCATCACACTTCAATATGAAGAAATGCAAATGGCGCTTCCATGTCCAAATGTCGGCTGCTCTATACCGGATGGTCAAGCTGCACCCAAGTCGCCACGTAAGCTGGTTCTTTCCGCATTCACGTGTCCATAATAATGCATGTGTGGCCTCAAAACCTAGAACAGAGAGAAAGTGAAAAAATAACATAACTGTACATCTCTACCTCTGATCTTCCTACAGTTTAAAGGAAGAAATACGTCATATGACCTAAATTGTGTTAATGTGAATTTTCAAACCGAATAATTACAACGGTGGGCGTAATTTAATCCAATGACATATTCATTCTGGGATAAATAATCACGGGGTTAAATCCTGCTAATAGACGTTCATCTTAGAACATTGACATTTAATGGTAAGAGAAAACAAACTTGTTTAGAGAAAAATAATCTTGTCTGGAGAACAGTACAGCTTTTAACCTTGCACAATACATTGAACTTATTGCCCGTTGAACAGCTTCAGTCCTATCTTGGATAAAGAGTTATG
Organism: Mercenaria mercenaria; assembly: GCF_021730395.1. Taxonomy (NCBI): domain Eukaryota; kingdom Metazoa; phylum Mollusca; class Bivalvia; order Venerida; family Veneridae; genus Mercenaria; species Mercenaria mercenaria. The sequence goes on along the minus strand of NC_069376.1, from coordinate 67,146,765 downwards.
TAATTTTGTTTTTTCCCTAACGCCTGACAAAAGTAAAAAAGGTTCTATAGTGCTTATTGACTTTTTATACGCCCGTCTCTCATGCGAACACCCGTGGCGGGTAGGCGGTCGGCGTCCAAAAGCATGTCCGCTGTCTAAGTCGTACAGGTTTCATCCGATCTTCACCAAACTTGCTGACTATGTTTGTGGGCATAATATCTCGGCCAAGTTCGATAGCCATATAAACCGCCCCAGGCACTCTTGGATTATGACCCTTGAATTACTCGAAAAACTGCCAATTTAGCCGTGTCCGCTCTCTAAGTCGAACAGTTTTCATTCGATCTTCACCAAACTTGCTGACAATGTTTGTGGGCATAATATCTCGACCATTTAAATCGCCCCAGGCACTCTTGGATTATGGCCCTTGAATTACTGGGAAACTGTGAAATTAGCCTTGTCCGCCCTCTAGGTTAAACAGTTTTCATCCGATCATCTCCAAACTTGGCGACAATGATTTTGGGAATAATATCTCGGCCAATTTTGATAACAACCCAAATCGCCCCAGGCACTCTTGGATTATGACCCTTGAATTACTCGAAATCTGCAAAATTAGCCTAGTCTATTCAAACAGTTTTATCCGATTGTCAATTTAATAAAACATGGAACCTTACAAATACCTTGACTACTTCTTACTTTTTTTTGTTGGGGGGTGAGGGAGGGGCGGGGGCGTGGGGGTGGTAACAAGGCATACAACATCAACATCATACTGACAAAGATGTGCGAAAATTGAACATCTAGTAAGTAGTTCAGAAACACAATCGAACATGCCAAACTGTCACAATTTTTTATGTTATAAACGACAATAATTTTAACAAAATAAGACCTAGAGTTATGTAACTTTCCCAGTACAAGTCATCTAATGTTTTAAGTTTGAAATCTTTAGTTTTTTTAAACCTGCTAACATGGAAAATCTTAACCAAATAAAAAGAGATATAATTTTGAGAAAATAATTGCTAGAGTTAAGTAGCTTGTCCTCTGAGACTATCTTACGATGGCAAATATATGACATGTGTTATTTTCAAAACATTTGGCCTGGTAGTTAAAAAGAAACCTGCTTACAAGAAAACGAAAATTATTTTATAAGATTTAAATAATCGAGCTTACTCAGCAGGTCAAGCTATTTCTATAAATTGTAAATTGTGTCTTAACAATGGGAGGGCGTAAATATATGGAAGACAAAATGTCAAAGTGTTTGCATATCTTGTTCACTTGTCAAAGGTGTTGTCATACACTCATTTGAAATAAAAGAAAATGTTCTGGCTTAGATTATTTTGTTATATACACAATATGTCTGAGTAAGTCTTTCTTGATCGTGTTCAATATCAGTACCATAATGAAATTTAGTGTGATCTTAAAAGTCTTAATTAATTAACGGGTAAAATCCTATACTGGATACAGCTCATTACAAGTTATCATACAATTGGTGCAGTGTCCGTCTCATCATTTAGGACGTAATCACATTTAAGGGCATATATTATCAAGATTTACTCATGCTGAGGTAAAGTTATAAATCATTAAAATGACCAATATATGACATAACTTATTCATCCTCAATTCTAAAAAAAAAAACATAGAAGTATTAAACAAGAGGAAACATGATATAACTCGTTTTGCTTGCGACTGATGCAGTTTACTGAATACACATCCCTATAATGACATAAAAAGTCCTGAAATGTCATTAACAGAAGAAGTGATCACACAGAAACAACCTTATAATAAATTTTAAATGAATTGGAAAAAGTCAAAATTATTGCCAACTGACAACTCTGAGTAACAAGTAACCTATCATATTACCAATACGAGGTATATTATGACAAACAGCACTACATAGTATCTTTCAATTAATCTTGCATTATTTTCAGTGTTGTAAGAACTTTTAGAACCAAAGAATGATGTCACACCTTATGTTCATAATGATTGAAAGTTCATCTATTGTTAAGTATTCAATTCTGATATGTCTTTTTTTTTTTTTTTTTTTTTGTTAATCTATCTAAATATCTTCAATAGATTCAAAATAAAAAAATTACCAGAAGTATTCCATCTCCGTTGTTGACATTGATATAACCTAACGAGTGACATGCTGCCACAAAATTTACCGTGTGCCGCGCCTCAATTTAACTATAGTTACTTAGTAATGATTACAATTTTTTTTGTAAGTTTTTGGTTTACTGAGAAAATCGGTTCAGTTAAATTTTTAGATTTATTGCATGGATTTATGCGTTATTGAAAAGCTTCTTAAGATACCAAAAGTATCTTAAACTTGATCTTTGAAAACATATCTTCGAAAGTGTTTTCTAGATTGATGATGTTGTTATGTAAATTGTGTATTGTTTCATTTGCATGTTTCTTTAATACCATGTTATAATGATACGTTTGATTTACATTCTAATATGGCTATTTACATAAATGCTTTAATCATCACAACGACATTATGTTGTCGTCACGTCGACGTGACATTTAGCGCCATGAAAGCCTGGAGAAATAGCGCTTTCATGTTTCAAACATGGGACTTGGTACGTAATAAATACCCATTATAAGTATACTTCACCGTTATCTGCTGAAATCTTGTCTTTATCTTTAATTAGAAATGTCAATGAAATATAAATTTTGATAAACCTCATCTGGATAATTTTGTTTGAAACAGACACAGCAAACGTAATTTGTTTGAATATTTCTCTTTTTATATTTCTGGCACACTTGTTACGGTTATTAGCCTATCCAATAAGTATTAATGTGCCGTGCGAAGGATGTGAAATGTTTCCTCGTACTTAGTGTTGTTATATTTTCTGGTCTTGAGAGCATGGGGTACATTCAGTTTTATTATAAACAGAATTCTGCTTTATCCGATGCTAGTGGGCTTGAGGGGTGTTGCCTTTCATGAACAGACTTAATTAAACCGGGTTTGCTATTTGCTTTTTTTCTTTTTGCTTAACTGAATTCTGTAATTCAAAGGATCCTTTCATATATTTTATTGATTCAGGTTACGTTTAAAATGTTGATGGGGTCCATTAGGAACCCAACGTTTTCAATTTTTCAAATAACTGATATGCAACTAAAAGATATATAATGTTTTAAATTGTTATCTTAATAAACAGATGAAACGTACAGCTTTCGACTTAAATGTTATGCGTACTTACATGGTTAGAAAAGCACAACTCTTAATATTGTACTTGGACTGTTATAGTTAGAGCCTTAACAGGGAGGTAATAAAAAACAACAGATTCAATAAAACATTTTAGTATATTCAGCAATATGCAAACGTTTGATAAATGTTAAAGAAAGTAATTTTCAGAAATAGGATTTAACATGAATTTAATGTATTTTATGTTTATAACGGACAATGTGGCAACCTAATTTCAAACAAAGACATTAGCAGCCTTTAAAGATTTAAAGATACATTATTAGTCTTTAACCAAACACATAGTCAAGCCATTTATATAGAGTGCCCTCGATATTGCAGAAGTTAAATTATTATTCTAGTTTCAAATGTTTCAACATGTTATCAAAACACACGGACCCCTTAAGTTAACTAACGTATGTTTGAAGGTCTTGATGAAGGTAAATGTAGCTAGAAATTAAGGAATTCCGTCTGTAAGGTTTATGAACGAATTAAAAGGGGTTTAACCGTCGCAACAGACAATTACATCGCGTTTATTTAAACAAAATGAAAAAAGCAATGACAGCCATTATGTGCATATGTTTCTTTTCCCACGTTTGTATCAGCATTACATATTTTTGTCTATGGCAGACTCCGTTATTGCAGAGCTCAGCAACTACGAGTTGTCAAAAATGTCACTTGTATGTCTGATTCGAAAGAATAACATGTTCTTGAATTGTTATGCCTATTCCTAGCCACACATGGTTGACATCTACTTAACTTAATTTCTAACGTATTTTGAAGACTCATTTGATTTATGTTACACTCGTCTAGACTGTGTGTCGTTGATGGACGTGCATGAAGTGTCGGCGATACAACAGCAAAATATATCACTTTACTGGACATTTTTGGTGGTGGGACTTATAAAAGAACCCTTATCCTTTCAACAATAGTACATAAAATGATTATCGTTCTTTATTTAGCTGACGAAATTCAAGTAGAATAAAAAAGCTATTCTGAAGTAATATTACGATTATAGTAAATGTTGTCACGACAACAAGATAAGTATGACCACAGAAAAATTAAATCTTGTTGCATCAATGTGCAGGTGGAAGCTCCACATGATCAACAAAATTCCAAATGTGACTTACAAATTGAACGATAGAAAGTCACCAGATCATCATAAACAGTTAAATGTGTGTAAGTCTCTGAAAATATTATGTATTTTTAAGTAAGATCATTTTCTCTTAACTTAAGTGAAATTGAGAGCGTTTTTTTTTTTTTTTTTTTTTTTTTTGTTTTAGCACCTTTTCGATCTTTTCACATTTTTTTCACAAAAAGTTCAATATTCAACGATATATACAAAGCACTAATTCGATGGCTCGCCGTTCAATACTTCATCACTGTTTATTTGATACAAACTTTTGTACATCTTAGTCTGTACTGAAGTATATGTTTTGTTTTATTTTCTACTCCTTTGGGATCGTAAAGTCCATTCGCTGTTTCTGTGAAGTAGTGTTTCATTTAAGCCGGTGCTAGGGATTGTTAGAGGTATGATAAACCTATCATCTCGCATGAACATCCTAATCTAATCGAAAATGTTAATACTTTGCGTTTCAAACGGATCCTCACATGAATTTTTGAAAGAACGAGTTAGCTTCCTTAAAGTGAGTATTATGAGTTTTATTTTCTTATATATTACTAAATGTCTTCAACAACATAGAAATTCTGGACGAAATTATTTTGAGGATATTGATTTATTTAGATTCCTTTCTAATGTTTAGATATTAGAATATCTTCTTTCCAAAATCTTTCTACTGTTTTGTGATTTTGTCAACGCAGGCACTGCATAACTAGTTAATAAAATGAAAATTCCTTAAATATGAAACAAGTTTAAGGCATTATTTATTCGAACATCAAGAGCATTTATCTTTCCAATTCACCATCGTGCTTTCCAGTAACATTGTTGCTTATTTTGAGAAGTTTTCTCTACAGCTTTATTGATTGCAAAACTAAATATTCAGAATGTCAACGAAACAATTGTCTTTAGCAAGGTGATTGATGGACTTGTCACATTTTGTTTCAAGGTTTTGTATCAATGTGTAAGAATGTAAGACAAATCGCAAAAATAATGATACATTGTTTACTATATCCTGAGTTAAATTAAAATTGCTCAAACAGCGCGAATAACGTCATTATATTCAGTTTCAGTATGTTTACATCATTGTAATTAAAGTAATTTAAAGAATTCATCTTAGGTCTTAGTCACTTAGTCTTAGACCTGGATGAATGTGATTAGTTTGAAGTGTTAATCAAAATTTCGGATGACGGAATATAACTGAACAAAGAAAATAAAATAAGTCGAATACAAATATAAGTACTGCAACGTTATGACTGATACTGTCTGTGCGAATACTTGGCGATGATATCCTTTTTCAATGTATATATGCAACTCGCCGATGTGATCTTACCACGCGAGAGTCCAAATAGAAAATAAATTCCTTCCACATATTAAGAAAATATATGTGAATAATTGTTCTTTGTGACTTCATTAGCAAAGTAAACTTATGGTTAATAAGAAAAAAGCCTGTATTGCTTTTGAACCAGTTTTAAATCACATCTCATAATTTTCTGCATCAAGATGAATTTTACCTATATTGGTGATTTAACAAGACCTTGAATTATGAAAGTCAAAATCAAATTGAACTTTTGAAAACAGGTTAGTGTCTTACTTTCATTTGTCTGGCCCCTACCAGTTTGTTTGCCCTCCATGGTACAGAATGCAGTTGTATTTCGAGTGTTGTCGTGACAAAGGCAGTTCTTATTGAGCAGTACATGGCTGTTTTGGATCAGGAATGAATAAATTAACTCACCATTCTTTAACTCTTTGACAAAATTAGAAGAATGGGAACATAAATGGTCTATGGAATTTAATCCTGATAAATGCGAAATCATAAGAATCTCTAAAAAAAGAAAAAAATATCGTCTTTCCATAAAAATTACATAATCAAGAACTAAAAACCATAGAAAATGCTAAATATCTTGGGATTACTATTAGTGATGACTTTAGTTGGAAAAAACATACTGAATGTACATCTTCAAAAGCTAGAAACAGCCTCAGATTTATAAAAAGAAATGTACAATGTAATAACCGTAATATCAAAGAAGCTGCCTATAAAACATACGATCGCCCACAATTAGAATAATGTAACACCATATGGCATCCATGGCAGAAAAACGTAACATATGAGATAGGAAAGGTACAAAGAGCTGCAGCCAGATATGTTATGAATGACTACTCATACCAAAGCAGCGTTACATCAATGCTTGAAACTCTTAAATTGCAGACATTAGAACAAAGAGGAATACATGCATCTTTAATTATGTTGTATAAAATATCACACAACCTCGTCTCTGTAGATCACAACCACCTGACAACCTCTAGAAATTTAAACTTTATTATTCCATCTTCAAGAACACAATATCATATGAACTCCTTCTTCCCCCGCACAATCAGATACTGGAACGCCTTACCTTATAACACCAAGGACAGTGTGAACCTTCAGTGCTTCACATCTGACCTAGATTCGTATATGTACTAATGTCATCATCCTGTTTTTATTTTTAACAAGCTGTATATATTACTGCTCTTACTCTTTTAACGACATGAATATCATGTATCATGTAACATAGCAACATGCTTTTAACATCTGCCCCGACCTCCCAGTTAAGATCAGAAATTGATTGTTGGGAGTATCTCCGTAGATGTAGAATTCAATACTACTAAGCTCATAGTTATTTGTCAGTTTATTATTGATGTTTAATATTCAGATTAAAATATTGAAATTATAGTCTCTTAAAATGTGAACATTTGAATATAACCAACCCTAAACTATCAATATAATGTTGTTTTTGAAAAATTCTTACTTCACGTTACCAAAATAATTATTAAATAAACGCCCAAGGCACAGGATGCATGTTTGCACACTATGCTTCAGTGTTATAGACACAAGCATATCGAGGCACTGCTAAAGAGATTAAAACACGTCTACAGAATGCATTACGAATCGAAAATACTGTCATACTGGATTAGATTAGATTCACACCAAATCCTCCAATGCCATTAACAATCGAGGAAATCGTACAAAGGAAGCGTTTAGCGTTTCAATGAATAAATTTAGTTCAATTCTAATCTCTCTTTCGTGCTCACGCATTAATTTTTACAAGTTCGAGTCCAGCTGAGAAAGACTGTGTCAAGTAATGGGATTAAAACACCGTAAATCATTGATGCAAGAATTAAAGATGAATAATTTGTTTAAATATTCTCAGTTTATAATTTATATTTTATATAGCAATATTTGTAGAAACATTTTTGACCACAAAATTAAATGATGTGACAGTATATTATTTGTTATATGAAATGTATTACAAACAAAATCGTGGGAGCGTAAAATGATTACTTCCGGTACAATTCTCATCTTTGTAGTCTATTCAAACAACGGGAGAGGAGGTTTGCCGATAATAAAATTACACTTCATGGGTTGCATGTTTGTTCATGTTCAATGAATATTTCAAGGAGCATAATATTATATAAATCAGAATCAAACACTTTGCAAAGAGTAGTCTTCCTGTACTTTACACCGTTGAAGAACGTAAAACCTTAATATGGAATACAGGAATGGACTACTAAATGATTCAATCATTCCTCCACAAAGGTGAAAAGGAATAGTGTACTGGAATGTTAAGAACGTGTTAGGAATGTCTTAAAAACTGATACAGACGGAATAGTCACATGGTAAATATTTACGGCACTAGAAAGCAGGGTAATCTCAAAATGGCCGTATACCAGAGCAGAACAACAGTATACTATTATGTTCTCTTGTCAACAATAATAAGGCTACTGAAGAATTTCAGAACACTATTCAGGGTAATCAAATAAATAATGTCAAGGTTCGTGTCGCGTTTTGTATAAGTATCATTAGAAATTATTGAGATAAGTATTCAGAAAATGAACAAATTGTACAAGATTTTGTTTTAACTTTTGGAAAACTATGCAACCAGACTAAAAATAATCAAACATACATTTACAATGCCAAAATCAAGAAATTAAGATTTTCTTTTAAACAGTGTTGTCCAAAGTGTTTGAAAACGTCATAGAAATATTCTCATTTTGAATTCAATTAGATGTCAAACATTCTTTACTTCCATTCTAAACGTTGCCGCTTTTAACCTTCGAGTTCGAGTTCACTGTAATACGAACTGTATTATAATCCTTGTCTTCTGTTGGTGATGCAAATGTCTTCGTCAGTTATGCTTTGAATTGTTTTTATGGTGCTTTAACATGTTTGTGATTTCTTCATTTATGTTGCTTTAATATGTATGTTATAAATTGTGACTTTTCTTATTTGCTCAGTGTCAGCTTTTTCTTATGTTGCTTTAAACTTGTTTGTGGTAAATTGCCTTTCTTCTTATTTGCTAGCTATGTTTTATGTTGTTTTAATGTTCTTTAACATGTATGCAATTTCTTAAAGCTGTTTTACTTATGTTGAGCTTATTTACTTGTGTTTGTCGGAAAATAGCTTTAAGCTAGTGTTATATGTTGTACTTATCCGAAGTTAAATAAATCTTCTTGTATCTTGCATCTTTATCTTGTATTATAGAAGAATCTAAATTACGGGAAACATTTTTCAAACATTTAAATTTTTACTTATTAAAACCTTTTAAAAGATCTTTTGATAGCATAGAATGCAGTCATAAGAATAATAGCAGACTCAGTTTGTTTGAGTCTTTTCATGAGAGGTAATGAAATGTGAAACACCTCCCATGCCTTGCCTAGCACCGAATTCTATTACACATCTGTTGAATGGACTACATGATCCCAAAGGACCAGAAAATATAACAACACTGAATCCGAATGCGGGAAAACATTTTACAGCCCGCCACACATCACTTAAAGATTGTTGTTGTAATAGTTAATAAAATCTGTAAAACGGTCCTTTGGAAGCATAGAATGCAACCAAGAAGAATATTAACAGACTATAAGTTTGAATAACCACTCCTGGTAATCCGCAGCTGAACTATTCATGCTACTGTCTTTATCTGAGGTAAAAACAGTAGACGTAGAAACAAATCGTACAACTTGTTACACACTGCAGAGACTTTCATATTCTGTTTCACAACTTTGCATCTCGAATGCTCAAAGTAAACCTCTGATACAGAGAATCAATCGTTTCATCTGACAGAAAGTTTGAATAATACTGATGTCTTCTTTTTTGTCCTCGCTGTTTATGCACTTTGTTTTATCTGTGTGGTTTGGGGAGGGATGGGTACGTCGTGTGAGCGTTCATTCGTACTGCTGTTGGTCGCAGTTTAGAAAGGCTATATTGTTCGATCCTTGAAAGCATATACATTGTGTTCTATTTGAGCACCCTTTAAGATGTAAAACAAGGACAATTCAAAATTATTTCTGTTTCGTTTAAATCATGCAGTACATTACATGATTTTGTGTTTCATAGTTCTACGTAAGTCTGTGTTAGGTGGCGTGAGGATTTTTGCTGATTTCACAATACATCTGATTAACAAACTGCGAGTCTTTGTTGCGTTCTTATGCTTCCAGAGGGATTTTTTTATAGACTTAATCCAAAACAATTTGTTACAATGTTTACAACAGACCCATTTCAAGACAATTAAAATGAAAAGCCAAACGTTTTGCTTTTTATATCGACCTTTGCATTTCATATCGCATATGTGACGTCATGTATTATGTTGTTGTGGTTTCAGTTGTAACCATGTAGTGACTGTAAATGAATGTGTAATAAATTTATTTATTTGCTCTGCGTTGGCTCGCAGTGAAGTCGTGCAAAATGAACTCGAGTGTATTTCCCGACACAAATTTTGTAACCTATAATTGTTTCGTGCTTCTAGACGAAACAACATAAAATTTATTCCTAGACGCCACACCGCAAATAATACTCTTATTTATTAAAGTTGTTGTTTCTAAGTATTCCTGATAGTTCTAAAGTTTAAAGATGCAATTATACGCCATTCCGTATAATTTTCTTATACAAGGCTACGCGTTTATAGTTTTGAAGAAATGCATAGAATAGTAAATAAAACATGGCAAAGATGTTGTTATAAACCAAGCAAATGAATGTTCCTTCTAAATGTAACATAAACGACACACACCTAAAAATTATTTTGTAATTATAATATTTGTCATTAGATAGGATGTATTTTAGTGGTTTCATAAAACTTGTACAAAACATCATGGTCAGAGTATTCTTTTGACAAGAGATTCACAAATAGATCGCTTAAGAGAATAAAATGGCACACATTGTTTTTTTTTATTGTTAGATGATGGCGACTATAGAGGGGGTTTATTCGTCTGTGCTAGAAATGCAACTATACCCTGTTACATCAATGTCTCTACGTGCAACAGAAAAAAAAATGCATTTTCATGAAAATCATTTCAATAAATGATTCTTAAACAGATCTATCTTAGCTTGTTTTGTCCATTGAAGCTCACTGTGTCAATTTTCACAGTGAGCTTCTATGATACAAAAAATCATACTTTGGTCGCATCAAAAAAGATAAAAAGTAATGGTAGATTTCCCGGAAGCACATAGCACCCCAAACACAGCCATAGAACCTTTCATCGCAAAGTAAGCCCACAACAAAAAGAAGCTGTAACGGATCCTACAAATTGTCAAAACTAACCTCAATAAAGACAGGAGCGCTGGCTATTTAACACTTAATACACAGGACATAATAGTTCCCTGGTAATATTTGTGCTGCCCGTGAAAATGGAATTTAGGCATTTAGGATTTCCAGATGTATAACGTTATGCTATCACTTCCGGTAAATCAAGCCTGCAAACTACCTTTAAAGGGACTAACCCACACATTTTAAGCGAACAATAATTTCTCTAAAAATTCCACAAAAAGTGAGTACTCTGTAAGTGATTATAGTAGTACGAACTTATTGACATAAGATTTTTATTTAAGTGGAATGTACGTTACGGGATGCATGGGTCAAATGTTACATTTATATCTCGGTCGCAAGAGTGGGAGAAAGAGCGTTCGATAATCACTCCCGAATATCTACAATTTTTATGTTATTTTCAACTAAACCGAAACACAGACATGTTGATATGAAAGTTATCCTTCATATGTATACTGCAGAAACTTTCAAGCTGTATTCCTTTTCAAAACATTTCTTCTCCCACATACTCACTACAGAGAATCAAACACGACTAGTTATAATTGGATTCCCGTAAGGCTTTTTCGCTTATTTGAAAAAAATCCATCCCAAAGAAGCCTGATATGAATTTGAATAATTGCTAACTCTTGAAACATATCGAATTAGTTTATTATGATGAATCTTGAATCTGATTCAAAACTAAATGATCAAACCATTATGCCCAAAAGCATTTGTAAAAATCACAGAATTCCGTCATGTTTTTTTCCGTTAATCGAAGCAGAATATTTTAATTAAGCACTTTAGTTTTAATCCAAATCTTACAGTTAAACTGATAACAGCTATTTTGATAATTTATAATTGAAAATTTGAGCATTCATCAAACAAACGTCATATCAGACATAATTGTACGGCTATAGGCACTTTAAATATTAATAAAGTCAAAGTTTTAATTGCGGGATGTAAAATAATTGTTTCTTTTCAGAATTTACAACATTGAGGACGTAATAACCGTGTTTGTATATTCATTCCTCTGTGTACCTAAAACTTCATTCTAAACCGTTTTATACTGCTGAAATAATGAATAAATTACCACAGTGACAGGAAGTCTAAAAAACTACTGCGTTAAAATGACTTCAAAGATACCAAGACAGTATGTGTCAGTAACCTCGTATAGTAACACTTACAGCATTTATCTTTGAAATACGTGATTTTAAGCATTTTCTTATTTAACCTAACATTAAACAGCCATTTTTTGTGAAATAACTATTTGGCTGATGACTGATTTATTCAGATAGACGGGTTCAAGTTACATTATCACGGCCATTTTCGAATTAATTGTAATACCTATATTTCCTTTTTTCATTGATAATTTGGTATTTCTGTACTTATTACAATGTTAAAATTATTATATGACAGATACACTGTATCCTTAAAACAAATCGTTAGTAAAATAGCTTTTACATCTAGAAAATATCGATCAATACAATCAAACGTGCGGTAAATAACATCTCATTTCTGGTTGAAATTCGCATTAGGATTTAACAAAATATGTTACAATATTTTACTTCAAAAAAACTTGAATAAAAGAAATTTCTAAATTGGATTATGCTGTTAAAATTTATCCTGTGAGAAATAGTACAATTCATTAAGTTCGTACAAAACACAGCACAACATATTTGTCATGAACCATGATTGGTTTAATGATGAAAATGCAGTCGGTACGATTTGTCTTTATGTATAGATAATAGCGACATTGAGAATGCCTTTCTCGCATCTATGTTAAAGACCTCAACGACACACTAAATTTATATACTATCAGTTACAAATAAAAGTACAAGCGACAGCTTGCTTCTAGTTTACTATCTATTACAAAGGCTAAAAGGTCATAAAACAAAGGATTAAGGCCATATACCCTAACTCTACAGGATAAAAAGCGAGCTCTGTGACAAAATAGTATCAGTTTAATACCGCCAGGCCTAATTAGGCATAATTAACGAGCTTCACAAGCTAGTGGTATCAATTTTCAGTCTTTAAACGCGACTTGCAAGCCTCCAGGCGACACGCTTTCTATTACTGTGTAACAGCAAAACTTGTCAGTTCAGCGGCAGAATAATTCAGATTTCCTCAAGTTAGATCAGTTCCATATATTCCCTTTAATTATGCGGCGAACAAAAAACTGAAGACGCAGACGCTTAAGCATACAATAGGCATGTGTATGCGATACAGTCTGTATTTTTCAATTGATCTTCATGAAATTTGGTCAGGGTGAATACCTTGATGAAATCTAAGCCAGGTTCTAAAATGAATTATCTGGGGTCAAAAACTATGTCACCAGGTCAAATCAAAGGAAAACCTTGTGTATGCGACAGAGGCTGTATTTTTCAATTTATCTTCATGAATTTTGGTCAGAATAAAAACCTTGATACAGTCTAGGCCAAGTTTAAAAATGGGTCATCTGTGGTCAAAATCTAGGTCACTAGGTCAAGTCAAAGAAAAACCATGTGTATGCGATAGAGGCTGTATTTTTCAACTGATCTTCATGAAATTTTATCAAAATAATAACCTTGATAAAATCAAGGCCATGTTCGAAAAAGGGTCATCTCGGGTCAAAAACAAAGTCACTAGGTCAAACAAAGAAAAACCTTGTGTATGCGATAGAGGCTGTATTATTCAACTGACCTTCATGAAATTTGGTCAGAATGATTACCTTGATAAAATCTAGGCAAAATTCGAAAATGGGTTATCTGTGGTCAAAATCTAGGCCACAAGGTTAAATCAAAGAAAAACATTGTGTATGCGATAGAGACCGTACTTTTCAATTGATTTCCAAGAAATTTAGTCAAAATAATAGTCTTCATAAAATTATAGTCAAGTTTGAATTTGGGTCATCTGGGGTTAAAAACTAGGTCGCTAGGACAAATCAAAGAAAAATGTTTTGTATGTGAAAGAGGTTGTATTTTTCAATTGAGGTTCATGAAATTTGGTAAGAAGGATTGCCTTGATCAAATTTAGGTCAAGTTCGAATGTAGGTCATCTTGGCCCAAAAACTAGGTCACTAGGTCAAATGGAAGAAAATATCTGTCTATACATTTTAGGTCCAATCTTAATGAAAATTAGTCAGAATATTTGTTTCCATGAAATCAGTAGGTCAAACAAGTTTACACTGTTATGGTGTGTTTCTCAGGTGAGCGACATAGGGGCCTGGACCCCTCTTGTTTTTTTTACTCTTGGTTCATAATAAACGGGCCAATGACTTGCAACAGTTGTTTTTTTTTTACAAATTCTGACCTTTAATTAAGTGTTTCTCAAGTTGGGCAGTTCAACTAGGCATACTGTTAATATAGTCACAAGTAGGAATTTCCACTCTAATATCAGTTTTCTGCACTTTGTAGAATACTTATTTCTGAACAATTTGTTGTGGGTGGTTGAATATAATGTGCATTATGGTACTTTTCATATTTGCATCATTAGAAAATGCATTACATGTATCCTATTATCAATGACCTGCTTTTCTATATTAGTGTCCTAAAACACAGACAAAAGTCAGTTACAATTTGGTTATTAACCATCAATGTCAGATGCATATCTGATTCTGTCTTAATTTTCCGGACTTGTCAGACAACTATGCATAAATATGTGCGCGATACCACAGCTTGGTTTTCTACTTCAACGTTATAACGTTCTATTACTAGACGAGTAATAGGTTAAAAAGGAGCCGTTGTGGTAAAATAAATATTTAGCGTAGAATATTTCTTTAGTTAGCTACACAGAGGCTGAACATAGTGATATGAAAATAACAATTTTGAACAATTGTTATTATTTTATCATACTATACATACTAAATGTAATATTTAAAAGAAGGTCCATTTGAAGCATACAAAACAACCAAGAAATAAAGTAGCAGACACGGCTGTTGAAATGAAATGTGCATCGCCCTCTTGCCATTAGGCGTTAGCGCTGGCTGAAACAGAAATATATTTTACAGGTAACTGAATGCATTTTAGTGTTTCCAAAGGATCAGTCAGGCAAACGTAGCAACACGAGTTCAAGTACGTTTGAATATTTTACGGCCATCGCATGACATTGTGGGATAGGTAATAGAATCATTAAGGGCATCCATTGAATGCAACCAAGCAGATTGAGCTTGACAATGTCCGTTTACTTTTATTAAAATGTAAAGCAAACCCAACCAGGCTTAATAGGACTTTGGATATATTTTTCTGTTATGCTCTATCCCCATTTGGTTGTGTCCTAATGCAAGTCGTCTAGGTTCTCCAGAGACGTAACAAGTAAGTAGGGATTATGTTTATGCATAATAAGCTGTCTTCATGACCCTGCTCCGTTTAGCATGGTTGTGATGAGAACGGTAACAGTATTTATTTTATGTTACAAGTACAAATGATTTAGTTTAAATAAATGCCAGTGCATGAAGTAACAACTTGGTCAAAATCTTTATTTTTACAAAACTAAGACATTTGGTAGAATATTGCTACTGGGATATAAATACAAAAATATCATCATTGCGTTTTTGCAGTAAAATAATTATTGCACCATGTTTGGATGTGTTTCCAAGGGGATTACTCAATTAGATATCGGCCACCAATCACTTTGATCAGTAAATGATCTGAGAAAAAGTATCACTTTAACCTCTAGCAATATAGTCGTAAATGTTCCATGTCTACTTGATGCGTTCACGAGTTTTCTATGCATGCCCCAATTTCTCAGTTCTGACCTATCTTCGGGACCTAATGGGCCTCCAAGGCCGAGTGGTCAAGTCACTGACTTCAAACCACTTGCCCCTCATCGATCTGGGTTCGAGCCTTACTCGGGGCGTTGAATTCTTAGTGTGAGGAAACCATCCAGCTAGCTTACGGAAGGTCTGTGGTTCTACCCAGGTGCCCGCGCGTGATGACAAAAATGCACGGAGGGGCACATAGGGTCTTCTTCCACCATCGATGCTGAAAGTCGCCATCGGTGCGACGTTAAACCCAACAAAAACAAACAATCTTCGGGACCCATCTGATATGATATCTGTGACTTGTAATTAAGGTATGTTTTTCAATATACGTCAACTTCCAATGACCCGGTCATGCACGCCATGCTTTTGTTTATGATGGACATTGAAACTTTGGTACATAAAGGGTATATTATTTAATGACGTTTTTCTTATTTTTTCGTTTTACTAAGTTTGTCATGACAGTCATATGAGAGTCTATTTAATAATATTTGATATCCCATTTCAAAAGAAAATGCAACATTTAACAATATTCCCATACTTTTTCCCAATTTGTTTTGAAACGTTACAAATTTCGAACAAAATATGAAACTCGGACTGAAACACGTATTATGAATCTGTTTAAATATTATCAATGTACTCAACTGGCAGCCATTTTGGGCACTTTCCTTCTTCTTTAAGGCATAATCAAATACGGAAAAATATGTTAACTAAAAAGGTGTGACGTAACAGCCAATACACGTAATCATTCAAATTTTTATAGTATCTTTTATAACCTACAAAAAGTGATTATTCCTTTGCTATTTATTTATTTACAATGTATAAATATCCCCATATAATCAAAAGAAAGATGGCTTCACTACCAACAATGGTTACAATCTATTTACATTGGTAGTTTTCAAATGAAAATTTGTGTTTTGTCTGCGGTCCAATTTAAACATTTTCCATTTAATATAATTGTGAAATTTCGTGATCCTTTTGGATTAATGTAAAGCCAAAGCCATTGCTCGGAGGCGTGAGTGGTGTTGCTCATTTCATTACTTCCTTAAAATAGGCTTAGTCAAACCAGATCAGGTATTGAATTTTTGCATGTATCTGTGCTTCTAAAGAATCTATTAATAGCTTTTTAATATTTGTAAGAGCTTTTCCTTACTTGGGTGATAAAGAGACATGTCCGTGCCTCCATCGAATTCTACGCCTATTAAGAGTTTTATAGTCACCATCTGATCCATCTGTAAATTCGTAACGAAATACTTATCTGGATAACTCCTCTTACTATCTCTAAAAAACTTTTTTTAAAACCCATAGTTTTTTCTCGCAATACCGCTTTTTCAGTGAAAACGGCGAAGTGCTTTGCATTTCTATTGCTAGGAAAAACATCTTTCCTTTCAATAATTATGTGTTAATTTCCTGTTGTGTTTACAGTAACACTTTTCTGAAAAAAGCCAGGCTATAAATTTAGTCAAGGTATTTCTGGAACATCAGCTTAGCGTTTGATTTCTTGAATCTCAATAATAATTTGATCATCCAGACTCAAGTTGTGTGCGTGTTTGTCTGTTGTACGTGCGCGTCTGCGCTACTGTGGTTTAAGGTGTAGGAGACTGCGTTTAAGGAACGTTGCTTTCCCTGTTGAATATTCATTCTTGCTCCACTTCCCCACAACACCCGACCCTTTTATGTACTCATTATCCCGGGTTATTTTGCATATAATTAAAATGTACCTGTTGGTGGACTTGTAAAGCATCCCATCTACAATATATTTCTGTTACAGCTTCTTTTTGTTGTGGTCCTAATTTGCGATGCATGGCTCTACGGCTGTGTTTGCGGTGCTGTGTGCTTCCGGGAAATCTACCCTTACCTTATATCTTCTAGAGAGCGCGTGTTTATCACAGTTTTGTAATACATTAATCCGTTTTAGAATTATATCATTTTTTCATTTAGTAATTATTAATTTATTTTATCATGTTTTAAAGAGTAAACTTAGATACTTTGAATAAGTAGACAGGGTGAGCTTAATTTTTCTTAGCAGCATTGGTGTATGTGTATCATTGAGATCCAAACTCATTCTTTTTAAAAATAGCTTTGATTCACCCTGTCTACTTATTCATAAGTTTTCGTCAGTTGCACCGAAGTTATGGAATGCTCTTCCGGCTACCATTAGAGACGCTAAAAGCTTGGATGCTTTCAAACGATCATTGAAAACACACTTTTTCTTCAAGGTCTATTGAAACTCATGTTGCACTGAAAAACAAGCGGTTATATGACTTTGAAATGGAAATTATTTACTGTTGTTTGATTTTTGTAAAATATCAAGTACAGTTAAAATGTAGAGTAAAACCTGATTCAGGCTAAATACCTTTTATTGTTGATATATTTTTTTGTGTTGTATTGTGTATCCATATCATTCTGTGATATGTAGTTTGTACAGCGCTTTTGAACGTTTATTTTATAGATGAAAAGAGCGCTATAAAAATCTGGTAAATAATAATAATAATAAACTTCCGGGCATGAAAGTTAAACAGAAGTCCCATAATATGGACAAGAAAAATGAAACAAAATGGGAATACATGCATCTTCACACAAGTTTCATTTTTCTCGAGGAAAACTATTATACATGCTTTTATGGGAAAGCTCGTTTATGAAATAATTCTGGATTTCAATGTTTAGCGGAATTCAAAGATTCAAAAGAAAAGAAAAGAAATGTATTTAAATGGTTTCATTTTCTGTTACCTGACAACACGAATTTCGCAATATCATAAGCTAACATAATGATTTTTTTACAGAAATGTTTTATATCTTTACAAGAATAATATTTCTATATGAATCTATAAAACAACATAATTTATATAAAAAACTGACTACATGTTTTGTTGCTTTCTATGGAGTAACATGCGAGCTTAATTTCCGTGTATTACCTTAAGCAAAATTTTAGATTAATGCAAAATCCATGACAAAGAATTATTGACTTGGTCATAAATGACACGACTTTAGCTAATGTAATGGAGACAATCCGATTTGAAGGGAATTGCTTTAACACAGTCAATAATTAAGGGAGAGAATTCTTTCAATTTCTCGTTAAAAGCAGGCCATTGTTAAAAACCGAACAGTTGTCCGTTTAATGTCTGAAACTGGTTGGAACCCCGCGAATGCAATCAATGCATCTCCTTGTAAGATATCAGCGCCTTTGTTTGAACGCAAAGGACATGCGACTTGTGAGGAGAACTTTTATAACCTTGAAATATCAAACTAAATTTCAATAAATGTTTTACATTCAATATCTATTCAGATTAAAAAGAAACAAATCTATATCAATACCGGTACATTTATTCCTGAACCGTGTACTAATCTCGACAACAGTTGAAA
The DNA here is from genome assembly GCF_021730395.1 of Mercenaria mercenaria. Classification (NCBI taxonomy): domain Eukaryota; kingdom Metazoa; phylum Mollusca; class Bivalvia; order Venerida; family Veneridae; genus Mercenaria; species Mercenaria mercenaria. The sequence goes on along the minus strand of NC_069376.1, from coordinate 67,127,833 downwards.
AAGGTTTTAGCATGCATTTCCACTACCGTCCATGAACAGGCTCAGTCAAACCGAGTCTGCAACATTTTCGTTTTTGTCGTGTTGAGCGACCTGTGAAGTTTCTACTTTTCTCTATTTTATATAAATTTTCTCTTTCATTTTGTTCATTTCTTTCTTTCTTTCTTTCTTTTTTTTTTTGAAATATCAAAAGGGATCTAAATCAACAAAACGGAAAGCGTTGTAGCTATAAGCCTTAAGTCTTGCTGTATAAGAGATTTAACCTGAAAGAAGTAAACGCAACTTGCGTGTTGTAAGAAATGTCTATAGAGCCAAAGCTGTATCCTTGAGAATTTTGCCAAGAACTGGCTGGTTCGAAACGTTATTTGATAACGTATTTAAGTTCTTTTTCAATAACAATATGCATACCCATTCATGCATGCTATATTTTTCACAAAGAATAAAATATCTCAACTTCATTGTTTTTAGCAACGCGGCCACGTAGCTTTAAATAATGAACGCATTTTCAGTTAAAGTTCTCTGGGAGGCTATTTGATGTGGTGTTACAAATCAATTTTTGTCAACTAGTGTTTCGAAAAATTGTCCATATCAAACACCAACTTTTGGAATTCTGGCAAAAACTTGTCCTACGTTTCCCGCTAATATAAAGGCTAGCTTGTATTTAACAAGTTTGAAATCGATATAGCAAGCCCGCAGCTTGTTTAAAAAAGAAAACAGACAGAAGCGTAACATGCGCAATACACAATCGCGTCCCGACAATACGCAATCTCGTCGCGACAAAGATGGAACGGTTAGGTGCATAATTATGTTATTCAGCTCTTTGTTTTAGCCTTTGTCGACAAAAACCGAAGTAAGTTTCAATTTTAGCCATAAATGTCACTTCGTTGTCTGGTTCAATGAAACGACGTGCCACATACTTGTTTAGTCTATACTTAATGAGACATTAACGGTATCTGTTAACGTATTTTCAAATAGTTTGTCAACTTTCAAATCATTTTATGTCTTACTCGTCTGGGCTTTACGTCGTTCGTTAAGAGGCAAATGTGCATAAAAAGTGTCGGCAATACAATATTTCGAGATAATATAAAAGGGTCTGGTTTATTAGACTATTCCTAGAGGCTTCAAATAATACTGTATTATAAAATAGTTGTTATCAAGCTGCAGATATTTAACTAAAATAGTTTTTGCACGTTTTCAGTCAGATGTAATTGTTCTACAATGAAAGTATTTATTAATAGAAAAATAATTGTATCTGGAGAAGCATAAGCCAGAAAACAAATGATAAGAAAATGTATTTGCTGCTTTTAGACATATTTGAAAACATTGGCCCTCCGGTCAATTTTTACAATGGGCTTCCATGGTAAAATTGCACTTTGGTGGCATCAAAAAAAGGTAAAAAGTTAAGGGTAGATTTCCCGGTAGCTCGGAGCACCCCAAACGCAGCCATAGAGCCATGCATCGCAAAGCAGGACCACAACAAAAAGAAGCTATAACGGAAAAATATAAATACATTGTTTTAAAATCCTATAAATTGTCAAAAATAACCTCAATAAGGACAGGATAGATTCAAAAATAGATTTTATGCATTAAGGTTTTCCGAATGTATAACGTTAAGCTATTAGTTCCGGTAAATCAAGCTGTAAAGGGACTACCCACACATTTTAGGCGAAAAATGATTTCTGTCAAAAAATCCGTATAAAGTAAGTACTCTGAAAGTGACTAGTGGTACAAACTTTTTGACATAAGATTTTTGCAAAAACAGTAACCAAAAATATTGCGCAGAAGGTAGTAAACCATTGCAACGCTTTTAAATAATGCAGAAAATGTGCATTCTTCTTGCACTTTTTTTTCGCCCACTTTATCATTTTTATATTATATGCAAAACTTGGTGGAAATGAACATGTTGAAAACTTTCACACAAACTGTGGGCGAGTAGCTTTAAGGAATGGGTTATTTTTCATTTGACATTGTTTAACGACAATTACTTCTTTATGACGGACCTACAGCTTTTTTTCTAGTAAGTTGTTCTCAGTTTTAAGTCAACATTTCTGTGACAACAAAGAAGAATTTGTGAACGAATCTGTAAAATACCGGAATATCACTTGTGAAAACAGTAAGTCATCAAAAACTGTCACAAATGCAGAAATCTCTAAAGACAACTGCAAAATATCTTTCTGAATAAAAATGATATTAATATTGATTTGTTTACTTTCTTGTTATGAAGAATTGAGCACAGCATACACAGTCAGAGTCCTATATCGCAAAGACTAACCACAAAAGAAACTACACTCACAAAGGTTTTGAAAATGTTATAATTAGTAATACAACATTTATATTATGTTATAGATACGTACGCATAAATAGTCTTAAGTATATTTCGACCATTGACAAATTTCGTTGTTGTTTAAAGGTATTAATTGATTGAATATGAAGTAATTAATATATAATAAGTAGACAGCCCGGACCAGTACGCGGACGCTACCAGTACGCGGACTTACATGTTCTGTGACGTCTACGCGTTTTACACTATCTTGTATGGCAATAATAACGTCAATAACATTCGCTATGTAATGTACATGTATAATACCACATCCGGATTTACCGGATAAAACTGTATTAAGCAGACGAAAAAATTATATCTCCACCGAAAACAAAAATATAAGCTTTTATGGTATACTACTTAAACAAACTAAACTAGATAAATGTTACTAATTTTTGAACTTTTTTCCTCTTTAATTCTGGAAATAAATCGCCAAAGACTTATTCAGAAAAGAAATTGTTTAATTTGACTCACATTTTGGGAATTTTATCGGCTGTCCGCGAACTGTTAAAAATGTGCGAATAATATTGGCCGTGACGGCAAGGCAGCGTATTCGCTATACGTTGCTTACATTTGCAATTTCCCGCAAAATGTTCAAGAAGGGCCAACCTGAACTGTCAACAAGACAAGATGATCTAAATGCGGCAGATTATTCACAGGTTAGTAAAATATGGAGAAATTTGTCCGCGTACTGGTCCTGTCTGTCTATATAAATGTTACAGAAGAGTTCAATATAGTGTAGTATTTGCTAAATCTGTTTGCGCATATTTAGGGGCGCATTGTTATTTCACTATAGAAACGGAGGATATGTCTCGACGCAAAACTAATGATCCATATAACATATATATCAACACACACATATAATACAAATGTTATGAATCTTGTATTTAGCTGAATAAGATTACAATGTAGCTGAAAATAAAAACTTCAACGCGACCATTATGTAATTATGTTGCAGGCAGCCAGTTAAATTGATGGGAATGAACAAGAAATAAAGAAAAAAGAAATAGCCGAACATTCCATAATGGTTGTCAGCTCCTGATAACCTTAATTCCTGATTGGATCAAATATTACATTTATATCTCGGTCGCAAGTGTGGGAGAAAAAGCTTTCGATAATCAATCCCGGATATCTGCAATTTTTATGCTGTTTTCATCTAAACCGAAAAACAGACATGTTGATATGAAAGTTATCCTTCATATTTATACTGCAGAGACTTTCAAGCTGTATTCCATTTCAAAACATTTCTTCTCTCACATACTCACTACAGAGAATCAAACACGACTAGCTTTAATTGGATTCCCGTAAGCCTTTTTTCGCTTATTTGAACAAATTCCATCCCAAGGAAGCGTGATGTGTTTTTGAATAATTACTGAGTCTTGAAACATATCGAATTAGTTTATTTATATGATGAATCTTGATTCAAAACTAATTGATCAAATCATTTATTTCCCAAAGCATTCCTTAAATTCTCAGCATTTCGTCATGTTTTATCCGTCAATCGAAGCAGAATATGTCGATTAAGCACTTTAGTTTCAATCTAAATCTTACAGTTAAACTGATAACAGCTTATTAAAGTTGATATTTTGATATTAAAGTCCGATTTTTTATAATTGAAAATTAGAGCATTCATTAAACAAAAGTCATATCAGACATAATTGTACAGCTATAAGCACTTTAAATATTGATAAAATCAAAGTTTTAATTGCGGGATGTAAATTAATTGTTTCTTTTCAGAATTTACAACATTAACGACAAACTAAACGTGTTTGTATATTCATTCATCGGTGTATCCGTTTTATACTGCTGAAGTAAATCACCACTGTGATAGGAAGTCTAAAAATCTTTACCGTGTTAAAGTGGCAGGGGCCAGTTTCGCATTTGGCCCGGGTACGTTTTTTTAAATAAAATAGACATATGTACTGTACAGGCATATATATTCAACTGGTTATTTATGATGTTTATAGAACTAAGGATTCCTGCGTACGAGTGGTTATTGTGTAAAATAAATATGTGCATGTATCGATTTTCCTAGCTCCATGTAGACGGCCGGGTCTAAAACTTTACCGGACGTAACGGAAGTCAGACGAATTGGAAACGGTCGTCCATCCATCCAGCTTCGGCTCAAATTTGCGGAAAAAGTAAACGGTTATGCGATACTTTTCTTCCCACCATTATTTTCGTCTGGCCACATGCTTTAAAAATATGCATGTGCTTTAGGTCAGTCATTTGCAGATAATACGGTACAGGTCGCGCAAGGTGTGCATTTTGGGCCATTTTTGTCTCAAAATTTAGTGTCCTGAAACCTGCGTTTTACTCGTTTTTATCACAGAAGCAACAGAATCGGCAGACTGAAAATGTCGCATAATGAAGTGCTATGTCTATGCAAGACATTCGCTCAACAATTGCCTTGAATTTGTCGAAAATGGATTTTTATGACTTTTTTTCGCACTGGTATCAGTGCAGTGTTGTGGAGTTTTCAAATTTACTGTCCTTTGCCCCCATAAAAATGACTTTACAGTTGCCATGACAGTATGTGTCAGTAGCCTCGAAACATGTATAGCATTTGTCCTTGAAACACGTGATTTTAAGCATATTCTTATCCATCCTAACATTAAACAGCCATTATTTGTGAAATAACTTATTGGCAGATGACTAATTTATTCCCAGATAGGCGGGTTCCAGGTAAATTATCACGGCCATTTTCAAATTAATTGTAATACCTATATTTCCTTTTTTCATTGATAATTTGGTATTTCTGTACTAATTACAATGTTAAAATTATTATATGACAAGGTACATTGTATCCTTAAAACAAACCGTTAGTAAAATAGCTTTTACATCTGGAAATTGTCGTTCAATCCAATCAAACGCACGGCAAAAAATACCTCACTTCTGATTGAAATTCGCATTAGGATTTAACAAATTATGTTACAATATTTTACTTTAAAAGAACTCGAATGAAAGAAATTTCTAAATTGGATTATGCTATTAAAATTTCATTATCCCGTGAGAAAAAGTACAGTTCATTCAGGTCGTACAAAACACAGCACAACATATTTGTCATGAACCATGATTGATTTAATAATGAAAATGCAGTCGGTACGATTTGTCTTTATGTATAGATAATAGCGACATTGAGAACTTCAAGGATAAATTTGTCTCTCTCGCACCTATGTTAAAGACTTCATCGACACACTCAATTTATATACTATCAATTACAAATAAAAGTACACTTGGATCAGCGATAGCGACAGCTTGGTTCTAGTTTATTATCTATTACAAAGGTCATAAAACAAAGGATTAAGGCCATATACTTCACTCTACAGCATAAAAAAACGAGCTCTGTGACAAAATAGTATCAGTTTAATACCGTCAGGCATAATTAGGCATAATTAACGAGCTTCACAAGCTAGTGGTATCAATTTTCTGTCTTTAAGCGCGACATACAAGCCTCCAGGCGACACGCTTTCTATTACTGCGTTACAGCACAACGACAGAATAATTCAGATATGCTCGTGTTAGATCAGTTCCATATATTCCCTTTAATTATGCGGCGAACAAAAAACTGAAGAAGCAAAATCTTAAGCATACAGTAGGCAAAAACAAATCCTGTAATCTTTATATTGGCCGCAACAAAATATTGATGTAAACTTCCAAGAATGATACCAAAAGACGTATTGGTTTGAACTGTTCACAATTCAAAATACATGTAATTGTTTATGCTTTGACACAAAGGGAAGTAAGACGTTAAACCCGAACACACACACACACACACACACACACACACCTTTCTTTCTATGCAGTAAGCAATCTTCCTATTTAAATTCGCCAAACGAGACTATAAAAATGGAAGTTTAGATTCAGATGACATGCCCTGGTAGATGTACTTTACCATGTGTTCAACAAGGAAAAAATTTAGAAGACAATGAAATTTTAGAATTCATTCTTACCAAAGGCTGATATAGGTAGTCATGTCTACAAGGACTGATTTTGAATGAATATACTACTTTCTTGTTACAAGACTTATGGTGTATGTAGTAACACAGTCTCTTCAATGGTTTTTAATTCTTCCATTTTAGCTCGACTTTTTGAAATGCTTTAGGTATTTTTATAATGGAGGGTTTCAAGAAGTCAAGTTGTGCTGTCTTTGGACAGTTTGTGGTTTTTATGAAATATCATCTCTTCCGGTTACCTCTTTCTGCAATACTGTATTTCAGATATTATAACCTTCTTGGTAACTAATGTATATAGTTTGAGAGGATGGTGCTAATCAGTTTACGCCTGATCTTATCTGGTGTAATAATTGATTTTTTAGATCCATTTCTTAAGTTGTGTACCTTTGTGCCAATATTGCCAGTCATCTTTTATTTTCTTTTCTTACGGCATATTTTAGGCTTATTAATGTTAGAAAATTAAGTCAAGATTAGCACCATCAGCTCAGGTTTTAACTTTAGTTAGATATGCTATGCAATATTGTTGTAAATACTATTATAACAGTCTCTTATAATTCGATAATAGAATGGTCTTGCAATTTTTAATTGTATAAATACTGCTGTTTTTATGAATGTATATGCAAGAATGAGACTATAATAAAGAATATAATAATATAGGAGAAAGGTTTGTTGAAGAAAAGAAAGGTTCCTGTCACAAACTGTTTTATGAGTTTGGACTTTACCTAGTTATTTATTGGCTTAATGTGCCTAATTCCTTGAATTGTTTAATAAATTAGGATACTTGTGAAAACTAAGCCATTAACTGGGCTTTTTTTAATTCTTGGTTCATAATAAACGGGCCAATGGCTTGCAGCAGTTTTGTTTACAGATTATGACTTTTAATTAAGTATTTCTCAAGTTGGGCAATTCAACTAGGCATACTGTTAATATAGTCACAAGTAGGAATTTCCACTCTAATATCAACAAGTTTTCTGCACTTTGCAGAATACTTATTTCTGAACAATTTGTTGTGAGTGGTGGAATATAATGTGCATTATGATACTTTTCATGTTGGCATCATTAGATGTGTCCACTAAAGTATCTTATTATCAATGACCTGCTGTTCTATATTAGTGTCCAAAAACACAGACAAAAGCCAGTTACAATTTGGTTAACCATCAATGTCAGATGCATGTCTGATTCTGTCTTAATTTTCCGGACTTGTCAGACAAATATGCATAAATATGTGCGCGATACCACAGCTTGGTTTTCTACTTCAACTTTATAACGTCCTATTACTGGACGAGTAATATATTAAACAGGAGCCGTTGTGGTAAAATAATTATTTAGCGTAGAATATTTCTTTAGTTAGCTAAACAGAGGCTGAACATAGTGAAATGGAAATATATCAATTTTATCATACTATACAGACTAAATGTAATATTTAAAAGAAGGTCCTTCTGAAGCATAGAAAACAACCAGGAAATAAAGTAGCAGACACAGCTGATGAAATGAAATGTGCATCGCGCCTCTTGCCATTAGACGTTAACGCTGGCTGAAACAGAAATATATTTTACAGGTGACTGAATGCATTCTAGTGCTTCCAAAGGATCAGTCAGGCAAACGTAGCAATACTGAGTTCAAGTACGTTGGAATATTTTACGGCCATCCGTGACATTTTGGGATAGATAATAGAATCAATAAGGGCATCCATTGAATGCAACCAAGCAGACTGAGCTTGACAAAGTCCGTTTACTTTTATTAAAATGTAAAGCAAACCCAACCAGGCTTAATAGGCCTTTAGTATTTAGATATATTTTTCTGTTATGCTCTATCCCCATTTGGTTGTTTCCTAATGCAAGTCTAGGTTCTCCAGAGACATAACAAGTAATTTGGGATTATGTTTATGCATAATAAGTTGTGTTGATGACCCTGCTCCGTTTAGCATGGTTGTGATGAGAACGGTAACAGTATTTATTTATGTTACAAGTAAAAATGATTTTGTTTAAATAAATACCAGTGCATGAAGTAACAACTTGGTCAAAATCTTCTTTTTTTACAAAATTTAGGCATTTGGTAGAATATTGCTACTGGGATATAAATACAAAAATATCATCATTGAGCTTTTGCAGTAAAATAATTATTGCTTCAAGTTTGGATGTGTTTTCAAAGTCATTACTCAATTAGATATCGGCTATCAATCACTTTGATCCGTAATGATCTGAGAAAAAGTATCACTTTAACTACCTAGCAATATAGTCGTAAATATTCCATGTCTACTTAATGCGTTCACGAGTTTTATATACATGCCCCCATTTCTCAGTTAAGACCTATCTTCGGGACCTAATGGGCCTCCAAGGCCGAGTGGTTAAGTCACTGACTTCGAACCACTTTCCCCTCATCGATCTGGGTTCGAGCTTCACTCGGGGCGTTGAATTCTTAGTGTGAGGAAGCCATCCAGCTAGCTTACGGAAGGTCTATGGTTCTACCCAGGTGCCTGCGCGTGATGACAAAAATGCACGGAGGGGCACATGGGGTCTTCTTCCACCATCGATGCTGAAAGTCGCCATCGTTGCGACGTTAAACCCAACTAAAACAAACAATCTTCGGGACCCATCTTATATGATATCTGTGACTGGGAATAAAGGTAGGTTTTTCAATATACGTCAACCTCCAATGGCCCGGTCATGCACGCCATGCTTTTGTTCATGGTGGACATTGAACCTTTGGTACATAAAGAGTATATTATTTAAAATGCATTTATTATGACGTTTTTCTTATCCTTCGTTTTGCTAAGTTTGTCATGAAAGTCATATGAGAGTATATTTAATAATATTTGATATCCCTTTTCAAAAGAAAATGCAACATTTAACAATATTCCTATAATTTTTTCCAATTTGTTTAGAAACGTTACAAATTTCGAACAAAATATGAAACTCGGACTGAAACACGTATTATGAATCTGTTTAAATATTATCAATGTACTCAACTGGCAGCCATTTTGGGCACATTCCTTCTTCTTAAAGGCATAATGAAATACGGAAAAATATGTTAACTAAAAAGGTGTGACGTAACAGCCAATACCGTAATCATTCAAATTTTTATAGTATCTTTTATAACCTACAAGAAGTGATTATTCCTTTGCTACTTATTTATTTACAATGTATGAATATCCCCATATAATCAAAAGAAAGATGGCGTCACTACCAACAATGGTTGCAATCTATTTACATTGGTAGTTTTCAAATGAAAATTTTTGTTTTGTCTGCGGTTCAATTTAAACATTTTCCATTTAATATAATTGTTAAGTTTCGTTGTCCTTTTTGGATCAGTGTAAAGCCAAAGCCATTGCTCGGAGGCGTGAGTGGTGTTGCTCATTCCATTACTTCCTTAAAATAGGCTTAGTCAAACCAGATCAGGTATTGAATTTTTGCATGTATCTGTGCTTATAAAGAATCTATTTATAGCTTTTTTAATGTTTGTACGAGCTTTCCTCACTTGGGTGATAAAGAGACATGTCCGTACCTCCATCAAATTCTACGCCTATTAGGAGTTTTATAGTCACCATCTGATCCATCTGTAAATTCGTAACGAAATACTTATCTGGATAACTCCTCTTACTGTCTCTAAAAAATCTTTTTTAAACACATAGTTTTTCACGCAATACCGCTTTTTCAGTGAAAACTGCAAAGTGCTTTGCATTTCTATTGCTAGGAAAACTATCTTTGCGTTCAATTATTATGTGTTAATCTCCTTTTTTGTACTATTTCTGCTTTATATAAATTCATCATACTTTCTCCTTCAGGTGCCAAAAACTGAATAATAAAGTTGAGGAGTAAAATCTTTATTTGATGAATTTGTAGGATAAACAGTAAACATCTGACATGTGTTTACAATAACACTTTTCTGAAAAAAGCCAGGCTATAAATTTAGTCATGGTATTTCTGGACCATCAGCTTAGCGTTTGATTTCTTGAATCTCAATAATAATTTGGTCATCCAGACTCAAGTTGTATGTGTGTGTGTCTGTGCGTGTGTTTGTGTGTGTGTGTCTGATGTACGTGCGCGTCTGCGCTACTGTGGTTTACGGTGTAGGAGACTGCGTTTAAGGAACGTTGCTTCCCCTGTTGAATATTCATTCTTGCTCCACTTTCCCCCAACACCCAACCCTTTAATGTACCCCTTAACCCTGGTTAGTTTGCATATAATTAAACTGTACCTGTTGGTGGACTTTGAAAGCATCCCATCTACAATATCTTTCCGTTACAGCTTCTTTTTGTTGTGGTCCTACTTTGCGATGCATGGCTCTATGGCTGTGTTTGCGGTGCTCTGTGCTTCCGGGAAATCTACCGTTACCTTATATTCTAGAGAGAGCGTGTTTATCACAGTTTTGTAATACATTAATCCGTTTTAGAATTATATCATTTTTCATTCAGTAAGGAATGAATTGGAGACCCATAAAATTATGGATTTCTGTGTAACTCTTTTTTTCTGACAATTTAGAGAAAATCTGTGACATACTTTGGTAGTTTATAAGACTCCCACATTGCACATGAAATGTTGTTAGGTATTTTGGTATCTTCACAAAATCGTAATACGTAAAGTCTTCTTAAAATAGTAATGGTATACCTTAATCTTTCCCTTTCAATTTGGTATGCTACACACCTTTAAAAATGTGGAAGAAAACCAAGTTAAAGCAATGCACCCCCGCACTCCTCAGTGTGCCGGTAACGCACCATCAGCACACAATGTTCTTGGATACGAGTGCTATTGTTAACGGGAAGTAACAGTGTTTTGTGGTAAATGGTTGTAAATGTTGCAATCAAATCAAATACACTACAATATAGCTTTTTTTCAAAAGATTTGAATTTATCAATTATTGTCAATATACATGTTGACAGGGCTTAAAAACAAACGACGGTTTATTGACATGTTTTATTAATATTTGTTTTGATCAAATTCATAGAATTCTTATACGATAATTGAAGGTAAATGTCAATGCATGTGTAAGATTAAATAAATATATACAATATCAACATAAAATAAATTTAGGCAGGTTAACAATATTATTGGAGTGGCAATAATACATATCACATGCATTTGAACATTTTTATTTTTCATTAGATATTCTAAAGCTCTATAATACAATGTAATTCCTAAATGGTAAATTAGACGAAACCAAAATATATACGTATCATTGTGTCAAATTAATGGTCAGAATCTAGGGGAAAACAATACTTTGTGATACCATGAACATGGTGTAAAAGGGGCCTGATTTGCGATGTCGAAAACTGAACAAACAAGTAGATGCTGTAACGACAGACCTGTTGCACTAAGTTGCCAAATATGTATAAAACAATTGGTATCTTTAATTATACTGTAGTTTCAACGCTGTAATAATGCAGTTATGTACCTTTGAACTCATTTAGTATTTCGCTTAGATTCGACAGCTTTTACGTTTACTTAACGTACTTGGGTGCAAACGGTACTACTTGCCAAGAGATGAAAGATGAATAATACAGATTAAAACATCTAGAATTGGACCATGCGGAAACATTCCAAATTATGACATTGTGCATACCGAAAGAGATAACCTATCATTTTCAACTAATTACTGAGGAATAAGTTTATATCTTAACTTCAACTATTTATATAATAGAAGAAATAAAATATAAACGAAACTGTAAATGTAAGACATTACAGAAATTTTAATTCGACATTCGTTAAAACCGATAAAACAATACTTAACCGAATTTCAGTCCACACTTTCTTTTAAAGCAATGTACGAAGTAATGGATTTAATTATAAGAAATAGAAGAAAATTGAAATTGTAAATGTAAGAAAGGAAACAATGAATTCTGGATTCCTCATTCTTTTAAATATAATTTTATGAGAATAACAAGTAAGAAAACAAAACCAAGTTCCAATCAATGGCACGCTATGACAAATGATAAATACATGGTTGTCGGTAGTTATTGCGTACAGGTGCAATGCAAACAGACACACAAATCGGGTTTATATTTCTGTATTGCTAAAATTTGTAGATTAATTTCATTGTGACCAAATATTACAATAATAATTCTTACGTTGTGTAAAATTTATTGTCGATTAAACCACATAATGAATCTGTACAAAAATGAAATTTATGCAAGTCGATTTGCTACTCATGTATAGTAACTGATACACAAAACAACATGTCTTATGTAAAACTAAATACAGTATTTTCAAAATGAAACCATTATTTAGGATCTATTGTTTGCGATACTTCACTATATTTAAATTGACAATGATGATCTTCGATTCTCGAGCCCACGTCCTAGGAAAAAATTATTGATGTAACGTGAGGTGTTGTCCTGGACAAATTTAAACAATGTGGTTGTAGCATTGAACATCAAAAGAGAGTATAATTGCTCCTTACACATTATAGTTTAATATAAAGAATATGTTATATATAAATATTTTGTCAGCCATAAGTACTTCATTTACACTTGACACATTTTCTAACTGTTTATTTTTGTTACAGCTGTACTTTTAATTTTTATACAAAAACAAACATATTATCTCACTGTATAATTTCATTGTGTCAATAAATTCTAAATAGTAATGCTTTGCGTTGTATATTATAATTTAAAATCAGCTATGAATACAGAAAATCAATAAAGATACCAGCTGTATTGCTGTATCTGTACCTTCTCTTAGTCTCTTTTATATGAGTCATGTTTGAATTAAAACATAAAATAAATTTAAAAATATGATATCAATAATAGTGAAATCTAAATCGACATGTAATCTAAGGAAATCTATTCAAAGAACGGTCACTACAAAACCATTAAAACAAAAACACTGATACTCAAACAAACTAACCTGAATTAAAACTAATATTTACGTTTTTAGTGACTTTTAGTTTTTGCATCACCTTATTCAAAAAATTATACGCCGGTACATTTGTCTATATATGACGATCCTGCTGAATGTAAATATATAGATCTACATAATGCTAAAAACCAGTGATTTTGTTAACCTTATATTAAGTGAATAACATTAGAGGCATATATGTTAAAACTGAAATATGTACAGATGACCAATTAGAAAATTCGCTCAGTGTTTATCCATTCAATATAAACAAAAATCGGTCTCGGTTAATGATTTTAAGCACAGTAATATGTGTATAATGTAATTCTTGGAAAATGTATAACGAATAAAATGGCAAGTTATAACTCTATTTATTGCGCTACTACAAGTTTTTGTCTGATTTGCTATATTGCTCTATTTGAAAATATATCACATAGAAACACTGCTACTCTAATTTGGAAGCATCTATGAAGGTCATAGGAAAAAACATACGTCGTGTCTAGTTTTCGTCCAATCATGTATTACGGAAATAAGTCATAAACTAGAGATGCTTCTGAGAAAAGCGCATGTCTCTTACAACTGCCCCTATGAAAAATGTTAGTTTCTCTAGATGTTTTAGACGAGTGGATCCAATTAGATGGTCTGGATGAGTGGATCCAATCAGTAATTCAAGGGCCATAAATCAAAAATGCCTGGGCGGATTTGGCTAGTTATCGAACTTGGGTAAGGTCTTATGGCCAAACACATTTTGTTCAAGTTTGGTGAAGATCGGATGAGAAATGTTCGACTTAGAGAGCGGACAAGAGTAAACAGACGGATTTTTTCGGTAATTCAAGGGCCGTAACTCAAAAATGCCTGGACCGATTTGGCTAGTTATCGAACTTGGGCGAGGTCTGATGGTCAAACATATTTTGTTCAAGTTTGGTGAAGATCGGATGAGAAATGTTCGACTTAGAGTGAGGACAAGAGTAAAAAGGCCGATTTTTCGATAATTCAAGGGCCGTAACTCCAAAATGCCTAAACCGATTTGGCTAGTTATCGAACTTGGCCGAGGTCTCATGGTCAAACACATTTTGTTAAAGTTTGGTAAAGATCGGATGAGAAATGTTTGATTAAGAGTGCGGACATGAGTAAAAAGGCCAAGTTTTCGATAATTCAAGGGCCGTAACTCCAAAATGCCTAAACCGATTTGGCTAGTTATCCAACTTGGCCGAGGTCTCATGGTCAAACATATTTTGTTCAAGTTTGATGAAGATCGGATGAGAAATGTTTGATTAAGAGTGCGGACATGAGTAAAAAGGCCAATTTTTCGATAATTAAAGGGCCGTAACTCCAAAATGCCTGGACTGATTTCGCTAGTTATCGAACTTGGCCGAGGTCTCATGGTCAAACACATTTTGTTTAAGTTTGGTGAAGATTGGATGAGAAAATTTCGAATTAGAGTGCGGACAAGAGTAAAAAGACCGATTTTTGGTAATTCAAGGACCATAACTCCAAGACGCCTGGACCGATCTGGCTAGTTATCAAACTTGGCCGAGATCTTATGGTCAAACACATTTTGTTCAAGTCTGGTGAAAATCGGATGAGAAATGTTCGACTTAGAGTGCGGACAAGCTTTGTGACAGACAGACACACGGACACACAGACAGACTTGAGTAAATCAATATGTCTTCCACACCACTGTGTGGTGGGAGACATAATAAAGACGACCATTCGTATGAAAACGTATCTTTGAAGGATAAACACGCTGATGAAATTTCTAAATAACAGTGTTACCAGCTACAAAACAAATGAGTCTTTGAAAGTAATGTTTCAAAACAGTAATGTATAGGTAAAAATAAAATATCAAAACTTACACAATCACAAATAAAAAGTGATCAATATTGCGTTGATACATAAAACGTCAATGTCAATGATCAATAAATTTGCGCATGCGTACATAACAAATGCCTGGAATATTGGAACGGAATGGATTGGACAAAGTATCACACAGGAATCCCGGTTATTATAACTTCCAGGTATCCGGAACAAACAACGCGTCCATACACACAGAATGCAAAACAATCGTTAGAAACCCCACAATCGGACACTGTGTTTTGTGATGTGCTAAGGAATAAAATATCATGTACATCCTAAACTGCTTACTTTTGCGTTTCATTGTACAGATGTCTTTCTTAGAAAGTACAGGACACTCTTTATACATGCGGCATAATATAGAATTCCATTAACCTTTAAGAAAAACTATATTTACATTTATTGTGAATGACAAGCGTTTATATCCTCGACTGTCAGTAACAATTTTCAACTTCATTTTGATTACATTTTTGATATAAGCAGTAGATTGCCTTAGCGACTGGTTCACTTATTAAAGTGTCTAACATTTAACCTGTCAGAAAGTAATGTTGCAACATGCAACTCCAAGAATAAAATCATATGATTTTGGAAATAAATTTTAAATGAAAGTTTGAAGTTATCAAAATCAGCATTTTAGATAGTGTTTTTTTTGTGAGATTTCGTATTGGTGTCTTTTGTTTATTTCAATGTCAGCGTTTAAGAATTGTATAGCAAACTTTTTCAACTAAGATGTTCATGTTTTTCAGCGAACCTGTGAATGAGCCACTTTAAAGAAACGAATTTGTTAAAATTTCGTATAATTTCGTTTCCCCTTTTCTATTTATGATTCCAAACCTTTCTGTAATCATCATTCCTACTTTTTATACAATTTTAGGTTAAAGATTATGTCTACATGTGCAAATATCAGCAATGTATTGTTTACATCAAGAACGATCGATTTACATGCATCTCACTCCATGGCTGGGAAATATCCTTTGCTCCGTGGAAAACAACAGTAAACTGAATAACACAATTCCCGGTTATGCTTGTTACATTAGTATGTTATTCAAATTTGTCTTGGAAACCCTTTGATACACGTTAATGTTGAATGCAAAAACCGAACCGAACTGTCAGTCATACATCTTACTTTATTTGTCGTAACACTATATCCTTCATCATTTGAAACCTCATCTTCATATAATGCGAATACACTATAATTTGAATGAAATTTGAGCGTTTTTGTCAATACTACGTTTTCCCAAGTAAAATCAATAACCTTATATTTAATTTAACCATTCCCCCTGATATTTGTTATCATGGCATTCTTCAAATATATACAATATGTAAGACCTTTCTATACTGAGGCCCTTTTCTTATTTAAGAAATGATAATTTGAAGAACTATTTTCATCTATAAAGGAATAAATGTCCTCTTTTCCATGCGATATGCTGTTCATCGGAAGAAGATGGCTAATTCTCGTTGGTGATCGTGTGATTTTGTACCTATGTTTGTCTTTTGAGCGAATATTATAACAAGAACAAGAGCACACGGAAACATGGTCGTTATATTCGGGATTTTCTTGCGCCTGAGATACTACAGTGCCATTTCCGGTTATAACGTCACCGTCAAGTCTTACAGCTGTCTGTGCTGCTGCAGCAGCTTCAAGCTCATCTCTTCGTTCATCCTCGGTATTCATCGTTAAAAACCGTAACACAAGCAGATTCATTGCAGCAGATATCACTGTTAGGCCAAACAGAATAAATATTAAACTAAAAGCAACGTAATGAGGTTTCAGTTGAAGAGCATTTTGTTTCTGTAATGCTACAAGATCACCGAAACCTATCGTAGTGAGCGTTATAAAGCAATAATACAA
This sequence comes from Mercenaria mercenaria, assembly GCF_021730395.1. Taxonomy (NCBI): domain Eukaryota; kingdom Metazoa; phylum Mollusca; class Bivalvia; order Venerida; family Veneridae; genus Mercenaria; species Mercenaria mercenaria. The sequence goes on along the minus strand of NC_069376.1, from coordinate 67,111,024 downwards.
TGAATCTATATAAGTCCAACCTTCAAAATGGACGAAAGCTGCAGCACCCGCGGTCAATACAATACCACTTAGATTCATAGTCACTAAGATAAGATTGGTTTGGCTAACTTCTGTTTTCTTCATTCTTAAGCACTTTTTACCTTGCTTCATCAGAAACGTCACAAATGTATTGAGACGTTCACCAACGCTTTGAAACATGACGATACACAGTGGTATACCGATTAGAGCGTAGGCCATACAAAAGATTTTTCCTCCGTTCGTCTGTGGAGTACTGTGTCCGTATCCTGCAAAAAGAGATAAGTTACATTATACTTTACAACATTTATAATATGTGTCTTAAAACAATCGCAAATTGAAATTAAGGATGTTTTAATAGAAGCATAACTTTAGCTATATTTCCTTATGTGTCAATTGAATTTGATTGCTAATGAAAATTCGTGTAAAAATAGGTAATGGAAATTTAAAACATTGGCCAGGGAGAAACGTACTATAGCACTCATCAAATGATACATTTTAGATATTAACTGTCAAACGGCAACTTTTAACCGATAAGTTAAGACGTTGCAATTGAATGCTGCAAAACAAGGAAAATGCTAGCTTGTACATGTAACAAACTTCAGTAAATTTTCCACGAGTATTACTTTATTATAGATTTGTGATTATCGGCAATTCGTTGCCGCCCAATTGTAAGACACTTTCAGCTAGAAAGAGCGATTTCCAACCTATCAGCCTCAAGTCAATTGGCGTTTGTAACATATTTCATTCCAACTGGTATATAAGATTAATTACCCAGACAATTTTGTGGCTGATAAATTGAATCCAGGTGAGGTAATTTGCAATAACGATGGACGGCGCTATTAAAAAGCACTAAAACATGACCTTTGTGGATAATTGGACTATTAATTCAGCATTCTGTATTAATAATCTTACTACTGCCAAATTTTCATATATCTAAGATCGTCAAATAAACATTAGGTTAAATAGAATAATAATGTCATGCAAAACATTGAAAACACAACATCTGTAGGCTTAACAATTCTGATATTTAGACAATTCTAATTACTGAAAGGAGATCATATTTCAGGTACAAAGAGAACTGGTGACTTTGCCTGCCTTCTTTACAGAAATAAAGCAACGAAAAAAAAAGTACAAACCCTACTGACATTTATAAGCAAGCAAGTCGGATCAATTGTTAAGTACATCCTACCCGAAACTTTTAACGCCATGTCAATAAATTGTACGTTGCTTTTCATAATATTAATAGTAAGGTTAAGAAAATTGTAAGATATGTTAAAGTAATTGTTGAGAAACAATGAAACTTCCAACAAAATTGAGCGAAACATTATTTATTTTACGACATTAAATCATTTCTTTTTTAAAATGTCACATAATACGAACGCATGTATTGTTCTTACAACATGCATTCATAAGGACACAAATATTGAATTTTATTCTCAGACTGATGAATGGTCAAATTTCAAACCTTATTTCAGTTGTTTCCAAGTTTAAACAGGAAGGAGACGTTATTTTGTTTATGATTTTCTTGCCTTAATACTAAATTCGGAAGCCATTTAAGCTTAGTTCTGTAATTTTTTAGCTCACCTGTCACAAACTGACAAGGTGAGCTTTTGTGATCGCGCGGCGTCCGTCGTCCGTCCGTGCGTGCGTCGTACGTAAACTTTTGCTTGCGACCACTCTAGAGGTCACATTTTTGTGGGATCTTTATGAAAGTTGGTCAGAATGTTTATCTTGATGATATCTAGGTCAAGTTCGAAACTGGGTCACGTGCCGTCAAAAACTAGGTCAGTAGGTCTAAAAATAGAAAAACCTTGTGACCTCTCTAGAGGCCATATATTTCACAAGATCTTCATGAAAATTTGTCAGAATGTTCACCTTGATGATATCTAGGTCAAGCTTGAAACTAATTCACGTGCCTTCAAAAACTAGGTCAGAAGGTCTAAAAATAGAAAAACATTGTGACCTCTCTAGAGGCCACATATTTCAAAAGATCTGTATGAAAGTTGGTCAGAATGTTTATCCTGTTGTTATCTAGGTCAAGTTCGAAAGTGGGTCACGTGCCGTCAAAAACTTGGTCAGTAGGTCAAATAATAGAAAAACATTGTGACCTCTCTAAAGTCCATACTTGTGAATGGATCTCCATAAAAATTGGTCAGAGTGTTCATCTTGATGATATCTAGGTCAGGTTCGAAAGTGGGTCATGTATGTTCAAAAAGTAGGTCAGTAGGTCAAATAATGAAAAAACGTTGTGTCCTCTCTAGAGGCCATATTTTTCATGGAATCTGTATGAAAGTTGGTCTGAATGTTCATCTTGATGATATATAGGACAAGTTTGAAAGTGGGTCAACTGCGATAAAAAACTAGGTCAGCAGGACTTGAAATAGAAAAACCTTGTGACCTCTCAAGAGGCCATACTCTTGAATGGATCTTCATAAAAATTGGTCAGAATGTTCACCTTGATGATATCTAGGTTAAGTTTGAAACTGGGTCACGTTCCGTAAAAAACTAGGTAAGTAGGTCAAATAATAAAAAAAACCTTGTGACCTCTCTAGAGGCCATTCTTTTCATGGGATCTGTATGAAAGTTGGTCTGAATGTTCATCTTGATGATATCTATAGGCCAATTGGTCAGAATGTTCACCTTGATGATATCTAGGTTAAGTTTGAAACTGGGTCACGTTCCGTAAAAAACTAGGTAAGTAGGTCAAATAATAAAAAAACCTTGTGACCTCTCTAGAGGCCATACTTTTCATGGGATCTGTATGAAAGTTGGTCTGCATGTTCACCTTGATGATATCTAGGTCAAGTTTGAAACTGGATCAACTGCGGTCAAAAACTAGGTCAGTAGGTCTAAAATTATTAAAATCTTTTGACCTCTCTATAGGCCATTTTTTTTCAATGGATCTTCATGAAAATTGATCTGAATGTTCACCTTGATGATATCTAGGTCAAGTTCGAAACTGTGTCACGTGCGATCAAAAACTAGGCCAGTAGGTATAAAAATAGAAAAACCTTGTGACCTCCCTAGAGGCCATATCTTTCATGAGATCTTCATGAAAATTAGTGAGAATGTTCACCTTGATGATATCTAAGTAAATTTCAAAACAGGGTCACGTACCTTCGAAAACTAGGTCAATAGGTCAAATAATAGAAAAACCTTGTGACCTCTCTAGAGACCATATTTTTCAATGGATCTTCATGAACATTGGTCAGAATTTTTATCTTGATAATATCTAGGTCAAGTTCAAAACTGGGCCACATGAGCTCAAAAACTAGGTCACTATGTCAAATAATAGAAAAAACGATGTCATACTCAAAACTGGGTCATGTGGGAAGAGGTGAGCGATTCAGGACCATCATGGTCCTCTTGTAAGTATTAATGGTTACCCTTTATTGTTACGAACTTTGTCATTAGGTACTGGCTGCATTTTTAGCTCACCTGTCACAAAGTGACAAGGTGAGCTTTTGTGATCGCGCGGCGTCCGTCGTCCGTCCGTTCGTGCGTGCGTCCGTAAACATTTGCTTGTGACCACTCTAGAGGTCACATCTTTCATGGGATCTTTATGAAAGTTGGTCAGAGTGTTCACCTTGATGATATCTAGGTCAAGTTCGAAACTGGGTCACGTGCCGACAAAAACTAGGTCAGTAGGTCTAAAAATAGAAAAGCCTTGTGACCTTTCTAGAGGCCATATATTTCTTGAGATCTTCATGAAAATTGGGCAGAATGTTCATCTTGATAACATCTAGGTCAAGTTTGAAACTGGGTCACATGCCATCAAAAACTAGGTCAGTAGGTCAAATAATAGAAAAACCTTGTGACCTCTCTAAAGGCCATATTTTTCATGTATAAAAATTGGTCTGAATGTTCACCTTGATGATCTCTAGGAAAAGTTTGAAACTGGAACACGTGCGGTCAAAAACTAGGTCAGTAGGTATAAAAATAGAAAAACATTGTGACCTCTCTAGAGGCCATATATTTCATGAGATCATCATGAGATGGTCAGAATGTTCATCTTGATGATATCTAGGTCAAGTTTTAAAGTGGGTCACGTGCCTTGAAAAACTAGGTCAGTAGGTCAAATAATAGAAAAACCTTGTGACCTCTCTAAAGATCATATTTTTCATGGGATCTGTATGAATGTGTGTCTGAATGTTCATCTTGATGATGTCTAGGTCAGGTTCGAAACAGGGTTATGTGCGGGCAAAAACTAGGTCAGTAGGTCTAAAAATAGAAAAACCTTGTGACCTAACTAGAGGCCATATTTTTCATGGGATCTGTATGAAAGTTGGTCTGAATGTTCATCTTGATGATATCTAGGTCAAGATCGAAAGTGAGTCACGTGCATTTAAAAATTAGGTCAGTAGGTCAAATAATAGAAAAACATTGTGACCTCTCTAAAGGCCATATTTTTCATGGGATCTGTATGAAAGTTGGTCTGAATGTTCATCTTGATGATGTCTAGGTCGAGTTCGAAACAGGGTTATGTGCGGGCAAAAACTAGGTCAGTAGGTCTAAAATTCGAAAAACCTTATGACCTCTCTAGAGGCCATACTTGTGAATGGATCTCCATAAAAATTGGTCAAAATGTTCATCTTGATGATATCTAGGTCAAGTTCGAAAGTGAGTCACGTGCTGTCAAAAAGTAGGTCAGTAGGTCAAATAATAGAAAAACGTTGTGACCTCTCTAGAGGCCATACTTTTCATGGGATCTGTATGAAAATTGGTTTGAATGTTTATCTTGTTGATATATAGATCGTGTTTGAAACTGGGTCAACTGCGATCAAAAACTCGGTCAGTAGGTCTTGAAATAGAAAAATCTTGTGACCTCTCTAGATGCCATACCCTTTAATGGATCTTCATGAAAATTAGTCAGAATGTTCACCTTGATGTTATCTAGGTTAAGTTTGAAACTGGGTCACGTGCAGTCAAAAACTAGGCCAGTAGGTATAAAACTAGAAAAACCTTGTGACCTCTCTAGAGGCCAAATTTTTCATGAGATCTTCATGAAAATTAGTGAGAATGTTCATCTTGATGATATCTAAGTAATGTTCAAAATAGGGTCACATACCTTCGAAGACTAGGTCAATAGGTCAAATAATAGAAAAACCTTGTGACCTCTCTAGAGACCATATTTTTCAATGGATCTTCATGAAAATTGGTCAGAATTTTTATCTTGATAATATCTAGGTCAAGTTCAAAACTGGGTCACATGAGCTCAAAACCTAGGTCACTATGTCAAATAATAGAAAAAACGACGATATACTCAAAACTGGGTCATGTGGGAAGAGGTGAGCGATTCAGGACCATCATGGTCCTCTTGTTTTAATATGGGCTGAGGTCATAAATTACATGCAATGATACTACCAAGAATCGATTCAGCTGAAAGTTTTAAATTTTAGTAGAAACATATTTTTAAAGGTATGAGAAATATTATAAATGTACTCCAAGTATTATAATAAGTATTTAGAAGTTATATTACAGTTGATACTGCTTTGCGGCAACCTAAATGAAGCAGTAACATGCCTCAAGCAAAATAACAGGTCACTTCCCAATTGACTTGACGGCAGTTCTAACATAATGTTATCTTTTCTATGACAAAATAATGTGACAAACGATGTACGTTTTATGCAATACGTGAACAACTAATTAAACAATAGCAACACTTATTTCATACTGACACTATATTTATCATATCTATTTTGAAATATTTAAATTTATTTCAGTTCAAGTTTAGTTCAATTTTATGACCTTTTATTCTATTAATATGTAGAATATACAGACGTTATTGATATTGATCGAGATATTTTGCTCATTCTATCTATACTATTGAATGCATCACGAGTTGAAAACGAGGCTACAGCTTTGGTCAAAGGTCGTTTACACATCTGTGTAAAAATATGACAAGCTAAGCCTTACGCATATATATCTACCACTTAGAAGTATAAGGTCGTAAAACTTTAGAAATTACATAACACTTACGACCTTATATATCTAAGGCATCGATATGTCAATCAACACAGATGTTTATTTCAAATAAAATGTTTTATAACAATACGGAGGGTAACGTTATTTCAATGATACAACCGCTAATAAACTTATCCTTATCACATTTCCTGAGTTTCATACTGACTTACTTCCTGCATGTAGCCGATTCCTTCACCAGCATATAAGGTGATTAACATATAGCTTCCAAATAAACTGCCTCCTGTTAAATCGTCAACGATAGCATTAATAATACCATTTGCACACCTATTATATTTGAGAAAGCTCACCTTTCCTTTAAAGCACTAACTCCTTGACAGAGGATCACACTTAATGCCTTGATTTCACATTTAAACTAACATGATATAAAAAAGAAATCCCAAATGCAATAAACCTTGTTAATAGCGTAAATCTAGAAAGTTCTTGCCACATGAGCAATAATACATTTTGTATAAATGAGTCTGAAATAGGATATTTAAATAGATTGGATTCTCTCAAATGTTTGTTATGTGTAAACAAAGTGAGAGAAAACCATCACGTTATGTATCAATGACGTCATCAACTATATGGAAATGTCAGTATTCGTGCGAATGCCTGAAACATAATCCTAAATTTGTCACAAAACGGAAGTTATACTGTGCCAATTCCGGGAGCTGATTTGCTTCATAAATATGTAAAATCACGAACATAACCTTAAAGAGACCAGAAGAAATTGTATAGACTAATAATACGATTGGAGCGAGTGTACCTTATTTCTGTAAATTTTTGTCTACAGTGGTTGTTTTACAACTGGCCGTTCAAAGCGTTACCCTCGGATGTTCTGCTATATGTCTGCCTGTATATTTGTGTCTGTTTGTTTATTTGCTTGGATTAATATCACATGCACACAAATATAAGCCATATGAGAGCAGCTTATGTTACTTACAGAACAGGTTCCTCAATTAGATAAAAAAAGGTTGGTACATATTTCTTAAAAGTTCTCTTTTGCGACACGCTTTATAATAACAGCGTTGCTTTCTCTCCAGCTTTATTGGTTGTTAAAATAGTTAATTAGAATGTGAAAGAAAACTGTCTCTTTAGCAAGCAGAAACACTGAATTTGAATGTTCTTTACTAATGCAGAATGTAAAACAAGGAGGAAGCTGTTGCACTGAGTGCAATATTCTGAATAAAATTAAGATTTGTGTCAACATTTCTGAGATAGGAATAAAATCAAGCAGAGACAAAAACTAACTTATCAGAATTCATTCAATGAAATTCAAATCTTTAAATGAACAAACAGCGATTTAAACTGGAAAGGAAATCAATTTTGGAAATATTGCACATGTCTGTTATTAAGCGGAATCAAGAAAATCGATTTATATAACGTATATATGTATGTCCTGTTTTTATCACGTGTAGATATGATTACAAGTTATCAAAAGCATCCGTAATATAAAGTTAAAACTTATATTGTATGCTGTGAACACTAATTGCGTTCTTTAATAAATATGTTTTGCTTCTGTAAGTGTCTGTACAGGAATTAACAACTACATCATCGATAGCAGATGTTACCTTAGTTGAGAGTCCCAACGCAAATAAAATCGCGTAAAACAAAAACACAAAATGTTGGCCTCATTAGCAAATAAACTTAGTTTGAACTTTGACGATCAGATATTCGTATTGATTCAGTGTCATTTTTAAAATGGTTTATCTAAATGTTTATTGTGCTATGTCCAAATGAACAATATATACTGGTGAGGAATCTCAGTCGATAGCACAATTTTTGACATCTTTAACAATTGTCTTTGTATCCTTTGATACTTACTAATAGAAAGACTTTAAAGACAGACGAGTAAATTGCATCATATATCAATGTGCTTGTGCAATGAATTTGTTACTATTTTTAAAAAATGCAATATTTTTAAACAAACGTTAGCTTTCTCTTCACTACATAAAATAATATCTTTTTGGTTGAAATATATTCTGTTAATATTTTTAGATTTAGTGTCTGTATAGTGCAATATTAAAGTCACTTGAATAGACCTCAAGGATTAGGTCAAGATCTTTTGACAGATTTGTTATAGATGGGCATTACAAACTTCCTTCCTGGACAATGTATATCTGTTGTTTTGATACCAGGAAGAACAAAACTGTATTTACTATAATGTAATTCAGTATTAGTAGGAATCATGGTTATTTGTATACGAAAACACCGATTGACTGGAATTTTTCATACTAGATCTAAATAAAAGATGACTGAATGACATAACACGGCGTTAAGAGCGACGTTAGTATTGTTTATCATATTAACATTCGTTCTTAAATCTTTAGATTTTAATACAGCTACATGATACATATATATTAACGGCATACAAACAAGGAGAATATTCACAGTCAATGAACACAGCTCACAGAATCGAAACCTTACAGCGGTGTATATATGAATCAGTACATTACTGACATTTACTCAATTTTACATAGAAAAAGTGAAACATTTGAATAACAAACAACCAAAACAGAGAAACAGAAACACACACGCGAACCCCTCTGGAAGCAAACATCTGAATGTTTAACTCGATAAATGTGCGCAACAAACATCACTCCAAACACTCATCATATTCCTAAGGTAAAAATACAGTGTAAACAAGTGAATGAAGTATTGCCATGCAATACAAAGTCCCCTACTGGAAGGCACCTAATTTTCTCTACTGCAGTATAACATAATTAACTGATATCTGTCAATAATGTAAAAACAATATTGTACTATATATACAATATGTTATAACAAAACACTTGGATTAAAATTTGTATATATAAAAACCTATAGTTGTTTTCATATAGCATTTAGCATTACCTAGGGACCTGGTTCTTGCGCACAACAATCCATCTCATGGTAGTGAGCATTTATGCCAAGTTACATCAAAATCCCTTCATGCATGAAGAAGAAGTGTTCCAGACAAAGTCATTTTTGTATTTGACCTTTGGCCTCTATGTGTGACCTTGACCTTCGACCTAGAGACCAGGTTCTTGCGCTTGACACTCCGTCTCATAGTGGTGAACATTTGTGCCAAGTTATATTCAAACCCTGTTTTGCATGACAAAGTTATACACCGGACAGGAAAAATGTCCCATTTACCTTTGATCTCCAAGTGTGACCTTGACCATAAGCTAGGGTTCTGGGTGTTGCGTATGCCATGTTGTCTCATCATGGTGAATATTTGTGCCAAGTAATATTAGAATCCCTTGATGGATGACAGAGTTCTGGACCGGAGAGGAAAAAAACCCTATTGACCTATTACCTCCAACTGTGACCTTGACCTTTGAGCTAGGGGTCCGGGTTTTGCGCATGACACGTCATCTTATCATGGGGAACATTTGTGCCAAGTAATATTAAAATACCTTCATGGATAGCAGAGTTATGGACCGAACGCGAAACAGACCCTGTTCATGCCATGTTAACATTTGACTGCCAAGTGTGACCTTGGCCTTTGAGCCACGGGTCTGAATGTTGTGCATGACACATTGACTTATTATGAGGTACATTTGTGCCAAGTTATATTAAAATCCCTTCATGGATGGCAGAGTTATGGACCGGACAGGAAAAAGGCCCTGTTGACCTCCAACTGTGACCTTGGCCTTTAAGCTAGTGATCCGGGTTTTGCGTATGACACTTCGTCTTATCATGGGGAATAGTTGTGCCAAGTAATATTAAAATCCTTTCATGGATAACAGAGTTATGGACCGGACACGAAATTGTGGACGGACGGAAAGACGAACGGAATGACGGACGGGCGGAAAAACGCATTCCTATTGTCCCCGAAACTGGTTTTCAACCAGTAGGGGCCTAATAAAGTTATCCTCGCCGGATGAACCACTATCACATAAAATGCTCAATAAGCAAATTACAAATACTTCTTTATTATCATAGAGACACATCACGTGCTTTAAGTTTTCGTCAACGGTATGGATTTGCAAACTAAAATGTTGTACCACTATTCGTTGAAAATGCATGTCTTTCATCTTGCATAAAGAGATGGATATTTAAACATTCGATAATAATAACTTAGTCATTCACGCGCAAAGGTCTGAAATTGTTGGAGATATTAACTGGGTCATTTATGCGCAAAGATCATACTTTCAGGACAGACACATAAATATATTCTTACTATCGACATTATCTATAAATAAGACAAGAGGTGCCAACTTCATTTCCTTAATCGTTCCAGTAGTGATGAATTCACTTGTCATTGGAATCGTCTGAACCCCGACGCCTTATTAACCTGCCAGAATATTTATTTTATGTTCAAAACAAAGAATATGGCAGCCACATTTTAAATACTTTAACCTTACCCTGCTAAATTTATATAATGGACTAGTCCATCATTCAATTTGGGCAGTACCATTTATTATTTGAAGGGGTGTTCAATGAAAATATACTGACTGAAAAGCGAATAGTGCAGACCATGATCATAACTTGGATCTGGGTCTGCACTGGTCGCAAAGGCAAAATCACTTGCCGCCAGCAGGCTAAGGATTACATATGTTACATTTTTCCAACACCCTAATGCAATTCTCAAATGTGACAGTAAACTTTAAACTTTTGTTTTAACTTTTGGTTTATGTACCAGGAGAGAAAAAAGTTGCTTAATGTGTTTGTATCTGGCAGATCTATTTGTTAAGATTGTTAGAACTCCTTTCTTCATATATTTTGGAAACATTAAAACCTCTGAAATTGTATTAATGCTTTGTATTTTGTTAAAGTATTTAATAAAAATCTAAGTATATGAAAAGTCTAAATTGTTTGCGGTGTACGCTAAAGTAATACTTGCAACATATTATCTTTACAGCTTTTGGTAATATTGAAATGAATTAGAGGATAATTGGTGAATAATCATAGAAAATTATATTTACAGTATATTGAGAAATATGAAAGAAATATCGATGTGACTTAATGAAAGGGTGAGTGCATAAATATCAACCCTACTTATATGTTTTATTTCATACTCGTTTAAACTTAATCTTAACTGATGTTTGAGAATTCGAATATTGAACTGCGTTACTAAATTTTCTTCACAAATGACGTCACAAACACGATATATCACGGTATAAAAGTGATATGACAATAAAAAAAATAATGTGGAAGGTTTCTTTATAGTTATAATTTACAAATTGATATAAATCAGATTTGTATTTAAGAACCGCAAATTGAAAATAACACACACAGTCCACAATTAAAATTAATTTGATATCTATCTTCAACCCCCCCCCCCCCCCCCCCCCCCCCCCCCCAAACCATAATGATATTATTGTTAAAAAATATAAGATAATTTGCAAAAAAGAAAAGAGTGCACGATAACAGCAGAATTTCTTTGATTTACACCGTCTATAAGAGGAAATGAAATATGTATTACCCACTACGCCCATAAGCACCAGCTTACGCGTATTTTCTTTAAAAGATAGATTGAACTGACTTCGCGATCGCAAATTACCAGGCAATATACCAACTTAGTCTGTATAAATTATAAGATGAAGTTATGGTGTAATAATTGAATGCTGATGTTTAAATTTAACCACTTTCTGAGTGCAAACTGTACGTTTGCATCGAAATATCAATTTGTATATTAGTTGTTACCAATTTCAAATTTTGCAATTAAATTGATAATGCTTCATTAAAAGATAAGACTTTGATAGACAAGTGAAACATATGCGGTGCAATGTTCGAATTATTGCAGTTAACGGGTGCGCATGCCTCTAAAAGTAAAGTTTGAAATTCGGATATATCATTAGTTACTAATTCAAAATTGTAATAAATGATTAGCTTCAATAGCAATATAACTTAATAAATAGAATTCAAGTAAGCACGCTACACATCGCAAAACAGACCAGGGTACTACCGTTAGAATGTTAGAAGAAAGGTTTAAAAAAGGAACATAAATTGAAAGTCATTGGAGTATGTAAACAAATTATCGAACGCAAATGAAAAAAATTCAACTCAACACATTTATGTTTTGGCTAGGAAACAAATAACAAAAGTGTAAATCTACAGATTTCTAGAACTCAAAGACGGTTTTTTTACACTATTTTCTATAAATATTCAGAATTAAATTACCGGTGCAGATTGAAGACAATACATGCATAGTATCCATTTATCAGACTGCGCGTTTAGGTGAGAAATGCGCGATTGAAGTTAGCGGGTATTTTTCCACGTTCATAACCATGTCTCTCGTACTACACGTTGGGCTATGATATCATATACAGTGGCATTTTATTTCTGGTCGAGTGTCTGAGTATTTAACCTGTTAAATTCCTAGAGTTTTTCACGGAAAACAATACTGCAGGAGCCATGCTATCAATTACAATACTATCTTAAAACTGGAACGGTCAAAATATCAAGTTTCCATTGAAAACCAGCGACCCATATTCTCTTTACATAAAAATAAATTTCAGAAACAAAAATAAAAAGGTGACAAAATATAAACGTGATATTTAACTAAACCTAGCAGGCTGACTTCTTAGATTCAAAGTCATGTTACAAGCATAAATACCCTGATGTGAACAGATCAATAGTCTTGACAATGCACGCAAAATGACAATCCCATTTTAATCATATTGCTTTTCAGGGAAAACGGTTAATATGATAGAAAGTGGTGAAGAAAATGCAACAATTTACGGGAGGTTCTTTGCTCTGTGTTAACAGACTTATTCGTCACCGTATATTTCGAAAGTTTGTCCATTTCAAACACCTACTATAAGGTCACAGACCTATATTGTTTTACATTAAATTACTGGTCACAGTGACTTTCCTGTCTCTCATACAGTTTGCAATGCACTTCATTTTGCAGAACCAATAAAAGTCATCAAAATCTTAATATGAGTGGATAGGTTTCTACAACTTTTAGATTAAATGACATAATTGTCTACTTTGTGCGATTTGCTGTGCATTTCTCAAAAATAAGCAACGCTTTTACTGTTCATTATGGCATAAAGAAGTTATTAAAGCAAGAGGTTGTGCACCATATTTTGTCCTTGCTCTTTATTTTTTATAAAAGAAAATAACTGTACATTTGCAGATATTTTGACCAATCAAATATGATGGCCTCACAAGTACCCTAGACAAAGATGACTTGTGCCGAGCTTTTGTGTTCATGGTCTGTGACCAGTAATGTTCTGACAAATGGATATCCCCGCTGCGTTTTGTCCACGTATGAATGATACTTTATCTTAAATTAGAAAGTATGTACCTAATGTATAAAAAAAAACAAGTATTCCGTTCGTAGGACTTTTGAAATGGAGACGGAGGGTTAACCGTTGCAATAGGCAATTTAATTATATGAACTAAGAAGGGCAATTATTATTGACAGCAAAATATGTCTGGGTTTGGGTTTTTTCCATGTTTGAATCATTATAAGTTGTCTTTAGATCATCGTTTTATCAACTGTCCACAAAAGACGACAGGAAATAATCTTACTTTATATAATAATGTCGGAAGACACAGACCGAAGAAAATTACATTTTCCTTAACCATACATGTCACTTGTATGTCTTATTCTATAGAACAAAATGCCTCTCATTTGTTCAGTCTATTCTTAACCAGACACTGACGTGATATGTTTATCTTCAGTTCGATTGATCTGTCAATACTTATTTGATTTTATGTCGTACTCGTATGGACTTTACGGCGTTGGTCAAAATAAATATGTCATCGATAAAACTGCATGAAACTCCACTTTAACGTAACTGTCTTCCGTTTTATTTTACGTCTCTTAGAGAATATTTAACTGACATTTGATTTCTTTTAGAAAAGACGACAGATCGACATATTCTTTTAGCTGCTAAACATGAGCACATGACATAACATAACTTATGTCGTAATGTCATTCTGTCGTGCTGACGAAAACTAAATTTTGTAGTTTTTCTTTTGTATCCTGTTGGTTTTATAGACAGAAATATTTGCTAAATGATTAATTTTGGAAACAATCCTAATTGCTATAAATTGTGACGATAAAGGTACAGATGATATTAGCTTTGTTTAATGCAAGATCAAAATCCTTTTATCGACTAACGTCCAAATGCAGCATTGACAAACGTGACGCTGCTCTACGCTGTACGCGAAAATGTAAAAGACGGTGTTTGAACTTGGTCTGTTGACTGATAATGCGTTTTAACTTCCCACAATGACATGATCGGTATGCTTACAGCATAATAATTATCAAGAGAAAGTATTTTATGAAATGCATGGACTTTTCTTCATGTTTATATGAAGGGGTTTAAATTTCCTTCGGGTTATAACACCGTGATAAACAAATGAAGCAATAAGAGCAGAACTGAAAACAAGGTGAAATTTTATATCTATATGAGCCGTGCCATGGGAAAACCAATATAGTGGGTTTGCGACCAGCATGGATCCAGACCAGCCTGCGCATCCGCGCAGTCTGGTCAGGATCCATGCTGTTCGCTAACAGTTTCTCCAATTCCAATAGGCTATAAAAGCGAACAGCATGGAGCCTGACCAGACTGCGCGAATGCGCAGGCTGGTCTGGATCCATGCTGGTCGTAAACCCACTATGTTGGTTTTCTCATGGCACGGCTCATATATATATATAATTTGAGTAGTCTCCATGAGCTCGAAGAACCAGAAAAATTAAGTACAAAATGCCATGTAGAACACAGTAACAAATGCTATCCAATATGACCTGGTAGGGATTTTTATAATGCTACTGGCTGATTAAAGTATTACATAGTTAATACTGTAAAATGATTTGGGCGTTTCCAGTTCTCATTCCTCGTAACTTGAAATTTATCTAACCTTTCTTAGTATTGAATTAAACCATAAAGTATAAAACATTTTAACTCCTTTTAGTAAGTTAATTAAACTACAGACTTGCATGATAATGAAATTTCAAAACAAATAACACCAAGCAATATGCAACATCACAGAAATGAATGCCGATCGCAAATAAACGGCCTGATAAACATTTTCCACACATAATAGGTTGCTTCATTAATTTCATTTTCAGTGTGCACATTTTTATTACCCAGCATCAAAGACTTAGCGATAATGTTTGCTTCCTGCATTTTACACCTGAAACCATTTATAGGGAATATCGGTCTGACTTACTGATTGATGCAATAAGCTCATGACAATGTTATTCGTGAATACAAAATGCTCGAAAACAGTGGAAAAATCTATAAAAGAGAATTGTATAGCAAAATGCTACAATGCCCGTTTCAAGTTGTGATGGAAACAGCAGTGGAATATTCCTCTGCAACCAGTCCATAAAACATGGGAAACAAACTTATTTAAAGCTGTAAATGAATTTTGCTAGATAAATTTTGCTAGATAAAAATTAATTTTGATATTTCACCAGAAACCAGGTCTCTGTCGCCCAACACCGTTTAAACCGACAAACAATATAGTTCAATCATAAAGACTTATATACGTACTGAATTTATTGAAGTACTTAACAATACGAACTTAATTATATAGTATTTGAAACTAAATCTATGCACGAACCAATTATCTCTGCTGCAAGTGCGGGAGGTTCAGCAGGCACTCCTGGAATCTGCGTATTGACTATGATATCTTTATCTTCGCGAAAACACAAAAGTTTTGTTACAAAAACTCCATAAAGTTGGATTGCTAGTCAAAACCGTATTCCTTTTCAGCATGCTTATAGTATAACTCTGATAAAGGAAACCAATTAATAGATGATGTCTGTTGACTTAAGACATCTGTACTAATTCCTTGTCCTTTTTCAGTTCTTTTTAAGGAAAGCTTGAAGCAAATTATGTAAGAAAAATATTACAATCATAAATATATTCTTACTATCGACATTATCTATAAATAAGACAAGAGGTGCCAACTTCATTTCCTTAATCGTTCCAGTAGTGATGAATTCACTTGTCATTGGAATCGTCTGAACCCCGACGCCTTATTAACCGGCCAGAATATTTACTTTATGTTCAAAACAAAGAATATGGCAGCCACATTTTAAATACTTTAACCTTACCCTGCTAAAGTTCTATAATGGACTAGTCCATCA